>NW_026042307.1:3675909-4401818 GCF_023856365.1 Brienomyrus brachyistius
AGAAGATCAGTCAGACATTCTCAGTGTCTGTCAGAACAGCCAAGTCCATGCTGAAGATTTTGCAGACTCGCAAAGACAGTCAAAATGTTGGGACGGTCCACACAGGAAAGAAGGAGATTCTCCTGCCTGCAGCCCAAATAAGCACCACATACATCCGTGCACACGTGGGGGCCCAGTATGCAGGCCGAAGTCTACTGTTCGTCCCAGATGAGCTGTCACGGCTACCTGGGGGCCTGGTGATCCAAGAAGGACTGATTACTGTCCCGCAGGAAAGGCCAGTATATATTCCGATCTCCATTGTAAATACGGACAAGCAAGACTTTACATTGTCCCCTCGTACGATTCTGGGTTACCTAGAGGAGATAAAAGCGGTGTCTCCAGTCACAACCCAAAGCCCTGGGAACACAGTCAAGAGACGGGAGAACAACTGTGGTGTCCGGGTCCAGGTAACTGAGGTCACCAGCAACCCCCAGACCCACAGTAAGCCGCCTCAGTGGGATCCCCCGGTTGAACTGGACCATCTCAGTCCTGACCAGCAGAAAATCGTAAAGCAGCTGCTACGAGAGGAGTGTCACGCGTTTGCGTATGACGACAAAGATGTAGGCTGTATCCCCTCTTTAAATATGCACATCACACTCCATGACACCACTCCTGTGAAAAAGACATATATTTCAATTCCAAAGCCCCTGCACCAGGAAGTTAAAGACTACCTGCAAGACTTGTTAAATAGGGGTTGGATTTCTGAGTCAAGGTCACCCTACTCATCTCCGATCGTTTGTGTCAGGAAAAAGTCAGGTGAACTGAGGCTGTGCTGCGATTACAGAGAACTCAACAGAAAATCCGTACCAGACAGGCACCCTATCCCGAGAATTCAGGACATGTTGGACTCTCTGCATGGCAGCTCCTGGTTCTCAGTGCTTGATCAGGGCAAAGCATATCATCAGGGCTTCTTGGATCCGGGGAGCTGCCCCCTGACAGCTTTCATTACTCCCTGGGGTCTATACCAATGGAATCGCATACCTTTTGGTCTCAGTTCGGCCCCAGCAGAGTTCCAACGGAGTATGGAGGACTGTTTGAAGGGATGGCGTGATGTTGTCTGTCAGCCCTACCTGGACGACAACTTAGTGCATTCACCATCATTCGAAACTCATGTCCAACATACCCGTGATGTGCTACAGAGGTACCAAACACATGGTGTCAAGCTCACTCCTCACAAATGTAGTGTTTTTAAGAGGCAGGTTCGGTTCCTGGGACGGATGGTGTCAGGGCAGGGGTACACGATGGATCCAGCGGAAATAGCCCCTGTCCAGGCACTCAAAGACAAGCCCCCAGCCACTGTAGGTGAGCTGAGCCGAGTCCTGGGTTTCCTGTCATACTACCGGTCATATATCCCAAACTTTTCCAAACTGGCCAAACCGCTTTACCAGCTCCTGACCCTGCCTGCAGACAAGCCACCACCACTAAAGACAAAAAAAATAGGGGTCAATAAAAAATACAGAGGACGGCCACCTCCTAGCACACCCATAACATGGGCGGGAAGTCACCAAGAGACTCTGAACAAGCTCACAGACTGTTTAACAGAGCCACCCATTTTAGGGTATCCTGATTTCACGCAGTCCTTCATACTGCACTGCGATGCCTCCCAAGAGGGTCTAGGGGCAGTACTATATCAGCATCAAGCGGGCAAACTGAGGGTAATAGCCTACGGTTCGCGCACACTGACACCCCCAGAAAAGAACTATCATATGCATTCTGGGAAGTTAGAATTCTTAGCCTTAAAGTGGGCGATATGTGAGCGTTTTCGCGACTACCTCTTCTACGTCCCACATTTTGTTGTGTATACAGACAATAACCCCTTAACATACATTCTCACTACGGCAAAACTGAATGCAACTGGTCACCGCTGGGTAGGGGAATTGGCCGATTTCAACTTTACAATCCGATATAGGCCTGGAAAAAGAAACGCGGATGCAGATGGCCTGTCCAGGTTACCTCTGGATATAAATCAGTACATGGCACAGTGTACAGCTGAAGTGGAACAGGATGACATCAAAGCAGCCACTGATAGTGTTTACTTGCAGAAAAGGAGCACAGGCCCAGAGAACTACATCATCAGCGAAAACGCCATCGGGTTAGTTCAAGATGCGGCGGCACCACCAGGCAAGACCCTCTCATCAGCTGAAATCAGGGCCAGTCAAGAACAGGACTCTGTTATCGGGCCTGTCCTGCACTACAAAAACAGTGAATACCTGCCCAAAGGCCAAGCCCTTAAGAAAGAGTCACCTGATGTTAGACTTCTCCTGAGACAGTGGAACAAACTATATGTGAATGAGGATGGCGTCCTCTACAGGCGAGTTAAGGGTAGAGGCCAGCTCCTACTTCCAAAAGTACACCATAGTCTTGTCTTTAGAGAACTGCACAAGGAGATGGGACACCTGGGGGTGGAAAGAACTTTGGGACTGATAAGGGAAAGATTTTACTGGCCAAGAATGCAAAAAGATGTAGAGCATTTTGTGATGCATGCCTGTGAGTGCATAAAAAGAAAACGACCCCAAAGAACTCACAGAGCTCCACTAACCTCTATTACCACAATGTACTCCTTTGAACTGGTGTCAATCGATTTTTTGCATTTAGAGACATGCAAACACGGGTATGAATACATCCTGGTGGTAATGGACCATTTCACGCGCTTCGCTGAAGCATATGCAACAAAGAACAAGTCGGCTAAGACAGTGGTGGACAAAATCTTTAACCATTTCTCTTTGAAGTATGGCTTTCCTGCGAGAATTCACCACGACATGGGCCGAGAGTTTGAAAACCAACTGTTTGCCCAGCTCCAGAAAGTCTGTGGTCTTCGTGGCTCCCACACAACGCCGTATCATCCACAGGGGAACGGGCAGGTGGAACGTTTTAATCGGACCCTGCTCTCCATGCTGAGAACCCTCACAGACAGTGAAAAAGCGGACTGGAAGGAATCGCTGGCAAAGGTAGTGCACGCCTATAATTGCACTAAGAGTGAAGCCACTGGGTTCTCCCCATATTATCTGCTTTTCGGCCGCACTCCCAGACTCCCAGTGGACATCCTGTTCAACTTGTCCAACCGAGAACAACAAGTCAGCTATGAGGAGTATGTGGAAAAATGGCAATCACAAATGAAAGCGGCCTACCAGATTGCGTCAAAAACAGCACAGAAAGAAGCTGCGAGGGGGAAACACTACTACGACCAAAAAACACATGGTGTTCAGCTGTACCCAGGGAACCGAGTCCTCCTTCGCAACCTTAAAGAGAGAGGGGGGCCTGGTAAGCTCCGTTCATATTGGGAAGATATGGTGTACGTAATAGTTGCCCAAAAGAGCCCGGACATGCCTGTTTATGAAATAAAGTCGGAACAAGGGGGTAAAAGCCGTACAGTACACCGAAACCTACTCCTTCCATGTGACAGCTTACCGGTGGAAAGACGGGACATCAAACAGCAAAACCAACAGAAGAAAAAGACACAAACAAAAGTATGGAGACAAAGAGAGACATTACAAGAGACTGTAGACACGGACAGTGATGAGGAAGGTGCTCTTGTCTGGAGGTCTCCTCGTCGACAAATTCATAAGGACAGCAGAACTCAGAGGCACATATCTGAGCCGAAGCAGCAGCTGGAGCAACCCCGAGCAGAGGACACTCATCACCTTGACGACCAGGCCTCGGAGGCAGAAGAGGATCGCCCGCCGACAGCAGAGGACGGAGCAGATCTGGAGCAGCCCAGTGACCATCCTTCAGACGAGAATGCGCCCCAGCAGAGAGGCAGAGACTCTAATGTCATGCCGTGGTCAGCACCTTCATCCCACATCCACCCACAGAGGGAGCGGCGGCGGCCCCAGGTCCTCTCCTATGATCAGCTCGGACACCCTACCAGGAGACCAGTGGGCTTGGACTGCATCGAGGTGAGTGTCTCACCCCCATGCTCACAGAACCTCTGGAGACCGTGGACATCAAACACCATGCGAGCAGCGTATGGAAGACTGAACTACTGATATGAACTCTATAAGACTGTGATGAGAAATACTAATGATTCCGAGAACACTGAAGTGCAATGCATAGAGACTAAGGGGACTGTATTACTTATGTTAGCAGTGTCTCCATTGAGATTATGTGGTAATATAGTAACAGACAAAGTGACAGAGTAGGCCGTGTATGTGTCTGGTCACTAGGATATAAGCAGTGAACACTGTAAGGTGAACTTGTGTATTCATCGGGAGAAACAACATGTGCTTCTTCCTGCAGTACCTTTGGTATTGCGTGGTATGTGAAAAAGGTAATTGCAAGTTGCTCCTTACCAGTGGTACCAGAAAGGGGATGCGTGTATGTGTATATTTATGTTCATATACTCACCATATACATTCAAGGGACACTGTTTGGATAATACAGCGTGGTCGATATTCAAAAAGAAAAAGAAAAAAAAAAAAAAAAAAAAAAACTTTTTTTTTTCTCTTCTTTTAATAAGCAGGGGAGGGTGTGGCACCCAGGAGTATTTGTTTATAGAAAGGCAGCCCTTCAACAACGGTTCAGTTAATTATTTTGTTGTATTTTGTGTTTTCATTGTTTTTGCTGTGTGGCACACCCTCACACTGGCTTGCATGAACAGTAACCTCTGGTGCTATACCCTTTTTGCGCCAGAGGGGGCAGTAATGGCGCCTGGGAGACAGAGAGACTGACTGCGAACCGTAGAAGCAGCTCAGATCGAGCGCGAGCTACGTTCAGCAGTCAGCACGGCGCAGCCTTTATGTTTGATTATTATTTTCTGTGATTACAGAATAAAAGCCGACCTGTTACACCCCAGTCAAATGCTTTTGTCATAACGTGTGTAACACTATATTGTGAACTAAAAGAGATTCTGATGCTGCTATTTTTATTTTTTATAAGTTTGTTATTGTTTACAAGTTGTATTGTGTTTTTGTTAAGTTTATATTTAAATTTACACAAGTCAGTATTCAATAAATGCTGAGTTGAGAAATGTTGTGTATCGTTTGTTATTTTTAGTGTGATATTTTACCATGCAAATAGAGGGGAAAACGTCCAATTGTCAACCAAAAAAATCGGTAGCATATAGCAGCCATCGGCTAACCCTGACTCCTAAATATCGGCATTGGCTATTGAAAAAGCCATATTGGTCAACCTCTAGTGTCTACACAAGAGAAAAACATGATGGAAAAGTAATTTTACTTACATGGGTTGATGATCTGATTGTAGCAGCAAGTAATGAGAATGTACTGAAGAGTGTGAAGAGAATACTCACACACAAGTTCAAAAGAAATCGGAAAGTTCAAAAGAAATCGGAAAGTTAAAATACTTCCTAGGTATATATTTTGAACAAACATGTTGCAGTTAAAATGTTACAGAAGAAATATGTGAACAAAGTATTGCAGAAGTTTAGAATGCAGGATTGTAAGATTAGAGAAAGCTAGGTCAGCCAAAACTTGAGTAAACAGAAAATGAAAATGAGCCCCGAGAATACAGAGAAGCAGTAGGGAGTTTAATTTACTTATCCATATGTACACAGTTGCACTTCTGAAGGAATTACACTGAAAACCTGGATCTGAGAATGTACTGTGATGCTGACTGGGAACTGGACACAAAAGACAGACGCAGTACAACAGGATATTGTGCCATTCTAAGTAAAGGAAGTTCTTTAATTTCCTGGAAAACGAGGAAACAATCAACAGTAGCATTATCCACTTGTGAGGCAGAATACATTGCCTTAGCATCAGGGATACAAAAATGTATTTACTTGGAACAGCTACTGAGAGGTATGGACAGTTACCAATATGCCAAACAAAAGTGTATGAAGACAACGAGGATACTGTGGCACTAGCCAGAAACCCAGTGAACAGGCAATGCTGCAAGCAAATCGACATCAAGTACCACTTCATCAGGGAAGCTGTAAATAGTGGAAAATTAATCTTGAACTATTGTCCTACAGATCGAATTATTGCTGATGTGATGACAAAGCCGTCTACAAAGTTAAAGTTAAAAGTGTTTGTTAAAGACATGTTTGGCGTTTCAAATGCATAGACTGCATTTGTATAATTAAAGTAAAGGACAGAATTTATTTTATTCATTTGTTTAGATGCCATAGAAGTTATAGAGCAAAGAGTGAGTGGGGGGGGGTGTTAAATGTTGTCAATAGATGGCACCCTTGCTCTTTATATTATATAAGTTTCACGTAAGGCTCTTTGTCAGTTGAGGACTATGAAAGTGAGAGACACGGTTGATTGTGGTGTGGTATGTCAAAACAATTATTAGAGAATAATAGAGACACTGTTTGAGAGTCTGTTGAGTTGCTCTAAATAAAACACACCCAGGAAAAGGGTTAACCTGACCTTGTCTGCCTCATCTGCCTCATTTCCTGAATCCAGGCAGTAAAGTTCTGATAATTCTCCATTTACCAGGAGATTAAGAAAGTCTTCAACTTTATATTCTTAACAGTATTTTTTTAAATGACAGAAATGATATGTAAAATTAGTACAGTGAAATCATATTTTATAATCTGACTATTTAGTGACAGTATGCCAATCGTCTGCTAATGTCCATTGGGATGGACTTTACGGAAATCCTGTGCTTTACAACTATGAAATATATTTAAATGAACTTGAAATACTGTTACTGTCATGCCCGGCTCGTATGATCCTCGTGTGTGCCACGCCCCCCTGATTATCCACGTGTGCTTCCCTAACCATGCCCAGCTGTATCCTGTTGTTTTGCCCTGTCTTTGTTCTATATCAGTCTACGTCTTGCCCTGCCTTTTGTCCGCCATTGAAGTTACCTGATGTTAGTATGAGGTTAGTGATGTCCTGTTCCTCCCGTAACCGTCTCCCCGTTAATAAATCCCCAGTTTACCCCGTATTCCGCCTGCCTGCCTCATCCTTCACTGCCTCCTTCCTGCTAGCCTGCCCGTCCGCGCCCACGAACCCTGACAGTTACATTACATGGAAATTAATTAGGCTACCATTGTCATGCCCGATTCGTCCGATCCTCGTGTGTGCCATGCCCCCGATTATCCACGTGTGCTTCCCCGATCTTGCCCAGCTGTGATTATTTTTGCCCGGTCTTGTCTATTTCAGTTCACGTCTTGCCCTGGTTTTTGTCCGTCATTCATGTTAGTCGATGTCCGTACCAGCGTTCTGTCCTGCCCCATTAATAAATCCCCACTTACCCCCAATTTTCACTTCCTTGCCTGCTTCCTTCCCGCTTGCCTGCCCGTTCGCAACCCGCAAACCTGACAGAATGACGGACCCGAGAAAAGAGGCACAGTAGCAGACCGAGGACCAGCGTCTCGGTCTGCTACAAGAAGTTTACTACTGGCTAAACCAGCCCGACGTCCAGGATGACCTGATCGCGCTGGAGTTAGCCAGTGAAAGCAGCAATCTCCTGATGGCGATGTCCCCACCTGAGGGCAGGCATCGCCTGGGAGAGGTGCGCGCCAACCTCCATCAGCTGGTTCAGCGCCTGACGGCACGGAGGTTGGGGCTGGATGCACCGTGTGTCGCGGAGGTTGTTCCCCAGCCATCCGTCCCGTCAGACATTGTGACCCGAAGGCGGAAGAGGAGGAAGAAGCCGGTGATCACCCCGACGATCATCCTGGGGGCGTGCGTGCTCTTCCCTGCTTCCCTCTCAGCTGGTGAGTGGGAGGACTCTCCAGCCGAGCCTGACATCACCACCGCTGCTAAGCTGCCTTCATAGGCAGCTTCTCCCATCCTGGGAACGTGCCTGGCCGCTGTGGAGCTACCGCCGCCCCTTGACCGGTACTTCTTCCGGCTAGCGCGGCTGGCCAACAAGGGGGCCAGCGCAATGAGGGATGCTATCCCTCACGTACCGAGGACTCTTAAAGGGGCCATGCCCATCTCGCTGCCGCGGGACCTCCCAGTCCCGCCGCCTGTGGCAGGTACGCCCGAGGCCCCTTTGCCTCCACCTCTGCCTGCTGTAGCTGCTACGTCCGAGGCGCTGCCTCTGCCTGCTGTAGCAGCTACGCCCGAGGTGCTGCCTCCGCCTCTGCCTGCTGTAGCAGCTACGCCCAAGGCGCTGACTCCACCTCCACCGCCTCCTACAGCTGCTCTGCCCGAGGCGCTGCCTCCACCGCCTGCTGCATCCACTCTGTCTGAGTCGCTGCCTCCACCTCTGCCACCTGCTGCAGCCGCTCTGCCCGAGGAGCTGCCTCCGCCTCCTCTGCCTGCTGCAGCTACGCCCGAGATGCTCCCTCCGCCCGAGGCGCTCCTGTCTGTCCTGCTGCAGCTATGCCCGAGGCCCCTCTGCCTCCGCCGCCTGCTGCGGCTACGCCCGAGGCCCCTCTGCCTCCGCTGCCTGCTGCAGCTACGCCGGAGGCTCCTCTGCCTCCACCTGCGGCTCCATCCGAACCAGTGACTGTAACCCCTCTGACTCCTGTCCCTGTCCCCACTCCAGTTCCTCCAGCTCCAATCCCTGACCTTGCTCCAGCCCCTGAGGGGGTCCCGGACAACCCAACCACCGCTTCTCCCTCCTTAGAGGTAGAGGAGCTTGAATGGGACCCCTCGGGGACCTCCCTTGTGTCCTCCTTTCCCTCGCCCCGGTAAGGTCGACCCCGGCCCAATACCCACATATCTGTGTTCCGGATGGGGAGAGGACACAGGTGCAGGGTAAGGGTCCCACCCGCCCTGCCCCCTGGCTCGCCCTCGATCACCTTGGCTAGGGCTCAGGGGGCGCCTACGGGTCCTGGGACTCCAGGTCGGCAGTCGCCTGCAGGTCCCCCTCCAAAGCCTCGTTGCCCTGCCTCGGTCCCGCCTCCGACTCCTCGTCGGTTGCCTGCGGGTTCCCCTGCTGCGGCTCCTCCGTTGCCTGCGGGTTCCCCCACTCCGGCGCATTGGAAGACGTTCCCCTGCTGCGGCTCCCCCTCCTTCCTTGCCTTCCCCGGTTTCCCCTTCAGCTCCCTCGGCACCTCCCCTGGTGCCCCCTCTGACTTCCTCCTCGTCCCCTTCATCTGTCCCTTGCCCTGCCTCCTCAGCCCCTCCAAGGTCCCCTCCTGCTCCGGCCTCCTGGTCGCCTGCGGCCCCTCCGGCTACTACCCATCGCCTGCTGGGGCTTTCTCGTGCTCCCCTTTCTCCCCCAACCTTCTCTCCTTGGTCTCCTGTCTCTGTCCCTCCTCTGTTTGTTCCTTCACTGGACTGCTATATGCTTTATTATTCCTTAAATCGTAATTAAAAATAACATATTAATAGAATTAAAATATATTACATGCATTTCTTAAAGTTTAACGGTCCCCCTTGTCTCCCAAACCATATGCCGCAACATGTGGCATAAACATATATGATACCATATGTTGATATAACCCCTCGACCAATCGGAATAAGGATACGCCCCCTCCCGCTTTTGACGTCATAAACGGAGCCCTACTAAGCTCCGCCACTAAGGAACCACTTAATATTTTTATGCATGCATGAAAGGTTTAATTCTTTAAACAGGTGCCCGAGTGTCCATTCGTTACCCAAAGAATATGTTTACTAATGAAATAAATCTAAAACAACATGAGACAGATGCATCTAATAAAGCATGTATTGATTAATAATTGAGTAATAAAGAATTGTTATTATGAATCTTTAAGAAAGATTACACTAATTTATAAAGCTGGGAAATATATTGCATTAATGCGTGAGAGAACAGCAAAATAAAATAATATTAGTATTATTTATTATTTATTTATTAGTATATATGTATAATGTATTAAAATATAATTTTATGTTATTTTAATGTTATGAACCGTGGGATAGGACGGGAAAACAGGCAGGCAGGCAGAAGACGGGGAAAATTGGGGATTTATTGTAGGGGAGACGGCTACGATCATTACACAACATAACGTTAATGACGGACACTCGACTGAGGACGACGCGAACTGATATACAAGACAGGGAAAAATAATAGGAAACAGTTGGGTACGATCGGGGAAGTACACGTGGATAATCAGGGGGCGTGGCACACATGAGGATCGGACGAGCAGGGCGTGACAGAACCTCCCCCGCAAAGGCACGCACTCCGAGCGTGCCTCAGGGGAGGCAACGGACGAGACGAGACTATGGATACGGGACCTGGAAGAAATCTGACCAATCAGCAGTCAATTGCGCCGACAGGCAGTTGGATCTAGTGATGGGAATTCTGGATCTTTTAAGAGAGCCGGCTCTTATGGCTCGGCTCACTTAAAAGAGCCGGCTCTTTCGGCTCCCAAGTGGCTCTTCAGATTTTATTTGGTGCTTAAATGAATTTATTACCAAAAATAATGTAAAATTATTAGTGAAATGAATTGCTATGGTTGGAAATCACGTGCAATCATTTTAGCCAATTCCTCATCAATTGTTTTCTTTTTTACTGGAGTCATAGCTTTTTGCACAAACTGTCTCATAGAGCTCTAGGTTGTAGGTCTAGGTGGTTGTGGTGCAGTACTGGATGACTGTGTAGACACTGACAAACTGGCACTTTCAACAGTTGCAGTAGACAAACTGTGACTTTCATTAGTAGCAGGTTCACTTGCTTCCCTTTTTTCTTCCCACTGCACTGATGGATGTACAGTTCTCAGGTGCCAAAGCAGGTTATTTGTAGAGCCTGTTTGATATGAGATTTTAACCTTGCACGCTCTACACTCTGCCTTTGTATTATCAATGTAATTGAAATGTATCCAAATTTCACTCCGTTTCCTGCAGTCACTCATTTTGTCGTGCGCTTCTCCTTCCCTCCTGTTTCTCTGTCTGTGCCTGCGATTGCTGTATTTGTCTATGGGTGCGTTCGACTTCAGCCGTTTGCAGCGCTGGCTTAAAGCAATGCATTCTGGTCCCAACGCAATGCATCACGGTTAAATTTGTTTTGTCCGACTTCAGCGGCGCTGCAGAACGTCACCACCCGTGACCATGTCACATGGTACAAAAACCTCAGGAGAGCAAGGCGACATAAAACTTAAAGCCCAAGTCGAACGCACCCTATAGCACCGCTCCTCTCCTGTCCTGCTCAGAGCAGACACGCATCGTGTGGTTGACCAATCCATGCGGCTTGAAAAAATATTAAATAAATTAATTAAAAAAATTAAAAATATTAAAAGCGGCTCTGACTCCGGCTCACAGGCAAGAGCCGGCTCCGATCGTTCACTTCAAAGAGCCGGCTCCAAGAGCCATTTCGTTCGCGACCGACACATCACTAGTTGGATCCATGCAGGTGGAGAGATGGCCTCCAAATGGCAATATGAATCTGGAGCAAGCAAAAGAAAGAAAAAGTCAAAACAAGAGGAGGCTCGTGCTTCACGTGAAGGAGGGTATGTTGTTGAAAGTTTGTGGCATAAACACCCCAACTGTCTAGATGTGGACTGGAGATGAAATTTTCCAGCGTCCCTGATTGTCATTTATTGAATGTCTTGTTAACTGCGTTTTGTAGTGGGGGGGGGGGGGGGGTGGGGCTCAAAATAAAATTCTGCTTAGGGCCAGGGGCGGGCCTTGGTAACATACATGTCAAATGATCCAGGGAGACATATTGAAATATGACCTGAAGCCAATAATAATCCCATTCGATATTCATCTTTTTAACAGAAGCAAGCCAGGCAGATTTTTGATACAGTACTGAGCGAGCCATGCACACCGATCATATTTACGGTTCCAATTCTGTGTACTGGATATTAAAAGTCAGTATGTCCTGTCTTGCTTTTGTCAAAACCATATTGTCGTCTTCCCGAAACTCAATACGGAATATGAGGTGCGCTCTGTGTCAGGGACGGATTACGGACTGGGCCAGCGGGGCCGCTGCCCAGGGGCCCTTGGGGTGCAGGGGGCCCGTGGGGCCCCTAGCCCAAAACAATTTGCAACGCTTATAAACAATGTATTTTTGTTTGTCTATTTTAGAGGGCCTTCATTCTTTGATCCTCTGCCTACAAGGGCCCCTGACCCTATAGAGAGGGCATTTGGCTGCCAAGGGCCCTTGAATTGTGGTAATTGTGGTGGTTGTGGTGGTGGTGGTGGTGGTGGTGGTGGGGGGGGGGGGGGGGGGGGGCTCGTAAACGTTTTGCCCAGGGGCCCACACAACCCATAATCCGTCCCTGCTCTGTGTATATGAAGCAGGGGCGTAGGTTTCACATGAACATTGTGGGGGACGGGTCGGTATATCGGGGACAGACATGTGACGTTCCGTCGCATTATAGGGTGATTCTGTAGTCTCTCTGTACTTCCTTTGTTAATTCATAAACTATTGCTATTATAGTTAAAATATATAAAGTGAATTTTCTTAAAATTTTCACTGTTATGCTGTTTTAGTGTTATTCATCTTCACTAGTATGGTAGTTTATGTGCGTTAATGTCCTGCATTATACGTACAGTGTATATGCTGAATTCGCGGGAGTTATTAAAATTATGCACAAATCGCTAGATTCTGCCACAAATGTCAGGCCGTGCACTGTGGAAAAATGACCTCACTGTACCCTGTCTTTCACAAACATCATAACTGTTTTAGCCAGCTTTCCGTCGGAGCAGGCAGGCATGCAGCGAGCAATGACGAGGCTGACAAGTCAAAGTCCTGATAGGAAAGTTTATACAAGAACACGAGGAAGGCACGGAACAACGAGGCACAAACGTCAATGACGGATCTTGGGAACTGACTCAGACGCATACTGATATACACAAGACAAGGCAAAATAACGGACCAGTTGGGCACAATCGGGGAAGCACATGTGGATGATCAGGGGGGCGTGGCACCCACGAGGTTTGGATGTGCCGGTCATAACAATAACTTTCTGAAAAGAATCACTAGCACAAACACCACATACACAAAATAGCGACTAGGAGATCTCCTAGAGTCCCACAGAAGTAATTAAAGGAGATTTATTGAATCTATTCCTTGTTATTAATGGGACTTTCTGCCAGCACTGTTTATGAACTAAATGATTCTTGAAGTTTTTGATAACGAGAACGTTGATGACTTATTCTGTGGTCTGGCATCGTTTTTGTTACGGCAAACACAATGGGATGACTGACACGTGTTTTTGCGTTATCAGCGCTGCAATTTATGCTACCAATTAACTAAGCTAGTTGCAACCAAACAAGATAATGTTTATGAAAATTATACAACACGAAACGATTAAATCCCACCATTTCACACATTATTTTATTGATTAACTGTTGGTTATGATGCGGGGTCTTCCATGAGTCTTCTACGTGCCGCAGCTTTCTTTTGGCGTATTGCCTCCGCTTCTGGGAGACTTCCCGGAGCGGGAGTTTAAACTACGTCCTTTTAACAGGGGGTAGGGGCTCGCTTGGTGAAAACGCTCAGAAACAAAAGCTTTTCATTACGTGGTGAGTTCTATTTATGATAGATTTTAGTAAACCGAGAATTAAATTATATGATGTTATTGAGCGGGATAGTCTGCCCATCGCAACATTGGAGGGCGGCTTCCCCCCTAAATCCCAGCCAACATTTGTATGAGGCCCATATGGGTACGAAGTGGGTTGAAAAATGGGCCCCATTTGGAATTGCCCAATGGGCCCCACGTGGGATTGTCCGCAGGGTTCATTTTGGCCCCATGACAAATTGCCCATGTGGGTTTCAAACAGTATTTCACTGGGGTACAGGTGGGCCCCAACTGGGCAACGTACATAAGACCCATCTAGAGCCCAGCTTCAAGTTCCATGTGGGTGCTATATGGGGACAACATGGTCTGAAGTAAGGGCCCAGCCAGCATGTATATGTGGGGTACATGTGGGTACAAAGTGGGTTGAAAAATGGACCTCATTTGGAATTGCCCAATGGGCCCCACGTGGGATTGTCCGCAGGTTTCATTTTGGCCCCATGACAAATTGACCATGTGGGTTTCAAACAATATTTTACTGGGGCACAGGTGGGCCCCAACTGGGCAACGTACATAAGACCCATCTCGAGCCCAGCTTCAAGTTCTATGTTGGTGCAACATGGGGACAACATGGTTTGAAGTAAGGACTGCAAGGGGGTTTCACTCTAGGTGTTAGGTGAGCTCCAACTGGTCAACACAGGAAATTTCAGTAGAAGACTTAAGATTTATGTAGGTACTAAATGGGGCCAATACAGGCTGAAATATGGGTTGTAGGTGGGTTTGTACACATGTTCCATAACAAGTCTATTCAAACTGAACAGAACAGATTGAGGCTTCACATTAGATGCATATACTCTTGCTATTGACTAGAAAAACATATCGGTATTGAAAAAAAACCTGTATATGCCTCCCTCATTCACAGATGAACTACAATATTAACATGACAGCATTTTTAGACATGTATACTTAAATTACCACAGTACAAAACATTAGAGAACACGGTGAGACTTTTTTTCAAATTCAACTTTTATTTATAATATTTTTATACCTTCTTAAAGCTTTCATAGCTTATTAACAGCTCAGAACCATAAGGCCAGCTTAATTATGTGCTTTTCTTAATAAAAGAATATATGCTATTCCTAATAACAGCATCATTAAAGAGCATTTGCAACATTCTCAATGCAGCACATATTAAAACAACAGTGAACAACAAAAGAACAGAACAGCTGCTGATTAGGCCTACTACTTATGTCGGTCTCGACTGCATTCTGGAAGCCCCTTGTCCTCCTCTGTCTCTGGCCCCAATGAACCACTTTGACAGTGCCCTCTGAGATTCTTGCTGGTTCACTTTTGCTGTGAGTGAATTCTTCTTAAGAGCCTCTGTAAAACAAATTTAGCTTATTATTCAGGTAATAATACACAATATAAGCTAACATCAGAAATAGCATAACACTACTTAGAATGAAACTGAGGCCAACTTCAGCGGCAAAGGTTTTGACAGAAGTTAAAGAGGAGAAATACCACAGCCCTTGACACCTGCTAAACAAATAACTCAATGTGCAAAATGATCAGACTTCTCATTCGCAACCACTGCTGATATGCTGTAATGCAGCTATCACACTGAAAAAGCCTATAACCTTAATACTCAAGACCAGGATTTGAAGGGAAGAACAGCAATTTGAACAGCTATTCTATTTATAGTTTTATTTTAAATGATTTCAAATGTTTTCATATTGCTTTAAAGAGCATCTTCCATATTAAACACATCAAGGTGCTTTTGTATAGCTGAACATCTATAATAAGCATCTATCCATCCATCCATTTTCCAAACCGCTTATCCTACTGCGTCGTGGGGGGTCCGGAGCCTATCCCAGAAGCAATGGGCATGAGGCAGGGAACAACCTAGGAGGGGGGACCAGCCCATTGCAGGGCACACTCACACACCATTCTCTCACACATTCACACCTATGGGCAATTAAGGAACTCCAATTAGTCTCAGCATGTCCAGGCGGAGACTCGAACCTGGGTTCTAGAGGTGTGAGGCAACAGTGCTAACCACTGCATCACCATGCCGCCCCCTTAAACAAATATTCTCAATTTAATTGAATTCATTAGTGTGGCCATCAACCTAAACATTAAAACCATACAGTCTGTTGAAGCTATTCTTTCCTTCATCATCTTATAGACACACGATCACACGATGAATGAAGTTCAGCAGAGAATTTCTGTTTGCCATCATGTAGCTATTACATGTTTTAGGCTTGCAAGTACAATAATCTCAGAGATGAAAATGACAAATGAGCACGAACTTGCAACAGATACATTAGTAAAAACATGGCAGAATATTAAATTCAAAGTACTTACGTGGCAAAGAACACTGTCCACCTGTGCATGATGTGTTAAAGAAAAGGAAAAAAGAAAAAAATTGGACAAGTTAGAAGGTGCACTTTTTATGGTTTAAATATAAGTTCACCCATCAACTACAAAATCGAATTACAGTCTATTTTAAAGCCTTTAAAGATAAAAATTAAACAGCCAGCTTAGAAAAATAATAAAATTAAGCCATCTGTAAAGCTAGCATCCATAGCAATTTACCAATGTTAAGATATTAAATTCTAGTAAAAGCACTGTTCAACACACATACATTTCCGGGTGTCATTCACATGTTCTCGCAAACAAAATATAATTTGGAGACCAGAGGGACACGTCAGCAATTCCTCCTGATCAGTCATCTAGTGTGTAAACCACAGCGACTTCAAGACTCCCAATGACTACAAGTTGTGTAGTGTGAACGATACAGTGATCCGACAACTATGAAAGTCCAGATGGTGCCAACTTAGTATAACTTGTAGTGTAATGAAATGGAGTAATTTTATACTATTTCTGAACAAAAATTGAACAGAGGATTTAAGTTTTAAAACATTCATTATTCTCCAGTAAAGTTCTCCTATAAACTTTACTTAAAACCTGTCCTGGGTTTTATAATGCACGATTATTAATTAACAGTAGAAAGCAAAAATTACAAAATAATTTTGTAATCATGAAAACGCATTGTGATTTAGCATATTGATGATGCATTCACTTCATAAATCATGACACACTGCTCTCCCATACATGAAAGCTAAGTAAAAAGTATTGGTATCGGCGATACTGGCTCTCTGTTTACTTAGTATAAAATCTATACCAAATTTTGCAGACCACTACCTTGCAGTTTTTGCGGCCCGGTTCGGCCCTGTCAACGGCCCAGGACACCTGGGCAACAAAGAAGAGCTGCTAGGGGCAACTGCTTAGCAAGCAATGATATAGCTATCATTTTTGGGAGAATTTTAAACTTTCACAAACGTTTTGAGCGAAATGTTTAACACATTTTATTTCAGAAGGGGCTAAATGCTAAAACAGTGTATGCTATTAGCTTGATTCGTAACTTGGCAATACTATGATCAGCTAGCTAAAACGTTCACTAGTAAATCTCCTGAGCTCAAGCAATTCGGCAGCTTACAATACTGTGAGAGTACTGATGATTTAATACAATAGTGACAGTCAAACTGGCAGGTATGTTACTCATACGGAATTCCTCCTGCGGTGCAGCGCTTAATTAAAAAAAAACGAGCGAACTGCATGAAAAAAACGACCGCTCGCGTGGTAAATTTAAAATAAAAGAAAAGATTTTAAATAAACAAACAGGGTGGCTGCAGCATTTGCTTTGTTATTAAAATAGGATTTATCAAACAAAATATCCTTGCCTTTAAATCATGGCCCAATAAATATGCCAGCAGAATATATATATATATATATATATATATATATATATATATATATATATATATACACACACACACACACACACACATCCCAAACTGGGCCCACAGTCAGCCCATGTGGGCTGAGTATTTGGGCCCATATATATTCTTACAATATATATAGATTTTATCAGGGTTTAAATTGAGATTTGCTGTCTTGGAGGGAGGTGGGGGCTCTGGTTGGGCCTGGGGGGCGGGACATTAACAATTCGGCTACAGTAACAATAATGAAAACAAGGGTAGCTTTATTATTTTTTATTAAAATTATTGATTTTTTTTTGTGACAAAAATTTTTGAGAAAAAAAATTCTTTTAGGTCTTTCGGTTATACTGACATTGAAATCTTTATTGTCTGCAAAGAACTCAATGAAATATCCTTAACTTTTGTACATAAGTTATTTCTCCCTATTAATATATCATTTACTTCATCAAATCCCAGATTGGCTGCAGTATTGAACCTTGTTCACATGCTAAATGTTCAGCAGACCATTTGTTGCCACCCACTTCTTTACAAACTTTGTGGAGTCCTAAGAAATGAGAGGAGGGCCAATCATTTTATCAAATATTATTGAGGTAATATTTTCAATTCTCAGTTGGGAATGAAATGGTATCACAAAAGCATTTACCCCAAGAACCCCCACTCATACTCTGCACTGCTAACAGCAATGGTTTCAATTGCATGTTTAAGTTTGAGAAGGGACTTGTGCATTGTTGCACTGGAATTGTCTTTGAAATCCCTATGATTTTGCTTTATACTAGTGAGTCCTATATTAAAAAGGTTACAAAGCTCTGTTACTTCATTTTCCTCACACATCAAATTAGAGGGCTTGGCGCCATGTGTTTTTGCCCAGCACGTTGACTGTTACTGGATTCCTCTTCACTTGTGACTATTCTTGCTTCCATTCCTTTGCACAGTCTCCCCTGCTCTTTTCTCACCACCTGCAGTGTTCTGCTGAACTCTGCATTTACATGAGAATTGTTAAAGAGAAAGGAACATCTGAGAAGGCATTAAAGACATGACATAACACATCTATCAACAGATAATATCTTGGTTGTTCAGTTTTGTACTTTTATATTTGTTGGAGCTATATTTTCTTTTATTGTAATGTTCGTTGGATGGACTGGGAGGCGTTAGTGGGTACATGTAATGTGTAGGTAGGAGGGAGGAGTGCAGGCACACCTGGGTGGTGAGCATATGGTTTTTTACCAGAGCGAAAGAGAGAAAGGAAATGCTGTTTGTTTGCTCAATGGGATAAATAAACCATCAAAATCGCAATGGAGAGTTTTGATTTGATTTGATTTGATGAAACCCTTTATTGCTGTTGCAATATACCATGTCACTAGTCCGAGTACCAGCGAAAAAACTGGCCATCAACCCGACCATACATATACACAAACATCACAGTAGGGGGTAGACCGGTCGGGAGACAGGGGAAGAGAGAAGAAAAGAAACAGAATAACATGAGGAGAGAGGAGGAGAATAAAAAAACAGCCCCCAGACTGTACTCCAGTGGGGAGTACATTGTTGTGTCTTTACCTGAGTACATTGTACCTGTGCAGGGTGCAGTAGTTGTTTGATTTAGTTTTATCACGGAGTTGTTTTATGTTGTTGACAAGCAGCCACTATAATATTAATAAATGAATTTCTAATGGGATTGGGCTACCCAGTGAGAGGTGCATTACTACCAAAATACATGATGCCTTAAGCAAAAAAGCCCTAGCCCAGTTAACTTACATGAAAGACCAGTAAATTAATGGTATAACAGATGTCTGGAGTTGCCTACATTTAAGCTTCCTCCTCTTAGCTTCTCTCTTTTTTAACTTTTACCTCTGGTGATTGAAAAGAAAATACTTACCTTATGCTTATTTACCTTATTGTATATATCTAAGGAAAATTAATTAAAACTGTATCAACAATTAAATGAGGCTTTGAGCAGACAAAAACAAGCTGGTTCTTTCTCAATGTTAGTGATACTTAGCCTTACAGTATGTAATGTCAACTTTAACGTTAGATCATTTAAGCACCCCTTTACAATAATGTACATAGAACTATGTTACTTAATTATATCCCTACTCGGCCCACAGAGTGTTACCCTGATCAAGCCCATTCTCACTAAGCCCACAAATATCCTATATGATGCCCACCAAGTACACCCAGGTACAGCCCATGCCTATTTGGTCCATATACAGTCAGGTCCATAAATATTGGGACATCGACACAATTCTAATCTTTTTGGCTCTATACACCACCTCAATGGATTTGAAATGGAATGAACAAGATGTGCTTTAACTGCAGACTATCAGCTTTAATTTGAGGGTATTTACATACAAATCAGGTGAATGGTGTAGGAATTACAGCAGTTTGTATATCTGCCACCCACTTTTTAAGGGACCAAAAGTAATGGGACACAAGGCTGGGCAGATTTCAGACATGTATTTTTCTCATTTTAATCATTGATTTAATCATTAACTTTTGCTACAATTTCAGTTTTTATATTGGAAATGTAAATTATTTTGCAATACAGGTTGATCAAGGAGCTGGAAGACAGGGGGAATGCAGTGTTGTATGTGCCCCCTATTCCAGTGGAGCCTGCTCCGGCTCCTGCGATGGAGACACCAGATGGGGCAGGAAGATCAGCAACTGGCGAATCCCCTGAAGAAGGATCTGAAGAGCTCTGTCAGAGGTAAGAGTGCCTGTTGTAAGACACGGATCACTATGAACATTGCGATTTCAGGATTAAAAAGAACATGCAGTTGACATATAGTCATTTCAGGGAGGGGCCTTCTAAGTGCACTACTTCCGTATGGGCCACCATGGAGAAGCGGGGACTCTATAAGAGGCACTACACAAACCATCCCCTGCTCAGGGCTTTTGGAATGTACCTTAAGACAGATTTAATCAACACAAATTATAAGCAGGAGGTAATGTGTCAGAATTTTTCATAATTATTCACTTCAAGTTTTATATTGGAAACTTATTTTATGTTGGTCAAGGATCTCTAGGCAAAGGGACATGTTGTGTTAGACATGCCCCCTCTTCCAGAGGGGCCTGCTACATCTCCTTCAACCGAAAAACCAGATGGCACAAATATGACATGATGAGGAAAATAGTGACAGTCATGATGTCACTGCAGAATGACCAAACCGGATTATTTTTCTTCTTGGCTAAATTGTGTTGACCTGTTTCAGGTGGAAAACGTTGCCCGTTTCCTGTTCTACATCAATTCCTCTCATCCCAGGTTTGTCAGGAAGCACAAAGATACCAGAAAGTACTTCGAGGAACTTTCTGAAGTTGGGCTTTCCAGGCAGACTATCCAAAATTATATGAAGAGTCTGAAGAGGTCGGTATTGGTTACTGCAAAGCATAATGTATTTGTGTTAACATGTGACTTTGTTGCAAAATACTTTAAACTTATGATGATGGTTCTTGTCTTTTTATTTTTCTATCAAATTCAGCTTCCTTAAATTCCACACACACAGCACAGACTTGTGTTCTGAAGACAGCCAGCTGCATCAGATGTGCAACAATTTCATTGATTTTGTGCGAGCCTTCAGACAGCTCTTTCAAAACAAGTGTGAGAAGAGGCCACAAAAAAGGTTGGAATTTGTCTTATCATGCGCGCACACACACACGCGCGCACACACACACACACACACAAAATGGTCCCCACAACGTCAGAATATCAGGTTTTTATCACATTGTAGGGAACATTTTTCACACCCACACACATATGGCATTCTTTTCACATAAATTGTTTCCTTAATGCCAAACAGATATAAATCTTTCACCCGAGAGTCCCCGAAGCCGCCCCAGTGTCTGGCGGTCCTCCGTGCTGCCCGCGGAGACTTTTTAGTAGTTATGGGAAAGCTGCTGGATCCAGGATACAAGACAATCTCCTGTCAGCAGAAGCAAAGTGCTTTACTACCTAGAGGCACTTCTGGTACTCAAGCACCAGCAGCAGCCAGGGCTGGTAGAGAACATGACCGTAAGTTTTTCTTTTTTCTTTTTGTACTTGGTCTCGATCATTATGACATATTGAAAGCGACCGTTTCTATGACTGTGCCTTATGTAGGTTGAGGACTGGAGGAACAGGAAGAGCGGCAGCGTGGGGCAGCGTGTGGCTCAGTGGGCTAAGCCTGTGTGCCTGTTATCAGAAGGTCGCAGGTTCAAGCCCAGCCTCAGCCTGTGGGTCCTTGAGCAAGGCCCTTAACCCCCAGCTCCCTGGGCACCGCTACAGGTGGCAGCAGAGATATTATGTGGTACCTTGGGCGGAGCTTAATTCTCCGCTTCTGACGTCATAAGAGGAAGTGGCTTATCCTTGATGCTGATTGGTCGAGGGTTTATACCCATATATGGTATCAATACATGCTTATGCCACATGCTGCCGATAGGGGGCGATATGGTTTTGGGAGACTGCCGTTATGTCCATATATGGTATCAATACATGCTTATGCCACGTGTTGCCGATAGGGTGGTTTGGGAGATTAAACTTTAATAGAATAAAAATACATTACATGTATTTTATTAATGTGCTTTTTTAATTACGTTTTTAAGGAATAATAAAACAGAGCAGGATGAAGGCAAGCTAGGGCATACACGTTCAGCGGGGGCGTCCGTCCGGCCCGTAGCCGCGTGTTGTTAGTAAGCGCCGTGGCGTATTTTAAAAGAAGGCACCAAAATGTTTTAAAGAAGAAAGCACCAAAATAAGAAAACCCTTAGTGTTATTTTAAAAGAAAAGTAGTGTGAATTTAAACAAACATGCCCGAAAGAAGCAGCAGAAGAGCAAATTTAAACAAGTGCAAGCGAAACCTATGAACATTACAGACCCGTCGTTTTAAAAGAAGCGAGCACTCATTACATTTAACCAACACGAAATACTTTAGTTATATTTACCAGGTTTGAGAAAGCATGTAAGCGGCAAACTTTTAGAAGAAATAGGACGAAACGATCCCGGAGACCCGCCACATGCGACTACTCTGTTTGAACAACGCGGGTCGGAATAGACGATCGCTAGTCCGGCGTTTGGCGCATGCGCACCCACGCCGACGCCCCTTTCAAAATGGCTACGCCGGCGGAGCGCCTGTTTTAGCAAATAAAACCCCTATAACCGTAATGTTTTTAAGTAATGAAGCACTTTTCTGTCAATGTGAATAATAAAGTAAAGCGCTCTGAGCATTTTCGATAGCAATAATCAGGAAATAACGCGGTTAATTCTTGTTTAAACGAATGCATGCTCTCACTCTCGTGTGGCGCACGCGCGTAGATCCACACAGCGTATCCTTTATTGAGACATATTGCGGCAAGCAGCTGTCAAATGGCTACCAGCGGAAATTGTTGTCGTGATGTTAACCGAGGGCCCCGGATTGTGAGAAGCATGCCGCCATTCTGGCAGAATGCACACTAATTCTATATTTTATATGCTTATTTGTAAATAGTGTAAAATAACCTATTTCTAATTTAAATAAAAGCCGATCTCTAACACAACACCCCCGGATTGCTTAGCTACATATAGCTAAATTTATCTACGTATGGTTAATCAAAAGGTATAAACAGAACTTGAAAAGATGTATGACAACACATGCTGATCTTTTATTTCAAATAAGCCTCTTTAACCTCATCGTTTTTAAGCAATGAAACTCTTTTCGGCTAATGTGTTATTTAAAATAAAACATCTTAAGCATTTCGACAACAAGAATCAAGGAATAACGTTGGCGATCCTTGTTAAAATAACTCTCCATGTCGCGCTTGTGCGTGCAGCCACGACACCCACACACCACTGTCTTTTATTGAAAACAGCTGAGGCAAGTCGTTTTCGGAACTTTAAAGTGTGTATACAATAAGTAAACGTGTCTAAAAGAAGTATAAAATGTGTTATAAAGCACATAGCCAACGATAATTACTAAAGAATTTAAGCATAATACCCCAGACGTACCATGGCCTATAGCCGGTAGAAATGGAGCTATCCTACGGCCTACAAGATAAAAGCATATGGCACCAAATTGGAATCGGTAGTCTTTAAAGGAATAAAATACATTATATGAATTTATTAATGCGATATTCGAAATACGTTTTAAGGGGTCACCGGACGCGTCGTGCTTTTCTAGCTAGAGAGGAAAGAGAGTCGGGGCAGTTTTGAATGGTAAAAGCAGTAGTTGTGTATTATTAACGGTTTATTTTTTAACAAAATGTCCTATTTTATAACGGTAAAAACACAGCAATCCTGTTTTTAGGGGGGGTTTATGCGTATTGCATGTCTAGACGTGTCGGTCAGCTAATGGCCGCGGCAGTGGGAAACGGGTCGTAGGCGCGAGAGCTTTTGGAGCCGTGAGCGATAAGCCTATGAGAAGGAAGCGTCAATTGACAAATTGACAAATTGTTGCAGAGTGCGTGTAACATCTCGTTTAACCGCTGGTCCTGAGTGTGACAAGCAGACAGACAGCATTCACGCCCGGCAGAAAACACATTACGTCTATTTGTTAATCTGTTTTATTCGTAAATAGTATAAAATAATATATGTCTAATTGAAATAAAAGTCGATGTCTAACACCACAGCTCTGGGACTCTAGCATAGCCCCGGGCGCCCCGCTGCGGGCCTGTGGGTCTGGATGAAGTATCTAACTTCAATGGCTTAATCAGCAGGGTAAAGTGCCGTAACTTAAACGGGGGTATGACAAATTATTATAAAGTTTAAGTCAATAAGATTTAATTAATAAAATAATTTAGTTGTATTTTGTTCGTTTTATTTTCAATAAAGCACACCCAGCACATTATTAATGTAATAGATGCAGGAACTAGTGAGCGGTATTTAGCTACGTACTTCAAAAACATTTTAAAAACTTTGTTAGACTAATACCTTAGTTATTTCAATAATTTAAGGGATAAAAACATTTGTCGTGTTTGTCAATGTGTTATTTTAAGTAAATGCGTTATTTTCCAACGCCAAAATCCCTGTCATGTTTTAAGTGAGAAATGATATGGACTAGCAACTCTCTCTGGGGGGAGCAACCCCGGTTAGGTACTATTAAGCAGCATTTAGTGACATGCATATGCATCAAAACACATTTTTAAAAACTTTGAAAGAATAAAGTCTTAGTTATTTTAATAAATACGTTTTTCAGTAAATGTTTATTCACGCGCATGCACACAAACACACACACACACACACACCGGAGGTCGGGGGGGGGCTTTAGAGTTTAACTTTAGGTTGCTGATCGCAATGTGTGACCAAACCCCAAAGCACCCTAACTTAGTCGTTTACTAACTTATCGCGAAAAACAGACAGAAATAGACTTGTAAATTTTAAAGAAAAGACATTAACTGTTTTTTGTTAATGTTTAAAGGTATACAAACTACAGTTGTATCGGACACGCACACAAAAACACTAAAAGAGTTTTGCTCAATCAAAAAAACACCAAACATATATTGTTCACGCTTTTTATTAAAATGTATAAGGATTGTTTTGTTATAGGGAAATTTTAAATTAATATGAGTGGGATATAAGTCATTTAGGCAACAAGATTTGAGGAAGAACCTAAATAGTGGCTGGAAATGACCGACCAGGCAGGCAGAAGTGTGCTTTCCTTATCTCACAAGTCATGGAAGGGTAGGGTGGGGTGGGGGGGGACACATAAGTGGGGGGTAGGAACTGTGGAATCAGGCAGGGGGGTAAGAATTTAGGATATAGTCTTGTTATTTTAAAGAAGGTGTACATGATTATTTAATTGCATTTAATAGGAACCAGTAAGCTGCATTTAGCACCATGTTGCAAATACACATTAAAAACTTTAAAGAATAAGGTCATAGTTATTTTAATAAAGACATCCTACAAGGTGCCCACGGCCCTAACTTATATAATCTACAAGCTTGAGCCGAGATGCTTGCTGGAGTACAATGCTAAGTTGACATCGGTATCGGAGCTGCAGCCTGTTTGATAGTTAATGAAACATAGTTCAAATTCAACAGTGTCAGTAGTCATCCACTACGCAGGGAGACTACAGATTGACTATAACGACCCCGTTTATCAGCTGGCATTATTTAATTTTTTTTGACAGAATAAAGCCTTAGTTATTTTAATAAATATGTTTTTCAGTAAATGTGTATTCATGCTCATGTGCACAAACACACACACACACACACACACACACCGGTGGTCAGGGGCTTTAGAGTTTAACTTTAGGTCTGTGAAAGTATAGGACCGCAATGTGTATACAGACCCCAAAGCACCCTAACTTAGTCGTTTACTAACTTATCGCGAAAAAACAGACAGAAATAGACTTGTAAATTTTAAAGAAAAGACATTAACTGTTTTTGTTAATGTTTAAAGGTATACAAACTACAGTTGTATCGGACACGCACACAAAAGCACTAAAAGAGTTTGCTCAGTCAAAAAACACCAAACATATATTGTTCAGGTTTCTTTATTAAAATGTATAAGGATTGTTTTGTTATAGCGAAATTTTAAATTAATATGAGTGTGATATAAGTCATTTAGGCAACAAGATTTGAGGAAGAACCTAAATAGCGGCTAGAAATGACCATCCAGGCAGGCAGAAGTGTGCTTTCCTTATCTCACAAGTCATGGAAGGGGGTGGGATGGGGGGGGGGGGGGGCACATAAGTGTGGGATAGGACCTGTGGAATCAGGCAGGGGTGTAAGAATTTAGGATATAGTCTTGTTATTTTAAAGAAGGTGTACATGATTATTTTAATTGCATTTAATAGGAACCAGTAAGCTGCATTTAGCAGCATGCTGCAAATACACATTAAAAACTTTAAAGAATAAGGTCTTAGTTTTTTAAATAAAGACATCCTACAAGGTGCCCACGGCCCTAACTTATATAATCTACAAGCTTGATCTGAGATGCTTGCTGGAGTACAATGCTAAGTTGACAACGGTAACGGAGCTGCAGACTGTTTGATAGTTAATGAAACATAGTTCAAATTCAACAGTGTCAGTAGTCATCCACTATGCAGGGAGACTACAGATTAACTATAACGACCCCGTTTATCAGCTGGCATTATTTAAATTTTTTTTGACAGAATAAAGCCTTAGTTATTTTAATAAATATGTTTTTTCAGTAAATGTGTATTCATGCTCATGTGCACAAACACACACACACACACCGGTGGTCAGGGGCTTTAGAGTTTAACTTTAGGTCAGTGAAAGTATAGGACCGCGATGTGTATTCAGGCCCCAAAACATATTAACTTAGTCGTTCATGAGTCTTATTGTGAAAAACCACGCAAAATAGACATGTACATTTTAAAGAAAAAACATTAACAGCTTTTGTTAATGTTTAATTGTATAAAAAATTTAGATGTATTTGTTAAACAGTCAAACAAAAATGTGTTATTTTAAAGTAGTATAAAATATAACCTTAACTTTGGACGCAAGATGAACAATCTACACACACAGACACACACACACACACAGCAAAAAGCCCCAAGCATGCTCACAAGCACACAACCAAAGGTGGGCTTTTAGAGTTTGCTCAATCAAAAAAACATCAGACCCATATAGTTTACGTTTTTTATTAAAATGTGTAAGGATCGCTCTGTTAGAGCGCAATTTTAAATTAGTATGATTGTGATATAAGTCATTTAGGCAACAAGATTTGAGGAAGAACCTAAGTAGCGGCTAGAAATGATCGACCAGGCAGACAGAAGTCTGCTTTTCTTATCTCACAAGTCATGGAAGTGTAGGGGGATGTAGGAACTGTGGAATCAGGCAAGGGTGTAAGAATTTAGGATACATTTTTGTTATTTTAAAGAAGATGGCCATGATTATTTAATTATATTTAATAAGAACTAGTAAGCTTTAATAGGAACTAGTAAGTATTTAGCATCATGCATCAAATACACATTTAAAACTTTAAAGAATAAGGTCTTAGTTATTTTAATAAAGACATCCTACAAGGTACCCCACGGCCCCAGCTTATAGCGTCTACAAGCATGATTTGAGATGCTAGATGGAGTACCATGTTAAGTTGACAATGGTAACTGAGATGCAGCCTGCTTGATAGTTAATGAAACATAGTCCAGATTCAACAGTGACAGCGGTCATCCAATATGCAGGGGGACTAGAGAGTGACTATAGTGCCCCATTTAACTGTTGGTCCTTATTTTTTAAGAATTTTGACAGAATAAAGCCTTAGTTATTTTAATAAATACGTTTTTTTCCAGTACATGGTTGTTCATGCTCATGTACACAAACACACACATATCGGGGGTCAGGGGCTTTAGAGTTTAACTTTAGGTCAGTGAAAGTATAGGATCGTTATGTGTATTCAGACCCCAAAACATATTAACTTAGTCGTTCATGAGTCTTATTGTGAAAAAACCGACAAAATAGACTTGTAAATTTTAAAGAAAAGACATTAACAGCTTTTGTTAATGTTGAAATGTATAAAAACTTTAGCTGCTTTTCATAAATGGCCAGAAAAATTGGCTCAACACTATTAGTTTATATGAGGATGGGGTGTTTGCAAGAGTCACAATCCTAGCAGGCAAGCATAACATGCCAAAGAAACATCTCTTTCATTTATTTCAAAGCAGACACTTTGTGCAAAAGTTGTTTCCTCATTTCCCAAACGGCCACCAGAATTGGATGGTCCTTAAAGACCATTCATAAGACTTGGAGGCCCTGTCCTGAGGTTTATCAAAGACCAGGTTCTTACACTATAGGAGACTGATGCTGCTTAAGTACTCGAGGGGATGACCCCTGCAATGAAATTTGTAACATTTCAAGATGTATATTTTAAAAGAATGAAGTGCCTGGACAGTAAGGGGTGCATGGTATCGGATGGTGGAATGTCGAACAGGTTTGTTAGAGGGTTAGAGGAGGCAGAAATATGTTGATGTCCTGCTCAATGGCTTTGAATATGTCTGTCCAGAACTCAGATAATCGAGAGAGCAGAGCCAAACATAGTTCTATCTCCTCTAACCCTCTAACAACCCTGTTCGACATTCCACCATCCGTTACCATGCGCCCCTTACTGTCCAGGCACTTCATTCTTTTAAAATATACATCTTGAAATGTTACAAATTTCATTGCAGGGGTCATCCCCTCGAGTACTTAAGCAGCATCAGTCTCCTATAGTGTAAGAACCTGGTCTTTGATAAACCTCAGGACAGGGCCTCCAAGTCTTATGAATGGTCTTTAAGGACCATCCAATTCTGGTGGCCGTTTGGGAAATGAGGGAAACAACTTTTGCACAAAGTGTCTGCTTTGAAATAAATGAAAGAGATGTTTCTTTGGCATGTTATGCTTGCCTGCTAGGATTGTGACTCTTGCAAACACCCCATCCTCATATAAACTAATAGTGTTGAGCCAATTTTTCTGGCCATTTATGAAAAGCAGCTAAAGTTTTTATACATTTCAACATTAACAAAAGCTGTTAATGTCTTTTCTTTAAAATTTACAAGTCTATTTTGTCGGTTTTTTCACAATAAGACTCATGAACGACTAAGTTAATATGTTTTGGGGTCTGAATACACATAACGATCCTATACTTTCACTGACCTAAAGTTAAACTCTAAAGCCCCTGACCCCCGATATGTGTGTGTTTGTGTACATGAGCATGAACAACCATGTACTGGAAAAAAACGTATTTATTAAAATAACTAAGGCTTTATTCTGTCAAAATTCTTAAAAAATAAGGACCAACAGTTAAATGGGGCACTATAGTCACTCTCTAGTCCCCCTGCATATTGGATGACCGCTGTCACTGTTGAATCTGGACTATGTTTCATTAACTATCAAGCAGGCTGCATCTCAGTTACCATTGTCAACTTAACATGGTACTCCATCTAGCATCTCAAATCATGCTTGTAGACGCTATAAGCTGGGGCCGTGGGGTACCTTGTAGGATGTCTTTATTAAAATAACTAAGACCTTATTCTTTAAAGTTTTAAATGTGTATTTGATGCATGATGCTAAATACTTACTAGTTCCTATTAAAGCTTACTAGTTCTTATTAAATATAATTAAATAATCATGGCCATCTTCTTTAAAATAACAAAAATGTATCCTAAATTCTTACACCCTTGCCTGATTCCACAGTTCCTACATCCCCCTACACTTCCATGACTTGTGAGATAAGAAAAGCAGACTTCTGTCTGCCTGGTCGATCATTTCTAGCCGCTACTTAGGTTCTTCCTCAAATCTTGTTGCCTAAATGACTTATATCACAATCATACTAATTTAAAATTGCGCTCTAACAGAGCGATCCTTACACATTTTAATAAAAAACGTAAACTATATGGGTCTGATGTTTTTTTGATTGAGCAAACTCTAAAAGCCCACCTTTGGTTGTGTGCTTGTGAGCATGCTTGGGGCTTTTTGCTGTGTGTGTGTGTGTGTCTGTGTGTGTAGATTGTTCATCTTGCGTCCAAAGTTAAGGTTATATTTTATACTACTTTAAAATAACACATTTTTGTTTGACTGTTTAACAAATACATCTAAATTTTTTATACAATTAAACATTAACAAAAGCTGTTAATGTTTTTTCTTTAAAATGTACATGTCTATTTTGCGTGGTTTTTCACAATAAGACTCATGAACGACTAAGTTAATATGTTTTGGGGCCTGAATACACATCGCGGTCCTATACTTTCACTGACCTAAAGTTAAACTCTAAAGCCCCTGACCACCGGTGTGTGTGTGTGTGTTTGTGCACATGAGCATGAATACACATTTACTGAAAAAACATATTTATTAAAATAACTAAGGCTTTATTCTGTCAAAAAAAATTTAAATAATGCCAGCTGATAAACGGGGTCGTTATAGTTAATCTGTAGTCTCCCTGCATAGTGGATGACTACTGACACTGTTGAATTTGAACTATGTTTCATTAACTATCAAACAGTCTGCAGCTCCGTTACCGTTGTCAACTTAGCATTGTACTCCAGCAAGCATCTCAGATCAAGCTTGTAGATTATATAAGTTAGGGCCGTGGGCACCTTGTAGGATGTCTTTATTTAAAAAACTAAGACCTTATTCTTTAAAGTTTTTAATGTGTATTTGCAGCATGCTGCTAAATGCAGCTTACTGGTTTCCTATTAAATGCAATTAAAATAATCATGTACACCTTCTTTAAAATAACAAGACTATATCCTAAATTCTTACACCCCTGCCTGATTCCACAGGTCCTATCCCACACTTATGTGCCCCCCCCCCCCCCCCCCATCCCACCCCCTTCCATGACTTGTGAGATAAGGAAAGCACACTTCTGCCTGCCTGGATGGTCATTTCTAGCCGCTATTTAGGTTCTTCCTCAAATCTTGTTGCCTAAATGACTTATATCACACTCATATTAATTTAAAATTTCGCTATAACAAAACAATCCTTATACATTTTAATAAAGAAACCTGAACAATATATGTTTGGTGTTTTTTGACTGAGCAAACTCTTTTAGTGCTTTTGTGTGCGTGTCCGATACAACTGTAGTTTGTATACCTTTAAACATTAACAAAAACAGTTAATGTCTTTTCTTTAAAATTTACAAGTCTATTTCTGTCTGTTTTTTCGCGATAAGTTAGTAAACGACTAAGTTAGGGTGCTTTGGGGTCTGTATACACATTGCGGTCCTATACTTTCACAGACCTAAAGTTAAACTCTAAAGCCCCTGACCACCGGTGTGTGTGTGTGTGTGTGTGTTTGTGCACATGAGCATGAATACACATTTACTGAAAAACATATTTATTAAAATAACTAAGGCTTTATTCTGTCAAAAAAAATTAAATAATGCCAGCTGATAAACGGGGTCGTTATAGTCAATCTGTAGTCTCCCTGCGTAGTGGATGACTACTGACACTGTTGAATTTGAACTATGTTTCATTAACTATCAAACAGGCTGCAGCTCCGATACCGATGTCAACTTAGCATTGTACTCCAGCAAGCATCTCGGCTCAAGCTTGTAGATTATATAAGTTAGGGCCGTGGGCACCTTGTAGGATGTCTTTATTAAAATAACTATGACCTTATTCTTTAAAGTTTTTAATGTGTATTTGCAACATGGTGCTAAATGCAGCTTACTGGTTCCTATTAAATGCAATTAAATAATCATGTACACCTTCTTTAAAATAACAAGACTATATCCTAAATTCTTACCCCCCTGCCTGATTCCACAGTTCCTACCCCCCACTTATGTGTCCCCCCCACCCCACCCTACCCTTCCATGACTTGTGAGATAAGGAAAGCACACTTCTGCCTGCCTGGTCGGTCATTTCCAGCCACTATTTAGGTTCTTCCTCAAATCTTGTTGCCTAAATGACTTATATCCCACTCATATTAATTTAAAATTTCCCTATAACAAAACAATCCTTATACATTTTAATAAAAAGCGTGAACAATATATGTTTGGTGTTTTTTTGATTGAGCAAAACTCTTTTAGTGTTTTTGTGTGCGTGTCCGATACAACTGTAGTTTGTATACCTTTAAACATTAACAAAAAACAGTTAATGTCTTTTCTTTAAAATTTACAAGTCTATTTCTGTCTGTTTTTCGCGATAAGTTAGTAAACGACTAAGTTAGGGTGCTTTGGGGTTTGGTCACACATTGCGATCAGCAACCTAAAGTTAAACTCTAAAGCCCCCCCCCGACCTCCGGTGTGTGTGTGTGTGTGTGTGTTTGTGTGCATGCGCGTGAATAAACATTTACTGAAAAACGTATTTATTAAAATAACTAAGACTTTATTCTTTCAAAGTTTTTAAAAATGTGTTTTGATGCATATGCATGTCACTAAATGCTGCTTAATAGTACCTAACCGGGGTTGCTCCCCCCAGAGAGAGTTGCTAGTCCATATCATTTCTCACTTAAAACATGACAGGGATTTTGGCGTTGGAAAATAACGCATTTACTTAAAATAACACATTGACAAACACGACAAATGTTTTTATCCCTTAAATTATTGAAATAACTAAGGTATTAGTCTAACAAAGTTTTTAAAATGTTTTTGAAGTACGTAGCTAAATACCGCTCACTAGTTCCTGCATCTATTACATTAATAATGTGCTGGGTGTGCTTTATTGAAAATAAAACGAACAAAATACAACTAAATTATTTTATTAATTAAATCTTATTGACTTAAACTTTATAATAATTTGTCATACCCCCGTTTAAGTTACGGCACTTTACCCTGCTGATTAAGCCATTGAAGTTAGATACTTCATCCAGACCCACAGGCCCGCAGCGGGGCGCCCGGGGCTATGCTAGAGTCCCAGAGCTGTGGTGTTAGACATCGACTTTTATTTCAATTAGACATATATTATTTTATACTATTTACGAATAAAACAGATTAACAAATAGACGTAATGTGTTTTCTGCCGGGCGTGAATGCTGTCTGTCTGCTTGTCACACTCAGGACCAGCGGTTAAACGAGATGTTACACGCACTCTGCAACAATTTGTCAATTTGTCAATTGACGCTTCCTTCTCATAGGCTTATCGCTCACGGCTCCAAAAGCTCTCGCGCCTACGACCCGTTTCCCACTGCCGCGGCCATTAGCTGACCGACACGTCTAGACATGCAATACGCATAAACCCCCCCTAAAAACAGGATTGCTGTGTTTTTACCGTTATAAAATAGGACATTTTGTTAAAAAATAAACCGTTAATAATACACAACTACTGCTTTTACCATTCAAAACTGCCCCGACTCTCTTTCCTCTCTAGCTAGAAAAGCACGACGCGTCCGGTGACCCCTTAAAACGTATTTCGAATATCGCATTAATAAATTCATATAATGTATTTTATTCCTTTAAAGACTACCGATTCCAATTTGGTGCCATATGCTTTTATCTTGTAGGCCGTAGGATAGCTCCATTTCTACCGGCTATAGGCCATGGTACGTCTGGGGTATTATGCTTAAATTCTTTAGTAATTATCGTTGGCTATGTGCTTTATAACACATTTTATACTTCTTTTAGACACGTTTACTTATTGTATACACACTTTAAAGTTCCGAAAACGACTTGCCTCAGCTGTTTTCAATAAAAGACAGTGGTGTGTGGGTGTCGTGGCTGCACGCACAAGCGCGACATGGAGAGTTATTTTAACAAGGATCGCCAACGTTATTCCTTGATTCTTGTTGTCGAAATGCTTAAGATGTTTTATTTTAAATAACACATTAGCCGAAAAGAGTTTCATTGCTTAAAAACGATGAGGTTAAAGAGGCTTATTTGAAATAAAAGATCAGCATGTGTTGTCATACATCTTTTCAAGTTCTGTTTATACCTTTTGATTAACCATACGTAGATAAATTTAGCTATATGTAGCTAAGCAATCCGGGGGTGTTGTGTTAGAGATCGACTTTTATTTAAATTAGAAATAGGTTATTTTACACTATTTACAAATAAGCATATAAAATATAGAATTAGTGTGCATTCTGCCAGAATGGCGGCATGCTTCTCACAATCCGGGGCCCTCGGTTAACATCACGACAACAATTTCCGCTGGTAGCCATTTGACAGCTGCTTGCCGCGATATGTCTCAATAAAGGATACGCTGTGTGGATCTACGCGCGTGCGCCACACGAGAGTGAGAGCATGCATTCGTTTAAACAAGAATTAACCGCGTTATTTCCTGATTATTGCTATCGAAAATGCTCAGAGCGCTTTACTTTATTATTCACATTGACAGAAAAGTGCTTCATTACTTAAAAACATTACGGTTATAGGGGTTTTATTTGCTAAAACAGGCGCTCCGCCGGCGTAGCCATTTTGAAAGGGGCGTCGGCGTGGGTGCGCATGCGCCAAACGCCGGACTAGCGATCGTCCATTCCGACCCGCGTTGTTCAAACAGAGTAGTCGCATGTGGCGGGTCTCCGGGATCGTTTCGTCCTATTTCTTCTAAAAGTTTGCCGCTTACATGCTTTCTCAAACCTGGTAAATATAACTAAAGTATTTCGTGTTGGTTAAATGTAATGAGTGCTCGCTTCTTTTAAAACGACGGGTCTGTAATGTTCATAGGTTTCGCTTGCACTTGTTTAAATTTGCTCTTCTGCTGCTTCTTTCGGGCATGTTTGTTTAAATTCACACTACTTTTCTTTTAAAATAACACTAAGGGTTTTCTTATTTTGGTGCTTTCTTCTTTAAAACATTTTGGTGCCTTCTTTTAAAATACGCCACGGCGCTTACTAACAACACGCGGCTACGGGCCGGACGGACGCCCCCGCTGAACGTGTATGCCCTAGCTTGCCTTCATCCTGCTCTGTTTTATTATTCCTTAAAAACGTAATTAAAAAAGCACATTAATAAAATACATGTAATGTATTTTTATTCTATTAAAGTTTAATCTCCCAAACCACCCTATCGGCAACACGTGGCATAAGCATGTATTGATACCATATATGGGTATAAACCCTCGACCAATCAGCATCAAGGATAAGCCACTTCCTCTTATGACGTCAGAAGCGGAGAATTAAGCTCCGCCCAAGGTACCACATAATATCTCCCACTGCCTCCAGTTTTCTGCCATGTCTGTGCTTATTCTTTATATCAGATCAGACAAGTCCGCCAAAAAATCACACATTTGATCCTGAAAAAGGAAAAAAGCTACCTTGAGCCCCTTCAGCCTTTCGGCCCGGGATACAGCGCCGTCCAGGGAGCTCGCAACCGGCCACTGCCAAGGTGTTAATTGGTCAATATCCCAATCTTGCGTCCTCTGCAGGGGTCCCGATAAGGCCCGGGATGTGGTCGCTGGATCACCGCTTGCTGGGAACCCTTGGTCCGGGGTCACAACCCCTGTAGTAGGAGTACACGGCGGCGTAGATTCCAACTGTTCTTCAGGTTCGCTCTGTGCGCCGCCGGTTGAAGTTTCTGCCGTTGCTAGACCCGCTTCAATTTTTTCAGCCGCAGCGATCAACAATTCATCATCGGCAGTGTCTTGGGGGGAAGAGAAGGACAAAAATCAGTCTTTAAGCATTTCATACACAAAAATCCACGATGCGGGTATTGTTCCACGTACCGTTAAAACTATCCGTTCTTTTCCGCTTATGTTGTCCGTGGACAGTCCCTTCACGATTATCTCTGAAAATAACCGTCGGCGTGCTTAACAGGTCGGCGTCCTTATCTGCGACAGTGAACATAAAACTTTCAGTCTTTCCACAATTTTTTAAAACAGTAAATCCATTGATGTGCTTATCATTGATATTAACTTACCGCTATTCCAATCCTCTGCTTCACGGGGCTTACTCGGGCTTGACACCGTGGAAAATTCTTGGTCAAAAGTAATCGCAAATGTTTTCACAATAGCGACAATTCAAACAATTTTAAAGTATGGCGAAAGAAATTTAACATACCTCCAGTTTGTCATTTCCATCTTTGGCGTCGTGAGCTGATCGTCGATAACGTTTCAAGTTCTTCTGTATTTTTGGTCGACAGCGTCGCCCTTAATATAGGGGAAACTTTTTTTTGGGGGGGGGGTGGACCGCCCCTTCCCCGCTGTGGGGGCCACATGCTGTGGACACAGGGTGGCGCTAGCGACCCGTCTTTACCGCCGTTCGAGTTATTGCCAATTTTTAAAATGTGCTTTTGCCCCCCTATTAAATAATCGCGTACGTCTACTTTAGCCACATTGAAATAATTTTATTCATTAATCCTTGTTTACGGGGTAGTTTGTCGACTGCTTTAGTCCTCAACTTATTTATTTTTATACTTAAATATCATAATTTGTGGTAATGATCGTTTTTTATTCCTTGTTTAGTGGTGCGGCTGTTTGTCGTGTTCTTTATTCCTTAAACTTTTATATATTTTATACGTAAGCATGTGTAATTAATGGTTTTTTATTCGTTGTTTAACACATTAGTGGTGCGGCTGTTTGTGGAACCAGTCGGATCCCCTGTTGTTTAATTCCACCTCATTGCATAAATGGCATATATCACACCCATACAAATTTAAAATAACGCTATAACGAAAGAATTTGTTGCTGCCTAAGTTTCAGCCGTTCCTACACAACATCCTGCTGTTCTGATGAGCTAACCCCTGCTTAACGGTATTGCCAAGTATTGCCTGTCGACCCGAAAAAAAGGTAGTTGCATTGCAAAGGTAGATGCATGAATTCTTGGTCCAGCGACAATTGTTCGCCATTTGACAGTTGCTTGACGCAACGAGCTAGCTCAATAAAGGAAATGCTGTGTGCTCTACGCGCATGCGCTCGCTTAAACAAGAATTAACCGCGTTATTCTTTGATTATTGCTGTCGAAAATGCTCAGACCGCTTTACTTTATTATTCACATTGGCAGAAAAGTGCTTCATTCCTTAAAAACATTACGGCTATAGGTGTTTTATTTGCTAAAACAGGCGCTCCGCCGGGGAGGCGGCGTGGGTGCGCATGCGCCAAACGCCGGACTATCGATCGGCCATTCCGCCCCGCGTTGTTCAAACAGAGTAGTCGCGTGTGTCGGAGCTCCGGGATCGTTTCGTCCTATTTCTTCTAAAAGTTTGCCGCTTGCATGCTTTCTCCAACCTGGTAAATATAACTAAAGTCTTTCGTGTTGGTTAAATGTAATGAGTGCTCGCTTCTTTTAAAACGACGGGGTGTATGTTTGTTGGTTTCGCTTGTTTAAATTTGCTCTTCTGCTGCTTCTTTCAGGCATGTTTGTTTAAATTCACCCTGCCTTTCTTTTAAAATAACACTAAAGTTTTCCTTCTTTTGGGGCTTTCTTCTTTAAAACATTTGGGTACTTTCTTTTAAAATACGCCGCGGCGCTTACTAACAACCCGCGGCCGGACGGACGCCCCCGCTGAACGTGTATGCGCTAGCTTGCCATCATCCTGCTCTATGTTTTATTATTCTTTAAAAACGTAATACAAAAAGCACATTAATAAAATACATGTAATGTATTTTTATTCTATTAAAGCTTCCCAAACCACCCTATCGGCAACACGTGGCATAAGCATGTATTGATACCATATATGGGCATAACGGCAATCTCCCAAAACCATATCGCCCCCTATCGGCAAAACGTGGCATAAGCATGTATTGATACCATATATGGGCATAAACTCTCGACCAATCAGAATCAAGGATACGCCACTTCCTCTTATGACGTCAGAAGCGGAGAATTAAGCTCCGCCCAAGGTACCAGGTAACCTTTTTTTGGCAGCCCTTCGCAGACAACTTCCTCTATGAAAAAAGAGCAAGTTGTGGGAGGCGTAAAAGACAATTTCCCTACGGGGATCAATAAAAAGTGTCAATTATTATTATTATTATTAGAACTCTAGGCCACCCTGGATACTGTGTGGTAAGTGTAGTGAAGCACAAAACTTTGGAGACACAGGTGCCTGTTATGAAGATTAATGAAGAACACATTACCTGCTTTGCCGTAACGCAGGAAGAGGAGACAGTAAGCCAATGTTCAAAAGTTATTTTCAGAATAGCAGATTTTCTATGTATTTTGAAACTATATATGTCAAATCACTTAATTTTCCTTGTTTTCACAGTGGTTTGATTTTTTATACAAATACATCCGCCCTGCCATGTTAACCAGAAAAAGGAAGCTTGGCGAAGACCTCAGGAACAGTAAAGAGACGTTCTTCATCTCTTCCAGTGGCAAAAAAATTTCCAACTGCTCCACCGACATCCACGACCTCCACGAAAAGTGAGAGCACCACCCGTACCTATTTTCTTTCTGCCCAGTTGTGTGACCGATGGAGAGGCGTTAACCCTCTGAGGTCTAGAGGTCAATATCATAAACTTAATTCATGGCAATTAAATTATTTCTTATACATTTGTTTTGCCATTAAACTCATCTTAATCGTAGTGTACTTTGTAAATATGTCAGATTTATGTGAAGTTTGTAATTTGACATCAAATTATAGACATTGCAAAATGCAGTTTGGAACACTTGCAGAAACATTATAAAAGTACATAGTGAGCAATGGTGGCAGTTTGTTTTGATCCCAGATATCTGATCACCAAAGTCTTGGCTACATGAAGATGACTATATGGTGTAGTTGCAACATTCAGTTGGATAAATAAGAAAAACCAAACTCATGTCACTATTTCTGGGCTCCTTTCATTGAATATGTAGGAGCTCTCATGTGTATGCGTGAGCCATTCATACCTGGCCACATCCTCCCCCTCTTTTATGGCACTGATGGGGATGTATGTGGTTTCACTGCTGCGTTGTTCATCTAATTACCATGCCTGAAATGCCTCTATTTATAATGCGAATAGTGATCTTCAGGTGGGGGCAGCGCTACACGTTCCCGATGCAGATAAAACAAAGTAAGGTGACATGGTTTACTTTTGTGCCGATTTAACCTAATTATAAAAACTTCCAACAATGGACGTTATAAAAAGAAGACAGATTACGGATTTATTCAGTGTTTTTTATGTTTCTACATTTACATTTACATTTACAGTATTTGGCAGACGCCCTTAGCCAGAGCGACTTAAATAAGTGCTTTAAGACGCTGCGATGAATTTTTCCGATACTAGCGCAATAAGGACCCAGGCTATGAATACCATCTATCTGAATACTCTGTTGAGAAAGTGCAACTTTTTTTTTCTTTCATACACACACACACACACACACACACACAAGGAAAAGAGCTGAGTAAGAATACAGAGTACTACTTCAGGTATTTCTGAAAAAGGAAAGTTTTGATTTGTCGCTTGAAGACAGCCAAGGTTTCCGCTATTCGGACATCAAAGGGGAGTTCATTCCACCAACTAGGTGCCAGAACAGAGAAGAGCCGAGATGTGTGTCATCCTTGTGCCTTGAGGGGTGGTGGGACCAGTCTAGCAGTGCTGGAGGATCGGAGAGATCGGGGCGCAGTACGGGGTGTGATGAGGTCTTTTAGATAGGATGGTGCCAAACCATTTTTGGCTTTGTATGTGAGCTTCAGTGTTTTGAGTTTGATGCGGGCAGCTACAGGAAACCAGTGGAGAGAGCGTAGCAAAGGAGTGCTGTGGGAGAACTTGGGAAGGTTGAAAACAATTCTACAATAAGATTTCAGCGAGTTACAAACATATGATAAGAAATACATAAGAAAGATATGCGGCATCACCGACAATACTGCTGACTCTGGAGTGTTAACGTATGTCCTCTTTCCCCTGTAAGGTACCAGCTGCCAAACATTACAAGCCAGATGGCACGACGTGCTTTTAAGATGGCAACAAAAACATTAGATGACACACAAAAATCTTTAGTGGCGGAGTACCTTGCCCACACCACAACCAGTACACAGAAATATGATCGCATGAGGGAGCCTGAAAACGTGATTTCTGTGGCACAGATTCTTAGCCACATCAGTGGTGAATCACAGTAAATATATAACATCATCTCATATTTCTTCTTATATTTCTCAATTGAATTAATGGATATGAAATTGTCCAGATGCTTAAAATATTCTTACTCTTCATTCCAGGTCCAGCAGTAACGAGCCAAAGGTTTCCACTTCCTGTCACGTGTTTAGGGAGCAGACTGCATATGACCTGCTTGTGAAGACCTTTCCAGTCACACTGGATAGCATGTGTCCCAGTAAGAGTGACCGAATTAAAATCGTGGGTTCTGCTTGTGATCGGTATTGCTACGACCACTGGTGTTCAGAACAGAGGTTGTTGCGTAACCAGCATGTTCTTGGTGAGTGGAGATATTTTTTTGACTTTATATCTGCAATAGTGGAATACACAATGGAACATACTCTTAGTATATTAATAAAACCAAATTCTTGTTCTTCACAGAGCACTTCACTCGGCGCAAGCCCACAAAAACCCGCATCCACAAATGGATCGAAAAACAAGGCTGGAATGTAAATATTCCAGACGCACAGTTCATCCTTGATCAGTGGAAGTGGAAGAACTCAAATGACACTGATATGGATTGTCAGATACTCAAGAAGCCGGTGAGGACACATAATTGGAAAGGCTTGTGCATTTATGACATTCCAGGCAAAGGAAGCGGTGTTGTTGCCACGCGGGTGTTTGCCAGTGGTGAAGTGGTATGTGACTGTCACGGCAAGGCAGTGTCACTGAAAGATGGCCTAAAGATTCATGCATTTGCAGCACAGGGACAGACTGAATGCATGGTTTTCTGTAAGAATAGTAGCCGGGGACTTCCGGTTGAGCTTTGATGGAGTAGGACGTGAGTTTGGGAGCTCCCGCCGATTTCGTTTAAAATTGTTATTCATTCGCGCTTTTCTGCCATAATTTTAGTCCTGTTTCATTCTGTAGTTCGTTGAGTTGAGAAGTTTTACTCGGGACTTTAAAATGGCAGCAAAAAATATTAAAACTCGCAGTACTATTCAAACACAACTGAGGCCTAGTTTGCAAGCCGCGACCACATCCTCGAGTGAGTCACCCCCCTCGAGCCAAGCTAATCCGGATATGGATGCTCTTAAAGGCGAGTTGTTGGCTTCGCTGAGGAAAGATATTGCTGATATTTTTAAAAAAGAACTTCAGGATACTCTCGGTGATGCTTTGTCTACTATTAAGTTCGACTTGCAAGCGGTGAAGACGCAGCTGGCGATTGATAAAGCTGCTAATGACGCTACCGTGTCCAAGCTGAAAGGTACGGTCAGGGAGATGGAGCACGCACTTACTGTGTGCTCGGACGACATAGTCGAAATGAAAAATACTATCAAGTGCTTCACAGCTAATGCAGCCAAGCTGGAAAATAAATGTGAAGACTTGGAGTCTAGGTCGCGCCGTAACAATGTTAGGATAGTGGGAGTACCGGAGGGCCCTGACACGTGCACCACTGAGGCCGTGGCCTTCTTGTTAAAGGAAGCATTTAATCTGGAGAAGGAGCCGCTTTTGGATCGTTCCCACAGGACCCTCCAACCCACACCAAAGACCGGCGACCGTCCACGAGCCATTGTATGCAGGTTTCATTATCATACTGACTGTGTTGACATTTTACGCCGCGCTAGAGAACGCCGACAGTTTAAAGTTGGAGACCAGACCATCTCAGTCTTTCCTGACTACACTGCTAAGATAGCATGCGCTCGAGCTGCATTCAATCCGGTCAGGCAGCAGCTCCGTGGCATTGAGGGTGTTCGGTACGGCCTGTTTCATCCAGCGCGACTTCACATCACATAAAAGGGTGTTGAGAAGAACTTTGTTTCAGCAGAGGAAGCCAGTGATTATGTCAAAATGTTGATTTCTGAGTGAGCCTCAATAGCCCTTCAGTTTGGTGCTGTAATGCTGCTAAGTGATTACGGTCTCATTAGGGTTAACGCTGCATGTGCATTTTTATTTATTTATTTTTATTTCTTAGGTGTGTTGCGCTAGTTACGGTACTGTTTGTTTTTATTTTCATTTTCACTTTTATATAATAAGATTAATAGATTAAGATAAGATTAATTAATCGGATATTATACTCTTGTACTTCCGATTAGTCCAGCACAATCTTTTCTATGCTTACTGCATCTATTTGCACAGGACTTGTTTATTTGTTTTTTTTCCGTATTTTTGTTGTTTTGTTGTAATGTTCATCTTCTGAGAAAACAATGTTTTCCTGTTGTACTGTGAGTTTTTAATATAAAGTGTTTATAGTTACACGCACACTGTTATACAGTGTGGAAGTCGGTGGGAGGTTTTTCTCTCTCGCTTTTGTTTGTTTTGTTTGGGCTCCGGTTAGTCCATTCACTTTAGTGGATAATTTTTGCTCTTTTGGGGAATACTGCCGTCTCCTTTGTTTTGTTATGTGGAGACTTTGGTTTTTTTTTTTTTTTTTTGGGGGGGGGAGGTGTCCCATTTCAGCTCTTTGCGACCACTGGTATTTATTTATTTATTTATTTTTTTGAATGGTTATAGGTAATATAGATCCCAGCATTGCTGGGTCAGGCAGGCCTCTTAGATTTATTAGTTGGAATATCAGAGGTATGGGTAACCCTGTTAAGAGATCTAAGGTTTTCACACACTTGAAACATCTAAATTCTGATATAGCATTTTTACAGGAGACTCACCTTCGCATTAAAGATCATTATAGGTTATATTACACTTGGGTAGGTCAGGTCTTTCACTCAAATTTTAATTCAAAAGCTAGAGGAGTTGCCATTCTTATTAATAAGAAAGTTCAATTCTCATCGACCAATGTTATTGCTGATAAGAATGGTAGATACATCATTGTTGCTGGTACCCTAATGCAAAAAAAGGTTTTGTTGGTAAATGTATATGCTCCAAATTTTGATGATGCTGAATTCGCTAATAGATTGCTGAGTAACATCCCGTTCTTGAATACTAATTTGCTGATCTTCGGTGGAGATCTGAATCTTGGATCGATCTAATACTCGTAATCTGACTCCATCATCTATGTCTAAAATATTTTCAGATTTTATGAAACAGAACGATCTTATTGATCCATGGAGATTTCGCAACCCTTCAATCAAAAAAAAATCTTTTTTCTCCTAGGTGCACCATTCTTATTCCGGGATTGATTACTTTTTTATTGACAGAACTCTTAATTCGTGTGCTAATTCTTCTGACTATTCTGGTAATGTAATATCTGATCATTCACCTCTGTTATTGGATATTCAACTTTCTACCTATAAACGTAGCCCACCACTTTGGAGATTTAACTCTCTTCTTCTGGCAGATAAAGAATTTTGTGAATTCATTTCAAGTTCTATTGAGGAGTTCTTGTCCTTCAATCAAAGCGATTCAGTTTCATATTCTCTGCTATGGCAGACACTTAAATGCTACCTGAGAGGTCAAATTATTTCTTATTCTGTTCTTGCTAATAAAAAGATTAATGCCAGGCTTGAAGAACTTACAGCTGCGATTAGTAACCTTGATCAAAGTTATACACTGAACCCTTCTCCAGGATTACTGAAGCAGCGTCTTGATTTGCAAGCAGAATTCAATCTTATGTCAACTAAAGAGGCAGAGCGCTTGTTACTACGCAGTCGTGGCTCATATTATGAATATGGTGACAAGGCAAGTCGCTTGTTGGCACATCAGCTACGACGACAAGCCACTTCGCGTTTAATACCTAGTATTAAAAACACTTATGACACTATTACTACAGATCCCTTGGAAATTAATTCTACCTTTAAAACATTTTACGCTTCGTTATACAAGTCAGAATTTCCTACGGACAAAGCTAAAATGAACGAATTTCTTAATAATCTTTCAAATCCTGTTATTGATACTAATATTGCCGTGCAATTGGACTCCCCATTTTCCGTTGAAGAAGTATTAAATGCTATTACAGCTATGCAGTCTAATAAAGCCCCAGGCCCTGATGGGTTTCCAGTTGAATTTTATAAAACATTTATTGGTAAATTGGCACCATTGATTTTATCTGTGTTTAATGAATCCTTGGAAAGGGGTTCTTGGTCCTTGGTAGTCCTCCGCAGAGGGGGGGGTGGTAGAGTGAATATTAAAAAAAAAAAAAAAAAAAAAGGAAAGGGGTTCATTACCACCAACTTTCACACAAGCAACTATAGCACTCCTTCTCAAAAATGACAAAGATGCAACTTCATGTGGTTCCTACAGGCCATTATCTCTGCTTAATGCCGATACAAAGGTGTTGGCTAAAGTAAGTGCATCTCGCCTTGAGGATGTGCTTCCTTGTATTATATCTGAAGAGCAAAATGGCTTTATAAAGGGACGTCAATTGTTTTTTAATACCCGTACACTCTTTAATGTTATTTACTCAAAGCATCTATCTGAACTTCCTGAACTTGTGATTTCTTTAGATGCTGAAAAGGCTTTCGATAGGGTGGAGTGGGAGTACTTGTTTGCTGTTTTAAAGAAATTTGGATTTGGCGATAAATTTATTTTTGGATTCGGCTTCTTTATTCGTCCCCTAAAGCCAGTGTTCATACTAATGACATTTATTCTGATTATTTTGCTCTGGGTCGTGGATGTCGTCAAGGTTGCCCTTTGTCACCTTTACTCTTTGCTATCGCCATCGAGCCTTTGTCTATCACATTGAGATCCTCCTCTGTATTTAAGGGAATCATCCGTAATGGAATTGAACATAAATTATCATTGTATGCAGATGATTTGTTGTTATATATAACCGATCCTGCACTCTCCATCCCTGCTGTTTTAGGTATTCTGCAGAATTTCAGCTCGTTTTCAGGTTATAAATTAAATTTGGGGAAAAGTGAGTGTTTTCCCATTAATACGTCAGCATATCATCTTCAACAGTCCGATCTACCCTTTCATCTTAGTCCATCGGGGTTTAAATACTTGGGGATTAATGTGACTCGTTCTCTATCAGGTCTTAAATCAGCTAATTTTACTCCCCTTATATCAAGGATTAAATCTGATATTCAAAGATGGGGTAATCTCCCCCTTTCATTAATCGGTAAGATTAATGTTGTTAAAATGAATATCTTAGCAAAATTTGTATTTTTATTTCAGTCGATTCCCTTATTTTTGCCAAAATATTTTTTTGTCTCACTGGACAAGATTATTGGTTCTTTCATTTGGGGAGGGAAGCCACCTAGGGTTCGTAAAACTTTACTGCAGAGATGCAGATTTAGTGGAGTACTTGCATTGCCTAACTTTCTAGCTTACTACTGGGCTGCTCACATCCATAAACTTTGCTACTGGTTAAAATCTTCTGGATCCTCTTGGTGTAAATTGGAGTTATCATCCTGTAAGGGATCTTATATACTGGCTCTCCTCTATTCCTCTTTACCCATAAAACCCTCTCTGTATACTGATAATCAGGTGGTTCTTAACACACTCAAGATCTGGTTTCAGTTTAGACGGCACTATAAATTTGTAAAGGCATCTTCCTTGGGTCCTCTAAACGACAACCATTTGTTTCCCCCATCACTCCTAGACTCAACATTCTCAGTGTGGAGTGACAAGGGTATAAAACAATTTAAATATTTATATGTGGATGGTGTCTTCGATAGTTTTGCCAATTTGTCATCTCGTTACGGTCTCCCCATTACCCATCTGTTTCGCTATTTTCAAATTCGAAGTTTTGTTGCCAAGTGTTTCCCTAATTTCCCCTCTTTACCTCCAGAACAGCAGTGGGAAACTATGCTTTCATTTATTCCTCATCATAGAGGAACCATTTCAAAACTTTATGATAAGAACATAAGAACATAAGAACTATACAAACGAGAGGAGGCCATTCGGCCCATCAAGCTCGCTTGGGGAGAACTAAACTAATAGCTCAGAGTCGTTAAAATCTTATCTAGCTCTGATTTAAAGGAACCCAAGGATTCAGCTTGCACTACATTATCAGGAAGGGTATTCCATACTCTGACTACACGCTGTGTAAAGAAGTGCTTCCTTAAATCCAGCTTGAAGTGTTCTCCCGCTAATTTCCACCTATGGCCACGAGTTCGTGTATTTAAACTAATGCTGAAGTAACTATTTGGTTGAACAGCATCCAAACCTGTTAGAATCTTATATACCTGGATCATGTCCCCCCTCAGTCTCCTTTGCTTGAGACTGAACAGATTTAGCTCAAGTAACCGTTCCTCGTATGACATTCCTCTAAGACCAGGAATCATTTTTGTGGCCCTACGCTGCACCTTTTCTAAGGCCACAATGTCCTTTTTAAGATATGGTGACCAAACCTGCACACAATATTCTAGGTGAGGTCTCACCAAGGAATTGTATAATCTTAGCATTACCTCCCTTGACTTAAACTCCACACACCTGGAGATACACCCCAACATCCTATTGGCCTTTTTTATTGCTTCCCCACACTGGCAAGAATGGGACATGGAAGCATCAACATACACACCAAGGTCTTTCTCATGATCAGCTACCCTTATTTCAGTGACACCCATGAAATACCTGTACTTTATATTTCTGCTCCCTAGATGGAGTACCTTACATTTATCGATGTTAAATTTCATCTGCCAGGTATCGGCCCAGTCACTAATTAAATCAAGATCCCGCTGTAGCTGCTGAGCCACTAATTCAGTATCTGCTACACCACCCACCTTGGTGTCATCTGCAAATTTCACCAGTTTACTGTATATATTGGTATCCATATCATTTATGTAAATTAGGAACAATAGTGGTCCTAAAATCGAACCCTGCTGTACCCCACTATGAACGCAAGCCCACTTTGACATTGTGCCTCTTATAACTACTCGCTGTTTCCTATCTGTTAACCAGTTATCAATCCAGGTCGCTACGGTACCTAAAATACCTGTCGCTTTGAGTTTAAGTAGGAGCCTCTTGTGGGGGACAAGATCAAAAGCCTTTTGGAAATCTAAGTAGATGACATCATAGGCCTTCTTATCATCAACTTCCTGAGTAGCTTCCTCAAAAAACTCCAACAGATTTGTTAAACAGGATCTACCTCTCCTAAATCCATGCTGGCTATCCCGCAAAATGTTATTAGAGTCCAGGTAATCTACCATTTTCTCTTTGATTATAGCCTCCATAACTTTACCAGTTATACAAGTTAGACTGATTGGCCTATAGTTAGACAAATTACTTCTATCCCCTTTTTTAAAAATAGGCGTTATGAAGGCGTGCTTCCAATCAGAAGGTACCACACCTTCAGATAAGGATTTTTGAAACAGTAAAGTTAAGGGTCGGCAAATAATATCCCTCATCTCTTTTAACACTATAGGTAAGATGCCATCAGGACCCTGTGATTTATTTATTTTGAGCTTAGCTAGGCTTTGCAAAACATCTGCTTCAGTTATATATATATTAGCTATAGACAATGCTGGATAGGTAATAACTGGTAAATTACTAAGGTCCTCAACAGTGAATACCCGTGCAAAACTATCATTGAACTCATTTACTATATCAATGTCGTTTACTATTATAAGACCCTTACTATCCTGCAGATTAGTAATTTCAGGTTTTAGAGCTCTTTTAGAGTTAAAATACTGGAAGAAACTTTTAACGTCATCCTTAGCTTCCAATGCAACCATCCTTTCGACATTTCTTTTAGCTCGTCTAATATCATTTTTTAACTCAGCCTGTAGACTTAGATATTCCTGCTTAATTCTGTCATCGTCAGTTATTTTCCATTGCTGGAACAAAGCCATTTTCCTCCTTACTTTATGCTTTATTTCCCTAGTAAACCACCTAGGTTGCAATTTCCTAGATTTATTCTTGCTGGAAACAGGTATGAAGTCCTCTTGCACTTGCAATAATGTGCTTTTAAAAAATTCTCAGGCCTCTTCAACAGTTTTGTTATTTAACTCCATCCAGTTCACAGTTTCTAGTTTTAGTCTCATACACTTAAAGTCAGCCTTCCTAACATTATATATTTTTGATTTGGACTTAGCTCTTCGAACACTAAACTTAACCTCAAATTTGACCATGTTATGATCGCTACTGTCAAGTGGTTCTAAAACGTCTAATTTACCAATCCTGTCCTGGTTATTAGAGAGAACAAGATCAAGAATGGCATCTCCCCTGGTAGGGGTGTTAACAAACTGAGTAAAAAAACAATCCTGTACTAATTCCACCATCTCCAGTTCATTTTCTGAAGAGCCAGTGACAATGTCCCACTGCATTCCTGGTAGATTAAAATCACCCATAACTACCACATCATTTTTATTGCTCATAGTCCTAATATCACTGTATAACAATCTGCTTTCCTCAGCAGCTATATTAGGTGTTCTGTAACAAACACCGACAATTAGGCTATTTGAGTTTTTAGCATCTAATTTTACCCATATTGCTTCCGTAGTTTTATTTATATCAGTAAGTTCCCTTGCCTGCAAGTTTTCCTTTACATATACTGCAACACCACCTCCCTTTTTTCTTATACGATCCTTACGGAACAACGTGTAACCATCCATATTATATTCTTGTCCATCCTTTTCACTCAACCACGTTTCAGTTATTCCTATAATATCATAAGAGTCCGATGAGATAAAAGCCTCTAAATCATGAATTTTATTCCTAATACTTCTGGCGTTTAAATACAGACAACAAAGGGTAGGCCTATTACGGTGCCCACTTACAATATGATTATTTGGGGCTTTCCGTTTCCCCCCACTGACATAGTTAACTAACCTCCCTGCCCCCCCAGTCCCTAGTTTAAACATTCCTCAACTACTCTACACATACGCCTCCCCAATACACTGGTTCCCCTCTGGTTCAGGTGCAACCCATCCGGCTTGAACAGGTCCCACCTGTTCCAGAAGGTCCTCCAATGCCCCATAAACCTAAACCCCTCTTTCCTACACCATCCTTTTAGCCACGCATTTAATTTCCTTATCTCAGCTAACTTAGCCTGACTTGCACGTGGCACGGGGAGTATTTCGGAGAATACCACCGTGGACGTTCTGCTTCTAAGCTTATTGGCGACTTCTATAAATTTATCCTGCAGAACAGCCCTTCTACCCTTGCCTATGTCGTTGGTGCCAACATGCACCACGACAACTGGATCCACCCCAGCTGGGGCCAAAAGCTTATCCACACGATCTGGAAGGTCCCCTACCTGGGCACCAGGCAGGCAAGACACCGTACGGGACCCTCTATCACGCGTGCACACATAACTGTCTACTCCCCTAATAATGGAATCCCCCACTACCACAACCTCCCTCTTCCTGGGGGGAGGGGGCTCCTCAGTGCCCAAGGGCCCACCTGCCTCCCCAGTCCGTTCCGGCTCTAAAGCTGGAAGAACCTGAAACCTGTTCGACACAGTCACCTCAGGTGATGCCGCCTCTGCAACGTGTGTACGCCCTTTCCTGCGTCTACGACCTACGGTCACCCAGCTCTCTCGACCTCTCTGCTCTTCATTCTCCCCCCTCCCGGCTAGTGGCGTACACACCTTCTCCCTAAAAGGCGTATTAACTTGCTCCTCTAACTCACTGTTGCATTGGATGAGAGCCAGTTGCTCCTCAAGGCCGCGAACCTTGACCATGAGCGAGTCCACTAGCTTACATCGCTCGCAGATGAAGTCCGACTGGACACTAACGTCCAGAAGGGCAAACATGTTGCAAACGCAACACTGAGCCGGCCCCATAATTAACTAACTCACTATGACCCCGTACTCCCAGCCCAGTAAATTTATATAGCGTATTTAACTTTAAAGATTAATTCGCGTACCGTTAAATGCAATAAAGTGCCGAGTACACTAAAATAAGTTACTTGGGTTGAAACGGAACTTTATTATTTTTATTTAAAATTTTAAATCCGATAAATTTACTACTACTTACCAAAAGAACTTCTGCCTGAACCAAGTATGAACTAAAAACAAAACAAAATCGAAGTTGCTCTTGGGAGGTCGAAAAACCACAAAAACCCCCTCACAGCAGGCTACTGCTGGAGCGGGGAAAAAAATGGAAAATGTCCTCCCGGCCCCGACTGGCGACCGGGCAAAGCTCAGGAGCAACTGTCCTTTTCTGGCGCTGAGTAACGTTACCGACGTTAGATATTATTAGCTATTTCGCCCCGCCGGTGTTTGTTACGGAGTTAAACGCGAACAGAAAACGCAGCTCACTGCCCGTAACAATCGCGCTGTTAATAAACAGACAGGACAGACAAGCACTCACGCCGACCAAAATAAGAACAATAAATAGAAATAACACAGCCACCCACTAAACAATTAAAGCACACAAACACTCAGAAAATACGTTCCAAACACCCCAAAAACAATTACAAACAATCCCAAAACAATCGCTGCAGCTCAACACCACTCTCTCACAGTATCCCAGCAATCTCTCGCAGCAATTCCAGTATCCTGTCTCTTAGTAACCACTCAAATGTTAAGCTTAAGTGTGCATGTGAGGGGGAACTGGGAATTCAAATACTTGAGGAGTCCTGGGAACAGGCTATAACGAGGGTACGGTCTTCCACCCCTTGTGCTCGCCTTGGACTTGTTCAATTTAAGGTCATACACAGGGCACATTTCTCTAAGTCTAGACTTTCTGAAATGTATCCGGAAGTGGAAAACAAATGTGATAAATGCCATGGCTCTCCCTGTCACCTTAGCCACATGTTTTTTCTGTGTCCTGAGCTGGAAGGTTTCTGGACAAGTTATTTTGCTATTATGTCAACTGTTCTTGGGGTAACTCTACAACCTTGTCCTCTGATTGCTATATTTGGGATTCCTGATCGCTCACTTACACTTAATTCTACACAAAAGGATATCATAGCTTTCACATCCTTATTGGCGAGACGTTTATTATTGATGCATTGGAAGTCTGCCTATCTCCCAGTGGCTTAAAGATGTCATGTTTTTTTTAAAACTTGAAAAAATTAAATATACGTTAAGAGGATGTACAGCCAAATTTTTCCACAATTGGCAACCATTTATTTCTTATTTTACTAGTCTAAGTTTTTTTTTGGAGTGTTTTTTGTTTAGTTGTGTTTAATAGATAATATATTTATTTAGAAAAATGAAGAAAGGTAAATTGTATTTCTGTAAATGCAAGTACTGTACTGTTTTCCTTTTTTCAATAAAAATATTTAAATAAGAACAGTAGCGGGGTGGCCATGTGCATTGATGCACGCAATGAGAATTGTGACTGTCATCCAGACGTGGACACTCCTGGGAGATTCATTAATCATTCCCATGACTAGGCAAACCTCAGATCAAGGCTTTACTGCCTGGATGACAGCGATGTCATACTCTTTATTGCCCTCAGAGACATTAATGTTGATGAAGAATTGCTGTTTGACTATGAGGAATATAGAAAGTCTTTCACTGGGAAAGGTCTGGACCTGGACTAACTCGGAGTCCTATTACCTTGTTTTGGGTTTTTCTGCCTGCGTTCTGCTTACTGTTCTTCTGCAACTCTTGCGTTTCATGTTCTGGATTATCACATCCTCTGTGCCTGAGTCTGCCTTCTTGTGCACCTCATCTGGGTAACCAGGTGTTAATGAGTTGGAGCTGAATGAAAAGGGGACAGAGAAAGCATTTGTTGCGTGCTCCAGTCTAGGGTTGGAACCCAACAGAAAGGAAATGGAAAGGAGACAGCAGAGCTGAAGAGACAGCTGTCGAATGAAGACCTGAGGGTGGAATCGAGGCCATCCACAGACACAACATAGGAATACCTTAGGGCATGTAACACATTCCATTCATGGTTTATATAACTCCAGCAATGGCTATACTGTGGACCTTTCAGTACACTGGAAAGAACTTCCCCACAGGCCAGGAACTGTTTTATGTCAATGAATATAGTTCATCTGATTTGTTCTTTCTAATAAAGGTTATAAACCTAGATGGCATTTTGTAATTGGGGGGGGGGGCAAAATAAAATTCTGCTTAGGACCCCAAATTGGCAAGGGGCGGCTTTTGCATGCACATGTAATTATCACATTACTAGGACCTTAACAATCTGCTGGGTTCACCTCAAAACATTTTCGGTCAGTCATAGGAAGCAAAATGTAGATGGGTTTAATTATGGCTTCTCTTTTCAACATTATTTACTATATGTAAAAATATCTAAAATTTACTGCTTTTCCATGAGCTCTCCATGCATTTTCTGAGACAGTCATAATTCTTCCTGTTTGATTTGCTCATAGATTGTGAGAAATTAAACAAAAATGAGTGAAAAGCAAACAAGAACTGGTCATGAAAAGACATTTGTCTTCTGCTGTGTGGAAAATTTTTATATTTTTATATTTCACAGAGATGATATTGAGCAAAAGCAATTGATTTTTGGTACAGTTCACAGTGATACTGCTTGGGTTATATGTTGTTAGGCAAGTTCTATTTGGCTATATAATTAATTATGAACTCTTAAATATCACATAAACTTCAAATATCACAATATGAACTTTAATATTGTTCATCCCTACTCAAAAATACACAATACGCTCCCAAAAAAAAATACTATATGGTTATACTGTATTATGTAAGGTGATGCGGCATAGTGACAGGGCTATAGCCTTAGCGGAGATTATTTTGACATAGAGCAAGTAAATTAAACAAAATGATTAAATTCAAAGTGATGACAAAGCCTAGGATACTCAAATCTCGAATGACTTTTTATTGATATGATTTATTCTTAATATGTATAAATATATACACACATAATCAGACTGTAACACCAAATAAATAAACTAACCTGTATGTTTCTGAAACGCATCACTTAAATACTGCTTAATAATGCGCTACTGACTTGAGACTTGGTTTTTGTTGTCAAAAGTGCAACGTCATTTCACAATCTTAAAACAGCAACGTGCCGACAATGTACCCAGCCACACCTCAATTGAAAAACACCACTCTGAGGAGAAAGCAAGCGTAAAATCATTTGTTATTTGAAAATTATGCTTGCTTTGTGTGAAAATGAGGAATGCGCTGGTATGAAACTAGCAAAACCACTCTGCATTGCGGTTTCCACTGGTGCAAAATAGGGCCCTTTAAGCGCTGTGCCCCTAGATCACTCTTTTTGTACCTTTGTTAGGCATCCCTGTTTGTATTTAGTTTTGTAATTATGTCCTGTTTCACCTTTCTTTCTGGTATCTCTGGTGTAGGCCTAGTTCTTAGTTTTGGATTGTACTGGCTTCTCCTGCATGGGGCTTTGCCCCACACCTATTCCGCGTTTAGTCTTGTTACATATGTATAAACTGTACAAACTACCCTGTTCCTCTGTCGATCGTTATTGTTTTAATTTCCTTTTGGTCAGGTCAGGTCAGATTGGGGAGCATGCTCTGATGCAGCGCGTTGCCGCACCCACCATACAGCGAAATTCCTCAGGATCCCAGCCAGGGACCCCCCAGGCAGATACACAATACATGTTCCTTTTAGTGCTGTGCATTTGGTGATTTGTTGCCTATGTATTGTTGTAGATGTATGTGTGTGTTCAGTTCACCCTTGGTTTAGTTCTTATTACTTTCCTGCCTGTGTTTAAGACCCCTTTTGTTTTGATTTACTCTTGAGTTTATAATAATATTTGCCTCTGTCACCAAGCAACACTAAGATCATCATTCAACCTGTCAAAACATTGAACATGCACTGTCACTGCAAATTTTAAGTTCTCATTTTCACCTTTAGAATGTTGTTTTTTTATATTATTTTAATACCTTTTATTTTCAATGTATCTCTAGGTCTCCGTTAAGCATTTTGAATTGTCCTCTGTATGAATTGTGCTACATAAAAACTTGACTTAATAATGTTGTGGGCACTCCTGATGACTCTGACCCTCACCAGAGCTGGTAGAGCCATCTCCGTCTGGGCAGCTCTTACCACCTGCTCTAGGGCTTTGCGGTCTTATGAACAGCAGTTTTCAATCCAGGCAGTGACAGTGCCGGTAAGAATGTGTCAGGGTCAGCACCCGTCTGACCCTGCCCTTCATGTCTCTTCCCCATTTGGCCAGCAGGTGTTGCTGGTCATCCTGTTTCCTCCTCTGTCTTCATACTAGACTATTATGTGTTTTCTTTGCTCCTTGGACTGTTGCATGGCTCAATGGTTTGAGCATATGGCACCGAGGCTGTAATTCTGCAGTTTTGGGTTCAAGTTTAGCATCATTTGTTATCTAGCTTCAGCACATCTGCAGGTCCTTGAGCAAGGCCCTTAACCCCCAGCTCCCTGGGCACCACTACAGGTGGCTGCCCTTTGCAGACAACTTACTCTACAAAAAGAGCAAGTTGAGGTAGGCATAAAGACAATTTCCCCACAGGCATCAATAAAGTATCAGTTATTATTATTATTATTGATATTCTGTTTCCCTGCTGTTTTATTTTCTATATTTCCCTGTCTTAGGTGTCTAATGCTTGTGTCTGGTACACTTCTAGTCCTGGTTGTATTTTTGCTCCCTTCTTATTATATTAGTGTAATTCTCCTGGTTTGTGGTTTAGGTTATTTGGTTTCAGTGTTTGTTTGAGTTCCTAATTCTGTGCTTGTTCATTGTTATATCTGTTGCTTGTTGTCCTGCACCGTTAGTGACTGGATAATTGTTATGTTCTCCACCAGCCCTTTCGTTTAATTATTAATAAAAAAAAAACTGAAAGACTTGGCTGGCAAAATTATGAACATGGTAAAAAATCAGGTCAATGGGGCTATGCTGTAACAATGCGAGACCTCGACGAGAACCACAGCAGTATTGAACATGGCGGTGCGCAACTGACTGCAAAAAGTTTATCAATCGGATTCTTTCTACGCCAACTTACCTCTAGACAGCCTTAAAGGTAATCAAAATACGTTTCAGTTGTATCCGTAAAAAACTTTAGCATCCTGGAGCACAGTGAAATTCTGAACAGTTTAGAAATGTTTATAGACCAGTGCTTCGAGAGAATTGCTATGGGGAAATCAGACAAAACGCTGACTTCCTCCACCTGTAAAAACAACTCGTCCTCCAAGAGAAGCTGCCCGAGGACTCCCCAGAAGCGGCTTCTCCTAAGACCAACGACGTGACGGACATTTTGGAGTCCATAGATAAACGATATTGTCGTCATCTCTCTTCCTTTATTAGTATTACGATTATTATTTTATCCTTTTTTTTCTGCTTTTTTCTTTTTGTCCCTTGTTTTTCCCGTTGATTTCTGTTGTCACTTTGGGATGTTCCACGTTTTCTCACTACTTTTTCTCTGCATCACATTTCTGTTACCTGCCCATTTTCTCCAATATGCTCAATGCACAGCATAAATAATGACACAAAGTGTACAGAACGCCAACACAAACACAAGCATACAACACAGTTATATACATGTTCACTTAAGACACATACAAATAAGACACATACAGATATGCAGGTCATACATGATGCAGACACACGCACACACACCTTTAGCAATCATCAAACATCTTAACAGGTAATGTCCACACTGAGATTTGTCACATGGAATGTACGTGGAATTGGTTCCAGGGAAAAGAGGCTAAAAATTGCTAATCGGTTAAATGACTTGAAGGCAGACATTATCTTTTTACGAGACTCATGGCCAAAACATCTGAATATATGCATACCTTCCCACAGTTCCTTCACACGTATTCAGCCTGCTACAAGTCAAAACAAAGAGGCGTAACCATATTAATTAACAAAAGGATTCATTTCACCATTAGCAACACTATAATAGATGCAGAAGGTAGATTTATAATACTAAATTTATCTATCCAAAATATGTATTTCTGCATTGCTAGTGTACAGTATATGGACCGAACGTTGACGACCCCTCCTTTTTCATGCTTTCTTCACTTCACTTTCTGATCACTCAGACACCACTCTCATTATAGGACAAGACTTCAACTTGGTATTGAACCCAGAAATGGACAGGCTCAGCACGGCAGTGAACCAAAGGAATTGGCTATCTGTAGATATTCTTAAACAATACATGAATGATTTTGGTCTTTGCGATGCCTGGCGTCACATCACCCCACTTTCAGGGATTACACCTTCTTTTCTCCAGTACACCACTCACATTCTCGCTTAGATTATTTTTAAATTAGCAGCTCTATGATGAGGCACATCACAGAAACACAGATACACTCTATCCTTAACAGTGATCACTCACCGGTCTATATATTTGGTTAAGGACAGAGTCACACCACCGAACAGGAACTGGAGACTCAATACATCCTTACTTAAAGATCAAGATTTTATTAATTATTTAAAAAATGAATGGGAAACGTATCTGGATAACAATGATCTACCAGAAATCTCACCATGTGTTATCTGGGAAGCAGGAAAGGCAGTAATGAGAGGAAAAACAATATCTTATTGCTCACATAAAAAAAAGAAAGAAAAAACACATTAAGCAGAATTAGAACAGAAAATTAAATCAACAGCTTATGCTTCCTCATCGCAAGAGCATACGATTAGCAACTTGAGGAAACTAAAATTGGAATTTAATGAACTAAATGATAGGAAGACGCAATTTTTGGTAGAAAGATTACGATTGGAGAACTTTGAACACGGCAATAAATCTGGAAGATTCCTGGCTAACCAGTTAAAACTAAATAAAGAAAAATCAACAATTTGTTCTATTAAAGACTCTGGTGGGATATAACTCATGATCCCCAACAAATTAATAAATCTTTTACAGAATTTTATGAAGCTTTATACTCATCACAGAATAACATATCTGATGCTGACATCAACAAATTTCTTTTGTTTTGCTAGATGTTGAACAGATTACTGTTTTAGACTCTCCTCTATCAGTATCTGAATTCAATGAAACCGTACAGCATCTTCCAAATACAGTTGTGTTCAAAATTATTCAAGCCCCAATGCTGTAAAGGGTTTTAAGGAATTCAGTGTACATTTCTAATTGTGTTCAGAATGAAATCTTACAAGGACTGTTCTGCCCTCTGCGTCAAACGCCTTGCTTGACTCGGCAGTCAGATAACGTTTCCCAAAAGACAACAGACTCAGAAAGTAATGTTTATCCTTTACTGTTGCTTATGGAATGACGTAAAACTGCAAAGTATACAAATTACAAAATGGTAAGTATACAAAAAATAATGATATGTACACATACAAGCACAACTGGGACCTTTATAGACATAATACTAGCCTTAAGCTTCCCTAAATCATAAAGGTAATACAATCATTCAAATAAAGAATAAAGTTATATATCCAACATGTAAATTAACATGGATATAACGTATGCATACGTAGACATAAGTAAAATAATAATTGTGCAATGTCTACATACCGAATGTGCCTTCAAATCAACTTAAATCAGGGAGCGATAACAGCCATGACCATGTGCTCTTTGGTATTACTGGATTTTTGACGTCATCAAACAAGGACACTAACGCTAAGTGTAGTACCAATCTTTGTCCAGAAGGTGGCACTAAATTGCAACTCTATACAAGGTTAAATGTGATTATCTCAATAGAACAGCACAAGGACTTTTTAAAGAACCAAATGCAACTAAAAGAACATCATTTGTTTTTGTAAAACAGTATTAAATGTTTTTTTGTGATTTCTTCATTGACACAATTATTCAACCCCTTAAAGACTACCACTCTTAAGAACAGAGGTTCATTCAAGTGTTTTCGATCAGGTATTGAAAACACCTGTGGATGTCAACGAGCAGCAATCAAGCATAATAAGCACCAATTAGGCAGATTTAAAATGACTGTGATACTCAGCTCCTTCTAGACATTTACTGGTGTGTTTACAAACATGGTGAAGTCAAGAGAATGGTCCAGGAAGACAAGAGAAGAGGTGATTTCTCTTCACAGGAAGGGCAATGGCTATAAGAAGATTGCAAAGATGTTAAACATTCCAAGAGACACCATAGGAAGCATCATTCGCAAATTCAAGGCAAAGGGCACTGTTGAAACGCTACCTGGTCGTGGCAGAAAGAAGATGCTGACTTCAACTGCTGTGCGCTACCTGAAGCGCAAAGTGGAGAAAAGTCCCCGTGTGACTGCTGAGGAACTGAAAAAAGATTTGTCAGATGCGGGTACTGAGGTTTCAGCTCAGACAATAAGGCGCACGCTACGTAATGAAGGCCTCCATGCCATAACTCCCAGGCGCAACCCCTTGCTGTCTCCAAAGAATAAGAAGAGTCGACTACAGTATGCCAAAAGTCATGTGGACAAACCACAAAAGTTTTGGGATAGTGTTCTGTGGACAAAATTAGAACTGTTTGGGCCCATGGATCAACGCTATGTTTGGAGGAGGAAGAACAAGGCCTATGAAGAAAAGAACACCTTGCCTACTGTGAAGCATGGCGGGGGGTCAATCATGCTTTGGGGCTGTTTTGCTTCTGCAGGTACAGGGAAGCTTCAACGTGTGCAAGGTACCATGAATTCCCTTCAGTACCAGGAGATATTGGAAGAAAATGTGATGCAGTCCGTCACAAACCTGAGGCTTGGACCTTTGGACCTTTCAACACGACAATGATCCCAAGCATACCTCCAAGTCCACTAGAGCATGGTTGCAGAATAAAGGCTGGAACATTTTGGAGTGGCCATCGCAGTCACCAGACTTAAATCCGATTGAGAACCTCTGGTGGGACTTAAAGAAAGCAGTTGCAGCGCGCAAGCCTAAGAATGTGACTGAACTAGAGGCTTTTGCCCATGAAGAATGGGCTAAGATACCTGTAGATCACTGCAAGACACTTGTGTCAAGCTATGCTTCACGTTTAAAAGCTGTTATAACTGGAAAAGGATTTTGTACTAAGAATGAATGTCACTTGGGGGTTGAATAAAACTGATAATGATGTGAGCACAGAAAAGACATTTGTGGTTATTTCATTATAAATGTTATGTTATATTTCTCTGACTTACAAGTGCCTCTTTGATTTAATTGTAAACAAGATGACTGAAATGATCAAAATCAATGTCAAACTGGCCAAAACACTCAATTGCAGTGGGGGTTGAATAATTTTGAACACAACTGTAGTAAAGCCCCAGGTCCCGATGGTTTCCCAGCAGAATTCTAAAAAATATTTTGGCCAACGCTAGCACTCATTTTTATAAGAATGATCACTCGCTATCTCCTAACATGAACTGTGCCAATATTAGCCTGCTTCTGAAACCTGGTAAAGACCCAACGCTGACATCCAGCTACTGCCCAATCTCACTCATAAACGTAGATCTTAAAATAATTTGCAAAGTCCTTGCCAAAAGATTAGAAAAAGTTACTCCATTTCTTATACATCCTGACTAAACAGGTTTTATCAAGGGTAGACTCCATTATCAAGGGCTCCATTAAATTAGAAACCACGGTTATATCGCTAGATGCAGAGAAAGCATTTGTAAAAAAAGTAAATTGGAAATTTCTATTTGCAGTTCTACATAAATTTGGATTTGGTACATCCTTCATAAACTGGATTAAAACACTTTACAGCTCTCCAAATGCATGTGTTAGGACAAATGAACTAATTTCTCGAAGCTTCTGTTTGCACAGGGGCACCAGGGCTGCCTGCTCTCTCCCTCGCTTTTTATTATCTTCATTGAGCTACTAGCAGCGGCGATTAGACAAAATGTAGATATTAAAGGAATCCAAACAGAAAAAATAGACCATAAGATAAGTCTGTTTGCAGATGATGCATTACTCTTTCTTAGGAACTCACCAGTCTCTCTTCTTAAGACAATATCACTTATAGATAAGTTCTCATCTATATCAGACTACTCCATCAATTGGAGCCAATCTACAGTTCTGCCTTTGAAAAAAAAAGCCAAAGGTAATGGTGGTCTAGAACTACCAAATTTCTATCACTACTTCTTAGCCAACAGATTGCAGTATGTATCAAATTGGATTAAATCAAGCCCAGTTGACAGTCCATGGCTGGACTTAGAACAAGCAATTTGTAGAGAAGTAAAAATCTCTGATCTACCCTTTATAAGTCCTAGCATTAAGCGTTTTAACTGTTTTAAAAGCCTTAGTATTAACACCTCATTGACAGCCTGGTGGGAATTTTTAAAAATAACCAGGTCTGCACTTATCCCCTGCGATCTAACACCTATTTGGAACAATCCAGATATTTGCCAGAAAAAGAAAGCATTGAACTTTCCTGTATGGCGCGATAATTGGATTATAAATCTAGAACATGTTATTCAAAACAGGAAAGTTATCACATTCAAGGAACTTCTCAAAATATGGAATTAGCAACAATAAATTTCTTGAGTATCAGCAAGTGAAGTCCATTATTCAGGCGAGGTTCAACCCTAATCATCTTAATTTAGAAATACCTCCATGGGTACTTGAATTTTTAAATCTCTCTTGCCCCAAATTATTATCAATATTGTATAAGTTATTATCAAAAGTCAAATTCCCTCCCAACCTCAAAATGGGAGCAAGATCTATCCATTGATCCAGTGCAAAACTTTTGGAATCAAATATGTTTAAACACTTTCAAAATGACTAAAAGTCCCAACTTGCAACTTGTACAATACAAAACTCTCCATAGAATACACTACACATTACAAAGGATGTTCCAAATGGGCCTTATACACTCAAACCTATGTACCCACTGCTCAGGTAACTTTGTGGAGAACTACATGCATGCAATATGGTCCTGAACACCAGTGTAGAAGTTCTGACAGAGGATATGTGAAGATCTATCAATTTGGTTTAATTACCATATCCCAACCTCACCTACACTGTGCATTTTAGGAGATGCAAGTGAATTAGATATGGAAGAAAATAAGGCACACATAATCCTTACTGCCTTAGGTATTGCAAAGAAAACTATCTTCATGAACTGGAAATCAAAAAATTATTTGTGTATTACTCAGTATAGAAATTTACTGTTAGACCACTTAAGTATGGAGAGAATATCTGCTCCCTTCCAAAATAGACAATTAGGTGAATTGGATTCTCTCTGTTCCACTCTGACCAATTCCGCTATATAAGAGGGGTGGTCTCCTCAGGATCCTGACAGGTGGCAGGGTTGGGCCCTCGGGCTATGGGCGTCTAGTGGCTTCTTGGGGCTGGGGACTGTGGCTCCCGTCTTGTGGTGTCTGGGTGTTTGCCCTGGCTGGGGGTAGTGGGGGGGAGCTTGGGCGGGTGCTGCCTGGTGGTCATGGGGCGTGGGGTCCGGAGTGCTGGTGGTGGTGGGGGCTGGCGCTGGGATGGGCGGTTGGCCTCTTCGGTATGGGCCTGGGTACGGGGTCCGGGGCTCTGGCCCCCGGGCCTGGCCGTCTCCTCTGTGAGTGTCCCCCCTGCGCCCTGGGGGTGCCGGCAGGGGGGAGGGGTCGGTCCATGTCGGGGCATCCGGCCTGCACAGTGTTGGGGGGGGCGTGTCTCGGGCTTGGGCAAGTTTGCCACATTTTTTTGTCGTTGAGTGAGTGTCTGTCTGAGTGCGGGCTGCCCTTCGGGGTGGGGTGGCATTTGGCGCTGGCAGTGCCCTGGGGTGTGGTCCGCTCCTTCCCGCCCGGCGATGGGGACTGGGGTGCCTACTGAGCCAGCTGGTTAGCTGACTCTCTTTTGCCAGGGGGTGAGCAATCTGCCCCATGGCCTTATGAATCCCAGCCCCTCTCCCCCCTCATTCACAATATGCCACGCACACATGTAGGACCTCGTGGGGGGGGGGGGGGGGGGGGGGGTGTATGCCGTGCATACTGGGGTGGGGAGCGCTATTTACGTGGCCTTATGCACTGTGCTGTGCGGCCTTCTGCCTCCCCCTGTTTTAATTGCACTTTAGTCATCACATACCAGTATACACACAGGGCCTTGGGGGGCGGGGGTACTACTCAGAGGCTGGTGGTATCACTCGCCTCTGTGCTGCTGTCGCTCACACCATATACATTGAGGGTCTTGATGGGGAGGAGATGTGGAGGACAGCTGTTCACAAGCAGCACTCCTCTACGCTTCCCCCATCAATTTTAAATTCACTTTAGTTTCTCAACAGTCATACTCATCCCCTACACTACATACAGTCTCATACATCTCCACACGCATCCAACACTCTACTTCTCACACAGGTGCATGGGGGAGGAGAGTGGGCGGGTCTTCCTACACCCCTGCTCTCCGCCGGGGGTGGGGGGTGGGGCACTTGGATGGTAGCTCGGCTGGCGGCGCCCTGGGGTCGCGGCTGGCGCTGGGAGTTGCATCCGTTCTCCCACGTGTCGGAGGGCAGCCCAGAGTGGATGGGCCTATGTCTTTTTATCTGTGTGTGGGTGTCTGTGTATGCTGTGCGGATGTGTGTATGGTGTATGTGCATGGCTGAGAGGTGTGTTTGCGGGGTGTCTGTGTGGATGGTGGGGGCCTGGGTCCGGGGCTTGCTGCTCCGTCCTGGATGCGGTTGGTCTCCTGGGCATGGTTGCTGGCCCCTTTCCTTGGGGTGGTGGCCCGGGGAGGGGCTCGGGCCTCTCCGGCGTGGGTGGGGCTCTCTACCGGGGGCTGGTCGCACCTGGCCGCCTGGGGTCCTAGGGGCCCTGGCCTTGGCTTATGCGGGAGCGGCCGCGCCCTCGCGGGGTCGGCTACTTGTTGTCTCTGGTTCTCTGGGGCTCATGCCCTTTTGGCTGCGGGGGCTGCGTCTCTTCCGTGCTCTTTGGGGGCTGTGAACATCCCGGACCTCCCGGGCCTGTCTCCGCCGACCTCTGGCTCTTGTGGGGTGTGGTTGCGGCCTCCCACCCTTGCTATTTAGTACATTCCATGTTGAAAACACACGCACGCAACACACACACACAACACACACACACAACACATGCACACAGCACACGCACACAGCACACGCACACTAGCCTGCATCTCGCCTACACAATTGAGCACACATGTACATATACTTGCACTCACCCATCCAAGCATACACTAAGATTTTCTATGCTTGTATAGTTGTGTTACTTTCCGCACGCTTTAATCTTGTTTGCTCCTTTCTGAATTTATCCACTCATTTTTTTCTGTATTTTTTTTTTCCTTTTCCTTTTTTTTCCTTCTTTTTTATCCCCTCCTAATATGTCCCTCCTCTATGGCCAGGTCACCCACTGCAATGTTTTTACATGTGTTAAAAATGAACTAAATAAATAAAATTAAAATTTAAAGAAATCGATCAACATGAGGGGCCTATACAGAGTTTATGGAGCCCCTCATGGTAAAGCAAACATGTTTGGCACAGCAGTGCATTCAAAACATGATTCTGCTTGCTAAAGCTGCTGGACAGGACAAGGGGGAAAAAGAAAAAAAAAATCAATAAAATAAAAAAAAGAACTATATCTGCTGTGTAGGAATTATTAGCTCAGGTATATTTTAATATCTCCACCAATATGTTTTGAAATTAATTAACTTTTAATTAATTATTATTTAATGCTGATTAGTAACCAATTGTTATGCCGAATGGTCGGCTCCTCCAAACTCAATTGCGAATCCCCGTGAGTCTGTTAATGTGAGACTTAAATGGGATTCATTAATAACCTGGATCGCTTAATAACCTGGGTTAGTAGGCTCGTCCAGCGAGCTGGGTCACCAGGTACTGTAAACGATCAGTAGCGAAGCTCCCCTCACGGCCAATGAGAGAGAGTCTCGCGATATTTCAGACGAGTTTGAGGTTTCAGAGCGTAGTAGCCAGATCGCACAGAGGCAGGGACTATTGTGAGCACTCAATGACGGAGGCTGAAGTTGTGTAAAAAGACATGCATTTATTCCTACAACTAACATAAGACAGACATTATACCTAACAAACAATAAACATGAAATAACGGAAAAGACACAAATGATGTAATCATGAAAATGCAGTGACCAGATTTAAAATGATTAACCTAAAAAGGGAAAAACTGTTCTGCAAAGCAAGCAGTTTGTAGGAATATAAACCTAAAGGAATATAGCAGGTGAATAGGACAGTTTAGGTTGTTAGAAAGGAAAGGAAGTTGGTTTACTTGGATGCAGGAAAGAGGGAGGTCTTTGCAGTTGGTTGCAGTGGCTGATGAGCTGATGGGTGATGGCTCTCAGGGAGGCGCGGTGTTTGCAGCGGTTGTTGGAGTGGAGTCCCTCCGGTTCTTTCTTCTGGTGAAGCTTGGGCTGAGTTGCAGTTTTTTGGGTCTTCACCGACGGGCTTCAAGAAGGCTGCTTGTTTCTCCCTTTTCTCTCCTTTTCTCCCCTGGCTTTGTTCTGAGGTGCCAGGTGTTATAGTGTAAGGTTCGTGATTAGGAGTGACCAGGAATTCGAGTCCTGGACCAATGGCTGACCATCCATTTGGCGGGCTTTCAGAAGGGGGTCGGTATCAGTCCTTTTGGGATTTATGACCAGACTGACTTCTCTGGTAATGGTGATTTTCATTAGGCTGGTGTAACTTTTGATATATCCACTTTTGTGGTAACCACTGACCAGATTTGGAAACTGGAGTGATTTTCCTTCGGTTTGATACCAAACATGCCATACCAGCCTAGCGGTTCACACTGAATAGCATCTGTAATGATTAATTAATGATTACTTATATTATGTCTATGTTATGTTCCATTACTCACACCAGTATATGGTACAGGTGGTTTAGGTTGTATCTCAACAGATATTACCCTTTATACAGACATTATATGACATATTCTTGTCATCAGCACATCTTACCCTTAGATAGGCATGGTGAAATACAAAGATCAGATAAGGGTTGCCGAGGAATGTGGCAAAGCAAAAGGGGGGGGGGAGGTTTGTCAGACAAAGGAAAAGAATCTTCGAAAGTTAGGGCACACTAAGATCCCTGGTTAGACTATTCAGTTTCCAAGATTATTCTGGTTTAACATATATGCAGTGGTAGTTATACCTATTTGTTTAGTGAAATTTATACAAGTGTTTAGGTGTGAGGGGTAAAATAATAGACACGCTGTGAACATGGTTATAAGGGTGGCACACCAACCTAAGACTGTCTAAGGACACACACATAAACATGACTTGCATATTGAGACGTAAGCAACATACTATACAGGGTATACAAAAACCAAACTTAAAGGAAACTTTCTGTGGGGTGTTGGGAGAGTGGTATGCAAGGCAGGATGTCGGGTGATGGGGTTGTGGGCCAAGTCGTTAAAAGTGTAGGTCGTTAAAACTTTGGGAAATAAAAGTTGGAGTGCTGGCCTCCCTTGTTATCTGTGTGTGTGGGGTCACGAACCCCCCTTTTGAGGCCTAGGCCAATGTGTGCCTCTCGTACCAGGGTAGGCCTTGTCTCAGGCCACCTGGAATTTAAGCTTTGTGATATGTGCATGTGTGATCCTACAGCTGTTAAAGACTTAACTGCGGCTACAGTATATGACCCTGACAAATTAAAGAACACTTTCAGGGACTTTTACAAATCTTTATATTCACCACAGATAAACCCATCTAAAGATGAAATTGATCAGTTTCTTGCTAATATAACCCTTCCGAAATTATCAGACAATCAAGCGATGGCACTGGATCCTCTGCTGACTCCAGGTGAACTCCAGGGAGCCCTGAACAGTATGCCCAATAAAAAGGCTCCAGGTCCAGATGGATTTCCAGCAGAATTCTATAAAGAATTCTGGACAATTCTGGCACCAACATTCTACAGAATCTTACAAGAAACCAGGGAAAATGGTAAGCTAACACCAAATATGAATTCTGGCAACATTAGTCTCTTGCTAAAACCAGGCAAAGATCCTACATTGCCTACCAGCTATCATCCAATATCCCTTATTAACGTTGACCTTAAAATAATCTGCAAAGCTCTCTCAAAAAGAATAGAGTGTCACGGTTTCCTGGACAGGAAAACACAGATCCAGTGATGCAAACCAAAGCTGGATTTATTAGCTTTGACAAGGCACAAGTAATGGTGGGGACAGGCGAATGTTGCAGTTAGGGTGGGGGGGCCCTTGGATCTCATGCCCTGGGGGGCCTCTGGATGTCTGGATGCAGTATATGTCCTGGGGGGCCTCTGGATGATGTTCTCTCACATACTGCAACATTGACTCGGATTGTGGCTCAGCAGACTAAGGCTCTAGGCCTCTACTTGGAAGGTTGCCAGTTCATGCCCAGCCTCAGCAGAATAGTCACATGTTTATCGGTCCTTGAGCAAAGCCCTTAAGCTGATTAAATATTTTTAACCTATTTTCTCACCAGCTCCATGCACATTCCATGAGACAATCCTTAAATGTGTGTCCATAGACGTGTGTGTGTAGCTAATGTTGCACGTGCAACTGAATGAGGTATGAGCGAGTGTGTACGTGCTTGTGTGTGTGTGTCCTATGTGTCTGTGTGCACTATGAGGTTGGAGTGGTTGTGTTGACGCTGAGTGCATTTGGCCTGCAGCATACAGATTATATGAAGTATATACTGTACATGCTTGCAAGATGCAAACTGCTAAAGCATATGTGTTGCAAAGTGCATGCCCTACCCTAACCAGTTTGATCTGGTTCTGAGGAGGGGCGCGAACTGTCTGTGTACCCCTATAAAAGATGCGTTAACCAGAAAGTTCTTTGAGCATTACCACGGAGATATATTCCCCCTAGCCATCAGACACCTGAACAGTCAGAGACTGGACTGACACACACACCATTATACAGTTCACTACCTCAATAACTTTTTGCACAACCCATTGCACTGTTGCACTTTACACTTAGCCTGTCTTACCTATTATGATCTATTCTATTTCTCCTATTGCACTGTCTCATGTCACACTGTTTTTGCAGTGTCTGCACATTTTGCATTCACCATGGCACAAATGGCCTCCTCTTGTTGAATAGTAAAAAGATGCCTTCAACCGCCCCTGTGAAGGAGTCTTGCAGTCCTATTTGGACAGTATTGTGAAATGCAGAAAATACATAGTAAATATGCTAGCATACAATACAGCATCAAGTAAGCAATGAAAATATACAGAAAAGCAAGTTACTACAAACTCTGTACTTTGAAGCTGTACAATATACGTATTTTTACATTACAGTATCCACCTGTTCTCACGATTAAATGTTGGTATGATTGCGGACACAGTAGTTCACCCAATATTTGACTGTATCCTTCAACCAGCCTCAGCCATTGTCAGACCATAATTGACAACGTGGTCCACAATGGTGGGCCTTATTTCATCAGGAACAATTCTGTGTATTCGGCCTCCTTTTCCTCTACCTCTGTTTTGTCTCCTTACTCTTCCACCCTACATCTTAACTCACCTTCTTCCAGGCTGTTGCGCCTGTTCCTTAGCTTGTGGTTGGTCCATTACTGTGACACCGGCCGAGGAAGGAGGACAGGGATCCAGAAATGCGAGTCGCAGCGAGATTTAATGAGAGCACTGAAGCATTAGGTTCAAAAGGAATGGGCTGAGAGGTTGGTCATGGTCCGAAAACAGGGGTCAGAAGCCAGGGAATCCGTCCAACACGGAGACACGGGACAGGAGCACACGGGGAAGCGGTAACAGGACGTGCCGGACTCAGCGGAGAGAGGAGACGGGTCAGGTTCGGGAACGGGTCTGGGAAGAGGGCGAGGAGAAGGCAAGGTAAACACACATGGCAGACGGAACAGGTACAGGAACTCAGGGAGACGAGAGACAAGAAAACGCTTAGTAAGGCTCAAAGACATTGGCACAATACTTCACAGCGTCCTCCGGTTTGTCTGTGTCTTTTGACTGCTTGTCAATGAGGATCGATGCGGTGCACCTGGTGGGTATGGCGTATTCCGCCCACACTAGCTGGGATGCCCAGGTGGCGGGGTCGCTCCGGCACATCATTCTGAGAGCCTTCGTGACTTCCTGGTTAGTCCTTTCAGCGAGACCATTCGTTTGCGGGTGATAGGCAGAGGACAGACTGAGAAAAATGCAGAGCTTCTGGCAGATCTCCCTGAATACTCGGGAGTTGAATTGTGGACCCCTGTCAGAGACTATGTCCTCGGGGATGCGGTAGTAACGGAGATATCAGAGTAGATATCAGGATGTCAGCCAATTCTCCGGCGGAGGGGAGTTTGGGCAGTGCCGTCAGGCGACACATCTTGGAGAACCTATCGACTACCGTTAGCACAATGGTTTTACCTTGCGATCTGGGCAGATCCGTAATGAAATCCATGGCGATGTGCGACCAGGGTTGGGAAGGAACTGGCAACGGTTGGAGGAGACCCGCAGGCGCTTGGTGGGATGCCTTCACTTGAATACAGTCTGGGCAGGAATCGACGTAGGCTTGGGTCTCTCTCCTCCAGCCCGGCCAACAGTACCTGCGTGAGATGAGGCGTTGGGTGGCGCTGACCCCCGGATGTCCACTGCTCCGCTGAGCGTGGACCCACTTCAACAGGGCGCCGCGATGCCTGCGGGGCACAAAGATAAGTCCGGAGGGACACTCGGGGGGCGGACACCTCCCCTCGTTCTCCTGCCGAATGGACTCCTCCAAGGTCCAGGAGATGGTAGACGCGAAACAGGTGGGGTCGAGTATGGGATATGTGCTGTCAGTTTGGGTAGGAGGGTCGAATTGTCGGGATAGAGCATCAGCTTTGACATTTTTGCTACCGGGGAGATATTGCACTTTAAATACGAAGCGTGAAAACCATTCTGCCCAACGAGCCTGACGGGCCGAAAGGCGTTTAGCAGATTGAAGGTACTCTAAATTCCGGTGATCGGTTAAAACCAGGAAGGGATGACGAGCCCCCTCCAGCCAGTGTCTTCACTCTTCAAGGGCAAGAGGAATGGCCAGCAACTCTCGGTCTCCCACGGAGTAGTTGCGTTCCACCGCCGAGAGTTTGCGAGAGAAGTACGCGCAGGGATGCCGTTTGCCGGTTCGAGGACTACGCTGGAGGAGTACCGCTCCAACTCCCACCTCAGATGCGTTGACCTCCACCTCAAACGGAAGATCTGGACAGGGGTGAGTCAACACGGGAGCAGTGCAGAATGCTCGCATTAAAGTCGCGAACGCTTTGGACGCCTCTGCCGGCCAGGCGAGACGGGTTGGTGAACCCTGGGTTAAGGAGGTGAGGGGCGCCGCTACCTGGCTGAAATTCCGGATAAACCGGCGGTAAAAATTGGCAAATCCAAGAAATCTTTGCAATTCTTTTAAGTTGCGTGGACTCGGCTAATTTTGAATTGCGGCGACCTTACCCTCCTCCATGGCGACCCGCCCTTGGTGGAGCAAGTAGTCGAGGAACCAGATCCGGGTTTGATGAAACTCACATTTCGTCGCCTTGGCAAAGAGGTGATGTTCACGCAGGCGCTGGAGTACCTGTCTCACCTGCTGGACGTGCGTTCGAAGGTCGGGCGAGTAGATGAGGATGTTGTCTATATAGACGATTACAAACCTGTGCAGAAAATATTGGAAAACATGATCCATAAAGGCCTGGAAAATGGACGGGCTATTAGCTAACCCATAAGGCATGACGAGGTACTCATACTGCCCCCTACTGGTCACAAAGGAGGTCTTCCACTCATCCCCCTCTTTGATCCTGATCAGATTATACGCACTTCTGAGATCTAGCTTGGTGAAGATTCTCGCCTCTCGGAGCTGCTCCAGTGATGAAGGAATCAGAGGTAAGGGTTCTCCTCTCTTTACCGTGATAGCGTTAAGGGCTCTGTAGTCAACACACGGTCGCAACCCTCCGTCCTTCTTCTTCACGAAGAAGAACCCCACGGTGACGGGAGAGGTAGAGGGTCTTATTATACCTTGGTTCAGGCTCTCCCGTATGTAATCCTCGAGCGACTCCTCCTCCTGGAACAAAACCGGGTATAACCTCCCCTTGGGGAGGTTAGCACCCTCCAGGAATTCGATAGCGCAATCACAGGTCCTGTGGGGCAGAAGAGTGAAGGCGTGGACCTTACTGAAAACGTCCTGATAGTCCTGATACACCTCCGGGATCGAGTCCATGTTCTCCGGTTCCGGGCTCTCCACCCTGGAGGCTCTACATGGTAAACTCATACAGGATGATAAGCACTCGTATGACCAAGCGATTAGCTCACCGGTTCTCCAGTCCAGCCTTGGGTTGTGTTGCCGTAACCATGGCAGACCCAGAATTAGGGGATCCTTAGCGTGAGGAAGGACATACATCTCCACCGTCTCCCAGTGGAGCACCCCAACTTGAAGGGAGAAGGGGCGTGTATGGAACCGGATGGTACCGTCTCTAATCCTCTCTCCGGTTACCCCCAAGACCGAAATCAGGCGGGCGAGTCTCTGCAGGGGAATCCCCAAACGCTGTGCCAGGGCCTGGTCAATGAAAGACCCTGCAGCACCGCTGTCAACTAGGGCTAGAACAGACTCGCCCCTCCCCTGAGAACCAAGTACAACCGGAACTGTCAATTGAGGTAAGGGTGACCTGAAACGAGCCGGCACACCTACCGGCAGTGTCTCCTCCTCTCGGTGCGGGCGTCTGGGACAGTTGAAACGCAGATGTCCCGCCTCCCCACAGTACAAACACAGGCCACCCTGTGTTCGTCTCCTCCGTTCCGCCTCGGTGAGGGGGGATCGTCCCAACTGCATTGGCTCAGGGACGTCAGGTGGGGGCCCTGGCAGGACTCTGCGCGCCTCGGCTTGGCTCCGCCGTCGCCTACGGTCTCGGACCGTATTGTCGAGCCGGACGGCTAACCTGACAAACTCCTCGAAGGTTAGAGCTTCTCCGTGCGAAGCGAGTTCGTCATGAAGCTCTTGATTCAGTCCCCTGCGAAAGATGGTCATCAGGGCATCGTCCAGCCACTGGAGCCCGGCGGCGATGGTGCGAAATTCTAAAGAGAACTCCGCCGCCGAGCGACTCCCCTGCCGGCAGTCCAGGAGTCTATCCCCTGGTCTGCACCTCACCGCCGGGTGATCAAAAACCTCGAGCAGAGCTTGGCGGAAATCCCGGGCAGAATCGACGAGTGGGCTCTGGGAGGTCCAGAGCGCTGTGGCCCAATCTCATGCCCGGCCGGTCAGGAGGGAGAGAACGAAACGCACCTCCGCATCCTGGGTGCAGAACATCTCGAGGTGTTCCTCTACGTAAAGGCCGCATTGCATGAGGAAACCCCGACAAGCGTCGGGGTTGCCGTCACAGCGCTCCGGCAGCGCTATAGGGATGGAAGCGAAGAGTCGGGGAGGTGATGCAGGCAGAGGAACTTGAGCCGCTTGAGCCGCTAGGAGTTGCTCTACGGCGGTCAAGCGAGTCTCCAGTGCTGCGCTGCCTGCTGGATCCATCACATTTTGGCGAAGTATTCTGTGACACCGGCGGAGGAAAGAGGACAGGGATCCAGAAATGCGAGTTGCAGCGAGATTTAATGAGAGCACTGAAGCGTTAGGTTCAAAAGGAATGGGCTGAGAGATTGGTCGTGGTCCGAAAGCAGGGGTCAGAAGCCAGGGAATCCATCCAACACGGAGACACGGGACAGGAGCACACGGGGAAGCGGTAACAGGACGTGCCGGACTCAGCGGAGAGAGGAGACGGGTCAGGTTCGGGAACGGGTCTGGGAAGAGGGCGAGGAGAAGGCAAGGTAAACACACAGGGCGGACGGAACAGGTACAGGAACTCAGGGAGACGAGAGACAAGAAAACGCTTAGTAAGGCTCAAAGACATTGGCACAATACTTCGCAGTGTCCTCTGGTTTGTCTGTGTCTTTTGACTGCTTGTCAATGAGGATCGCTGCGGCGCACCTGGTGGGTTCCGCCCCTGTGGGCGTGACAATTACCATGTAGGAAAATGTTTCAGTAATTTGTGTTATGCTTGGTATATAATATATATGCTACAGTAAACTGAAGGTTCATGGAATTCACCTCTGAACAATTGTACAATTGAATTAGTCGATCGTTGGTTCAGCTAATGTTTCATAATTATAGGTTGAGTTACCTGAGCCCAATTACTCAATACTGTTATGAATTTTAGATTTACCAAATACATAAATAAATACGCTAGACAGATTATGTCAACTAGTTCATCATTTTTGCACAGAATGACTAAGGCAATGAAAGAATGAGTAGATGTTTTGAGTGGAAGGACTAATTAACAGAGTCAGCATAATGCTTTTTGACTGAGATGGCCAAAGCAAGTGAGAACTAACAAAACAGCAGACAATTGTACACAATTGGTTGCATGGGTGTACAAAGTAAGGCATATTGCTAACCTGAGGACAAATGATCTCAAACTCCCAGTCTTACCGAAAGCCAAAGATATTCACATTAAACCACTTATGGGAATCTCTACCCCTCTCGGGAGAATTTTAGAGGCTGTGTGTTTAGGTTCGATGCCAACATTTGTTATTTCTGTGTGGAAGAAAAAAAAAGAAAAGAAAAATGATCTGTTTTAAGTTTGTGTCTGTTTTGTGAAAGCATATACGACTGGTTTTCCCCTAAATCTGCTGACTTCAATAGCTTCAGTTATGATAGTATTATAGGTGGTTTAATAAGACGGCATAATCACATAAAATACAATCATTATTTTTCTCACGTCAGGCATGCATGGAATGACCCAGAGCCAGGCTGCAGTTTGGATTTCCCCGAGCTGGGGCGTTAATTAACACACATACAGCAAGGAATCTAACGTAGACAGGAAATAATGACCGAACAGAGAGCACATGATTAAGAGACACAAATATACAAGACTAAGAAAGGAGCAAATGTAGGGCAGCTGTGGCTTGTTAACAAGAGGGCATGAAAAAGAGGTAAGGCTAACAAGCTACAGGTACAGGATTAAAGCCATGCCCGAGGGAAATGCAGAGATCAGACAAGTGGGGCGGGGCTGGATGTGACAATATTCAGGCAAATTCTTTATTCATAAATGTAAAATTAGGAAAACATTTTATCAAAGAAAGTTTCAAATATTTTACATCCTTACAATACGTAAAAACTCACTGGCAAAATCATAATTGTGCTGCCCGACTCGTCCGCTCCTCATGTGTGCCACGCCCCCCTGATTACCCACGTGTGCCTCCTTGATCGTCTCCAGCTGTGTCTTTAATCAGTCTTGTCTTATTTAAGTCCAAGTCTTGCATGTATCCCTTGTCCGTCATTGATGTTGCCATGCGTCAGTGCCCTGCCCTGCCCTGCCCTGCCCTGCCCTGCCCTGCCCTGCCCTGCCCTGCCCTGCCCTGCCCTCTGAATAAACCTGAATAATATCATTTAATAAATGAAATAGAGCTACCCAAATATCCATAGTATTTTTGTCCTTTTTTTCCTCATTCACTGTCCAATATTAATGTTGAAATGTATCCATTCGCCTGTTGCCTTTTTTGTATCACTGAGGAAATTTGCTGCTTTCTTCAGGCAGTCGTCTTTATATGTTTCATTAGGATTTCACCAAACAAATGTTCCAGCATCATGGTGATTCCATATTTTTTTTACTCTACTTGATCAGAAAAAAAGATGTGCCTGCAACAATGACATTTTATTTTTATTTATGTTTTTCAAAGTCAGAATGTTGAGGTCAGCTGTTGGGTAAAATGATTTTGTGTCATATCTGTGATTTGTTTTTTGGACTACAAAGTAAAACAACTGACTGAAAATCCTCCGAGAGTAGTGATTCCATATTTTTTGCCAGAGGTTGTATACCTCTCTTACCTTGTGTTCAGTGGTGTCCCATCCACCCATTTTCATGTTCTCTGTCTGTCAGACCAATCCAGACCTTTGTATGAAAAATAATGTCCTTGAGTAAAATATTAAATCATCAAAACATTCACTTAAATTGTCTACAATCATTATATTTTCTTAAACTAGAAGAGAATCAGTTGAGGACAATTATAAAGTGTACAGGGATATCCTTTCATAATTTTTCTTTCCTCTCTAATTTAATTTTCTGAAGTGGGAGAAAATCAAGAGCAAATGTTTCAAAGATCACTTAGTAGTCAGATACAATAATTCAGGGCTTTGAATATTAACCATATATTCCATTTAATTTCTTGGTGTCATGCCCGGCTCATCCGATCCTCGTGTGTGCCACGCCCCCTGGTTATCCACGTGTGCTTCCTCGATCTTGCCCGAGGCGCTCCCTCCGTCTCCGCCGCCTGCTCCAGCCGCTCCACCCGAGGCGCTCCCTTCGCCTCTGTCTGCTGCAGCCCCTCTGCCTATGCCCAAGGCCCTTCTGTCTGTCCTGCCGCCTGCAGCAGCTACGCTGAAGGCCCCTCTGTCTGTCCTGCCGCCTGCAGCAGCTACACCCGAGGCCCCTTTGCCTCCGCCACCTGCTGCAGCTGCACCGGTGACTGTAACCTCTCCAGCTCCTGTCCCTCCAGCTCCAGTCCCCGAGGAGGTCCCGGACAATCCTACCACCGCTCCTCCCTCCTTGGAGGTGGAGGAGCTGGAATGGGACCTCTCGGGTACCTTCCTGGTGACGTCCCTTCTCTTGCCCTGGCGAGGTCGACCGACCAGAGGCCCTTATGTCTGTGTACCGCAAGGGGAGAGGACATACTGTAGACGTAGGGCTGGGGTCCCACCCGCCCTGCCCCCTGGCTCGCCCTGGCTTACCTTGGCTGGGGTTCGGGGGGCGCCTGCAGGTCCTAGGGCTCTAGTCTGGCTGTCACCTGCGGGTTCCCCTCCGAAGCCTCATCATCCTGACTCAGTCCTGCCTCCGACTCCTCGTTGGTCGCCTACAGGTCCCCCCACTCTGGCACGTCGGAAGACGTCGCTTAGGCCGGCTGTATCCTTGCTGTCGCCTGCTGGGGCTCTCCCTCTCTCCTTGTCTTCGCCGGCGTCCCCTTCAGCTCCCTCGTCCCCTTCCCTGGTGCCCCCTCCGACTTCCTTCTCGTCCCCTTTGCTTGTCCCTTGCCCTGCCTCTTCAGCCCCTCCGTGGTTGCCTAAGCCCCCTCCGGCTGCTGCCCGTCGCCTCGCCATAGCTCCCTCCCTCCTTCTCTCCTTGGTCTCCTGTCTCTCTCTCCCCCATGTTTGTTCCTCGTCCCTTTGTTCCTCCCGTCCCTGCTCCTCGTCTCCCCGTGTCCCCTCCGTTCACTCCTGGCCCTTTCGTCCCGCCGGTTCCCTCCATGTCCCCTTTCCTCATCTGTCTGTCTGCCTTCCCTGTCCTATGTCAGGTCCTGTTGTGGCTTTTGCCCCTGTGCCAGTTTTGTCTTTCTGTTCTGTTCCCTGTGCCTCGTTGATGGTTTTATTCTTGATTTCTAGGTCCTGGTTCCCCGGTCTCGTCCCATCCGTCGCCTCCCCTTTGGGGGGGGGGGTTCTGTCATGCCCGGCTCGTCCGATCCTCGTGTGTGCCACGCCCCCTGATTATCCACGTGTGCTACCCCGATCTTCCCCAGCTGTCTGATTATTTTCGCCCTGTCTTGTATATTTCAGTCCACGACTTGTCCTGGTTTTTGTCCGTCATTGATGTTAGTCGATGTCCGTACTAGCGTTCTGTCCTGCCCCGTTAATAAATCCCCAGTTTCCCCTGATTTTCGCCTCCTTGCCTGCTTCCTGACCGCTTGCCTGCCAGTTCCTAACCTGCAACACTGAAACTTGGGAAGGAGAGTTTGATGCTATCGCAGATACTTGTTATTTATGAGAGGCCAGTTAGGGCAAAATTACTGAAACATTCACACAAACACCTGCAGAATCTGTAGGTCCACACCACCAAAATACTTACACACATACCTGTGCACTTACGAGTTGTTATCAAAGTTTGTTTGTTCGTGATAAAAATCTAATACAGTCAAACCTCCCTTATCCGGGCAGATTGGTATCGCCTACCGTAGACTTAGCCACTCCAAAATGGTCTGCAACAACTCTGCATGATTTTCCTTTTCGTATCTCTGTAATGACATTGAGTTTCTTTTGGAGGGACATGACACTATGCTTCCTTTTTGAAGCCATGGATTTTGCAGTTTTACGTGCCGCTGTAAGTTCAGCTCTGCCCACAGTCTCGTTGTCTAGCTCGCCCTCAATTCGACGTGTGCTCCGCCTCCATGTGCAGACTTCTCCCACGACTCTCTGTATGCGGCATTTGTCACTTCCGTCTTCCGAAGTGAAAAGCCGACTGCAAGACGTCTTGGGAGCCCTACTCACTTATTGATTATTGTTGTTGGTTTACTTCTCTTTGATAGATATTGCTGTGTATAATATGTTTGGTTTATTGGATTTCTAATTTTTGCTTTGGTTTACTTGCTATTTGATTTCGAACTCTCTCCCCGTTTTTGGTTAATGTTTTCCCGCTCCCCTCGGACTGATATCTGTATGCTCTGTGTGTGTGTCAGGTGCATAGGGAGTGAGTGCCATTTTTTTTTTCCAACAATATGTTTATTTGTCTTTTTTTTTTTTTTACATACAACAGAACATCCTCTCAGACACAAAATACAATTATACCATATATAACCTCAATAATGCCCTTTGACACAAGATATCAGGTATCAACCAGCTCATATCGAGCTGTTCCGTGAATGAGTAATGTTTCCTAACCATCTTCCTCCTCTTGATCTTCAGTTAAGTCTGTGCCTTCTGCAAAAAGCATGAAAGGCCTCCAAATACTTTCAAACAAGTCCTTTTTTCTTTTTAACAAGTATGTAATGCGTTCCAATGGAAGAGTAGCCAACATCTGTTTAACCCATTGTCCAATACTTGGTCGTTTTTTACATTTCCAATGCAGTGCAATCAACATTTTAGCTTGTAATAAACAAATATCAATAAACAACTTCTCATTTTTTGCATATACTGTGTGCTTGGGGTATAAACCTAAAATTATAAAGGAAGGTTCCAAAGGAAGGTCTTTAGAAATAATAGACTTCACCGTTTCCTTTATTTCACCCCAAAATGTTTTAATTTCTCTACATTCCCAAACACAGTGAAATAGTGTACCCTTTTCGTCCCCACACTTTGTACATATGTCTGGGATATTCGGATTGTATTGGTTTAGTCTAACAGGGGTGACATAAACACGCATAAGCCACTTGTACTGTAACAATCTCAACCGAGAGTTTATAGTTTGCTTGTATGCCTTACGGCAAACCACTTGCCACTCATCTAGTGACAAATTTATTTTCAGATCTTTCTTCCAAGCTTCTAATTTCAAGGTTGAATTATCTGGGGAGTGTGATAACAATAATTTATAAAATTGTGAGATTGCTCCTCTTTTAAGGGTAATTTCACTTATCATTTCTTCTAATTTAGATTTGGGTGGTTTCAATAGGTTTTTTTGTTTTGTTCCTATATAACTTCTAAGTTGGAGATACTTGAAAAAATATTTTCTTTGAATGTTATATTTGTGTCTAAGCATGTCAAATGACATCATGTTATCAGAGCCAGTGGGATATAGATCTTGAATTTTCTCCAATCCATTTAAAGCCCATTGTTTAAACACTGCATCGGCTCTCCCCGGGGGGAAGTTCTGATTTCCCCAAATTGGGGTTAGCCGTGATAAAATAACTGGTTCTTTAATGTGCCTTTTAACATTATACCACACTTTAACCATGTTTTTAACTATTGGGTTTTTAGTTTTCTTCATCAAATTAACTTCTGTATCAGAAAGAAGGTACAAAGGTAATGGAGGGCTCAAGATGTCACTTTCCATTTCTGTCCACTGGGGAGGGTCCTTTTTACAAAAATAGCACCCTATAGATCTGAGCTGAGCTGCCCAATAGTACCATTCTATGTTTGGGCACATCAAGCCTCCTTCATCGTAGGGTAAATGGAGTAGTGACAGTCTTATTTTAGCACGTTTGTTTGACCATATAAAATCAAGAAGCAGTTTCTTAAATGCTTTAAACCAATCAGCAGGGGGTGGCAAGGGAATATTCTGAAAAACATACAACAATTTTGGAAGTATATTCATTTTGTAAATATTAATTCGACCTATAAGGGACATGGGGAGAAGACTCCATCTATTGACACTATCTTTGATTTCGTTATTTATCGATTCGTAATTATGTTGAACAATTAAATCTAAATTTGGAAGGATAAGTATTCCTAAGTAAGTAAATTTAGAAACTGATTTGAATTGTGAAACGGCTACTGGTGGATTTTCTCTCTCTCCTTTATCTAGCAATAAGATTGATGATTTTAATCTGTTAATTACATATCCTGAAATATGACCAAACCCATCAATTAGTTTTAACAAAGCTGGGATTGATGAATTTAGTCGTGAAAGAAATAAAATGATATCATCTGCATATAGCGACAACTTGTGTTCTACCTGACCAACCATGATTCCGGTTATGTGTGAATGTGACCGTACAGCTATAGCCAAGGGCTCCATTGCTAAAGTAAAGAGCAACGGGGATAACGGACATCCCTGTCGACAACCACGTTTAACTAAAATTGGTTTAGACACGTTCTTATTTGTTAGAATCTCTGCAGTTGGGTGTAAATATAATAGTTGTATCCACTTTCGAAATTTTGGTCCCAATCCAAATCGTTTTAACACGTCAAAAAGATAGGCCCATTCTATCCTATCAAACGCTTTTTCAGCATCCAGGGATAGGAGGGCCGTATCCTTAGTGTTATCTAATGCTTGAATAACATTAAGAACCCTCCTAACATTGTATAGACCTTGCCGACCTGACACAAAGCCATTTTGATCCCTATGTATAATCAATGGAAGGGTTTCCTGTAAACGAGTTGCTAGTAATTTGCTGATTATCTTAAGATCTGAATTAAGCAGGCTTATTGGCCTCATATTCTCACATTTATCCCTAGATTTTCCAGGCTTAGGCAATAGAATAATTAATGCATTTGCCATTGAGTTAGGGAGGTCCCCAACTATAAAAGCCTCCTGTAACATTTCCAATATTGGCCTTACCAACTTTCCTTTAAATTTTTTATAAAAGTCGATTGGAAACCCATCAGGTCCAGCTTTTTTTCCTGTGCTCATGTTGTCAATTACTTTGATTATTTCATCTTCTCTAATGTCTGAGTCTAATTGTAGGCCAAGTTCTTCTGTGATAGTTGGTATGTTTAATTTGTCTAAAAATAGTTTTCTTGTGTTTAGGTCTGTATGGTCTTGAGAATCATAAAGTTTTTCATAATAATTTCTAAATTCATTATTTATCTCTATTGGATCCACAACTGTCTCCCCATTTGTATTTATTATTGTTGTTATGTCTTTTTGTGCTTCCAGTTTTTTTATTTGCCATGCTAAAATCTTACCGGGCTTTTCTCCCTGTTCATAAAAAGACTGATTTAACCTAAGTATGTTAGAGGCTGCCCTGTCCGCTGTAGCTTTATTATATTGTGCTTTTAACAGCAACAGCTCCTTTTCTACATATGAATTTTTATCTCTAAACATTTGTTCCTCTAAATATTTTATTTTTTCTTCCAACTGTTGTCTTTTCTTACGCTGTTCTTTAGATTTTGAAGAGGTATAGGAAATGATATAACCCCTTATACAAGCCTTAAAGGCATCCCACTTGATACTGGCTGTGGTCTGTGTTGTGTTTAAACAAAAATATTCATCAATTTTATTCCCTACATATCCTATGAAAGATTCATCTTTGAGCCATTTTTGATGTAAACACCACCTAGGAGGGTCTATCAATAAATCTTTATGAGTATATTTTATGTTACATGAAGCATGGTCTGAAATTGTTATACTATCATAGAAACTATCTCCCATATTAGGCAACAAATCTGCCGAAATCAGAAAGTAATCTATGCGGGAGTATGTGTTAAATGTTTTAGAGTGACAAGAGTATGTAATATCGGTAGGATTTTGATGTCGCCAAATATCTACCATCCGTAATTCCGTCATAAAATTCTGGATGATTTCTCTGCTTTTATGATGAGTCTGGTCAGTTCCAGTAGATCGGTCTAGGATTGGATTCAAAACACAGTTCCAATCTCCACCAATAATAGTTTTACCTGAGAGAGAAGAAATGGTTAGAAATAAATTTGTAAAGAATCGATCATCATCTATATTCGGTCCATATACATTCACTAAATTGAAATTTTCATGTAAAATTGATCCCTGAATAATCAAATATCTTCCAAATCTATCTTTTATAATATTTGTAACATGCAAAGGCACCGATTTATGAATCAGTGTAATTACTCCTCGGGCTCTTAATGTAAATGATGATGCATACAACGATCCCTGCCACCTCCTGCTAATTCTGATATTTTCCTCCTCAAGAGTGTGGGTTTCCTGCAGGAAGACTATTTTAGAGCCCAGATCTTTTATTTTGTTCATAACCTGCTTAATCTTTTTAGGTGTACCCAAGCCTCTGCAATTCCAGGAAGTATATTTAATTTCAAATTTTTGTGTCATCTAAACAACATACAATAGTTTTATTTTTGCTCTAAATATATATGTCCGAGAGTTAACACACATTAGAACATTAGAACTAAAAGCTACAAACATTACAAACATCACAACAACAAAACCCCCCAACCCAGCTAGCTGGGTGAAACCCTGAAGTACCCTACTTCCAACCGCGAACATCGTTAGATTCCTAGAATCTGAACTTTTGTCCCAACATTCACCTGCGACTGTATTCAAGTAATCCATCCTTTTTGAACAGTAATTGCATTTGCAACTTCAGTTATGCCTTATCAAAATACCTACACTGTGTAATTGGCATTGGCAGTACCTATTAACATAAGTCATTCTGCTTCTACCATTTCCATTTGGATCTTCTGGGCAAAGAGTTTGGCCTCCGTTGGGGAAGTGAACTTGTGGACTTTCTCCTTATATGTCAGCACCAACGTGGATGGGGAAAGAATGCCATGCCTCACTCCTAGTTTACGTAGTTGATCGCGAACAACATCGAACTGCTTGCGCTGTCTGTGCACCTCCGTAGCGACATCAGCAAACAACTTCACACGCTGGTTCTTGTAAAAGATATTCTTCTTTGATTTGGCAGTTCTTAGTACGATTTCTTTCTGCTTGTAGTTAAGAAATCTCATAATTACCGTTCTCGGTGAGGTATTGGTGTCTCTCTTTGGTCCGATGCGGTGGGCCCTTTCCAGGACTAAAGGGTGACGCATTGGGTTTAGCTCCAGCGCGTCTGGCAACCAACTCTCCAAAAAACCGCACACGTCAAATCCCTCAGAACTTTCAGGGAGACCCACCAGTCTCAGATTATTCAAACGCGATCTATTTTCCATATCGACCACTTTGTTCTCAAGGTGTTTGTTTCTTGTCTGTAAGCTGTCGACCACCGCTTTCAAGTCAACCTGCTCGTCTTCCACGTTAGACAGACGCACCTCTACCCCAGCCATCCGCTCTGTACATTCAGTCACCTCCTTTCTTGTTTCTTCTATAGCTTTAAGTACCCCATCAAATCTTCCGGTGAACTCGCTTTTCAAATTGCGTATTTCTCCCAATATTTCATCTTTAGCCATATTTAGGAGCTGTTGGTCTTTGCTGGGTAAAATCGGCGCCTCATTATTCACTTCACCCTCGTTAGCTTCTGTGATAGCGGCATCAGCGTCCGTCGTAGCGTTAGCATCCCTGCTAGTTGGTTGCTCTGTGCCATGCGCTCCAAAGTTTGTTAATTTGGATTGCGTTGTTGATTTAGGCTTACCTCTACTGCCTCTTCCAATACCAGACATTTTTGCCTCAATTCCACAGTTTCGAAGAGTTTTTTTTTTTTTTTTTTGGTTCAAGTATAAGGATTAAACAGGATTGTTGTAGAGAGCAGGCTCGAACGTGACCGTCTAGCTTGCGGCCATACCGGAAGTGTGAGTGCCATTTTTGTTTTGTGAGCTTTTGTTGTAAACTCTTGTTTGGATATTGAGGTGTAGTATTTGTTGTGTTTTTGTTTTCTCTGCACTTACGTAAGTTAGCTTTGGGTTGCCTTCGGAACCTGGGTTTTGTTTATTTTCACTATATTCACTACTAAGAACATAAGAACATAAGAACTATACAAACGAGAGGAGGCCATTCGGCCCATCAAGCTCGCTTGGGGAGAACTAAACTAATAGCTCAGAGTCGTTAAAATCTTATCTAGCTCTGATTTAAAGGAACCCAAGGATTCAGCTTGCACTACATTATCAGGAAGGCTATTCCATACTCTGACTACACGCTGTGTAAAGAAGTGCTTCCTTAAATCCAGCTTGAAATGTTCTCCCGCTAATTTCCACCTATGGCCACGAGTTTGTGTATTTAAACTAATGCTGAAGTAACTATTTGGTTGAACAGCATCCAAACCTGTTAGAATCTTATATACCTGGATCATGTCCCCCCTCAGTCTCCTTTGCTTGAGACTGAACAGATTTAGCTCAAGTAACCGTTCCTCGTATGACATTCCTCTAAGACCAGGAATCATTTTTGTGGCCCTACGCTGCACCTTTTCTAAGGCCACAATGTCCTTTTTAAGATATGGTGACCAAACCTGCACACAATATTCTAGGTGAGGTCTCACCAAGGAATTGTATAATCTTAGCATTACCTCCCTTGACTTAAACTCCACACACCTGGAGATATACCCCAACATCCTATTGGCCTTTTTTATTGCTTCCCCACACTGGCGAGAATGGGACATGGAAGCATCAACATACACACCAAGGTCTTTCTCATGATCAGCTACCTTTATTTCAGTGACACCCATGAAATACCTGTACTTTATATTTCTGCTCCCTAGATGGAGTACCTTACATTTATCGACGTTAAATTTCATCTGCCAGGTATCGGCCCAGTCACTAATTAAATCAAGATCCCGCTGTAGCTGCTGAGCCACTAATTCAGTATCTAACTGAGTCCTTTTGCACCGGGTGTATTTGTTCTGTGTCTGTGGCGTCTCAATGAAACAGAAAAATATATATAAAAAAATACCCCTACGTCCATGTGTTCCCTTGTCCATCGCACCCTGTCTTTCTCTTACTCCACGTCCCCTTTCCCCTTCTCACTGTTTCACCCCCAAACCAAGACTGGCTCATAACAACAGCTGCAGGTTCTGTAAAATTCGATACACTCAACTCACGATTTCGATTCACAATTCTGAGTTCACAAAACGATTTTCTCATGATTTTTTAAGAGAATGAGCTGCAGACAAATTTACCTCTAAAGCTTTCATAACTGACTGTTGTTATTATAAATTTATCACGCTGATTTAAACTTTAAGGTTTCGCTATGGAAATATTAATACTTTTTTAATGTGTGGATTTTAATGTGTTCGATTCATTGTAAGTATTGTTTTTCCTTTAGCAGTTGCTGTTGAACTATGTGCTGGAAAGACTCCACTCTGCTTGGAGCATGCAGTTCGGCATTTGCCCCTTGACCTCGATTACTTGAACTCTCAGGAATGTGTTTTTTAAGCGCAATTTCCAGCAGAGTAACCATCCCACATAACATAATATAACACAGGTTGTCACTGAACTGCTTCAACTAATCCAATGAAACCTGGCATTCAGGGAGATGCCCACTGTGACTGTTCAGCAAGAGCATGGATGAATGGGAGGACCACGTATGATCATATCACCAGAACACATAGCAAATCTCTTGGATATGAATTTTTATGTTCTAACATTGCCAGGATTTTAGGAGTATGCCCACGCACAGTAAACAGACGAATGGCAGAATGCAATCTCTCAGTCAGGGCACGATATAGCAGTTTTACTGATAAAGAGTTAGATGCTTATGTGACAGGTATTAAGCAACGCATGCCACATTGTGGATACAGAATGGTGAGAGCAGCGTTACAGGCCCATGGAGATCAAGTACAGTTTGAACGTGTTAGAGAATCCATGCACTGGGTGGATACTGCTGGAGTGATATCTCAAATGACACGACTTGGCTGTGTCATTCGAAGGACATATTCTGTCTCCAGTCCCAGAGCATTGATGCACATTGACACCAATCATAAATTGATTCGGTATGTTGAGTAGGATGGTCCTTAATTATTTTATTTTGCAAGCCTTGCTCTGAGAGTTGTGTATGTTTCTACTGTTTTTTTTTCTTTGTGATATTTCAGTTACAATATAATTATCTTCGGAGGTGTACATGGCTTTTCGTGCAAGTTAATGGTCACGCTTAATTAGTGTTGGTTCCTATGTATGATGTGTTGTATCATCACCAGCTTGCCCTCTGTTTTATTTTTACTTTATTTACACAGATAATGTACCTGGGTGCAGCTTCTAATAACCTTGTTTCAACTACCCTGGATTTTTTTCAAGAATCTGTGGAAACATTCGGCTTCCCACTTAAGTACACATTTTATGATATAAATAAGGTTTTATGCTTAAAACATTTTAATACATGGACATAATTTTTTAGGGAATTTTTTAGTAGAGCTGCTGCTCCGCCACATTGAGATGAGCCAGATGAGGTGGCTCGGGCATCTGATTAGATGCCTCCTGGACGCCTCCCTGGTGAGGTGTTCCGGGCATGTCCCACTGGGAGAAGGCCCCGGGGAAGACCCAGGACACGCTGGAGGGACTATGTCTCTCGGCTGGTTTGGGAACGCCTTGGGATTCCTCAGGAGGAGCTGGATGAAGTGGCCGGGGAGAGGGAAGTCTGGGTTTCCCTGCTGAGACTGCTGCCCCCGCGACCCGACCTCGGATTCTGCGGAAGATAATGGATGGATGGACATAATTTTTTAATTGCAGTTTTAAAAGTACCATCGAATCTTTAATAACAAGCTTAAATTTCCACACTGAACTGTGAGCTTCAAAACTGTTCTATACATTATTTTTATATTGTAGGGTACAAGGTGACCAGGGTAGTGAAAATGTGGATGTAGCTCACCTGATGTTTACAGTTAGTGGGAAAGGAAGGGGCAGCTTTATTTCAGGGAAGAGCGTCCATAATCAGCGGTGAGTTAAGCTGGTCAGATTGTTTAATTCAGAATTTCTAAGTCCTGTTCTATAATGAGAATTTTCAGTTTGTCCAGATAACATAAAATAATTACCTTCCTCTTATTGGACAGTCTTAACTTTTGGCTAATTTTTACCGCTATTCGTCCATCTCTACATGTAACCTGTTAGTGAGCTGGGTACTTTGCCTGATTATGTTAATTTACCAATTTTCTCAGCATCGAGAGGTTATGGAGAGATGTATGGGCATCAGTAGCAAATGTATATTATGATGTTCTACACTCCCTGGAAGAAGTTGGCTACCTTGATCTTTCAGACAGGATTCGCCTCTTCTGTTGCCACTATGTGTTTCTTCCATGGCTTTAAAATGATCTGAATCTTTTTCGAAACACCTGGCATAATCACCCAATCCGCACAGAGGGCAACATGACCCCAAACCAGTTATGGACAATTGGAAGTATCCATCATCCTGTACTTGAACCTGACATAGAGGTATGCTGTATTTACTACAGGCATGACAGTATTAGCCAACTCTTTTGAGCAGGATATTTGTATATAGTTCAGTTAAATATTTAGTAAAGATAGCATTATGCTAGAAATGTAACTTATTTACATTTATTGCTTTCTTAAGAATTGTAAGTAGTCCTTCATAGTTAATGGATATATAATGATGAAAGAAGATCTAAAAGGATTTTCATTTTCTAGGGGTTGAGCATACCACACATTGACTGGGAGAGTAGTGGCTTGAGTCTTGATGTACACTCCAGTTTCGTCCTTCCTACAATCGAGTCTCCCTTGTGTGATGAACAAATGGCAGCACTTCAAGAAACTGCAGACCCAAGAGCACCTTCACAGACCTTTGATTGGGACATTTATTTAGCTGCACTTCAGTTTTGCCAGTCAGTTCTCATAGAGTAATTGTTTTTTTTTGTTTGTTTTTTTTTGGTCTTTGCTTAGTTTTGTATTATGTCTCACTTAATTTATGAAACTTGTCTTTTTACCAATTTCCATCAGTCAGTAGTGCTTGACCAAGCAATAGTTGAAGATTGTATTATTTTTTTTCAAAAACACCAATGTTTTATTTGAACTTTGTTTGCACATCCAGCGAGTAGTTTTTTTCATTGTAATGTAAATAAAAAACTGTACCTTATAGTGCTTTCTTTTTGAAATATGATGATTCAGCTTCACTGTAGTGTTCCATAGTAACAGTATGTATAATGTCACAATAACATTAGTTTGTAAAATGTTTAAGGAATGGTGCAGTAACTTGCTATACAATAGTGCAATAACAGCAATTCTGGCAGCAGCACAAATACTAACAATAACTTACAGCACTGTAGTGCAGCAGCACCACACAGTGCCATCAGTGCAAACTTAACATGTACCATACAGTTTAAGCATTTAAACACTATGTATGACCAAAATATTGCAGGAGCCAATGCACATCATCAAGTCCTTTTTAAAGGACTGGAATTCTACATAGTGCCCTGGTAGCCTCAAGATACGGAAGCAGGTAGAGGATCTTGGGAGATCACGATTCATGACTTCCACTGTCATATCTTTCCTTGCAACCTCCCATCCAATCCAAAGCTTTAAATGGTTTTTTATATCCTTGCTGGATGCTGGCATTACATAAAATCATTCTTATTACACAATGAGCACATTATTTTGCTACATATGTGTAGGAATTATTAGCTCAGGTAAATTTTAATATCTCCACCAATATGTTTTGAAATTAATTAACTTTTAATTAATTATTATTTAATGCTGATTATTAACCATTTGTTATGCCGAATGGTCGGCTCCTCCAAACTCAATTGCGAGTCCCCGATATCTGTTAATGTGAGACTTAAATGGGATTTATTAATAACCAGTATCGCTTAATAACCTGGGTTAGTAGGCTCGTCCAGCGGGCTTCAAGAACGCTGCTTGTTTCTCCTTTTTCTTCCCTTTTTCTCCCCTCTTTGTTCTGAGGTGCCAGGTTTTATAGCATAAGGTTCGTGATTAGGAGTGATCAGGAATTTGAGTCCTGGACCAATGGCTGACCATCCATTTGGCGGGCTTCGGAAGGGGGTCTGTATCAGTCTTTTTGGGATTTATGACCAGACTGACTTCTCTGGTAATGGTGATTTTCATTAGGCTGGTGTAACTTTTGATATGTCCACTTTTGTGGTAACCACTGACCAGATTTGGAAACTGGAGTGATTTTCCTTTGGTTTGATACCAAACATGCCGTACCAGCCTAGCGGTTCACACCAAATACCATCTGTAATGATTAATTAATGATTACTTATATTATGCTATTATGTTATGTTCTATTACTCACATCAGTATGTGGTATATATGGTATACAGTATAGGTTACACTTCAACAGATGTATACCCTTTTATACAGACATTATATGACATTCTCTTGTCATCAGCACATCTTACCCTTGGATAGGCATGGTGAAATACAAAGATCAGATAAGGGTTGCCGAGGAATGTGGCAAAGAAAAAGGGGGGGGGGAAGGTTTGTCAGACAAAGGAAACGAATCTTCAAAAGTTAGGGCACACTAAGATCCCTGGTTAGACTATTCAATTTCCAAGATTATTCTGGTGTAACATATATGCAGTGGTAGCTATACCTATTTATTTATTCAAATTTATACAAGTGTTTAAGTGTGAGGGGTAAAATAATTGATACTCTGTGAACATGGTTATAAGGGTGGCACACAAAACTGAGACTGTCTAAGGACACACACACAAACATGATTTGCATATTGAGACATAAGCATCATACTACACAGGGTATACAAAACCAAACTTAACAGAAACTTTCTGTGGGGTGCTGGGTGAGTGGTATGTAAGGCAGGATGTCGGGGGATGGGGTTGTGTGCCAAGTCGAGGGGCCCCTGTCCCTGGGGATCCACTCTGCTATCTGTAGGTCATTAAAACTTTGAGCAATAAAAGTTGGAGTGCTGGCCTCCCTGGTTATCTATGTGTGTGGGGTCACAAACCCCCCTTTGGGGCCTAGGTCGATGTGTGCCTTCTCGTACCAGGGTAGGCCTTGTCTCAGGCCACCTGGAATTTAAGCTTTGTGATATGTGCATGTGTGATCCTACATATGACTGCAAAAAAACTGTCTACGGTCTTAATATAAATGGTACATGCTGATATTTAGTTTTTAAACAACCATGAGATGCATCATTGAAGTACTCATATTTATGCAGGAAGAGACATGAATCTGTCATGGGCTCCTTACAACTTGAAATTATGTAAAGTAGGCTTATGCTATGTAACATAGAATATACATACATAGGCCACAAATACACTTACTAAGACAAACAATGACTAAGATTTCCTGAAACTGCAAAAGACATACCTGTCTCAATGAATTGCTTCAAGTACCCTGAGATTTGTTCCACTGCATCAGGTGAGCATCCGTTGTCATCATCATTGACATCGTCACAGTTTTTATGCCAGGATACATGGGAAAGCATCATCTAAAGCATTAACAGAAATGAGTGCATGAGTCAGCTGTGGGCTTCCCATTACCTACAGCACAGCTGTAAGGCATTTGATGGTCTGTATAAAGGGAGAAGAACATAACTGTTCCATTATATAACAAATAAAGATCACCCAGAAGTAAGCATTACATCAGGGGTGCATGAATCCTCAGATTCCATTGGGAAGAACACCACATCCTTCCTCTCCCTTCCTTCCAAACCAGGGTATCCTTCAGTCCTCGTCTGATTTGTTTTATTTGGTGGGTTCTTCTCCCAAGAACCTACAATATGCATAAACATATGGAAACTGATTTAATTTCCATATTCAAAAGGCTTGCATGATATAAACATGCTCAAATGAGTTTTTAGATTTAGAAAAAAATTGTCAGAAAGCAATGCCGTTAGAAAACTTGTGTAGAGGAAAACAGCAAATAGGCAAGTGCTCATTGTTTGTTACGATTCCCAGTCTAGGGTTGAGGACCGACAGAAAGGTAAGGGAAAAGGAAAGAGGAAGACGAGACAACCAATGGACGGGAAAAGGAAACACGGGAAACTAAGGGATTTTTTTGTATTTTTTTATATTTATTCACAGACACTTTTACAGACACGAGGTGCAACAAACTTTGGGAGTGACCCAGGCCAAAACGACAACCAAAAGGGTTAACGAACAAGTCCCAAACTAAGCTAACTCTAAAGGTAATGAAAAGAAGAGAAAACGAAATGACGAAGACTAAATCTAACTCCCTAACTAAAACCACAGTAAACACCATGTACGCATAAACAAAAAGGCAGTCACTCCTTACGCACCTAACAGACATGTACAGAAAACACACAGGCTGAAACACGGTATCCGAAGGGGCGAGGCAAAGAGAGCAGTCAGGAGCTAAGCAAGAGTTCAAAACCAGAAGACAAACAAAAGGCAAAGGTACAAAAAGGGGCAAAGCAGAAAACCAAAAACCAAACATTCAGAACCGTCATACACAAGAAGTCAATCAGAAACAGCAAACCAACACAGCAATAGCAAAAGACAAAGCTTGAGCAAGAGCTTGAGCTGGATGTGTTCGGCAGGCTTTATCATCGACCAGAACACAGAGCCAGGACCAGAGGTCAGAGGGCGGAAGGTGCGTGGCCGGAAACTGGGAGGCGGGCTGAAGCAGCAAGTAGTGAGTGGAGCTTGGGGCAGAAGACTGAGGTGTCCTGTAAACATATCCAAAACTGTTATAGAATGTAACACCCCCCAACACAAGAGTGAACCTACGGGATCCATTAACATACACAGACCCCAAATCAAAACTCATATAATAAACAAAAGAAAACAAACAGACCATGTCAAATAACCAAAGGAGTTAGGATCTTGAGAGGGCGTCAGCTACTAGATTGCTGGCACCTTTCTTATGAAAGCTTACGGCGCTGGTTCGTGTTACACATACGGGACAGGAAAACTAAAGGATTATGGTCAGTGTATATGACCACCAGATTAGCACAATCTCCCACATAAACCTCAAAATGTTGTAAGGCCAAAAGAAGAGCTAGGACCTCCTTTTCAATTGTGCTACATGCTAGCTGGTGTTTCACAATTTTAAAAAAAAAATAACACACAGGATGGTCCAAACCGTGATCGTCTTCTTCAGGGAGAACTACACCGGCACCTAAACCGCTAGCATCCACTTCTAATTTAAAAAGACGAGAAAAATCTGGAGCAACTAAAACAGGGGAGCTATTTTTACTGAGTCAAATGCAGTTTGACAGGCTGGGGACCAGACAAACACCTTTTCGAAGTCGGATCTGTCATGCTCGGTGCCGGTGAAAGGGTGAGCGCACGAGCAGTGTGAGCAAGCAAGGAGCAGGCAGGCAGAAGTCGGGGCAAATGGGGATTAATTCTCGCAACAGGGAGCAGGAACTGATGAGCATCAATGACAGACGAAGGACTCAGGCAAGACATGGACTGAAATACACAAGACAGAGCAAAATAACAAGACTCAGCTGGGTACGATCGGGGAAGCACACATGGATAATCAGGGGGGCGTGGCACACACGAGGATCGTACGAGCTGGGTGTGACAGGATCACAACATCAGAGAAATTACGACAGAAACATTGATAATACCCGGCCATCCCAAAGAACCTCTTCAATTCACATGGGATGGGGAATGACCGGATAGGCTGTACTTTATCATCCAGTGGTCTAACCTCATCATGTCCCACTAGTTTACCCAAGTAACTAACAGTACCCTGTCCGAAATCACATTTTTCCAAGTTTAAAACTAATGAAGCATCCTTTAAACAAGTGAAAACTAATTCTAGGGACTGTATATGATGTTCCCATGAATCAGAATAAATGACAACGTCATCTAAATACACCTTACAACTTAGAACATCACCCAGCACTTTTTGCATGAGCCGCTGAAGAGTAACCGGGGCATTATGTAACTCAAAGAGCATAACAGTGTACTGAAGGAACACATCAGGGGTTACAAAAGTAGAAATTTTGTAAGCTCAAGGGGTGAGAGGAACCTGCCAACAACCTTTTAATACATCTAACTTTGTCACATATTTAGCGGACCCGATCCGATCTACACAATCTTCCATGCGTGGAAGTAGAAAGGCATCCGGCTTGGTCACAGCGTTTACTTTTTGGTAATCAGTGCAAAACTGGGACGTTCCATCAGGCTTGGGGACAAGCAAACACGGGGAACTCCAGGGACTGCAACTGGGAACAGCTAGACTGGTTGTCAACAAAGAACACTTATGTGGGCTAACACAGTAAGGGTGCTGTTTAATGGGGACATAACCGACAACATCTATGTCATGTTCTACAACAGAGGAACGTGAAGGGGTATCCAAAAACAGGGAACGAAACCTACCTACAAGGGACGTAATGTCAGATTGTGGCGACAGAAGGCAAATGGGTTAACCGGCTAGGAAAAGTCTGAAGAGCTTCTGAATTTGGTAAACGAGCACACGGTAAACAATTTTTCCCTAGGTGTAGCTCATCATCCTCCGGCGAATAGTTACTAAACAGACAAAATCCCTACCGGTGTGGGGGTCGGGACAGAAACGGATGAGGGGGCAGAAACTGAACGGTTGAGGTAGGGTTTAAACATGTTAACATGACAAACTCTGGACTTCCTCCTACAATCTGGTGTGTCCACCACATAGCTGGTAGCACTCAGCTTAGAGTGGACGACATAGGGACCTGAAAACCGAGCACAAAGGGAGGAACCAAACACGGGGAGAAACACAAGGACACGGTCACCAGTTTGGAAGGACCAGTCCATTGCAGCTTTATTGAAATGTGCCTTCATTTTGACTTGTGAGGCACCAAGGGACGTCCTAACTAAGGCTGTAACAGCAGACATACGTTCACGAACAGAACTAACATATTTCAGGAGGTCCTGTGATCACTGCTCCTGCAGCGCTTTGAGGGGACCTCAAACTGAATGACTAAACACAAGCTCAGCAGGGCTAAACCCAGTTGACTCCTGGATGGTATCACGGATAGCAGAGACGAGGAAGGGCACACCCTCATCCCAGTCTTTCCCTGCTCCCTGCATCTAAACAGAAAGTGTGGAGCATGTTTTTAAACATTTGGTGAAACCGCTCCAGCGCCCCCTGGCTTTCTGGATGGTACGCGCTGGATAGTGAGTGCTGAACTCCCAACTTACGAACTACTTGGGCAAATTACCTTGATCAGACTGCACAAACTTAGGGAGGCTGAATGTAGTGAAGAATTTGATCAAGTTCTTCACTGTAATGGAGGATCTAAGACTGCGAATGGGGATAGCTTCTGGGAAACGAGTCGAAGTATACATCAACATAAACATAAATTCTTCTTTGGCTCTCAGTGGAGGCGGACAGACTTCTCTCCCTCTCCCTTCCCTTATCTTCCCTGCTTTGCTCCTCTTGTCTCGTCTAGTCTACTGTTTTATACTTTGAGAGACTCTCTCAGACCTGCTATACAAACTAAGTAAAATCATGGATTTGATCAACTGGTCTCTCAACGCAATTGACACCATCTTCTTGACGAGAAGCCTAGGTTCGGGGGAACGTACGCAGGAATGTACGCAGCTGGCTACATGATGGACAGATGGGGGAAGTGGAGGGTTGTGTGCCTGGCAGCTCTTTCCGTGGAGGACATTGAAGACATCTACCTATTCGGAACCATGATTACAGGTCTTATGCTGATTGGATTAGGCATTGCCCTGGTTTATCGGAGATTGAAAAAAACGGTGGCAGCCGCTCAAAACCCCACTAGGCTGGCCGGAATGATTGATGGAGTGGGCAGAGCTGTTAGCACTCAGACTGTGACTATTGATTGCAAATTGGAAAACATCACAGAGAAGCTCACGGCTTTGCAAAAATTATTGGATGGCGGAGACCAGCACGTAAATTACAGCTTCTCGGCCGGAAACCCAAGCAACCCTTTCCTATCTGGTTTTGGCTCCCCCCAATCAGCATTGGCCTTGGCCAATGCCGCTGCTGAGCTAACAACTTCCCCAGAAGAACAAAGCGGGAAGACTCTCTTGCATTCCTCTCCCCCAATCCCAAGGACTCACCCTCCCCCCATCTCACGCCTTCGCCACTTCATACCCCCAGCGTGAACAGGCGGGTCTGTGACCAGTGCCCTCGTGGCTGCAGGACCGGATGGCTATTTGTCTATGTTGAACTACCTCCACATCCCCATTTCCCTCACCTGTTGCAAGTCGTGCCTTTTTATGTTGTAACGTGTAGTGACCATGTGCTTATGTTGCTGAGGTGTTTTTTTCGCTTCCTACAATGTACTCCCTACTCCCTACTTTATTCTCCTCCTCTCTCCTCATGTTATTCTGTTTCTTTTTTTTTCTCTCTGTTTGCCCCTGTCTCCCGACCTGTCTACCCCCTATACTGTGATGTTTGTGTATATGTATGGTCGGGTTGATGGCCAGTTTTTTCGCTGGTACTTATGACTAGTGACATGATGTATTGCAACAGCAATAAAGGGTTCTCTCTCATCATCTCATCAAATAACTAAATATTGCCAGAGCAAGTTTTCAGTAAAGGACCGACACAGTCTATAAGCACACGTTCGAAAGGTTCACCGATAGCAGGTATGGGCGGTAACCGAGATGGAACAATGACCTGATTTGGTTCGCCCACTATTTGACAGACATGACACGACTTACAATACCTCTTTGCATCCATGTTTACCCCAGGCCAGAAGAAATGACTTAGGAGTCGAGACAATGACTTTTTAATTCCTAGATGACCCCAACATGGGTGGTCATGGGCAAGGGACAACACATTTGTCCGATATTTCTCGGGGACTACTACCTGATATACTGCAGACCAATCGAAAGGCAAATTTGGAGGGGTCCACTTACACATAAGCACTTGATCACAAAGGAAGTAAGCAGTGGGGTGATTCTTGAAAACTGTCTCCTCGACAACGGCGGCACGACAGGACTCCAAGGAGGGGTCAGCTCCCTGAGCCTTAACCAAGGCTTCCCTTGTGGAGGGAACCTCAGGGGAATAGCAGGGCAAGCAAGAGGGGTGTCAAAATCGCACCACTAAGAAGTGGCTTGAGCGGAGTCAGACATACAAGTATCAGCCAGTTCAATGTCAGCGAGTTTACGTCGTTGGGTCCGTGTGAGCACACAGGCCGAAAATACCTTGGGATGTTCCACAGCAACATCATCTGTACCTAGCATTGGTTCGGGAACGACTTTGGGCAGAGGAACAACTATTTCCCCCGCAATGTCATTCCTTAGAATAAATGAAATACCCGGAACGGGTAGGCGAGTATGGACAGCAACACGTACCAAACCAGAGAAGTCAGGGGTATCTAGGAATACATTATGTAAAGGAACAGCCATCATGCACAAATCAATGCCTTGTACTAGGACACTGGTACCACAATATGAAGCATTATCAAGAGGGACGATGCCTTCCATCAGAAACTATTGGGCAGCACCCATATCCCGCAGGATAGTCACAGGGTATCTCACATCAGTCTCACTGAGCGAAACTGAACCAGAGAACACAAAGGACTGGAAGGCAGACTCCACTTCTTGAGATTAGGTTGAATCACTGTCTATACCAGCTACAACCTGCACCTTTTGAGTTACACCACGAGCTTCATTTCATTTAAGGGCTGGGCATACTGAAACAAGATGACTGTCAGGTACGTGGGTGGACGGGCAGGCAGGAAGCAGGGAAAGACGAGGCAGGTAGGCAGGATCGTCGGGAATCGGGGTTTATTAAGGGGAAGACAGGGCTGACGGCAACAAACTAACATTAATGACTAGTCTGGGGAAGACGGACTCAGACATGAGGATCAGATGAGCTGGGCGTGACAGAACCCCCCCCCCCCCCCCAAAGGCACATTTGATGAACATTATTTCGTTGAATTTTGGCATTTAAAATAGTGATAGTACATTCAGTCCGATTCCTACACTGAGTTAGGTCACACACCTACACCCACTTCCCTTCCAGCAGATGCAAGGATAGGAATGTTCTTTCCCGCTGTGGCATCCCCCACAGACTACATCTCGCTCTGGTTCACAGGAGTTTGTTCAGTGACCAAGCAGGGCTAGTTGGCTGGACAATTGAAGTTCTGCTGCCAGGTCTCTGTGCTGTTTTTCCACCAAAGCTTGAAGCTGGAAATGTGTTCCAATTTGGTCCCTAGGACTGCAGCATAGCTGAATGTCGTCAGCAGCATCGGCCACACCCATCGCCAGAACCATCGTGCCATTCTGTACACACATAAGAAAAGAACTCACATGCACATTAGTTTTCTCGTAGATAACATTTATTAGCTGGGACATGTCGCCACCTTCAGCGCCTGGCTCCATAACGGCCACAGTGTTGTTTCAACCACAGCTATCACTTCTACAGCTTTGGTGGGCGGTTTGTTGTTGAACCCACATACTTCTGTTTTTATGCTCTTATTTAAATTTTTAATCAAAAGTATTTGTGTGATAATTCTTTGTCTTTTTCTAAATGACATTTATTTTCATTGGACACTTCTATCATTGAACTGTTGGGAGATTAAATGTAGGTTTTGTAATTCTCAACCTCATTAAAGTGCTTTAACATTTCTGTTGTAATTAATTGAGATTCCACAAGTAAAGTTTTGTTTGCATGTCTAATTTGTTGAACTTGGTTGAACTATGCATAATACGTGGAGTCGGCCAATAAGCTCTGAGCCATGCCATTACACTTATTATTAAGATGCCTAGTTTGAAGAATATAGTAACACAGGCAAAGTGTTTACAGGCAAAGGAGCATGTATACTTTAAGAGTTTAAAAGTTTGTCAGAAAAAACGTGTCTTGCTTTAATCTTAGGCAAAATTAGTTTGGGATTCTGTCTGGAAGAGTATCCGGCGTAAAAACTCTGCCAAATCTTTATGCAGACAATGATCCACTGTGGTGACACCAAACAGGGAGCAGCCGAAAGTGAAAGATGAATCGAAATAATAATGACCAGTACAGAGAAAACATTCCAAACTGCACCCCTTTCCCACCCTCTCCGTGTTTTAACATTTTCTCAAATCAGTGCAAACAGGATTTATTTAGCCTTCTGTTACTGAGACAGATTATTCATAATGACCAAATAAGCAATATTAACTTATTATGCTTTTCATTCCCTAGTTTTTACTGCAATGTAAGACAAAATGATGGTCAAGTATAATGCTAGTACAGTTAGACAATACAGCCAAACTGTGCATCAAGAATTGTGTATTAGAACACTTCACTGACAGTGCTCCCTAACCTTCTGACTGAGCCAAATATTTATTCATATGTACCGTCACTAAACTTTTCTAAAGTTTTCAGTCATTCAGGAATTCTTAAATTGTCAGAATATGGATAAAAGAATTCCATGGAATTCCCCCATATGGCCACAATTGACCAGAAGTATCTTTAATACACAAAGTCAAAAGTAACAAAAATGGTTGTCTGTAGTGTGACAAAGTAACCGCAGGAACATCCAGAGCAGAACTCTTGCCAAATACAAGGCAAGTCAAATTAATCTGTCTGAAAGTCCAGAGCCAGAAATCCCAGATTCCAGTTCAGAAGAAAACAGGGATTTCAGAACAGGAGAAATCACCGTGGAGTTAATAGAAGTGGTTTCCACCCTATGGCACGTGTGCCTACATAATTTAAAATATGCATCAACAGCGATGTGTAGGCAGACATTGCTCCCATGCCAGGTGGTTGTAAGCTCAGAAAACCATGGACTTACATGGTCTACCAGGAACTTAGGAAGCGTATACCATCTTGCCCAACAGTATTCAAGTACCAAAATGTGAGCACAAAAAAAGGAAGAAAATGTTGTCCATACCTGCATTTGAAGGCTGTATGCACATTTTCGACCTGCAAAGCAAAATATATCTTCAAACAAAGAGGGCCACCACTGCAGGGCAAAAAGATTACTATTTTTGTCAGACATGTTGGAGACGTAAGGCATGAAAAAAAAGAAACAAAATTTTGTAAGGCAACATACTGTCATGCCCAACTCGTCCAATCCTCGTTTGTGTGCCACGCCCCCTGATTGCCCACGTGTGCTTCCCTGATCTTGCCCAGCTGTGTCTGATTATTTTCGCCCAGTCTTGTCTATTTCAGTCCGTGTCTTGCCCTGGGTTTTGTCCGTCATTGATGTTAGTCGATGTCAGTGCCAGTGTTCCGTCCTGTTTTTTCCCGATCCTTTAATAAATCCCCGTCTTTCCCCGACTTTCGCTTGCCTTCCTGGTCATTCCTGCCAGCTTGCCCGTCCGCCCACCGCGGATCACGACACATACACACAAAGGGGCAAAATAGCTAAGGCCATCAACGAAAGTGTCAGCAACTATATATTATTATAGGAAACTGAGCTCTGCCCCTATCAGTCATCTTACAGCAGATAATCTGTCAGAGTGACAGCATAGTCATAGAAACCATAATGACACAAAATTTTGGGAGAATGTGACACAAGCCATAACAACATGCCTGGGTATGTTCAACAGATCCAAGTGTGCCCCTTCTCTGTGCACTTGTACACAGAGGAGGGAGTGGGCATCCTTGTGTGACACGTCCGGAAGGGCCAAACATCGCTATATCTTGATGCAACAGGATGTGTAGTAGCAAAGGTCCTCTACTATGCCCTTGTACTGCCTGGAGATGCAATCTGTCCCCCTATTCCAGTGACTGAGCTCCTCACAATTGAACACAATATGCCAAACATTTCCTGTTGGCTCATGAAGTTTGTACACGCTCTTTGTACATTCACCACTTTGACAGTTCACCACATTGAGACAGGACTGGGCCCTTACACAAAGTGTCCTCATTTCTTTTAACAGGGAAAACATTGATGCTTACTTGCAGAGGTCAGATAAAATTGTTCGGCATAAAATTTCCCAGAAAGAAAGAAATGAATTTATAGTTGTACATATCTGTGCAGCACATATGATAAAGATTGTGTCTCAAGCTATCAGTCAGCTAACCAAAGACAAAGGTTTGCATGATTTCTGTTTTTCACTTCTACAAAAACGTACAGAAGTGGAGATGGCCAAAGACATTTTCAAACAGATGAACCTTGTGTTCGTTGCTGAACAGTACACTTCTGTTTTCCAAGAAGCGGTTATCACCTTGAAACATCACAAAAACTGTAAGAACATTGAGGCTGAGCAAGATATGCCCCACAAGGTAGACATACAGTACCAGAGGAGTCAGAAAGTCTCATGACAGCAGACACGATTATTGGCTGATCTCAGTTCACTGCAGCATTTAGAGTAGTCCAACAGAGTAGCTCTGGACACTCTCAGCAATAAAGACCAGCTCGGTGAAGCCAACATCTACAGGTGTGATGGTTTAATGAACCTTCTCATTCAAAGATATATGGGCCTTTGGAGCAGCATTATTGTAAGAGCCATTCTTTTATTTGTTTATTAAACATAATATAGCTTGTATTTATATTGGAATTATTCATGAATATTATTGATATTATTTATTTATTTAATGCTTATATTTATTTGTATATATAGTATTGTAATAATTTAAACGAGAGGTACTGCCTGTTGTTATAGTGATTTTTACTATTGTCTAAGTGTATTCCCACCTGTAGGAGGCAGCATTGGTTGTTATTAAAGGTGCTGAGATTACGCTGCCCAGGGGTGAAGGTGCAAAGCGAAACAGTCATAACTCACTTACAGGTGAGTTAAGTGCACAAGCATTAAATCGAACGTGTTCTTGGTAATATTTGTAAGTTTAATAACTATTTTTGTTGGTTTCGATTATACTTTTAGATCGTTTGTATGGTAGAAGCAGCTCAGATGGAGCGCGAGCTACGTTCAGCAGTCAGCACGGCGCAGCCTTTATGTTTGATTTTTATTTTCTGTGATTACAGAATAAAAGCCGACCTGTTACACCCCAGCCAAATGCTTTTGTCATAACGTGTGTAACATAATTTTGGCGAGCCAGCCAGGAGAGTTTAAAAAAAAATAAAAGAAAAGAAATTAGCATCCTGAAACAACCTACTCGTGAGCCGAACCTAGACGTCACGCAAGAACAAGTATGGAGCAAGTACTGGATGAGACTATTGCGACGTTGTGGACTTTGGGGAAACCAGAGCTCGTCAAAGTGTGCCAGCATCTCAAGTGCAGCGAACCGGCAGGTGAAGGGTTCAACGGACAGACCCGCCGCGCCCTGATGAAGATGGTGGAAATCACAATTGCCGAAATAGAAGATGGTGAAGATCCCCAGGTTTTCCAGCAGTTTGTTAGCGAACTCCAGTCAGTTGTCCAGACACTTAAAGCACATACTAAAGCTGAACCAGAATCACAAAAATCAGAAGTTATCGCCCTAGAAAAACTCAAGCAGGAATACGCGCGACTTCAGCAGGCGCAGGCAGACGAATGTCGCATCCTGGAGGAGAAGATGGACGCTTTGACAGCGAGATTGGGTGGCGTGGCAGTAACTACTGTAAGAGAGGTGAGTCCACCTACAACACCCAGAGTGCCAGAAGTCACATTAAAGAGAGACTTCAAAATCTGGGGTCAGATCGGGGAAGCAGGACAGAAAGACAAGCTTTCTTTCACCAGTCTCAATAACCAGAGTCAGGCATCAGGAAGGGATTCTCTGAAAATGAGATAATTGAAGCTGTCATCAAAGCAGTTAGCCCTGGCCTTCACCTCAGGGACTTGCTGGAAGTGAAGCGGGACCTCACGCTCCCCACTCTCAAAATTATATTAAGAGGACACTACAAAGTTGACTCATCATCAGATCTGCTACACAGACTCATGAATATATACCAAGACCCCAAAGAGTCTGCTCAAGCCTTCCTGTTTAGAGCAATAGAGCTGAGAGAGAAACTGCTCTGCAAATCTGGAGAAGACGACGAGGGGGAACGGTTCAGTTCAAATCTGGTCCAACGTAAATTCCTACGGTCACTCGAGACGGGTTTGTTAAATGAAGCAGTGAAGTTCCAGTTGAAACCTTACCTGAGCAACTTAAATGTACCGGATGAGGTGTTAATTGAAAAAATAAACGAAGCTGCTAGCCTTGAAATAGAGCGACAAAACAAACTTAAGAGACATGTATCAGCCAAACCACCCAGAGTAAACGAGATACAAGCAGAGGTGCAGTTCATTCACAATCATCCACCACAAGACATTGACAACGACACACTGGATGAAAGACGAAGTAAAGAAGGTGACAAAAGCAGTAGGAAGAAACCAGTGCAACATAGAGGACCAGATTCAGAGACTGTAAGGTTGATTGAGGGCCTAAGAGCAGATGTGCAAGAGATTAAGAAACTGTATACGGAGTCTGGGGCTGTGACACCAAAGCGCACATCCACTAGGGCAAAAGGATGCCAAACATGCAGAGAAGCGGGGACGGGCGACACCTGTCGACACTGCTTCAGGTGTGGACAAGAAGGTCATCTCTCCCGCGGCTGCAGACAGAGGAACTTGCAGGGAAACGGGAAGCGGTTGCTGGAGGGGGACCAGCAGTAGCCCAGTCACGTTTCAGGTCCCACATTGACATTGCATCCTTACAGGCCAACTCTGAAGGCTCATTAAAGCCGTCAGGCGAGCCCGAAGAGAGAAAGACCCCCCCACATTCTGACGGTTACATGCCCTCTCAGCGCCAAACCAAGCTCATCAGCCTCATCGGAAGAAGATGTGTTGTCCGGTGCCGATTCGATAAAGTACCAGTGGACGCTCTATGGGACGCCGGGGCCCAGGCAAGCTTAATAAACAATGACTGGAGGAAGAAACACCTCCCTCGCAGCACACTAAGGTCCCTTTCAGAACTCCTATCCGAACCACTGGTAGCCTTAGCAGCAAATGGTACTGAAATACCTTACCTGGGCTGGATAGAGGTGGAATTTCACTTGGATTGTGACACTTCTCCCACTAGGGCATTACTCGTTCCCATTTTAGTCTCTGGTGACTCTAATGTTGCAGAACAGCCTATTATAGGGTTCAATGTAATAGAAGAAATAGTGGGCAAGTGGGACAAAGGACACGGGGAAAGAAAGCGCATACAGAAGATCAGTCAGACATTCTCAGTGTCTGTCAGAACAGCCAAGTCCATGCTGAAGATTTTGCAGACTCGCAAAGACAGTCAAAATGTTGGGACGGTCCACACAGGAAAGAAGGAGATTCTCCTGCCTGCAGCCCAAATAAGCACCACATACATCCGTGCACACGTGGGGGCCCAGTATGCAGGCCGAAGTCTACTGTTCGTCCCAGATGAGCTGTCACGGCTACCTGGGGGCCTGGTGATCCAAGAAGGACTGATTACTGTCCCGCAGGAAAGGCCAGTATATATTCCGATCTCCATTGTAAATACGGACAAGCAAGACTTTACATTGTCCCCTCGTACGATTCTGGGTTACCTAGAGGAGATAAAAGCGGTGTCTCCAGTTACAACCCAAAGCCCTGGGAACACAGTCAAGAGACGGGAGAACAACTGTGGTGTCCGGGTCCAGGTAACTGAGGTCACCAGCAACCCCCAGACCCACAGTAAGCCGCCTCAGTGGGATCCCCCGGTTGAACTGGACCATCTCAGTCCTGACCAGCAGAAAATCGTAAAGCAGCTGCTACGAGAGGAGTGTCACGCGTTTGCGTATGACGACAAAGATGTAGGCTGTATCCCCTCTTTAAATATGCACATCACACTCCATGACACCACTCCTGTGAAAAAGACATATATTTCAATTCCAAAGCCCCTGCACCAGGAAGTTAAAGACTACCTGCAAGACTTGTTAAATAGGGGTTGGATTTCTGAGTCAAGGTCACCCTACTCATCTCTGATCGTTTGTGTCAGGAAAAAGTCAGGTGAACTGAGGCTGTGCTGCGATTACAGAGAACTCAACAGAAAATCCGTACCAGACAGGCACCCTATCCCGAGAATTCAGGACATGTTGGACTCTCTGCATGGCAGCTCCTGGTTCTCAGTGCTTGATCAGGGCAAAGAATATCATCAGGGCTTCTTGGATCCGGGGAGCCGCCCCCTGACAGCTTTCATTACTCCCTGGGGTCTATACCAATGGAATCGCATACCTTTTGGTCTCAGTTCGGCCCCAGCAGAGTTCCAACGGAGTATGGAGGACTGTTTGAAGGGATTGCGTGATGTTGTCTGTCAGCCCTACCTGGACAACAACTTAGTGCATTCACCATCATTCGAAACTCATGTCCAACATACCCGTGATGTGCTACAGAGGTACCAAACACATGGTGTCAAGCTCACTCCTCACAAATGTAGTGTTTTTAAGAGGCAGGTTCGGTTCCTGGGACGGATGGTGTCAGGGCAGGGGTACACGATGGATCCAGCGGAAATAGCCCCTGTCCAGGCACTCAAAGACAAGCCCCCAGCCACTGTAGGTGAGCTGAGCCGAGTCCTGGGTTTCCTGTCATACTACCGGTCATATATCCCAAACTTTTCCAAACTGGCCAAACCGCTTTACCAGCTCCTGACCCTGCCTGCAGACAAGCCACCACCAATGAAGACAAAAAAAATAGGGGTCAATAAAAAATACAGAGGACGGCCACCTCCTAGCACACCCATAACATGGACGGGAAGTCACCAAGAGACTCTGAACAAGCTCACAGACTGTTTAACAGAGCCACCCATTTTAGGGTATCCTGATTTCATGCAGTCCTTCATACTGCACTGCGATGCCTCCCAAGAGGGTCTAGGGGCAGTACTATATCAGCATCAAGCGGGCAAACTGAGGGTAATAGCCTACGGTTCGCGCACACTGACACCCCCAGAAAAGAACTATCATATGCATTCTGGGAAGTTAGAATTCTTAGCCTTAAAGTGGGCGATATGTGAGCGTTTTCGCGACTACCTCTTCTACGTTCCACATTTTGTTGTGTATACAGACAATAACCCCTTAACATACATTCTCACTACGGCAAAACTGAATGCAACTGGTCACCGCTGGGTAGGGGAATTGGCCGATTTCAACTTTACAATCCGATATAGGCCTGGAAAAAGAAACGCGGATGCAGATGGCCTGTCCAGGTTACCTCTGGATATAAATCAGTACATGGCACAATGTACAGCTGAAGTGGAACAGGATGACATCAAAGCAGCCACTGATAGTGTTTACTTGCAGAAAAGGAGCACAGGCCCAGAGAACTACATCATCAGCGAAAACGCCATCGGGTTAGTTCAAGATGCGGCGGCACCACCAGGTAAGACCCTCTCAACAGCTGAAATCAGGGCCAGTCAAGAACAGGACTCTGTTATCGGGCCTGTCCTGCACTACAAAAACAGTGAATACCTGCCCAAAGGCCAAGCCCTTAAGAAAGAGTCACCTGATGTTAGACTTCTCCTGAGACAGTGGAACAAACTATATGTGAATGAGGATGGCGTCCTCTACAGGCGAGTTAAGGGCAGAGGCCAGCTCCTACTTCCAAAAGTACACCATAGTCTTGTCTTTAGAGAACTGCACAAGGAGATGGGACACCTGGGGGCGGAAAGAACTTTGGGACTGATAAGGGAAAGATTTTACTGGCCAAGAATGCAAAAAGATGTAGAGCATTTTGTGATGCATGCCTGTGAGTGCATAAAAAGAAAACGACCCCAAAGAACTCACAGAGCTCCACTAACCTCTATTACCACAATGTACCCCTTTGAACTGGTGTCAATCGATTTTTTGCATTTAGAGACATGCAAACACGGGTACGAATACATCCTGGTGGTAATGGACCATTTCATGCGCTTCGCTGAAGCATATGCAACAAAGAACAAGTCGGCTAAGACAGTGGTGGACAAAATCTTTAACCATTTCTCTTTGAAGTATGGCTTTCCTGCGAGAATTCACCACGACATGGGCCGAGAGTTTGAAAACCAACTGTTTGCCCAGCTCCAGAAAGTCTGTGGTCTTCGTGGCTCCCACACAACGCCGTATCATCCACAGGGGAACGGGCAGGTGGAACGTTTTCATCGGACCCTGCTCTCCATGCTGAGAACCCTCACAGACAGTGAAAAAGCGGACTGGAAGGAATCGCTGGCAAAGGTAGTGCACGCCTATAATTGCACTAAGAGTGAAGCCACTGGGTTCTCCCCATATTATCTGCTTTTCGGCCGCACTCCCAGACTCCCAGTGGACATCCTGTTCAACTTGTCCAACCGAGAACAACAAGTCAGCTATGAGGAGTATGTGGAAAAATGGCAATCACAAATGAAAGCGGCCTACCAGATTGCGTCAAAAACAGCACAGAAAGAAGCTGCGAGGGGGAAACACTACTATGACCAAAAAACACATGGTGTTCAGCTGTACCCAGGGAACCGAGTCCTCCTTCGCAACCTCAAAGAGAGAGGGGGGCCTGGTAAGCTCCGTTCATATTGGGAAGATATGGTGTACGTAATAGTTGCCCAAAAAAGCCCGGACATGCCTGTTTATGAAATAAAGTCGGAACAAGGGGGTAAAAGCCGTACAGTACACCGAAACCTGCTCCTTCCATGTGACAGCTTACCGGTGGAAAGACGGGACATCAAACAGCAAAACCAACAGAAGAAAAAGACACAAACAAAAGTATGGAGACAAAGGGAGACATTACAAGAGACTGTAGACACGGACAGTGATGAGGAAGGTGCTCTTGTCTGGAGGTCTCCTCGTCGACAAATTCATAAGGACAGCAGAACTCAGAGGCACATATCTGAGCCAGAGCAGCAGCTGGAGCAACCCCGAGCAGAGGACACTCATCACCTTGACGACCAGGCCTCGGAGGCAGAAGAGGATCGCCCGCCGACAGCAGAGGACGGAGCAGATCTGGAGCAGCCCAGTGACCATCCTTCAGACGAGAATGCGCCCCAGCAGAGAGGCAGAGACTCTAATGTCATGCCGTGGTCAGCACCTTCATCCCACATCCACCCACAGAGGGAGCGGCGGCGGCCCCAGGTCCTCTCCTATGATCAGCTCGGACACCCTACCAGGAGACCAGTGGGCTTGGACTGCATCGAGGTGAGTGTCTCACCCCCATGCTCACAGAACCTCTGGAGACCGTGGACATCAAACACCATGCGAGCAGCGTATGGAAGACTGAACTACTGATATGAACTCTATAAGACTGTGATGAGAAATACTAATGATTCCGAGAACACTGAAGTGCAATGCATAGAGACTAAGGGGACTGTATTACTTATGTTAGCAGTGTCTCCATTGAGATTATGTGGTAATATAGTAACAGACAAAGTGACAGAGTAGGCCGTGTATGTGTCTGGTCACTAGGATATAAGCAGTGAACACTGTAAGGTGAACTTGTGTATTCATCGGGAGAAACAACATGTGCTTCTTCCTACAGTACCTTTGGTATTGCGTGGTATGTGAAAAAGGTAATTGCAAGTTGCTCCTTACCAGTGGTACCAGAAAGGGGATGCGTGTATGTGTATATTTATGTTCATATACTCACCATATACATTCAAGGGACACTGTTTGGATAATACAGCGTGGTCGATATTCAAAAAGAAAAAGGAAAAAAAAACTTTTTTTTTTCTTCTTTTAATAAGCAGGGGAGGGTGTGGCACCCAGGAGTATTTGTTTATAGAAAGGCAGCCCTTCAACAACGGTTCAGTTAATTATTTTGTTGTATTTTGTGTTTTCATTGTTTTTGCTGTGTGGCACACCCTCACACTGGCTTGCATGAACAGTAACCTCTGGTGCTATACCCTTTTTGCACCAGAGGGGGCAGTAATGGCGCCTGGGAGACAGAGAGACTGACTGCGAACCGTAGAAGCAGCTCAGATCGAGCGCGAGCTACGTTCAGCAGTCAGCACGGCGCAGCCTTTATGTTTGATTATTATTTTCTGTGATTACAGGTGAGTTAAGTGCACAAGCATTAAATCGAACGTGTTCTTGGTAATATTTGTAAGTTTAATAACTATTTTTGTTGGTTTCGATTATACTTTTAGATCGTTTGTATGGTAGAAGCAGCTCAGATGCAGCGCGAGCTACGTTCAGCAGTCAGCACGGCGCAGCCTTTATGTTTGATTATTATTTTCTGTGATTACAGAATAAAAGCCGACCTGTTACACCCCAGCCAAATGCTTTTGTCATAACGTGTGTAACATCTGCATGTCAGCCCTTTCACGCCAAACAAACCAGCTCAAAGTATTGTGTGTTAAAATATCATATGAATAAATCCACTCAAGAATTAAACTCAATATCGTATCCTCATCATTCAGCGTGTCAGACTTTTGCACCTCTTACCACAAGGTAGTGGATTACACGGGGAGATTACGGGCAAGGACAATTTTACCTGTATTTCCACTACAATTATGCTAGGTGACCTGTCACGCTACTCTGCAGGCAACCAAAAGCCACAATCCAGCAAACAGAGCAAGACAAGGGACACAAATAGTTATGTTGAATCTTGGTTTGGTGTCCTAAAAAGTTCAGAGAGAACGGAAAATGAGGCCCTCTGATTTCATTCTCAAAATGTTTGCTGCACTAAAGGGGCGGTACAAACAGTATGCAGTTCTTCATGGCCAGTCTCTGCTATCTAACCAGCAGCTATCCAGGAGGAATAGTGAAGCCAGTGAATTCCGTGAAGAGCAGTGGGCAAAACTATTTCCAAAAACATCAAAGGCCAAATATTACAATTTGCCTTCAGTCATGCCAACCTCTCTTTCCATCAAAAAAGGGGTGAAACAGGTGAAAAAGAGCCATTGCTGCTGATAGCACTGATCACAACTAACAAAGAAAATGGTGAACAGCAGCAAATAACAGACCTTGAAAGAAGGTACTGCACATGAATTTCTTTTAAAATCTCCGCCTGCACTGTAAAAAAAAATATTGTATAAAAACAGAGAAATTCTGGCAGCAAGGGTGCCAGAAAAAAAAATGTAATAAAACATTGAATCGCTGTAAATTTAATAACAGTACTGTGAATACAAATAATTCCTGTAAAATAACATAAAAACTCTGCATTTTTTGAAAAAAAATTCTTCTTTGTACCACAAAAAATATGTTAATATTCAGATTTAAGCTGGTAAAAAAACAGATCATCACTGGAAGAATACTAAAAAATATTTGGGATTTAAGAAATTCCACGATAAAAACACCAATTAAAGCGTGTAAATTAACAGAATGTAACTGCTGTATCACAAAAAGATGCAGCAGATTTAACATAGATCACTGTAATATCATGATAATGAAACGCTTTTTAATATCAAATATACGGACAAAGGGGTGGCATGGTGGTGCAGTGGTTAGCACTGTTGCCTCACACCTCTGGGACCCGGGTTCGAGTCTCCTCCTGGGTTATATATGTGTGGAGTTTGCATGTTCTCCCTGTCACGATCGGTCGCGGAGGTAACGGCAGCGAGCAGCGATCGTGCGGGTAAGGAGCAGGCAAGCAAGCGAGATACGGGAAAACGGGGGTTTATTTGGAGGACAACGAGGTGCAGGGAACATCAGACGCTGACTTACATCAGGAAACATCAATGACGGACACTGGACTCGGGTAAGACACTGACTGAAATACACAGGACTGATTGAAAATAAACGGAACCAGCTAGGTACGAGTCGGGAAACACACGTGGGTAAGCAGGGGGCGTGGCACACAGGAGGAGCGGACGAGCTGGGCGTGACACTCCCCATGTCGTCTTGGGGTTTTCTCCGGGTACTCCGGTTTCCTCCCACAGTCCAAAAACATGCTGAAGCTAATTGGAGTTCCTAAATTGCCCGTAGGTGTGCATGTGTGAGTGAATGGTGTGTGAGTGTGCCCTGCGATGGGCTGGCCCCCCATCCTGGGTTGTTCCCTGCCTCGTGCCCATTGCTTCTGGGATAGGCTCTGGACCCCCCGCAACCCAGTAGGATAAGCGGTTTGGAAAATGGATGGATGGATGGAATACTGGGGCAATGGTAATTCAGTGGTTAATATGTCAAACTCCAGCACTGTAAACCTGCCAGTGTCCTTAACTTGCAACATCTCAGTTATATTAATGATATAAAGTTACTTGGATAAAGGGTCTGCAAAGTATAACCAACCTAGCTGCAAGGCTAGGCCAGTGTACTCCAAATTAAACAAGAAATAAGGCGACAGGGTTTTGTGTTGGTAGAAATAAACAGCACACGTTTAAGCAACAGTCCTTCCGTGCAGGATTTATTCAAGATCAAGCACTTCTCAAACTTGTAATATTGCAATAGAGATATAAGAATGAATTAAATTTCAATTATTATGAAAAGATTACAATAACCCTCTGGCGCAATCAATAACTCATGTTCACAATGAGAAAACACACACACAACCACACCCACACACACACACACACACACACACACACACACACACACACACACACACACACACACATAATATATATGTATGTAACCCGGGTTTAGCCCAGTTTATTCAAACCATGCCCTATTAGGGTGTCTGTTCCTTTAAGGCTGGGTTAATAGGAGAGTGCTCCATAGCGTAGTCTGTGAAGGGACGTACCGGTCATATTTGGAGTAATTGTGATAGTTAGAAGTATTATGGTTTATTTCCCAAAGGCTCCGGCATAACCGGGGAGGATTTGGGAAGTATATGAGTCATTGACGTGGGGGGAAGCAAGTATTTCTCCGAGGCCCACAGCGACCGAGACACAATTTTTCACCAGATAGCACTGTGCGGTTACTAGGAGAACCCGCAGTTCCACCGGCAACGCTGGATTGCTGCGGAGCGGATCCACTGGACGGGTGACTTTCCAAGCTTCACTGGGGTTTTGTGAGTACGAGACTGTTGGATGCGCATTAAGGGTGAAGCAACACGCGCCTACGTTATTAAACAAGCCTGCACCCGTATATACTACCTTCATTAGAACCGTCTTAGAAAGAGCTTTCCAATAGTAAAAAAAAAATTCTAGTCCAAATATTAATGATTTTATGAAGTTTTAATTAGTGAGAAATAGCCATTGATTCGGTAACTGAAAAACAATAGGAACTAGTACTTGACTTTGTGATCTGATTCTTGGACGCTTCACTTCAAAATGCTTTAACTTGCTTAATTCTTATCCAAATTGCACAACTGAGGTACCATTGGGTACCCCTTCCTTTCTAATGACAGTATGATTTGAGAGAATCTTCAAGGTTGATGAGGCATTGAGCGGATGGTTACCACACAATCCATGAAATTCCATGCTACTTTGTTAATGTAAGAGTTATATCTCATTTCTAAGCTGGAAAAGAGAATAATTAAAGCTTGAAAAGTACTCATTAATCTTTAAAGAGTGGAAAGAAATCACATTTTAGACATTTGATTGAGATCTAAACTATGATTCTGGGTGACGTAAATAATGTTGCGATTAAACTAATATTAAATGTCCTTGGGGTGCTTTATTTCTGCCTGGATGGTTGGCCTTTTTCCAGGATTTTCATCCGCCTTGGATTCGCTGATCGGACCACCAGTCCTTTCGGTCCCTAAAAAAGTACCTTCTGGCCTTGTATTTTTCATGAAACTTTGACCGTGTATAGTTTAAACATAGTATAAAATGTCAACTTACCTTAGGATAGTGTCATAAACACCGTTCAAGAGTTAGAACCAGCCGAATATGAGACAAATTTTCAGTACGTGCGAATCAATGGAAATTGTTGACAGATGTGCAAAATTCGAAAATGTTGTAGATGGGCATTTCCTCTACGCCATAGCAGGGATTCCCTGGGAAATCCGCCTCATACAGCTAATAGAAAGCGCGCTTTCTCTGAGACATTCATAGGCAAGACCCAACCTCATTAGCAGGCTACCTGGAGAAAATCGCTCCCGCTGAACACGGTGATTGTAACATACCTACTATTTGGCCTTGCCGGGAGCTCATCGTTTTATTTTGGTTCAATAAAATTTGTTTGATTAAAGTAGTAGTAACTCTGCGCCACTTATTACCCTAACGTACCTTTACATTTCAGGGCTCGAAATGAACTTTTTTACTTGGTAGCACTGGTGCTCCCAACTTCAAAAAGTTAGGAGCACCATGTTGGAGTAAGCCGACTCCACCGGGTCCGTAGATGAGAACTGATCACCTGGAGGCGTGGATGAGTTAATCCAATAACCTTTTATTCTAACAGATCGATCTGGGAAGTCTGTGATACACCGTATCCCAACAGAGTTTGACTTCCTTACTATTCATGTGTGTCTTATACCCTTCTACAAGCGGCCCCCGCCTCTGTCCGTACTTTTCCACTTTCTGGCAATTTCACCTTATCTGGTACACCATGTTATTCGGTAGGTTATCCTAGCAGCTGCTATGTCTAGCAGCTGCCACCACAGTCTGCGTCAACAGGATAATTTTGGTACACACAGAGCCTCCCTACGTGTCCTTGTTCCCCTGCAGTTATTGCTCTCCACAATTCCCCCTTTTGATCTCTGAAAAGAGATCACCTGTGCGAATGGGGAAATTGCGACTCCCCCTTTTCATCTCTGCTAGGAGATCACCATCTATGGTGGAAGTCTTCCTCCCTGAGCTCCTCCACCCCTTCCGGAAGGGCGAGGAGGGGCATCATGTCTGGCAGACTTGGACCACATTTCTCTATGGTGGATGTGATCAGTCGTACGGACAGGGCTGGGAGGCAGGGGATGCAGCAGCACCCACACGTGACCAATATGGCAGCAAATGTAGCCAGCGATAGCAAGAAAGAACTTATTAACCCTTTCCACTGACCGAACATTGAGACCATCCACTTATCCCAGATGCTGTCTATGCCCGAGTGCTCATGCATTGTTTTGGACAGCGTTTTTAGTCCATCCAGGGCCTTCGTGACCGATCCGTCTGGGGCCGTATTGTTAGGAATGAAGGTGCAACACACCTCCCCGAACATGACACACACGCCCCCTTTCTCAGCCAGCAATATGTCCAGGGTTATACGGTTCTGAACCGCCATGAGGGACGTTGGCCCCAATTGCTCCGCCAATCCCTCTACAGCATCCCTGGTAAGATTGGACAGGCGGAGTACATTGTAATGTACATAATTGATCCTGTCTACATTTTTGTTGGGAGTTATATGAAATAGAGCTGTCACGATGGGGATGTTTTCAAACCCCGCAGCCACCTGGTCTGCAAATTTAAATTCGTTGGGTCCACCCCTAGGGATCCCTATGGCATCGATGTATGTAGGTGAATTTGCAGTCGGGTCGAAATGGTGAGTGCTCCAGCGGAAGATATGCCGGCGCCTACGTATCGAGCCCGCAGAAGTTGTGTTGAGTCTGACAGGCCGCTCACCAATGAGAAGTAGGGGTGCCCCCAACCGGACCATCGCACACACCCCTTGCCCCCCTGGGGGTACCCTGGTCAGTAGACGCAGGCCACCGCAGTAGAAATACAGGCCAGACCGCGCCCAACTACCGATGGTGACATCGCTCGTCTCATTTGGGACAGTAGTGTTACACCAATCCGGGGGAATCTCTCCCAATGGGCGCCCTGACCCCGTAAAATTGAAACACACATACATGCCCTCCCCCTTTCGAGGCGAGAATGGACCTGGCCTGGTCTTATTGTCTATTGTTGGAAAAATAGAGGCTAAGGTAGTGCAGTTCTTGGGGGTGGCTTCTCTGCTGAGTGCCAACATGCAGGCATATCCCCATGTGTCAGAGGGATATAAGGGGGCAGGCTCAGTGTATAGTTGTGGCCTACCGGATGCGCAGGCCCACAGCCCTCCATTTGCTGTTCCCTAGCCATCTGGGCTATCCAATCCAGCCAGAGATTGCGATCCTTATACCCTGTAGCTAGCTCCATAATGTCAAGGGGATTTAATCTAGTATAATCTATGGTGATGACTTTCCGGGCACCCTCCTGAGAGGGCGGTTTAGGGGTGGATTGGGAAGTGGACACTGTCTCCTTAACCGGGGGATCTGTCATGGTTACCTTGAGCAGTCCCATTGTATCTCTGCCGGTCTGTTCGACCCCTAACACAAGATAGAACGAGGAGCCACCTTGTAATGAGTACGGACTCTCGGTCCAGTTGCCTATAGACAGCGTCAGGGGATTCTGGGCACTACTGTAATCATGCTGGAATGCAAACGCATCCCACACTAGCTAAGCCTTGCTCCTCCTCCCGTGAAGAGTCCATGACGTTCCTGTGTACCCTTTCACCCGTCCCCAGTTGCTACACCAGGTTCCTCTAGTTTGCCAGATTGTCATAGCACACATACACGTCATATCCTCTCCATGAACTGTTTTGGCCCCTGCAGTCAATTACGTCGCATAAATCGAAGGTGAACGAGGTGGTGGAGCTCCTGGGATATTTAAGCTCCAGGCCTCCATAATAGCCCAGACAATCTGGCGAGCTAGGTGACCCCGATGTTCGGTCAGTGGAGAATCCTAAAATCATAAACAAAGCAATCATCACATGCCATATAACTTCCCCCACAATCCCCCTTTTTTATCTTAGTCGTCTCCATCCTGGTCTCGGTGGCGTGATGTCGGATGGGGCCTTCTGCTTCTTCAGCCGGACAGGGGTGGACTACTGTAGGATCACACATGCACATATCACAAAGCTTAAATACCAGGTGGCCTGAGACAAGGCCTAGCCTGGTACGAGAAGGCACACATCGGCCTAGGCCTCAAAGGGGGGTTCGTGACCCCACACACACAGATATCAAGGGAGGCCAGCACTCTAACTTTATTGCTCAAAGTTTTAACGACCTACAGATAGCAGAGTGGATCCCCAGGGACAGGGGCCCCTCGACTTGGCACACAACCCCATCCTTGCCTTACATACCACTCACCCAGCACCCCACAGAAAGTTTCTGTATACCCTGTATAGTACGTTGCTTATGATCGCCAGTCTCAATATGCAAGTCATGTTTATGTGTTTGTCCTTAGACAGTCTTAGTTTTGTGTGCCACCCTCATAACCATGTTCACAGAGTATCAATTATTTTACCCCTCACACTTAAACACTTGTATAAATTTGAATAAATAAATAGGTATAGCTACCGCTGCATATATGTTATACCAGAATAATCTTGGAAATTGAATAGTCTAACCAGGGATCTTAGTGTGACCTAACTTTCGAAGATTCTTTTCCTTTGTTTGACAAACCTTCCCCCCCCTTTTTCTTTGCCACATTCCTCGGCAACCCTTATCTGATCTTTGTATTTCACCATGCCTATCTAAGGGTAAGATGTGCTGATGACAAGAGAATATGTCATATAATGTCTGTATAAAGGGTATACATCTGTTGAGGTGTAACTTATACGGTATACCATATATACCACATACTGGTGTGAGTAATAGGACATAACATAATGGCATAATATAAGTAATCATTAATTAATCATCACAGATGCTATTTAGTGTGAACCGCTAGGCTGGTGTTTGATGTTTGGTATCAAACCGACGGGAAATCACTCCAGTTTCCAAATCTGGTCAATGGTTACCACAAAAGTGGATATATCAAAAGTTACACCAGCCTAATGAAAAATCACCATTACCACAGAAGTCAGTCTGGTCATAAATCCCAAAAGGACTGATACCGACCCCCTTTCAAAGCCCGCCAAATGGATGGTCAGCCATTGGTCCAGGACTCGAATTCCTGGTCACTCCTAATCACGAACCTTACACTATAAAACCTGACACCTCAGAGCGGAAGGGGGGAAGAAAAGGAGGAACAAGCAGCGTTCTTGACGCCCGTCAGTGAATACCAAAAAAATGTAACTCAGCCTGAGCTTCACCAGAAGAAAGAATCAGAGGGACTCCACTTCAACAATGGCTGCAAACACCGCGCCTCCCTGAGAGCCATCACCCTTCAGCTCACCAGCCATCCGCAACCAATTGCCAAGACCCCCCCCCCTTTTCCTGCAGCCAAGTAAACCAACTTCCTTTCCTTTCTAACAACCTAAACTGTCCTATTCACCTGCTATATTACTTTAGGGTCGTATTTCCACAAACTGCTTGCTTTGCAGAACAGTTTTTCCCTTTTTAGGTTACTCATTTTAAATCTGGTCATTGCATTTTCATGATTACATCGTTTGTGTCTATTCCGTTATTTCATGTTTATTGTTTGTTAGGAGTAATGTCTGTCTTATGAATGTCTTTTACACAACTTCAGCCTCCGTTATTGAGTGCTCACAATAGTCCCTGCCTCTGTGCGATCTGGCTACTACGCTCTGAAACCTCAAACTCGCCTGAAATATCGCGAGACTCTCTCTCATTGGCCGTGAGGGGAGCTTTGCTACCGATCGTTTACATTACCTGGTGACGCAGCTCGCTGGACGAGCCTACTAACCCAGGTTATTAAGCGATATTGGTTATTAATGAATCCCATTTAAGTCTCACATTAACAGACTCACGGGGATTCGTAATTGAGTTTGGAGGAGCCGACGATTTGGCATAACAATTGGTTAATAATCAGCATTAAATAATAATTAATTAAAATTAATTAATTTCAAAACATATTGGTGGAGATATTAAAATTTCCCTGAGCTAATAATTCCTACACTAGTGACTGCCCCTCTTGGACCTGGCGGGAGAAATCTGAAACGAGAATCCATCATAATATGCTTTGGCATTCCTGTCTCCCTTTTGTTCTGGCCCCCACTTCAGTTCCCTGTGGAGACCAGGGAATTGCCTCCTTGTCTGGAGCTCAAAGGGGGTGAATCCTGCTCTCACCCACTGGCTCAATTCCACACTGCACTGCTCACAATGGTCACATCCTTACCTTTCCCTAATTTTAAGGCCTCAATCACAGCTACCACCTTAGCCCATTAGGAAGATTGTGGTCCTTCTAGTTGGTCAGCCTTCAGGGTCACAAAGTCATCACCCTGCCCCGCCCTGTCTTTCTCTTCTCACCTATGCCACCACACTGCATCTAAGCCTATGCTGACATACATCAGTACCATGGATAGGCTGAATCCGAGTAAATGGTCACATCCTGTTGTGTCTGAGCCTATGCTGACATACATCAGTACCTTCCTCTCTCCCCCTTTTTTCTGAAACAGCACGCTGTTCAGCACATTCTCTGTTTCAGAAGCATCAAGATAGTAGGGGAGGGAGTAGTCTGGCAGAGCAAGGTCAGCGGCCTGCGCTAGGCGCTGCTTTAGAGAGAACATCTCTTCTGCTGCAGTGTCCCAGTTAAGGGGGGCAGTCAGACGTCTCAGCCCATGTTCATTCACTAGGGCCCGAAGTGTCTGTGTGAGACCTGTGTAATCCGTACAGTGGGGGTCAGCAGGAGGTCGTTAATGGAGCACAGATCATGGGCCATTCCATATTTACCTGTACCTGCCTTTTCTGCTGAGAGAATGGGTGTATTCCAGGCAGAGCTGGAGGGTTCCAACACCCCGACCGAGATTAACCGTTCAATGGTCTCTGCTATTCCTTCCTCTGTGGCCGGTTCGTGGGGGTTCTGTCTGATCCATAGTGGCCCTTCCCCGGGGCGGAGTTTGAACGCAATGGGGAAGCAGTGAACGCGGCCTACGCCTGTGGGGCTCTGGGACCACAGGGAATCTGGGAGGGAGGCACCAGGACTTTAGCATCCGGGTGGTCCATTTTTTCCCTTCCATGGTCCCGTGATATCTGGTCATGCTGAAGGGTGAAGGCGTCCTGGGCCGACACTTTAATGCAGTATGTATTGCACGTGGGGGAGAAGGTAACAGCCGGGATCTGGGTCGCCACCCAGTCCTCAGATTCCCGTGCCCTTTTGACCATGGGGCCGAGATCTTTGGCCTGATGTCTGGGGTGCAGGGCGAGTGAAATGTGAGAAACCACCTCCTGCCCCATCCTGTACCAAAGCTGCTGCTCGGAAGTGAGGATGGTAGCTGAGGCCACCCCCTCAGGGTCCACATAGATGATTTGGAAAGCAACTTGCCATTTATGGCCTTCCAGCTGCTCCAAAAAAAGCTCCTCATACCACTCAGTGCTATCCCTATCATAGAACAGAGTTACATGAGGTGGATCGGGCGGAGGGACGTAGGACTCAAGGAGTGAGATCCAGGGCCTCCACATCGAGTAGGCCCCGAGGATGCCCGCATATCCAGGCTCCAGCAGGCTCCAGTAGATGTCTGCAGCATGGGGTCGCACCGGTCGCATGAGTCACTGACCACTGCCCTGGTATTAAGTCCCGCACAGCAGCCGGGTGCTTTCCGGCAGTATCACCACCAGACCATCTGCGCTACACAGTAGGGAGGCCTCCAGCTTCACCAGGACGTCTCTCCCCAACGGGTCGACTGGGACACGGTCACTGTGGAGGTGGACACCTGATCGCCTTTCGGAACCCTGTACAGAATGGAATATGTGGCTCCCGTGTCCACCAGAAATGGCAGTTCTTTGTCCATGACCATGAGGGACAGCATAGGATCTGCCTCTCCTCTGTCCCGGGCCTCTCTTGGGGTGTGTCATTGGGGGATGGAGAAATCATCCTGCTCCCCGCCATCCAGAGCTGGATATTGGCCTCCTGTCTGGGGTACGACTTGTGGGTTTGGGGCCACCATGTGTCCCCTGGTGGGGCCTCCACGGCCTCTGCCCCTTATCGGGCCCGGTGCAGGGCAGTGTCTGGCCCAGTGCCCGAAGTTCCCACACCGATAGCAGGTACCTCCCCATGGCCGTCCTCTCTGCGGAGTGCCCCTTCTCCAACCTCGGCCCCTCGACCCCCGACCCGGACCACCTCGTCCTCTCCCCCAATTGGGTGCCCACCCGCCGTATTGGCAGGGTGGAGCAAGGTACGTTTCTCCCCACTGGCCTGGCATGGGTTGTGGGGGTGGGCCCCCTGTGGTTATATTTGATATAAAGCAAGACTAAAAATATATTTTTAATTACAAAATTTATCAAAAGCTAGTAAATAGCACTGGTGGATGTTTGATTATATCAAGTTTCATCAATGTTGCAAACTTTGGGAAGAAGTTTAGGAAAATGTTCCATGATTCCAGGGGGGCTAATAATTTTGGCCTCAACTGTATACATGGAAGACACAGCACTGTGCAGATAATTATTTATACAGGTATGACAGAGCAGGTAAATTTCCACACAGTTTTAAAAGCCATGATCATTTCCACCCATACTTTACACTGACATGCTTTGCTCTGTCAGCTATATCAGCATTTGTTGATGATGCAGCCAGGTGGCCCATATGAGCATATACTGCTGTGTACTGCCCAGAATCTTTTAGGGTCTCCTCCTCCTTCTCTTGCTTCAGGAGCACATCCAATGCCCAGGACACATGTGGCAACCATCTTGTGCCCTTGACACCACTTGGATTGTTCACCGATACACCCAGTTCGACTCCAAGGCAATTTAATTCCCTTATGGATTTAGAGCTGAAGTGATAGGTCTTCCAAATTAAGTGGAGCAGGTTGTACACATTGCCTACCCAAAGTGAATCCTTCGAGCAGAGAGTAGAGCAAGCTCCAATCTAAAATAATGTGGAAATAGAGTACAAATCAGAAAATTTAGTTTGCTATCAAGTGTAGGATCACACATGCACATATCACAAAGCTTAAATTCCAGGTGGCCTGAGACAAGGCCTACCCTGGTACGAGAAGGCACACATCGACCTAGGCCCCAAAAGGGGGTTTGTGACCCCACACACACAGATAACAAGGGAGGCCAGCACTCCAACTTTTATTGCTCAAAGTTTTAACGACCTACAGACAGCAGAGTGGACCCTAAGGACGGGGGTCCCTCGACTTGGCACACAACCCCCTCCCCAGACATCCTGCCTTACATACCACTCACCGAACGGACGAACACCCCAAAGAAAGTTTCTTTTAAGTTTGGCTTTTGTATATCTGTATATGTATTTACTCTTGACTACTAGTCTTAATATACAGATATGTACAGGTTATGTTCGAATGTGTCTTAACTTCTGGAGATTCTTTTTCTTTGTTTGACAAACCTTCTCCCCCCCCTTTTCTTTGCCACATTCCTCGGCAACCCTTATCTGATCTTTGTATTCTACCATGCCTATCTAAGGGTAAGATGTGCTTATGACATGAGAATATGTCATATAATGTCTGTATAAAGGGTAATATCTGTTGAGGTACAACCTAAACCACCTGTACCATATACTGGTGTGAGTAATAGAACATAACATAATAGCATAATATAAGTAATCATTAATTAATCATCACAGATGGTATTTGGTGTGAACCGCTGGGCTGGTACGGCATGTTTGGTATCAAACCGAAGGAAAATCACTCCAGTTTCCAAATCTGGTCAATGGTTACCACAAAAGTGGATATATCAAAAGTTACACCAGCCTAATAAAAATCACCATTACCAGAGAAGTCAGTCTGGTCATAAATCCCAAAAGGACTGATACCGACCCCCTCCGAAAGCCCGCCAAATGGATGGTCAGCCATTGGTCCAGGACTCGAATTCCTAGTCACTCCTAATCACGAACCTTATGCTATAAAACCTGGCATCTCAGAACAAAGCAGCGGAGAAAATCAGCGGAGAAAATCGGGAGAAACAGGGAAGAAAAAGGAGAAACAAGCAGCGTTCTTGAAGCCCGTCGGTGAAGACCCAAAGAACTGCAACTCAGCCCAAGCTTCACCAGAAGAAAGAACCGGAGGGACTCCACTCCAACAACCGCTGCAAACACCGCGCCTCCCTGAGAGCCATCACCCATCAGCTAATCAGCCACTGCAACCAACTGCAAAGACCTCCCTCTTTCCTGCATCCAAGTAAACCAACTTCCTTTCCTTTCTAACAACCTAAACTGTCCTATTCACCTGCTATATTCCTTTAGGTTTATATTCCTACAAACTGCTTGCTTTGCAGAACAGTTTTTCCCTTTTCAGGTTAATCATTTTAAATCTGGTCACTGCATTTTCATGATTACATCGTTTGTGTCTTTTCCATTATTTCATGTTTATTGTTTGTTAGGTGTAATGTCTGTCTTATGTTAGTTTTAGGAACAAATGCATGTCTTTTTACACAACTTCAGCCTCCGTCATTGAGTGCTCACAATAGTCCCTGCCTCTGTGCGATCTGGCTACTACACTCTGAAACCTCTAAACTCGCCTGAAATATCGCGAGACTCTCTCTCATCGGCCGTGAGGGGAGCTTCGCTACCGATCGTTTACATTACCTGGTGACGCAGCTCGCTGGACGAGCCTACTAACCCAGGTTATTAAGTGATACTGGTTATTAATGAATCCCATTTAAGTCTCACATTAACAGATATCGGGGATTCACAATTGAGTTTGGAGGAGCCGACCATTCGGCATAACAATTGGTTAATAATCAGCATTAAATAATAATTAATTAAAAGTTAATTAATTTCAAAACATATTGGTGGAGATATAAAAATTTACCTGAGCTAATAATTCCTACACAAGACAGAGAGCCTTAGTTTTTTGTTAACCTGTGAGCTGGGCATAACAGAACCCCCCCCCCCCCCCTCCCCCAAAGGCACGCTCTCCGGGCACGCCTCAGGGGAGGTGACGGACGAGACGAGACTGGGGAACCAGGACCTGAAAAACCATTAATGGGGCACAGGGAACAGGACGGACAGACAAAACTGACAGAGGGGCATAAGCCAAGACAGGACCTGACACAGGACGGGAAAGGCAGACAAACAAATCAGGAATGGGGACATAGAGGGAACAGGCAGAACAAAAGGGCCAGGAGTGACTGGAGGGAACACTGGGAAACGAGGAGCAAACACAGGAGGGACAAAGACGGGAGACGAGGGAGAGAAGGAGGGGGAACAAAGGGGAGCCCGAGGGAGCCCCAGCGGGCAATGGGCAGCAGCCGGAGGGGCCGCAGGCGGCCGGGAGGCTGGAGCAGGAGAGGACCTCAGAGTGGCAGAGGAGGCAGGGTGAGAGACAGCCGGAGGGGCTGAGTAGGGAGTTGGAGGGATCACCAGGGAAGGGGACGAGGGAGTTGAAGGGGACCCTGGTGAGGGCAAGGAGAGGGGGGAGCTGCAGCAGGCGGCGACGTCCTCCGACACGCTGGAGTGGGGGGACCCGCAGGCGACTGAGGAGCTGCCACAGGGGAGCCCGCAGGTGACCGCCAAGAAGCCTGCAGCGGGACCAAGGCAGGTCCTACAGGTCCTGCTGTGTAACAAATGCAGTCTTTGGTTTATCCCATGGTGCATTTCCACCTGCTAATATCTACTGGCAAGGTCAATACCTGCTGAAAAGAGAAAGCAACAACCAACATCTACGAATCACAATGAACATTAAATGTTGTTGAACAGTGCATATGACTAGTATTACATTATATGTTTAGAAGCAACAGCTGATCGAGACAGTGTGTGTCTGTGAGTACCTGTGTGCACACCTGTGTGCGTGAGCATGCTGGTGTTCATAAGGTTTTTCCATGTAAATGTCTAGTAGTGTGTGTGGGGAGCCACAGCCCAAGCCCCAGGACATGAAGCAGACATGGACGAGACCCGTGGCTCAGACATCCAGAGGCCCCCCAGGGCACGGGAGCCCCCGGAGGACTATCGCAGGGAGTATTGTAGCCCCTACCCAGAAAAGGGCAGAGGAGCGCTCCGGAGTGAGGTCATCCAGCAGCCACAGTGCAGGAGCCCCAGGGGGCTGTGGCGGCAAACCCACCAGCCACACCAGGGCAGACCGGTCCCCAGGCCCGGAGATCCAAGGACCCCTAGCAGGGGTCGACAGAGCCAGGAGGACCAGGCCCCGCCAAGCAACCGCCGATAGTGAGCCAGTGCCCACCCGAACATCCAGCCCCGGACATCGAGAACCACCAACGCACCAGCGGCCTCATTCGCCGCCAGGGAGTGTGGCGAGGGGCAATAGAGCTCGAGATGTTATTTCAGGTGGAGTCTAGGACCCAACCTGACACATGCGTATAGACAAACAGGTGCACACATACACAAGCATATGTTCCCACCCTCACTCACACATAAACAAATATTCACACATTCACCCAACATGGAGACACACAGAAATGAACACCATACACACACTCACACTCCCCATATATACTCTATACTCCCAGATTCAGACACCACTACCCCCAGAGATGGACCCCTTTTTTCCTCTGCCGTGGAGACCACAAAACCACCCCGGACCCCGCAGCAGCCAAGAAGCCCACCAGCCCAGACCCCGACCAGACAGCCAGCTCTTCCTCTCAGCCCCCAGCTCCAGATGGCGAACAGAGAACAGGGGTATGAAAAGACCCCATGCCCCCCTTCACCTGCTCAGATGTTCTAAAGTGATTTTAAAATAGGGGAAGGGCACAGTGCCAACCACCCCCTGCCAACCAACAGCTGGTGTTAGCTCGGCCTCTACCCAGAACCCTCAATGTCTATGTGCTATTTAAAATTGAAAAGTGGGCACTGAGTGTGCTCCTGTGATGGAGCAGGAGGAGGGAAGCATGTAGGGATGGGCAAAATACCCCCCCTCTGGAGCCAGCTCCCCCGCTGACCCCCATACGCACCCCCGTTCCCCGAAATCCACCCAGGGCGGGGGGCCCAGGCCCATCCAGACTGGGACCCACAGCAGCTGCACCACCGGCCCACCAGACCCCACCACAGAGGAAAAACTACACCCACCCCAACATTCAGTCAACTCCCAGACTACATAAGACAAAAGACACCCAGGTTGAGTCCATCCTCCTCCTCTATTGGACCCCCCCCCCCCCCCGCCCTCCCCCCGCAGAGTGGATACCCCAAAAGCAGGGACCCCCTGTGGACAGATGGTAACAACCTCCCCGCCAGCTAAGGAGGCCCCCAGCTCCACCGATGCACTGAAGGCCCCCGCACCAGGGCCGAGCATCAACCCACACCCTGCAGGACCCAGGCCCCCCCGGCCCAGCCGGAACCCCAGCCCGGAGGCAGAGCGCCCCCCGAACCCCAAGCCCGCCCCGGATCTACCCAGGAGCAGCACGGCTGCCAGGCCGGTAACCTACGTCCGCCAGCACAGGCTCCCCCAGCAGCGCCGCATGCAGCTGCCAGAAAGACACCACCTAAGAGCCACCAAAGCACCATCCAGACCAGGACCGAAGTCCAAGCGCGAAACCCGCCCCAGAAAGCAACCCCAGGGAACCCCCAGACACCCCGAGCCAATATGCCCCCCCATGTCAACGACAACGACCAAAGCGGGACAAAACTGTGACCCCCACTCCCACTAGGTGATGGAGCTGATCAAAGGAGCTCAGAGAGATTGATCTATTGTGGTGGCAGAAGCTGTATCAAGACGTATCCATTTCATGAGGACAGTCTTCTTAGCAATGCATAAAGCCATGAAAGCCATGTGGATTGTGTTAATCTCTGTAGTGATGCCATCTAGGTCGCCCAACAAGCAGACTGAAGGAGAGACTGGAATGGTACATTTCAGACACTTTGATAAGTCCTCACAAATCCTGTGCCAGAACATCTGAGTAGGTGGACAGAACCAAAAAGCATGGATGTAACATTCAGGTGTATCGCCTTGACAGTGTGAGCAGTTGTTAGAAGATGCAAAACCCATCCTTCACATCCGATGCCCTGTATAGTGCACTCTATGCAGGATTTTGTATTATATTAATTGTAAATTGGGATTTCTAATCATTGCGAAGGTTTTAAAACAGACTAGAAATTGTGGTCCCAGCTAACTGATAGATCTGCCTCCCATTTTGCAATAGGAAGGGATATTGATTCATCCATTTTGGAAAGTGTCTTGTATATTTTATACAGTAATTTGGGGGTTTTGAGATTAAGAAATTCTGCCCCACTGCGTGTGTCAGGATCACGGTTAAGCGAATGGGCAGGCTGGCAGGTAGGCAGGGAAAAATCAGGCAGGCAGGCGAAAATTGGGGAAAAACTGGGGATTTATTAAGGTACGGGCAGGGCAGGACGGAACAACAGCACTAAAACTAACTAACATCAATGACGGACAAAAACCAGGGCAAGAAGTGGACTGCAATAGAACAAAGACATGGCGAAATAACAAGACGTGGATAAGCAGGGGGCGTAGCACACACGAGGATCGGACGAGCCGGGCGTGACAGGGTGGTATTTGTAATTTGATTTGATTAGACCTTAATTTCCTTTTTACTATAGATTTAACTTGTTGATATTCTAAAAATCTATTCTTAACACATGCACACATGCACACCTATGGGCAATTCAGCAACTCCAATTTGCCTCAGCATGTCTTTGGACTATGGGAAACCGGAGTACCCGGAGAAAACCCCAAGATGACTTGGGGAGAACATGCAAACTCCACACACATGTGACCCAGACTCGAACCCGGGTCCCAGAGGTGTGAGGCAACAGTGCTAACTACTATTAAATAGTCATCAATATTAAATATCCATCCATCACCGTGATCGCTTAATGCGAACTGGGTTTGTAGGGGGGACCGGAGCCCAAGATCCCAAGAACAAGGGGCACAGATGGGAACCAACCCTGGGCAGCAATACACCACAAGGCGCACACACTCAAACAATTACGGGACTGTGAGAGGAAACTGGAGCACCCGGTAGAAACCCACACAAACAGCATGCAAACGCCACACAGAAAGGACCTACACCCAACCAGGGGATCAAACCCAGGACCTACTGTACTTGCTGTGAGACAGCAGCACTAACCACTGCGCCAGTGTGCCGCCCAATATTACATATCAATGTTAAATAATCACCCTTTTCTGAGGTTGCGTTATATGCATTATACTTTGCTGGTGATGGCCTGGGCAGCTTGGGTAATGGCAAGGTTTGTGCTGGTGCCCCCTGGGGTGGCGGTGGTGCTTCATCAGCTGGTTGTGCCTGGCAGGTCTCTGATGATGGTGCAGGGGGGGGGGGGGGGCGGGTGTTGGAAGTTGATGTGGGTATAGATGTTGATGCTGTGTTGTGACTGCTGGCATTTGGGCTGAAATGTCCCTCTTTATGATCTGAGAAGGAATGCGATGATCGCCTTTAATCATTCATTTTAAATGGTCAATGTTTACTTTGTGTGAACAGTGCCATTTTCTCCTTGTATGTCAGCACTTTTGCCCTCCAGTGCCAAAATCATATAAGGGCCCACATTTCTTTGAATGATTTCTCTGATGGAACCAAGTCTCTTAATGTCCTCACATACAGCTTCCTCATCCATGATGGCCTCCTGTTAACACTCATACACACACAGACATAGACAGACGGATGGACAGACAGAATTTACTAACCAAGTAATCCTGTGGCACTTCTGAGGGATACCAAGCTTCTCTCCCAAACATTAAAAAAACGGGGAGTACTTGGTGGTAACCTGGGTTTTGGTTCGAAGCCCAAACATCACTGCATCCAAGTACTCATCCAGGTGTCCAGTCTTTCCCCAACAAGCTTTCCAAGTTCTCTAAAAACATATAATAGGCATCACTATGGCAAAATAATGTTTATATTTATTAACAATGTATTACATATACTCCTCCTGGTTACATGTGTGCGGAGTTTGCATGTTCTCCCCATGTCGTTGTGGGGTTTCCTCCGGGTACTCCGGTTTCCCCCCACAGTCCAAAAACATGCTGAGGCTAATGAAAATATGGAAAGGTACGTTAGTCCCTGGACACACTACAAAAAAACTGTATATACATGGAAATGTCAGTTGAATGACAAAAACTGACTGTAAATTTATCTGTTTGATTCAAAATAACAAATACAACACAAATGTTGTAATGAGTTGGTAATTTCCTATTATTAACATATTACCAAGTTAAATTCTTTCCCCTGATCGGTGAGGATTCTCTTTGGAGCCTCAAACTGACAGAAGAATCAGAGGATGCACTCTGCTGCTACTTCTGCCTGCTTTGAGCTTAAGGGGTAGGCTTGTGGCCATTTGGTCAAGTAGTCCACCATAACGCATATGTACTTATACCCCCTTGGGTGACTGTCAATGGCCCTATTAGGTCCATTCCCACCAATTCAAACGGGTGTGTGACCTTAAAAATAAGTTATGTGACACTCATTTATCACTTCAAATTTTTAGCTGTTTTGTTTCTGGCCTACACAACAAGTCAATTATATTTTAAATTGTATGCATGCAATGTTTTGTGAATGACTGATATCTTCATAGGAGTGTACTTCACCTCCTGTTTAATAACTCAGTGTGCAGCTTGGAGGGCTACACATTCTGAAACCTGTATGAAACAAAAAGTTTTTATATATTAGCTTATATAGCTAAAAATAAAGGTTGTTGTATAATATACGGAAGCATACATGGTCAAAATATGGCAGTAGACAGACTGTAATGAGTAATAAAAGGATCTTTCTTTGCTTATTTACCCATTTGTTGATGTAAGCAGTCCTACCAGGCCAAAAAAACCTTTTAGCAATTGCATCCCTGGTTTTTTCTGGCCTGTGTGAGCTCCCACAGCACTGGAGTGGAATTCAGTGAAAATAGAATTGGCCTCTTCCACAAACCACTTTGACTTTGTTTTCCCCTTTGGTTCCACTGACCTTATACAACACATTGTACAAATATAAAAAACAGTTTATATGTTATTAGGATCCCATATTTTATCTGTTTTCAAATTAAATTGATCAAACTGAAGGAATATGGCTGGACGACTTGCAATATGACTTGTTAGATGTATTGTACACCCGGGGTTTAGAGTGAGTGGTGGAATTTTGGTGACTTTTGATTACTTTTGGTCTGTGGATCGATGTCAGATCATTTCCAGGCGTGATGGTGCTGAGTATGAAGTTAAATGCCGTATTATATTATATGACGACAGAATATAATATTTTCAGCAGAATGGAATCAAAGTGTCAAAAATAACTTTCAACTAAATCAGTCCCTTCTTGCGACTGAAAGCGACTGTATTTGCACAGACGAGCATTGGCGAGAAGAAAAGCATTTCATTTTAATGAAAAAAAGTTATCGTCACATTTGTGACGAATTACAGGAGCTTGTGAATGATAACTTAAGGTTCGAATGTAAAAAGGCATAATAAACAACTACTTTCAGTTTTTTCAGTTGGTTTAGGGCAAGAAAATGAATTTACAGCGAACATTCCCTTCTGTTGTGCTGGAGAAGCGACTTTGCCTTTAAATGGAGCGATGATGTCAAGGGGAGGCAATCCGTGGCAGGGGGGCAGTTTAGGGCACAAAACCGCCATGCCATGCACCTTGTAGGCAAAGCCTGCATGTCTGTTATAGCCGAACAAAACTACAGCCAAAAGCGGTCCTACCAAATTGTTTGTCCATTTTAAGCGAAATTCTGTTATATGCGAGTCCAATATAATGGGATTTTACTGTAATTATTTTGGAATTAATTGGAATGCTAAGACGTGATTTTCTAGTGTTAATTATATTGATTATGTAGCAATCTCAGCTCTCTTCTCCATATTATGGAAGTATCACACAGAGGATTACTTCAGAAAAGATGCTTTTCATTCTTTGCATTCTCGTCAGAGAAATTAGTCTCAACAGATTATATGACATGAGTTGTAACATCGCAGAATTTCGTCCGACGGAAAGATCTTTTGGGAATCTGTTCCCACACGTCGGACGTTCGTTGAGACAACGCTAAACTAAGAGAGACAGTTAACATGTTCCGGAGCAGACTTGTTCACTCATCTAAGTTACCATGGTAGCTCAGCTGGGATTCATTAAAGACACGTTGATGGAACAGAATTTCCACTTAAATGAGCCAGACTTGTTGAAATAAGTCAGACTTTCCCTTAATCCTGCTTCATGGACTACCCCCCCGGTAAGTAGGCAGTAGGCAACAAACACCAGCCATGAACCACTAGGGACTAAAACTCAGGCAGGAACTTAAATACAAAAACAGAACAGGGTAATGACAAGCAGGAGTGAAACATACAATTAACCAATAGGGGAAGATGCAGAACAACGAGCAATCAGGGAAATACACAAGGGCAGGCACAAGAACAGGCAACAGGTGAAACTAACTCAGGGAGCTGAACAGGGAAACAGAAACTAATACTGGGGAATAACATCCATCCATTTTCCAAACCACTTATCCTACTGGGTCACGGGGGATCCGGAGCCTATCCCAGAAGCAATGGGCATGAGGCAGGAAACAACCCAGGATGGGGGGCCAGCCCATCGTAGGGCACACTCACACACCATGCACTCACACATGCACACCTATGGGCAATTCAGCAACTCCAATTAGCCTCAGCATGTTTTTGGACTGTGGGGGAAAACCGGAGTACCCGGAGGAAACCCCACGACGACATGGGGAGAACATGCAAACTCCACACACATGTGACCCAGGCGGAGACTCGAACCTGGGTCCCTGAGGTGTGAGGCCACAGTGCTGCACCACCATGCCACACCTGGGGAATAACAGACAGACATGTACAACACAAGCACATGCACAAAGAATTTTAACCAAAACCAAATACAAATCAGAAGACACAGGAACTAGAAAAACTCATACAATGAAACACTAGGAAACAAAATCTACAAAAGACAGAGGAAGCAGGATTCGAACACAAGACAGAGGGATCACAGGCAGCCGCATGTTCAATGTCTTGAGCCATGTGGCTGATAGGGAGCAGATGAAGATACAAAGACTGACAACACAAGGGACAGGGTGACCAGCAACGTCTGCTGGCCAAACGGGGAAGGGACACCGCGTGGAACAGGAGCTGACCCTGACATTTATGTCCTAAATCAGCTGATTCAGATGCGGCACCCAATATAATTCGGTGGTGGATGTCTGGGACATCCGACATTGAACGCATGTCCCAGCCAGCACATCCATGTGTGGCCCACATGGGATGCACTTGGGCTGATATATGGGCCGCACCTGGGAAACCCAAGTGGGGCCCAGTCAATTTTATCTGCAGTTTCCATGGTGGCCCCACATGGGCTAATGATGGGCCCTTGATGGGATCCACATGAGGTCTATATGGGTAACCCAGCTTGGTTTTACTGTATGTAGTGCTCATTTGGGCTACAGTAGGTACATCCTATTTGTCTGAGTCATTTCACAGAAAACCCCTAAATACCTACTGTATTTAACAGCACACTGAAATTTAAACTGTATTGTTTCAATGAACAGAGATTAGTAGTGTCATGCCCGGCTCGTCCGCTCCTCGTGTGTGCCACGCCCCCTGATTACAAACGTATATTTCCCTGATCGTCTCCAGCTTTGTCTAGTTACTTTGATTAGTCCTGTGTATTTAAGTCCTGGTCTCCCCGGTTTCCCTTGTCTGTCATTGATGTTCGTTGCCGTTTGTTGTTTCCTGAAACCCTGTTTGCCATCAAATCCCCGTTTTCCCCGCAATTAGCCTGCCTTGCCTACTTCCTGCCCGCACGATCGCCACTTGCTGCCGTACCGATCGTGACAAGTAGTATAATTAATGCTTTAATTAACCAATATCTATTTCAAACATTCAAATGGAAAAAACAGCAAATGTTAACCATCGTGTTAACCATCGAACTTCACAGGTTTAGAGTTCAAAATAGAGTTCATAGGGACCTGCATGCAGTGCAGATCCTCACTCATTGCCTCCAACAACCCTAAAAAGAAATAAATCAAAAAACAAAATAATTAACCATTCAGCTTTTCACTCCATTCAGTTAATTCGCATAAGTCTGGTTACCTTTATAATTTTGGTGCCTCACATCAGCATGTTCTAGATTACTGGTCTCCAAACTACAGCTTGCCATTGTCACGCCCAGCTCGTCCGATCCTCGTATGTGCAATTTTCCAAAATCGCTTATCCTACTGGGTCGCGGGGGGTCCGGAGCCTATCCCGGAAGCAATGGGCATGAGGCAGGGAACAACCCAGGATTGGGGGGCTAGTCCATCGCAGGGCACACTCGCACACCATTCACTCTCACATGCACACCTATGGGCAATTTAACAACTCCAGTTAGCCTCAGCATGTTTTTGGACTGTGGGGGGGAAACTGGAGTACCCGGAGGAAACCCCACGACGACATGGGGAGAACATGCAAACTCCACACACATGTGACTCAGGCAGACAGTCGAACCCGGGTCGCAGAGGTGTGAGGCAACAGTGGTAACCACTGCACCACCATGCCGCCCCCGTGTCATGTTCCTTCTTTTGTAATTAAAATCCTTCGTTCACCTGACTTCCTGGCCCTGACTGCTGCTTCCTCGCTCCATGCTCCAGCACAGTCATGACACCCAGTTGTAGGGAGGCATTTCCTAGATAACATCTCAACTTGTCTTCCCAGTGACATACGGGATGGCTTAGAAGCCCCTGTCACCTTGGCTGAGCTAACTGCAGTGCTTCGCAAGATGAATTGCACCGGGCCTTGGGCTGGAATTACTGCTGATTGTAGAAGACATTCAGTGCCAGGGTGAAACGCTGGAACTCCATCTGATCTGCGACGCCATCACCTGGGTGGAGGACAGGAACCTCCCTCTCCTGCTGGTTGGCTTGTTTGGCTTTGGGCCCAATTACCTGGGATGGTTGCACACTTCGTATAACAAAGTTGGGAGCCATGTTGTTATCAATGGCTTCCTGAGTGACTTGGTGCCCCAACTGAGTGGAGTGAGGCAGAGATATTCCCTCTCCCCCCTCCTGTACGCACTCTATATAGAGGCACTGGCGTGTGCCATTCACGCCCACCCTGGGGTCAATGGCCTTATTATCCCAGGAAGTTAGGGGGAAACAGTTAAACTGACCTAGTATGTACACAAAATGCTCTTCGTCTGCTTGGATCAGTCTCTCAGTCACGTCTTGAGCCTTGTTCATGCGTTTGGTAGGGCTTCTAGCTTGAGACTCAACCTCAGTAAGTCGATGGCCAAGTATTTCCGCAGCTGGATGGTGAGGGAGGACATCATAGGTGGTCTCACCCTTTATGGCGGACCTCTCAAAGTATTTGAAGAGTTTTGAGAAAATATTGCAGAATGTGCCTTAGCAATTGAAAAAAACTACAGTTTAAATTGACCTTAGCAAACTTACTTAATTTTTATTTTGATAATTTAGTGGTAGCCAATATGGGGTCAGCGAAAAGAGAATTTTCCCATTCAGTTTTAAGCACTTCGTCATTGGGGAAAAGGTCACAGTGAATGTCCAGGCCACCCACAGCTGTGTAGCCTCAAATCACCCCGGATGAATCAACTGTTCTGATTGTATCTACTGGATGTAAATTTAACCAGCTTTTAAAATACTTTTATTTCTTCCAACTATAAGCAGCACCCACAATACATCTCCCTCTCTTCCTCTGATGTAGACAAAGTTGTATCTCCTGATCCAGCCATGAGACATGGTGATGAGGAAGAATGAATATTTTTCTTTAACTCTGGCTTGGCAGTTGCACAACATTTTACTGTAATATGCCTCTCATTTGCCTTTCTGTTGCTATATGAACAAAAATACTGCAAACATTACTTACTGGTTTAGTATAATTGTATACAAACATTTTTGGTAGACAGCTACTTTTTTGGCATAGTCTTTTGGTTTCCAGTTTTGCAAAAGACCGCATCCACAGCAAACGTTTACCTACATGTTGTCATGATCTGTGCGTCTGATCCTCGTGTGTGCCACGCCCCCTGATCATCCACGTGTGCTTCCCCGATCATGCCCAGCTGTTTCCTGTTATTTCGGCTTGTCTTGTGTATTTATGTGTATGCCGCATTCCTGCCTACCTGCCTCATCCTTCCCCTGAAGTTCTGCCTGCCTGTCTGCCACCGGACATGACAGATCTCAGCCTCCACCGAAAGCCCAGACCCGGAGGAAGAAAAAGCAGAGAGGAGGTAAGAGGCCCGAGGAGACGCTGGCAATCCCCTTACGGGCTGTGACCCTCTCACTTTCCTCCCCCGCCGGGTGCTTACCAGAGCCCCGTCCTATCCTGGACCCAGCGGTGTTTATGCCGGCGGAAGCATGGGCAGAACTGGCTTTCACCAAATGCTATTTCACCCTCCAGGAGCTCTACTGGAGGGTGACCGAAGACCCAGCCGTACAGAAGTCTGCTGAAGCTGTCCAGTTTTCCACACAGCTACCCTGCGAGTTCTCCCTCTTTTCGCTGACGACTTCTCCAGGCGAGATGGAGAGGGTAGCGGACGGCCTGAGGAGGCTGCTACAGCTGCGGAAAGCGCAGCCACCTGTTCTGCTCGATGCGCCTGATCTGCCTGTCCTGCCCGTTCCTGATCTGCCTGTCCTGCCCGTTCCTGATCTGCCTGTCCTGCCCATTCCTGATCTGCCTGTCCTGGTGACTGCCGCGCCACCCAGCAAGGTTCTGGCCACTGCAGCGCCCCCTGCTGGCCCAAAGTCGGTGGTTCCTGCAGCACCCCCTGCTGGCTCGGAGTCGATGGTTCCTGCTCCGCCCGAGGCGCCTGCCACGGCCCCGCCTCCAGCTACTGCTCTGCTCCCTACACAGCCCGAGCTCCCTTCTGCGGTTGCTGCTCCACCCGAGCTCCCTGCTGCGGCTGCTGCTCCGCCTGCTGCACTGCCTGAGGCGCCGCCTCCGCCTGAGGCGCCGCCTCTGCCTGCTGCACCGCCCAAGGCTCCTGCTCCGCCGATCCTCGCTCCACTAGTCCCTGCTCAGCCCATCCCTGAGGCGCCTGCTATGGCTCCGTCTCCGTCTGCTGCGCTGCCTGCAGCTCTACCCGAGGCTCCTCTGCCTCCGCCTGTCCCTGCTCCCCCCGAAGCCCCTCTGCCGGTGCCTGTCCCTGCTCCGCCCAAGCAACAAGACGGGCCTTCCGCCTCGTCGGCCACCTCCAGGTTCCCCTGCCTCAACTCCTCGGTCGCCTGCGGGTCCCCTCACTGTGGCATGGCGTCAGAGGTTGCCTTCCCCGACTTTGGCTGCACCGTCACTTGCTGTGGCTTCCCTCTCCTTCTCGCCTGCGCCGTGGTCCCCTCCTGCTCCGGCCTCCCGGTCGCCTGTGGCCCCTCCGGCTGCCGCCCATCGCCCCCTGTGGCTCCTTCGGGCTCCTCTTTGTTCCCCGTTCATTCCCGTTTGGACCCCTGTGTTTCCTCCTCGTTCCTGTGTCCCTCCTGTCTCTGCTCCTCATCCCCCTGTGGTCCCTCCGTTCTGCAAAAGTTTTGTGAGTGTAGCTTGAATTTTAGAGTTTGTGCTTAGTGTTCAATCATCAAGGCAACTCTCTTGACTAATTGGGCATGGGACACAAGCTTAGGGCTGATCACCCTATAGCTGGCTGCTTCTGGTGAGGGTGTATAGTGTTAAAGGCCGAAACACCCCATGAGCCAGTGGAGCACTACTGATGATGCATCCCAAGCTTAACAGTGAACCTATTGTACATTCTTGCACAAAGGATAGTAACACCTAATCTTTGCACAAAGGATAGCAACATCTTATCTGTGTTTTGGAATCTTTTGAAAAAAGGAGAGGAGATTTTAAGAAATGCGTTTTAGCAATTCAGAAAAACTGTATTATTTTTATAATTAACAAAAATTATCCCTAAGATGAAAGCCCCTCAGTGGAGTAGTTTCCATCTACTGCTAGTTCTCACAACCCAATAAGTTTGAAGCACATCCTCATTGGGGAAAAGGTCACAGAGAGTGCCCACACCACCCATAGCTATGCAGCCTCAAATCACCCCTGCCGCACCAACTAGTCTGAATATATAAATTGGATGAAAAATTAATCAGCCTTTTAAATGCTTTTATCTCTTCCAACTGTGTGCAACACCCAGAATACATCTCTCTCTGTAAACATTGTCATTCTTAGGTCACTTCGGGGAAGCAACACCCATGATCTAATTTTCACGCTTGCAAGGCTACTAAAAATGATGCCTTTTCACACATTTACATGTAACTACGTTTGGTATGAAATCTACCCTATTTATGGTGTTTCTACTGCAACTGTACTACAGTTCTCAAAAATGTCTTTCATTAAAGGTGTTATTTCCCAGGATATTAATGATATTCGCTTCTGTATATTACAGTTTTTCTGAATTTCTGAAACACTATACCCCATTCTTGGAACAAAACTTCCAATTGCCAAAACTTAGTTACTGAATCAATTCCTCGTTAGGCAAAACTTTAAACAATACCCACCCAGACACAATTTACCGACCTGAGACCTGAGGGTTTTGCAAACATCTACACACATTCTCAATCATCAAAACACTTTTTTTCACTGTGGTTTACTTTGATGCGAAACAGAAAACACAGGTCAAAGAAGTTAAGCACAGCCAACACACAGTAGTCATCATTTAAACACAATGACTCAAAACTGTTCACACATGCTTCTAAACATGTGTAGAGAACAAAGACTGACTACAACATAGAATACGTGTCAGATGAGAGGGTAAGTACCATAGGTGAGTTAAACTCAAGGTACAAATGGGTCCAACACAGGATTCTTTCCGTGTCACCAAGCAAGGGAGAGCATTTCTTGTGATGTAGACAAAGTTGTTTGATCCAGCCCTGGTCTACAGGCAAAAGAATGGCCTACAAAGCACTAACAATAGACAGTATTATATAAAATATAAAGTGGTTCATCATTAAATGATCATCTTTAGACTAAATCTGGATTTATTTTTCATACTGTAAGGTAAATACAGAATACTCTTTTGGAATAAAAAAACTTATTGTAAATACTATAGACAGAAACAAAAAACACACATTTGCATTTCGTCCATGACTGTAACAATACTATAGCAGTCAATTTGTAATCTATCCGCTCCTCTGGATTCGACCACAAGTTCTCATCGACATCACATATGATGTTCTCTCTAGCGATACATCGTGGGAAATATCTCTTGGCATGCCTGATCCATCCTTGACATTGCTCTGGTGAAATATATTGGCATCCAGCATTCATAGCATCCAGTAGTGACATGAGATCATGTGGGCGATGGGTATAAACCTTCCACCTCCATGCAGGAAAAAAAAATCCTCAATGGGGTTTAGGAAGGGGAAGAATGGTGGAAGAAACAATGAAGACATACTTGGGCCTGCTACAAACCAGTCTGTGACTGCATGAGAGTGCTGGAATGCCACATGATCCCAAACCACAACAAATACCAAAACATTTGTGCTCACTCGCACTCTCTCATCCTCTGGTAATTTTTACAATCTATTTCACAAGAGGCTTGATATCAATACTGTAAATTGCACTAATTTAGTTTTAAATGTATGTTTAATCATTTTGACAACAGTATGCAAGGATGTACAAAATGTCCTCTAAAAACATTGAGTTTTGATAGTGGTAGATTTTGAGTGAGGAAAATATGCATGAATTTTGAGGCATTTAGTCATTGAATGCATTTTGTACTAAAGAAATGGGAAAGGATTCACAGTTTAGCTCCCACAGACTAATGTTATGGCAACTGTTTTAAGAAAGTGACTTCAGTATGGCAGAACATGCCTTAGCAATTGAAAAAAACTGTAATAGCAAAGTTTATGTAGTGTAGGACTGTACAATTGCCTACGAAATACATACCTCAGTTGTGTCACTCCAAATTGACACTATGCAAAGTACTACTGCAAGCAATGATAGTCGATAAGAAGAATAAGTGTCTGCTATTTTTTGGTGAATATATTCATTTTTTCAGGACAAAACTGTCTTAACCTGTATACTTCAGCATTCCTGTTGTCCACTGTCGTCTTGAAAGTTAGTTCAAGATGTTCAATGTGAGCCAGCTGACACATAGGGATTGGTGCATGTGTATAGTGATACTCTCAACATTGTTACACTACAGCCGTAATATCACAATATAAAAATGTGCATGTAATATGTTGACATGAAGCATTTTTGTTCACATAGCAACAGAAAGGCAAGTATGATGACAATAGCACCAACAAGTAATAAAGAGACAAAAATTGGTAAACAAAAATTAAACCAGACACTGGAGAGGTAGTACATTATAATAAAAGAGGAGTATATGTACATGCTAAATCCCGCTGCTTTTAAGCAAAAATAAATCTAGTTATGGTTATCTGTCCTCTTCTTCTGCTATCTAAAAATTTAACTCCACCCCACTGGTCTCCTCTCTGGCTTGTCAAATTCAGAACTCCTTTCACCCGTGCTTTAAATATCGCGTGGACCACAGAGCAGTAAAATAGGTACTGTATAGTTTACAGGGAATTAGATCACAACAGAGTACACAGCAGCGGACAGCAGTAGACATGGAGCTGGTTACTGCACATAGAAAACACAGTCCAGCAAAGAGGGATACTGGTGATCAATACAGGAGGTTAAAAATGAAGATGTCTGATGATACTTGCATCAGTACAAATGTGGATGAGAATATCTATGCTAATAAAATGGATGAGGATGTGTATGCCAATGCAGACATCATTAAGGCTAATGAAGCCCCGAAAGGCACCTCCAGTCCCATGGAACAGACATCAAGGAGGTCTCAACATTCAGGTATGTACACAGACACAGAGAAACTCTGTACATTACCGTCAGCTGCATTTTCAGGGGTAAGATGGAGGAATATTGAAAGAAATGGTTTTTTTTTTTGGAGGATATTTAAAATATTTTACAAATTGTTCTGAAATTGCCATCCTTTACTTGCTGAATATTACTGAATGCATGCATCCGTCTATCTATCTTCCTGACACATATTCTGCTCTGGATTATGGCAGGGCCTACAGCCTATCATTCAAACATACTATTATAATGTTGTGAGTATTATTAATGTATAATGGTAGTATTCAGATCCGATCACATTAGTTATTTTTCAGAAGCTGTGTTACACTGCATACATTTCTTCACCCCTATTAAACTTGTAACACTTCCTCATTTATATTCTGTTTTCTACTTCCCAAATCTATTTTAACAGAAACTACCCAGAAACTACCCGGGGGGGGGGGGGGGGGGGGCGGGTGACAAATTACTGTATGTGTGGTCAGTGAACTATGAAAGCGATATCATCTGGTGCTGGGAATGGTGAAGATAAGAGTAGGAGTAACTCTAGTGTTGCCTGATTTTGAGTCCACACTGTTCAGTACATTTGAATAATGAAGGATTCTGTGCGGTAAATTACTATGTCTGCTGTGTCTGCTGATCTCCCTGTTCTCCCATGATCCCCAGTGATAGAGCTGTTTGTATCCCACCCAGGATCTGAGCCTGCAGGGGCACGATGGTACAGACTGCCCGCAGTGTGTCTTGGGATGCTGTGTTTGCTCCTCTTGATGCTCATCACAGTGCTTTTTGTTTACTGTGAGTATCTTAGTTGCACTTTAGTAATAGTATCCACTAGCTGTCTGATATAAGTTATGTTTAGTGTGGATATCATGGTTCCATGTCTCAGAGAGCCTATTATTGTCTGAAATTAGTTACACTCAATAATGTGAGTTACGTCATGTGTCCTTGTGTATATGACTTTTATCTCTTGTAGGAGGCCCTCATAACTTTGTGTTTGCTCTAGTTCTGTTGGCACTTAATACTGGGCTTGGTTTTCTGATTTAGGACATACCTGTACATGTGCTCATTCTGCTCTGAATGTATTGTGGAAAAATGTAATTTTCTACTAGGGCTGCAGGATATCACATCGTGATATAATCATGATATGTGCTCATGCACAGTAATTGATAATCAATAAATTTGGTGTATCTTTATGTTTATTAAATTTGGTTAGCGCAGTGCGCCACATGCTATTGTTTTGGTAAATCATGGAAGTAAAACATATTGAACTTGCGGTGAAGAAAGTGACAGCTCAGCAGCCAAAGCATCTTTTGAAAGAGGAGATATTGCGGATAAACAAGGGAAAAAGATGTTGGTTGTGTGGCAGTGCTTTGCAAATTATAGTGACACATTTATTAAACATATGGACATGCCAAATTTATGTACATTACTAACTTTTACATATTACAGTATGCCTCTAATTAATATTGTATGAATTCTACTGATCTGCTTATCAGGTTGTGGCCGTACGCAAGTGTCCATATAGTACTGAAAAGCCAGTGTCTGGACAAATTTTTACACCCATCATCTAAAGCTTTGTAATCGCGTCGCACTAATTCGTATATGTTCTCTGTGTCATGCCCCACTCGTCCAATCCTCCCGTGTGCCACGCCCCCTCATCTTACCCTGTGTGAATTCCCCATGTTCACCAGCTGTTTCCTGTTGCTGTCATTAGATCAATGTATTTAGTCTGCGTTTAAGTTTGTTTCCTCAGTCTGGTCATTAACATTGCGTGTTCGCCGTTCTCCATTAAACCCCATGTTTCCCGATCGCTTCACTCCTCTCCCTGCTTTCCCGGTCCCGGCTCGGCAGATCGTGACACTCTGAAATCGTATGTAAAAACTTACATGTAAATATTAATATTGTTCAAAGTATGTCAAATAAATTACAAGTGGAATTATGTTTGATTCCATCCATCCATCCATTTTCCAAACCGCTTATCCTACGGGGTTGCGGGGGGTCTGGAGCCTATCCCGGAAGCAATGGGCACAAGGCAGGGAACAATCCAGGATGGTGGGCCAGCTCATCGCAGGGCACACTCACACACCATTCACTCACACATGCATACCTATGGGCAATTTAGCAACTCCAATTAGCCTCAGCATGTTTTTGGACTGTGGGGGGAAACCAGAATACCCAGAGGAAACCCCACGACGACATGGGGAGAACATGCAAACTCCACACACATGTGACCAAGGCAGAGACTCGAACCCGAGCCCCAGAGGTGTGAGGCAACAGTGCTGACCACTGCACCACCATGCCACCCCCCGTATCATTCCGTATAATATAAAAATAAAATAGATAGATTGATTGTGTCTACTGGAGATAATAACAAGTTGTCTTTGGCTGCAGTTTATTTCAGGTAAATTTAATCTTTTTTGTTTTGTAGATAGCAAAATATTAAGTGCAAATATTTCAGATCAATGCTATGGTTTATCCTGCAGCCCTATTTCCTGTTATGGTCTGTTTTAAATACACAACATGAATTCCAGTGATTTAGTGACTCATGTCTGGTTATCTGCTTCAGATAAAGGAGCTTTTAATGATCTTGAAGAGAAGTCCAACATGTTAGCAGCAAAGAGAGACCAGCTACAGACAAATTACAGCTCACTGAAGATGAACCACAACCAGCTACAGACAAATTACAGCTCACTGAAGATGAACCACAACCAGCTACAGACAAATTATAGCATTGTGAAAACAGAGAGAGACCAGCTAGCCAGTGTAGCGCAAAGTGAGTGAATTATTTGAATTCCCAGAGTAAGATGCTCAGAATGGAGGTTCACACCCTTTGGCTGAGTGTTGTTTGAGTAAATTAAAAGTTGATGACCCCAATAACTGATAAGAAAAATCTAACCTGAGGTGTAACAAAACATTCAGCAGCCAGCTGTCTCCAGTGCGGCATCTCTTTGGCTCCAGTGTTTACAAGCATCCGAGCCACAAGCATATGAGCCATTTTGATTTGTCTTTCCCTGTATCTGGCTCTTCACTCACATGCACTGCTTTTGATCTCATGCTGCAAAGTGACATTGGGGACAGCTGTACCTGCCACCAGTTTTGAATGTGCTGTACAGTATTTGTATTGTAAAATGATGACTCTGGATCACAGTATCCTTGAGATTAATCTATTTTTCCTTGCAGGACCCAGATGTCCCTCTGGCTGGATTAGTTTTAATTTTAAATGTTATTACGTGTCTGATCAACAGAAGACTTGGATCAACAGCCAGGACAACTGTAGACACAAGGGAGCAGATCTATTCATTATAAACAGTTTAAAGGAACAGGTCAGAAAGTAAAAACATGTCAGATTATTATATTCGTAGGAGAATTTCATACAGCTTCTCCCGCAATGATATCAATGGACAGAAAGAGAAGATGGAAAGTAAAGGGAATTCTTAATGGTGATCATTCACATTATTCATAATCATTTTACTACATTTTAGCTGATATTCAGTAAATACCAGAGAGCCTGGATCGGTCTGACAGACAGTGACCATGAAGGAACCTGGAAATGGGTGGATGGAACACCACTGACCACAAGGTAAGATTGGTGAGATTACTGTTACAGGACAGCAACTATTACATAATATGCACAAAATCTAAAAAGAAATCTGATTTTAATTGTTTTTGTGTTCACATTACAGTTTCTATTCAATTACATAAGCACAATTTTGACAACAGGACTCAATACTTCAAATCACTAAACACAACTCACAAAATCACACACCCAAACAGCAAAACAACTCACCTATCCTGCAAAATGGAGCTCTGCTTTTGATGAAACCAACTACACACCGCCATGTTTAATATAAAACATGTTTGTCTTTTGGGGTCGTGTGGTGGGTGCGGCAAGGCGCATGCTCCCAAACCTGACCTGACTTGACCTGACCTGCAGCACCCATTGTAATGATCCCCCCACGCAGGCCAGAAACATCCACAACAGTTCTGTGACCAATGATGTTTCTTCTGCTTCTCCTGGTTTTGGTGAGGGTGAAGCCAGCCTCATCCATGGAAATAAACTCATGGGAGATTGCATCCGCATCCATTTCCAGCACTTTCTTACAATGCATAATGATCAATATTGCTTAGTTTAGCATTATGAAAATGCTGTATGTCATCAGTCTTGTACTTGCGGTCACATGCTCATGCCTCAGATCTTTGATTCTTTCTGCATTTCTCTGAAAGGGTCCCTTGTAAAACTGCTTCATGTTTACTTGGTGTCGTTGAAGTACGTGGGCTGGGCTGCTCAGGCTGTCTTACCTGATGTGGCTAAAAATTGTACGATCATTTATGATGTTGCTTTGAATTTCTCTTAGCCTAATTTCATTATTTGCTAAAAACTGAACTTATAATTGCTACTTCTTGTTCCTCAGTTCGATTTCTTCCACCACAATGAACTCATCTTTAAATCCTTTGATAAAAGTGTAATGTAGATATTAGTCAGATTCTAGTACAGTTGAGTGTAAAATGCTTGTACCATAAAAGTAATATTCACAGTATATTTCATATAATTTTTTGGATTACATATACAGAGTGTGTGCTATGTGGATTACATACCTGTTGTCAAAGAGATATGTCTGAACAACAGAGGCAACAGTAAGACAACTCTGTACCCTCTGTCCAGCCTCCATCATTGTCAATCCATGATTGGATGTTTCCCGTACCTGATCCCCTAATAAATCCCCAGTTTCCCCCGAATTCCGCCTGCTTGCCTGTTTTCTGCCTGCTTGCCTGCCTGTGCGAGCACCCGATCACCACCGAAACGTGACAGGTAGACTATGTGTTTAGAATTTTGCTAACATGAGCGTACATTTTGAAGTGTCTGTCTTTGAGTGTCAGCTTTTAAAGTTGGGCTTTACATTTGATTGTACTATGTTAGCAACTGAAAAAAACTTTAATTGTTAGTCAGGTTGATGTATAATTATGCTGCTGTACATTCTCATGTTTTCTGGGACAATCCTTTACGAATGGAACCAAGTTTACGATAAACTGGTTTCTCTACTTAGTAACACTTTACTTAAATCAGACATATAAATGCATTATAGATACATTCATAATGCATTGTAATGTATTCATGAAGTATTATAAACACGGCTATAAATATTTCTAAAAAGGTATAACACATTATAGCTGTCATGCCCGGCTCGTACGATCCTCGTGTGTGCCACGCCCCCTTGATTATCCACGTGTGCTTCCCCAATCGTACCCAGCTCTTCCTTGTTATTTCGCATTGTCTTGTCTATTTCAGTCCATGTCTTGCCCTGGTTTTTGTCCGTCATTGATGTTAGTCAATGTCTGATGTTCCCTCGCTGTCTGCCCCAGCGCTGTCTGAGAATTGAATTGGCCTTGTGTGTTGTCATCAGTATATTCATATATTTAGTCCTAATCATATTTCAAAAAGAAAATGAAGGCCTATATATATTATGTGATGAAATACATTAATCATATGTGTTTTTGTAAACCATGCATTACAGTATATATGCTATTATTGAGGAAAATCTATGATATGCAATACTCTTAAAGTAGCCTACCCATACTAATAAAACCAAAAATAGCATGGTTTTTGACAATGGGGTATCGTAACAAAAATATTAAAACCAATCTTTTCATGGATAAGGAAGCATAACATGATAACCAAGAGGTAAGAAATAAATTTGATGATAAATTGTTTTGAGGATATTTTATGGCTGATTTAAGACATGGGTCGGCGCCGACCCATCTAACATAAGAGATAGGAACAGAAAGCTAACACAGGCCGAAGGTTAAGCATGTTAAATGAAAGTCATCGAGATAATTACCTATAATGACCCGGCTCGTCCGATCCTTGTGTGTGCCACGCCCCCTGATTATCCACTTGTGCTTCCCCGATCTTGCCCAGCTGTGTCCTATTATTTTCGCCAAGTCTTGTCTATTTGAGTCCACATCTTGCCTTGCCTTTCGTCCGTCATTGATGTTAGGTATTGTCAGTGATGTCCTGTTCTACCCGTAGTCTTCCTTCCTTTAATAAATCCCCAGTTTTCCTCACGTTTTGCCTCCCTGCCTTGTCCTTCCCTGCATCCTTCCTTCCCGCCTGCCTGTCGCTCCTTCGCGAACCTGACAATGTGAAAACGTTTCACCTGTTTAATAGACCTCTCGATAAAAAGGTAAGGTTCATTTAAAACAAAGGCAAATTGTTGACTAGTGGGGAAACTCTGCCTTTTGGGTACTGACATCTACAGCTACTATTATGCCTATCCTAAACTCGATGTTGAAATGTTTTCAGACGTAACATGTACATGTGTTTTATTTTTCGACCATGTTTCAAACTGTTTTTAAAATGCATGATGTACAAATTGTATGCATTTATCAAATTGTTTTTTTTTTGTTGTTAATGTAACTCGAACATGGTTTATTTTACCTTCAAAAGTATGGTTGTAAGGTGAGGTTGTAATGTAAGGTGATACATATGAAATGTTTATAGTTCCTTCTGCATAGTGTGAGGCAAATCTCAAGATAGAAGTTCTATTAATTTATGTGATAGACTTCATGATTCAAATTAAATTAAACTTCAGGCTCATTATTATATGTAATTTAAAATACAGTGGAATCCGCGTAAAGTGATCATGTCTGTCTGGGTGAAATTGATCACTATATGCAGATGATCATTATAACCTTTTTTTCATTTTTCTTTAGGTCTCAGGCAGATTACCATCTAATTCACATTTGTATATTTATTACTTGAATATAAGGTAATAAAATGTTACAGCATTGCTGTTTACAGAATCTTTTTTGATTTTCAAAATATAATACAGCTGTTTCAAACACTTTTCAAATTACACTGCTGTTAAAATGAAATTACTGAACTGTTAAATCAAATATACTATAACACAATTCAATTTAATTCAGTTTTATTTGTATAGCGCATTTCCACAACATTGCATTGTCTCAAAGCCCACAGGGAGCAAGCCAGAGGCCTTATAGGTTTCTTCCCTATAAGGAAGAAACCTTGGGAGGGAGCAGACTCAAAGGGGGAACCCATCCTCCAGGGGCCGGCAGTACACTATAGGAGCCTACTGTACTTAAAATATAGCTTATTTTAGTTTCACTGTTACATCTCAGTGGCTTATTTGTGGAGGTTTATCATAATCTTTAATGAGTTTGACATTGAGAGAAAATTACTTTATTTTTCTTGTCATGTTTTCTGTGCAGGCAGCATTAGCCTCGGGTAGCTAGCCAGAAGCAGACTTTTTACTGTAAGGCGAAGTCAGCTTATCAAAGTCAACTAAAAAAGAAAAAAAGAATTAGAGCAGTTTTAATTTTTTCCGCATGTTGTCATTTATAAAAAGACCCAAAATGAACACTGCAAGCGGACTACTGCATTACTATAAATTAATTATTGAAACAGTATCTATATAGGAATGATGATCCCAAGGTTTTTGATCCATACAAGCATTTGATGACGTTATAACCGTCATCACTATAAGTGGGTTCCACTGTAATCTATTTTTGTATTATGTCATGCCCCATCCTGGGTAGTTCCCTACCTTGCACCCGTAGCCTCCGGGATAGATTGCAGATCCCTGTGACCCTGAATGGGACAAGTGGTTTCAGAAAATGGATGAATGGATGTTATGTCATGTAATCTTAGAGTATGCTCGAAATTATTACAAAGCTAAACTGATATAAGTTTTACTTGGGTTCTTCAAGTGTCAACAGCTGTGATGTTCAAAATTATTCACATGCAGAAGTTAGAGTTGGCAGGCATACATGGGTTAGAGAATTGTTGATCCTTGTGTGGATTTTCTCTTTTCACTTTGCCCCATGTTGCTCTTCTATGAGGCACACATACAGGTGAGAGCAAACTTGAGGTCAGCCAGTGTGCAGTGCCCGTGGAGCTGGGGGTTAAGGGCCTTTCTCAAGGGTCTACTGACATGTGACTATTCTGCTGAGTGCAAGGCTTGAGCCAGCAACCTTCTGATTACCAAGGCTAAACCTGCTGATCCACACCCTACCCCTATTGTACATGAAATTATAGATTGTACAATTATAGATTGAAGAAGATGTTAGTGAATCACCAAAGGGGGACATGAACTCTTATGCGCTATCGGGATAACGTTTAGGGATGGAGGGGCATCAATAACATTTAAGTGGAGGACAGTAGGAGCCCCCCAACAGATCCACACAGACACACGCACACACACATACTCAGTTCTGCAGCCAGGGAGTAAAGACAGGACATTTATTTCACTGTAAATACCCAGCAGAAAATTAACTAAACACAAAACATACTCAAAAAGCAAAACAACAAAACCAAACAGTGTTACACAGTTTATCTAACTCAATAAAATAAGCAACTAGTCTAAGCATTAGTTTTAAAACATAAAATGCAAGTGGTTGCACTTGCCCCATTACCTAGGGTGTGTTGAACCTACGTGATGGGAGTATAGGCATGCCCCTGCTACACTGTCCAGTCTCCGACCCAAACTACCAGAACAGAACAAGCCTGGACAAACAGGCACATTACAGATGGTAGACAGCTGGAAAAAGCCGTCCTCCTCGGAAGTGAGCTGGATATGATTTGCTGCCAGATATTTGAGGACCGTCCCCTGTTAACAAATTGAGGCATGCACACACAGTGTACACAGACACACACACGATCCGCACGTAAGAGTATGCAGCTTTTATAATCTGAGCATCCATGTTCATTGTTGCAAAGGAAGCAGAGGTACGGAAGGGACATCATCTCATCATAAAGTTTGCCATAAAATTAATTATGCCAAAAATCACTCAGTATGAAGAGGGAAATGGTGGCCTTCAGGGCATGACATTAAAGTGATCAACCACTTGTTTCATTTATAAATATTGGGGTGAAGGACTGTAATGCAATTCAGAACAGCAACGTGGCCAGTAGTGGGTCTTTTGAAGCTTAATTTCAATCAAACCCGACTGTATGAAAGGTTCATTCACCAAGTACATTAATGCATATACAATTTTACTTGATACAAAAGGTACAATTGTGAGGAGACAGACAGACATGACTGTATAGATAATCCTAAAATGCATCCTAAAATTCAGTAAATGCAATAAATATACAGGTAAACACGTATATGGACTGTGTAATGAGTAGAAACTGTAAGACAGAACGGTGTAAGAATGATGAACAATGTAGTGTCAAGGTGCCAATGAGCTAAACTGATGTGCAAAAGGAAGAGAGAGTGCAGTTATGAGCTAAGCTGAAGAGATCACTGTTTGATCGCTACTACAGCTTCTGTAAGGAAGCTTTTGTTGTGCCTAGTGCTTCTGGGTTAATTGCTTGAAAGTGCTTCCTACCTGGAAGGCTGTGGAAAGGATGATGACCAGGATGAGAGGGATTGCTGATGATCTTTTGAGCCAAAATGATAAGTCTAGTCTGGTCAGGATTCTGCACCAATTTAGATGAGATTAGGATGGACTGAATGATAATGACTCAGCTGAGCAGAATCAGCACACAAGTGAAACTGAAAGAGGATGTGAAACAAGCGAATAACAAAAATAATTTCACATGAACAATTACTTTATTTTTCATGGGATAAACATTGTCAGAGGTAATAATTACAATATGAAAATGTAAATGCTGGTCAAGCAGAATTCTTTCCAAACATATAAAAAAATTTAAACTTTGTTTCACATAGAATTGTGATCCCAGTCCAGATCCCATACTGGCTCAATAGGTCACACTGTGACCTCACACTAGTGTTTTTCACAGGGTATGCTGTGCCGCAAGCCTGGTGCTTCTCAGAATAAGCTGCAGGCTGACTGTAATCCAGTACACTGTAAAAAAAATATTTCCTCCTTTCCAATGAAAACTTAGTTGTCTGTCCAGCACAGTTGTTTTATGTATGACAGTTAGATGGTGTTGACTTAATTTTGTAATTAATATTACATCCATTAACTGTTGGCTGTATTATGTAGCGCCCCTTTGTGCATTAAAAGTAACACGGGAGCTACCTTGAATTCTTTTCCCTCTGTACTTATGATATTTAGGGTCCCCTATCCATTCTCTTTAAAGCCCAAACACAAATACATACATCACATTACACAAAAGAACATAATCAACACAGTAAATGGTAATATTTACTCATTTATGACAGTTTATAAAAGACATTTCACTCGGGAGCGAATAATACATTTAACATAAGAACTATACAAACGAGAGGATGCCATTCGGCCCAACAAGCTCGCTTGGGGAGAACTTAACTAATAGTCAGAGTTGTTAAAATCTTATCTAGCTCTGATTTAAAGGAACCCAAGGATTCAGCTTGCACTACGTTATCAGGAAGACTATTCCATACTCTGACTACGCGCTGTGTAAAGAAGTGCTTCCTTAAATCCAGTTTGAAATGTTCTCCCGCTAATTTCCACCTATGGCCATGAGTTCATGTATTTGAACTAATGCTGAAGTAACTATTTGGTTGAACAGCATCCAAACCTGTTAGAATCTTATATACCTGGATCATGTCCCCCCTCAGTCTCCTTTGCTTGAGACTGAACAGATTTAGCTCAAGTAACCTTTCCTCGTATGACATTCCTCTAAGACCAGGAATCATTTTTGTGGCCCTACGTTGCACCTTTTCTAAGGCCACAATGTCCTTTTTAAGATATGGTGACCAAACCTGCACACAATATTCTAGGTGAGGTCTCACCAAGGAATTGTATAATCTTAGCATTACCTCCCTTGACTTATACTCCACACACCTGGAGATATACCCCAACATCCTATTGGCCTTTTTTATTGCTTCACCACACTGGCGAGAATGGGACATGGAAGCATCAACATACACACCAAGGTCTTTTTCATGATCAGCTACCTTTATTTCAGTGGGACCCATAAAATACCTGTACTTTATATTTCTGCTCCCTAGATGGAGTACCTTACATTTGTCTACGTTAAATTTCATCTGTCAGGTATCGGCCCAGTCACTAATTAAATCAAGATCCTGCTGTAGCTGCTGAACCGCTAATTCAGTATCTGCTACACCACCCACCTTGGTGTCATCTGAAAATTTCACCAGTTTACTGTATATATTGGTATCTATATTATTTATGTAAATTAGAAACAATAGTGGTCCTAAAATCGAACCCTGCGGTACCCCACTATGGACGCAGGCCCACTGTGACATTGTGCCTCTTATAACTACTCGCTGTTTCCTATCTGTTAACCAGTTATCAATCCAGGTCGCTATGGTACCCTGTCGCTTAGAGTTTAAGTAGGAGCCTCTTGTGGGGGACAACATCAAAAGCCTTTTGGAAATCTAAGTAGATGACATCATAGGCCTTCTTATCATCAACTTCCTGAGTAGCTTCCTCAAAAAACTCCAACAGATTCGTTAAACAGGATCTACCTCTCCTAAATCCATACTGGCTATCCCGCAAAATGTTATTGGAGTCCAGGTAATCTACCATTTTCTCTTTGATTATAGCCTCCATAACTTTACCAGTTATACAAGTTAGACTGATTGGCCTATAGTTTGACAAATTACTTCTATCCCCTTTTTTGAAAATGGCCGTTATGTTGGCATGCTTCCAATCAGAAGGTACCACACCTTCAGATAAGGATTTTTGAAACAGTAAAGTTAACGGTCGGCAAATAATATCCCTCATCTCTTTTAACACTATAGGTAAGATGCCATCAGGGCCCTGTGATTTATTTATTTTGAGCTTAGCTAGGCTTTGCAAAACATCAGCTTCAGTTATATATATATATATATATATATATATATATATATATATATATATATATATATATATATATATATATTAGTTATAGACGATGCTGGATAGGTAATAACTGGTAAATTACTAAGGTCCTCAACAGTGAATACCCGTGAAAAACTATCATTGAACTCATTTACTATATCAATGTCGTTTACTATAAGACCCTTACTATCCTGCAGATTAGCAATTTCAGGTTTTAGAGCTCTTTTAGAGTTAATATACTGGAAGAAACTTTTAACGTCATCCTTAGCTTCCAATGCAATCATCCTTTTGACATTTCTTTTAGCTCGTCTAATATTTTTTAACTCAGCCTGTAGACTGTCACGCTCGTTACGAGCGCTGGGTGAGGCGCACAGACGGGGCGATGGGCAGAGAGGCAGTCGACCAGGCAAGAGCAGGGTGAACGGGGATTTATTAGTCAGACGAGGACTGGGAAACATCTCACGAATACGTACACTAGGTAACATCAATGACAGACAACAGCTCTCTGCCATTACACCACCTTCTTCTCCACCGCTCTCTTCCTGCGCCTCTCTCAACCTTGACCCTCAGCGCTCATTGGACCACACCTCACCCAAATAAATATATGAATAAATTATAACATGCCCGGTTTACAATAATACAAGATATCAACACAGCACATATACAAACATAAGAATTTCCTTTTTTTTTTTCTTTACCTCAAAAGTTCAACATTTAATACATGAACATAATGAAGAAATACAAAAAAAAAACATTTTTAACAACTGGGTTACACCCTCCCCCTTCTGAACGTCTGCATGTCCCCATCAGACATACTATCCCATATCAAACCTAAGGGCATCACAGATGTTAGAACTCTCTTAATCTAATGTTTCCCTATCTTGATGATAACACCTCTATGTACTATAGTTAAGGGTTGATCTCTCAACCTCCCTGGTTCATCATACGTAAGTTTAATGGTTGGTTTTATTAATTTTTTGGGACGAGTATCTGACCTAACCCTCACTTTTTGTTTGGGCAGCATAACAGTCTCAGACTCTTTCGCTGGTCCCTCCCCATCATCACTAGTGGTAACAGGATCTATATACTGCTCTGAATCATTTTCATGCAAACCCTGGGACTCAGCTTCAGAATCTTCGACTGGGGTAGCATTACCTCCCTCACTCCCATCACTCGGCTGAAGAACATCATCTCTCTTTGGGAAACTACCTATATGCCTAGCACGGCCCTCACTCTGAGGAGGAAACAAGTTGTAAAGGGTGTGGAATATTCAAGGTCAGAGGATGCATCAGAAAACTCCTGATTCAACATGAGTGACTGGCATCTCAGATAAGTCCTTAGTCTGCTTCGGGCGAGTACTGACTTTGGTTCGTAGCCGAACAGGTAATTCTTCCTTCCCATCTGCTGTTGGAACCCTCACATACATTATCTTGTCACTACCCCTCTCATCCTCACGTCTGATCTTAAATACTGGAAGGTTGGGCATCCTTCCTACTACAACATAGGGAGTAGGATTCCATCGACTTTCCTAGCTTGTGCTTCCCTTTTAGCCCCAAATTCCGGAGCAACACCCGGTCTCCAATCTCCAACCTCTGAAATCCAACTTTCTGGTCATAGAGTTTCTTATTTCGCTGGTGTCTCTTGTCTGCAGCTTCGGAAGCAAGCTTATAGGCTTCTGACAAATCCTCCTTCAGCTTACTTACATAGCGAGAATGACACTCATGTTCTATGTTATCTGGAGAGGTTCCAAAGCACAGGTCTACTGGAAGTCTTGCCTCTCGCCCAAACATTAAAAAATATGTTGAGTATCCGGTAGCGTCACACTTTGTGCTGTTATAAGCATGAACCAGGTATCCCACATGCTGACTCCAGTGGTGTTTCTTCTCCTGACCCAGAGTGCCAAGCATTGAAAGCAAGGTTCGGTTGAACCTCTCCAGCTGAGGATCTCCTTGTGGATGATAGCGGGTTGTCCGCGATTTTCTAATACCCATCAGATTCAGGAGCTCTTTGATCAGATGGCTTTCGAAGTCTCTGCCCTGATCGGAATGGATCCTTGCAGGCAGTCCATAATGTACAAAATATTTCTTGACTAAGGTCTTAGCGACAACATGAGCTTTCTGGTTTTTTGTAGGGAAGGCCTGGGTGTACCGCGTAAAATGGTCCGTCACTACAAGCACATTACCTATGCCCTTCGAATCCGGTTCCATGCAAAGAAAATCCATGCAAACGAGATCCATCGGTCCATTCCTCACAATATGATGCAACGGGGCAGCTCTCTGACAAGGGGAATTTCGAATGACTCATTGTCCACAGTTTCTAATGTATTCTTCTACATCTACCGCCATCTTTGGCCAAAAGAATCGGCTTCTCATGAGGTCACTAGCTCTTTCCACCCCCAGGTGTCCCAAATCATCATGCATAGCCCACAGCACTACATCCCTGAACTCTCTAGGCAGGACAAGCTGATGGACTACTTCACCCGACGACCGCCTGCTCAAACGGTATAATAAACCACCTTTCAGAGTTAATTTTCCCATTTCCCTTTTCATCAGTGACTGCTCTAGATCTAGATTGTCATCCTTAGGCCATTTTCCATATTTAACCGCCTGTATAACAGGCCCTATCGTTGCATCCTCTTTCTGAGATCTTCTAAGATCCTGCATGGACATCTGCTTTAAGGATTTCAACTCCAAGTGAGTCGGAAACGCGTAAATGTCCAGAACACTGTCAGGTGAAGCTCCTATCTGGTCTACATACCTCAGTGGGCTAATAGAGGATTCAAGAGCACAAACAGGTTGGCTTAGACTTCACACCAGACTCAGGTATGGTCACCCACTCTGTAGCGTCTTCTTCAGGAATGTTTCTAGATAGTAAGTCAGCATCGATATTGTGACGGCCTGGCCGGTACTGCACATCAAACTCATACACAGACAATGCAGCTAACCACCTGTGCCCGACAGCATTAAGCTTTGCTGACGTGAACACGTAGGTGAGGGGATTGTTATCTGTACGTACTGTGAATTTAGCTCCATACAAGTACTCGTGGAACTTATCAACGACAGCCCACTTCAAAGACAAGAACTCCAATTGGTGGATCGGATAATTCTTCTCAGATGGTTTCAATTTTCTGCTTGCAAAAGCAACTGGGGGCAAGCCCTCTGGATGCTCTTGATATAGTACTGCACCCAGCCCTTTTAAACTAGCATCAACATGCAAAATGTATGGCTTTTGGGGATCAGCAAACGCCAATACTGCAGCATGTGTGAGGCAATTAATAATCTGATGGAAAGCATCTACATAAGAGTCATCCCATCTCTCACCAAAGGGTTCAGATTCTCTCATGTACTGTTTAGACGGATCTATGGCATTTTTCTTGCCCTTCTGAACCGGAGCATACCCTTTGGTGAGCTCTGTCAGTGGACGAACGATGGCAGAATAATTTGCTATAAACCGGCTATAATAACCACAGAATCCTAAGAATGACTGCAAAGTTTTCAAGTTTGTCGGCTGAAGCCAGTTGGTCACTGCCTCAATCTTAGCTGGATCAGTAGAGACACCATTGGCAAATACTTCACCTGTGTCAAGCAAATTTGGCACTTATCTACAGAGATTTTCAGCCCTACTTCTCCAATGCGGTCAAGAACTTTGAGCAACCTCTCTTCATGCTCCTCGAGAGTCCTACCAAAGACAATCAAGTCATCTAAATATACCAGGACCTCCAGTAAGTTCATATCACCCACAGCCTTTTCCATTAATCTTTGGAAGGTGGCTGGAGCTCCTGATATCCCCTGTGGCATCCGTTCGAATTGAAAGAAGCCTATTGGACAAATAAAAGCAGTTTTTTCTTTGTCTTCCTCATCCATGGCTGTCTGGTAATAGTCGCTTCTCAGGTCAAGAACAGAGAACCAACGGCTACCTGACAAGGCATTCAATGCATCATCTATGCAAGGTGTTGTGTATTAGTCTGTGATGGTCCAACTGTTCAGGAGTCTGTAATCTATACAAATTCTTATGGTCCCATTTTTCTTCCTCACAACAACTATTGGGGAGGCATAGGGGCTACGAGATTCTTTTATTATACCAGCCTGCTGGAGTTCCTGCAGATGTTTCCTCACATCTTCAGTATCTGCAGGTGACAGCTGGCGTGAGTGCTGGCGGAAGGGTCTTGAGTCAGACAGTCTGATTCTGTGCTCCACCCGTTTCGTCAACCCAAAATCCCATTCATGCATGGAAAAAACATGAGCTCTTTGAGCCAGTTTCTGACGCATTCGATCTTTCCATTCTTCGGAGACAGGAGAGTCCCCAAAGTTAATCATATTAGCATAAAACCTGGATCACACTGAATCCTTGGAAGGAAAAGTAGCGATAGAATCTACAAGATGAACATGTCCAATAACTGTCCCCTCAGGTATGGCTGTTTCCTTCCATGACTTGTTCTCCACTAAGACTCTGAGACTATTCATTTCTAATGCCCGTCTTGGCATCACCATAGGTTGGAGTAACACACCAGCAGGAAGTGGAGTCACTGGGGAGGCATCCACCATCAGAATCCCCTGGTCAACTGCATGCTTTAACTCAACCCAGCAAACAGCTTGCATCTCTCCACCCAGAGACAAGTTCAAGGGCCTGGACCCTGCCACCTCACACAGCCAACCTCATCTCTGTCATCAGCTATGGAGTCGGTGGTACTGCGCACATCCCGGTCATCAGCATCACAAAACTTTATGCCTAGTGTCTGAGCAATATCCACTCCACTTTCTTTACACTGCCTCACTAACTGTCTAACATAGGTAGCATTAGTCCCCACAATTACTGGTATCTGGTCGGACGTCTTAGGACTAGGACAAATAAGGGCAAGTATAGTCACGGCCTGACTTGTACCCACAATCTCAGCTGGGTATTCTAGATCAACCACAATATAACCTAAGAAGGGGTAACTGACAGTAGATTCGCTCAAACCCCAGATAACGAACCCAGACACTGGCTGGATGGGAACATCAGATAAATACTTCTGGTACCAGAACTCAAAAATAATGGTAACCTGCGAACCACTATCAAGCAACGCAGTGCATGAGTGTCCATTGACTTTCAGCGGTACAAGGCTACGCGGCCCCACCAAGCCTTCCGGGACAAATGCCGTCCCCTGCTTGGTAGCAGCACTGTTTTTGACCTCACAATTATGCTCACCAGCCCTGCTGTTGCCGAGCCGTGGGTTCTTTGAGACCCGTAATGCCTGAATTAGCTTCTTAATCACCTTACCCTGGTATTCAGGGTTCTGGCACTTCACAGCGAAATGCCCATCCTCTCCACAACGATAGCAGAACTGCTCTTTGGAGCCTTTTAATTGCCTCCAAGAAGAGTTAGAGGCCGAATTTGCCGCTTCCACATTTGTGACTATGGTTAAAGCTTCGGCCGCAGTATTCTTTCTGTTAACCTTCTGTTGAAACCGCTTCAATTGTTTTTTTTTACAGCAGCTAATTCCGAATTATGTTGGACCTCATAATGACCTGCTGCGTTCACCAGTACTTGCTCAGTACTCTCCGGCTTACCGGGAACTGGTCGGGTCACTGTGCCCACAATCAAGGTTTTAAGCTCCTTTATTTCCGATTTCAAGGTCTGAATCTCAGCATACTTTGAGTCTACCTTAGATTTGGTTAGTACACTTTACATCGATGAGCTAAGGTTCTTCCTTGAAGCCTCATATTCCTCTTCCTCCCGAATCTCCTTCAATAGCTGATGAAAAGTGGGTGGATCTGCTTTTCTTTGTCTTAAACGGAGATGCATCAGCATTAGGTCCGAAGCAACAGCGCCCCTTAACAGTTGCTCTACCCTCGCTCTATCAGCTGAGCCAACTGGAACACCACCCTTCTTAACCTTTTCCAACGACCGGTCTAAGCGACATAGGAAGTCGGACAGCTTCTCGCCTGATTGCTGCTGCAATAAGCGAAAGGCAAAATACAGGTCGTCTCCAGTCTCTACTGACCCAAATGCATCTTCCAAAGCATCCAAACATTCACCTGCATGGACATCAGGGTTACTCGCTCTCACAGCTTTAATTATCCCTAGCGCCGGCCCCTTAAGGCTTTCCATTAACCTCTGTCTCTTCTCCTTTCCAGAGCAATCACACTCCTCCACCATGAGTCACGCCTGCTCCATCCAGACCTCAAATGGCTCCTCACCTGCTGGGGTGGGCAACAGAGAAAAGACGTAGGCGGCGATAGCCACCAGGCTCAACGGAAGGTCTGGGCTTTTCTAACAGGTCACTAACAGCACGAAGTATGGCCTCTGTGGGATCAGTGGAATGGTCAGGAGCAGAGAAGAGAGTACGAAGTTCCTCTAAGGTCTTCCCCTCTTTCTGTAGGAACCCTACGAGCTTGTGGCCAAAATCATCAGTATCATCTGGCAGAGTTTCACCTACTACTACAATAAGCCAGGGCTCTCCTCCACCAATAGACAGCACTTCCTTTGGAACATTTGCCTCCTTGAGGTTCTCCTTGCATTCACACAAAGCCATCAGCTGACTGTGCTTCACATCAAAAGTCCTACCTCGGACACGAACATGACCCAAACATTTCACAGTCTGGAGAGTATCCTCAATCTCGCTGATGTCCGCGTCATCAGGGATGATCACCATAAGCGTATGAGCCTCAGACAGACCCTCACCATGACACCAACCTTTCAGCTTTGCTACTAACTCAGCTGCATGCGTCATGTTCACCAGTAAACTTTATTTTCCCGGTTGTGAAGTAACTCAATATCTATTTAGCTAAGGACCCTAATCAGATCCCAGCGGTGCCTCCAATTTATGTAGCACCCTTTTGTGCATTAAAAGTAACACGGGAGCTACCTTGAATTCTTTTCCCTCTGTACTTATGATATTTATGGTCCCCTATCCATTCTTTTTAAAGCCCAAACAGAAATACATACATCACTTTACACAAAAGAACATAATCAACACAGTAATACAATAAAATTATTATTAATTAAATATTAAATAATAATATTTACTCATTTATGACATGACATTTCACTCGGGAGCGAATAATACATTTTCATCCCTTTAACTCGAAACGGAATAGTCCCACCCCTCCTGGAGCCGACACCTTATCGTGGTGGAGGGGTTTGCGTGTTACAATGATCCCAGGAGCTATGTTGTCTGGGGCTTTATGCCCCTGGTAGGGTCACCCAAGGCAAACAGGTCCTGGGTGAGGAACCAGATGAAGCGCGGCTCAAAAACCCCTTATGATGATGAAAATATTGGAACCACGTTTTCCCTTGCCCGGACGCGGGTCACCGGGGCCCGCCCCTGGAGCCAGGCCTGGGGGTGGGGCTCAATGGCGAGCGCTTGGTGGCCAGGCCTATACCCATGGGGCCTGGTCAGGCGCAGCCCGAACAAGGCACGTGGGTCCCCCCTCCATGGGAGGGGCCATAGGGGTCGGGTGCGAGGCGATCTGGGCGGCAGCCAAAGGCGGGGACCCTGGCGGTCCGATCCTCGGCTGCAGAAGCTAGCTCTAGGGACATGGAATGTCACCTCTCTGATGGGGAAAGAGCCTGAGCTGGTGCGCGAGGTTGCGAAGTTCCGGCTAGATATAGTCGGACTCACCTCGACGCACGGCTTGGGCTCTGGAACCAGTCTCCTTGAGGGGGGTTGGACCCTTTTCCACTCTGGAGTTGCCCGCGGGGAGAGGCGCCGAGCGGGCATGGGCATACTTATTGCCCCCAGGCTGGGTGCCTGTACATTGGGGTTTACCGCAGTGGACGAGAGGGTAGCCTCCCTCCGCCTTCGGGTGGGGGGACGGGTCCTGACTGTTGTTTGCGCTTATGCGCCAAACAGCAGTTCAGAATACCCACCCTTTTTGGAGTCCTTGGAAGGGATGTTGGAGAGTGCTCCTCCTGGGGACTCCCTTGTTCTGCTGGGGGACTTCAATGCTCACGTGGACAGCGACAGTGAGACCTGGAGGGGCGTGATTGGGAGGAACGGCCCCCCCGATCTGAACCCGAGCGGTGTTTTGTTATTGGACTTCTGTGCTCGTCACGGACTGTCCATAATGAACACCATGTTCAAGCATAAGGGTGTCCATATGTGCACTTGGCACCAGGACACCCTAGGCCGCAGTTCGATGATCAACTTTGTAGTCGTGTCGTCGGACTTGCGGCCGCATGTTTTGGACACTCGGGTGAAGAGAGGGGCGGAGCTGTCAACCGATCACTACCTGGTAGTGGGTTGGCTCCGCTGGTGGGGGAGGAAGCCGGCCAGGCCTGGCAGGCCCAAGCGTATAGTGAGGGTCTGCTGGGAACGTCTGGCGGAATCCCCTGTCAGGGAGAGTTTCTACCTCCAGCAGAACTTCTCCCATATCCCGGGGGAGGCAGGGGACATTGAGTCCGAATGGGCCATGTTCCGTGCCTCCATTGTGGAGGTGGCTGACCGGAGCTGCAGCCGTAAGGTGGTCGGTGCCTGTCGCGGCGGCAATCCCCGAACCTGCTGGTGGACACCGGTGGTAAGGGATGCCGTCAAGCTGAAGAAGGAGTCCTATCGGGCCTTTCTGGCCTGTGGGACTCCAGACGCAGCCGACAGCTACCGGCAGGCCAAGCAGAATGCGGCTTTGGCGGTCGCTGAGGCAAAAACTCGGGTGTGGGAGGAGTTTGGTGAGGCCATGGAGAACGACTTCCGGACGGCTTCGAGGAGATTCTGGTCCACCATCCGGCGGCTCCGGGCGGGAAAGCGGTGCAGCATCAACACTATTTATGGTGGGGATGGTGCGCTGCTGACTTCAGCTCGGGACGTTTTGGGTCGGTGGAGGGAGTACTTCGAAGACCTCCTCAATCCCACCGACACGCCTTCCGATGTGGGGACTTGGGGGTGGACTCGCCTATCTCGGGGGTGGACGTCGCTGAGGTGGTCAAAAAGCTCCTCGGTGGCCGGGCCCCGGGGATGGACGAGATTCGCCCAGAGTTCCTCAAGGCTCTGGATGCTGCGGGGCTGTCCTGGCTGACACGCATCTGCGGCATCGCGTGGACATCGGGGGCAGTGCCTCTGGATTGGCAGACCGGGGTGGTGGTCCCCCTCTTTAAGAAGGGGGACCGGAGGGTGTGTTCCAACTACAGGGGGATCACACTCCTCAGCCTCCCTGGCAAGGTCTATTCGGGGGTCCTGGAAAGGAGGGTCCGCCGGATTGTCGAACCTCGGATCCAGGAGGAGCAGTGTGGTTTTCGCCCTGGCCGTGGAACCGTGGACCAGCTCTATACTCTCAGCAGGGTTCTGGAGGGTTCATGGGAGTTTGCCCGACCAGTCTACATGTGTTTTGTGGACTTGGAAAAGGCATTCGACCGTGTCCCTCGTGGGGTCCTGTGGGGAGTGCTCCGGGAGTATGGGGTATCGGGCTCCCTTTTAAGGGCGGTTTGGTCCCTGTATGACCGGTGCCAGAGTTTGGTCCGCATGGGCGGCAATAAGTCAGACTCGTTTCTGGTGAGGGTTGGACTCCGTCAGGGCTGCCCTTTGTCACCGATTCTGTTCATAGTTTTTATGGACAGAATTTCTAGGCGCAGCCAGGGCGTTGAGGGCGTCCGGTTCGGTGACCTCAGGATTAGGTCTCTGCTTTTTGCGGATGATGTGGTTCTGTTGGCCTCATCGAGCCGTGACCTTCAGCTCTCACTGGAGCAGTTCGCAGCCGAGTGCGAAGCGGCTGGGATGAGAATCAGCACCTCCAAATCCGAGACCATGGTTCTCAGCCGGAAAAGGGTAGAGTGCTCTCTCCGGGTTGGGGATGGGGTCCTCCCCCAAGTGGAGGAGTTTAAGTATCTCGGGATCTTGTTCACGAGTGGGGGAACGATGGAGCGAGAGATCGACAGGCGGATCGGTGCGGCGTCAGCAGTCATGCGGGCGCTGCATCGGTCTGTCATGGTGAAGAGAGAGCTGAGCCAAAAGGCGAAGCTCTCGATTTACCAGTCGATCTACGTTCCTACCCTCACCTATGGTCATGAGCTTTGGGTAGTGACCGAAAGAACGAGATCGCGGGTACAAGCGGCCGAAATGAGTTTCCTCTGCAGGGTGGCTGGGCTCTCCCTTAGAGATAGGGTGAGGAGCTCAGTCATTCGGGAGGGACTCAGAGTAGAGCCGCTGCTCCTCCGCATCGAGAGGAGCCAGATGAGGTGGCTCGGGCATCTGATCAGGATGCCTCCGGGACGCCTCCCTGGGGAGGTATTCCGGGCATGTCCCACTGGGAGGAGACCCCGGGGAAGACCCAGGACACGCTAGAGAGACTATGTCTCTCGGCTGGCCTGGGAACGCCTCGGGGTCCCCCCAGAGGAGCTGGACGAAGTGGCCGGGGAGAGGGAAGTCTGGGTCTCCCTGCTGAGGCTGGTGGCCCCGCGACCCGACTCCGGATTAAGCGGGAGATGATGGATGGATGGATGGATGGATGGTCTTAACAGTTATGTGATGCAAATACATAAGACGAGCTATAAACCGAAAGCAGGGAAAAATTCCTTAAACAAAAACGCAGTGATGACTCATTTCACACAACTCGTAACATCAGCGGAATTGAAAAATTGAAATGAACTCTGGGACCTTCTAGTGGAGGTGCTGCTTCAGGATACCTGACAACTCCGTCGACTTTGCCAGTCCAATTGCTGCAGAATTGTCAGCTAAGAGAAATGTGTGTATCCTCCATTTCTTTCGCTCACCACGACACAGGTGAATGTGGCATATCTGTGTTCTTATAATCACGTCTGACACTTTCATTTTCTTTACCTCTGATCTCCAAGCACTCCCACCACCGGGAGAAAGAGAAAGCATGACCCGTACGGGGATCGAACCCATGACCTTGGCGTGATTAGCACCACGCTCTAACCAGCTGAGCTAACCGGCCAAGCGGCAGAAAAGGTCGGCTACATCACATGCAAAAAGTGCAAAAGAAATGTTTTTGAGCCAGAGTGCGCCATGGGGCGCAAAACTGAGCCCATGATAGGTCCCACCGAGATTTGAACTCGGATCGCTGGATTCAAAGTCCAGAGTGCTAACCATTACACCATGGAACCAGCTGGTGCATTGCAGCCCAGGCGGAGACGAGCTCCAAAACGCATGTCACGTGCTGCCAAAACCCGGGATTGAACCAGGGACCTTTAGATCTTCAGTCTAACGCTCTCCCAACTGAGCTATTCCGGCACATTCGTGAGCTCCACTCTTGCCGTTTTCTGCCTCTTTCTTTGGAGCCCATCTCCCCACCTGAGCCACATGCCGTGAATGTCGACCTTAAGCAGCAGCAAGCTATGAAAAGTGTCCGATTTTAAGCCATAGTACGGTACACGAGTCAGGTGAGAGGCTCTTCTCAAGCTAACAAGAGACTGTTGCTCAACAAAGACAATATGTCAGACAGTGGAATGTGTGAGAAAGTGCAGAGATGCAAGGATGGGCAAGAAGGTGGTCAGAAGTGTGAAGCTGAGATGCCTCTGTGTAGTTTTTAGCTAGGGGAACTGTAATGAGCCAGCCTCAGGGCTCCGCTTGCCAGGGGTTGAGCGGAAATGTGGAGTACCTGTCTTGAGATAAGACTGAATTAGCTGGAGTTCAGCGCTGAGTGTACAGTCGTTAAAAGAGCAGCTTTGCATTGGCCGGGAATCGAACCCGGGCCTCCCGCGTGGCAGGCGAGAATTCTACCACTGAACCACCAATGCAAACACACGAGACCGACTTTCCGCCGAAAGACCGGAAAAATTCCTAAAGCAGAAACGGAGTGATGACAGCTCATTTCACACAACTGTTAAGATCAACGGAATATTTATAAATTGAAATGCTTGAAGCACAAGAACTCTGGGACCTTCTAGTGGAAGTGCTGCTTCGGGATACTTGACAACTCCGTCGACTTTTCCAATAAATGCCTCGAAAAAAGCTAGTTCCATCAGAAAGTTGTAAAGAGCATCAGAAGGCAGCACGGTTTTACAACGCGGGTTGGATTTTTCTTCAAGAACTACTACGCTCTTTGAGCAAATTGTGTATGTCAACGTATACTTTGCCAGTCCAATTGCTGCAGAATTGTCAGCTAAGAGAAATGCGTGTATCCTCCATTTCTTTCGCTCACGACGACACAGGTGAATGTGGCATATCTGTGTTCTTATAATCACGTCTGACACTTTCATTTTCTTTACCTCTGATCTCCAAGCACTCCCACCACCGGGAGAAAGAGAAAGCATGGCCCGTACGGGGATCAAACCCATGACCTTGGCGTGATTAGCACCACGCTCTAACCAGCTGAGCTAACCGGCCAAGCGGCAGAAAAGGTCGGCTACATCACATGCAAAAAGTGCAAAAGAAATGTTTTTGAGCCAGAGTGCGCCATGGGGCGCAAAACTGAGCCCATGATAGGTCCCACCGAGATTTGAACTCGGATCGCTGGATTCAAAGCCCAGAGTGCTAACCATTACACCATGGAACCAGCTGGTGCCCTGCAGCCCAGGCGGAGACGAGCTCCAAAACGCATGTCACGTGCTGCCAAAACCCGGGATTGAACCAGGGACCTTTAGATCTTCAGTCTAACGCTCTCCCAACTGAGCTATTCCGGCACATTCGTGAGCTCCACTCTTGCCGTTTTCTGCCTCTTTCTTTGGAGCCCATCTCCCCACCTGAGCCACATGCCGTGAATGTCGACCTTAAGCAGCAGCAAGCTATGAAAAGTGTCCGATTTTAAGCCATAGTACGGTACACGAGTCAGGTGAGAGGCTCTTCTCAAGCTAACACGAGACTGTTGCTCAACAAAGACAATATGTCAGACAGTGGAATGTGTGAGAAAGTGCAGAGATGCAAGGATGGGCAAGAAGGTGGTCAGAAGTGTGAAGCTGAGATGCCTCTGTGTAGTTTTTAGCTAGGGGAACTGTAATGAGCCAGCCTCAGGGCTCCGCTTGCCAGGGGTTGAGCGGAAATGTGGAGTACCTGTCTTGAGATAAGACTGAATTAGCTGGAGTTCAGCGCTGAGTGTACAGTCGTTAAAAGAGCAGCTTTGCATTGGCCGGGAATCGAACCCGGGCCTCCCGCGTGGCAGGCGAGAATTCTACCACTGAACCACCAATGCAAACACACGAGACCGACTTTCCGCCGAAAGACCGGAAAAATTCCTAAAGCAGAAAGGGAGTGATGACAGCTCATTTCACACAACTGTTAAGATCAACGGAATATTTATAAATTGAAATGCTTGAAGCACAAGAACTCTGGGACCTTCTAGTGGAAGTGCTGCTTCGGGATACTTGACAACTCCGTCGACTTTTCCAATAAATGCCTCGAAAAAAGCTAGTTCCATCAGAAAGTTGTAAAGAGCATCAGAAGGCAGCACGGTTTTACAACACGGGTTGGATTTTTCTTCAAGAACTACTACGCTCTTTGAGCAAATTGTGTATGTCAACGTATACTTTGCCAGTCCAATTGCTGCAGAATTGTCAGCTATGAGAAATGCGTGTATCCTCCATTTTTTTCGCTCACCACGACACAGGTGAATGTGGCATATCTGTGTTCTTATAATCACGTCTGACACTTTCATTTTCTTTACCTCTGATCTCCAAGCACTCCCACCACCGGGAGAAAGAGAAAGCATGGCCCGTACGGGGATCGAACCCATGACTTTGGCGTGATTAGCACCACGCTCTAACCAGCTGAGCTAACCGGCCAAGCGGCAGAAAAGGTCGGCTACATCACATGCAAAAAGTGCAAAAGAAATGTTTTTGAGCCAGAGTGCGCCATGGGGCGCCAAACTGAGCCCATGATAGGTCCCACCGAGATTTGAACTCGGATCGCTGGATTCAAAGCCCAGAGTGCTAACCATTACACCATGGAACCAGCTGGTGCATTGCAGCCCAGGCGGAGACGAGCTCCAAAACGCATGTCACGTGCTGCCAAAACCCGGGATTGAACCAGGGACCTTTAGATCTTCAGTCTAACGCTCTCCCAACTGAGCTATTCCGGCACATTCGTGAGCTCCACTCTTGCCGTTTTCTGCCTCTTTCTTTGGAGCCCATCTCCCCACCTGAGCCACATGCCGTGAATGTCGACCTTAAGCAGCAGCAAGCTATGAAAAGTGTCCGATTTTAAGCCATAGTACGGTACACGAGTCAGGTGAGAGGCTCTTCTCAAGCTAACACGAGACTGTTGCTCAACAAAGACAATATGTCAGACAGTGGAATGTGTGAGAAAGTGCAGAGATGCAAGGATGGGCAAGAAGGTGGTCAGAAGTGTGAAGCTGAGATGCCTCTGTGTAGTTTTTAGCTAGGGGAACTGTAATGAGCCAGCCTCAGGGCTCCGCTTGCCAGGGGTTGAGCGGAAATGTGGAGTACCTGTCTTGAGATAAGACTGAATTAGCTGGAGTTCAGCGCTGAGTGTACAGTCGTTAAAAGAGCAGCTTTGCATTGGCCGGGAATCGAACCCGGGCCTCCCGCGTGGCAGGCGAGAATTCTACCACTGAACCACCAATGCAAACACACGAGACCGACTTTCCGCCGAAAGACCGGAAAAATTCCTAAAGCAGAAAGGGAGTGATGACAGCTCATTTCACACAACTGTTAAGATCAACGGAATATTTATAAATTGAAATGCTTGAAGCACAAGAACTCTGGGACCTTCTAGTGGAAGTGCTGCTTCGGGATACTTGACAACTCCGTCGACTTTTCCAATAAATGCCTCGAAAAAAGCTAGTTCCATCAGAAAGTTGTAAAGAGCATCAGAAGGCAGCACGGTTTTACAACACGGGTTGGATTTTTCTTCAAGAACTACTACGCTCTTTGAGCAAATTGTGTATGTCAACGTATACTTTGCCAGTCCAATTGCTGCAGAATTGTCAGCTATGAGAAATGCGTGTATCCTCCATTTTTTTCGCTCACCACGACACAGGTGAATGTGGCATATCTGTGTTCTTATAATCACGTCTGACACTTTCATTTTCTTTACCTCTGATCTCCAAGCACTCCCACCACCGGGAGAAAGAGAAAGCATGGCCCGTACGGGGATCGAACCCATGACTTTGGCGTGATTAGCACCACGCTCTAACCAGCTGAGCTAACCGGCCAAGCGGCAGAAAAGGTCGGCTACATCACATGCAAAAAGTGCAAAAGAAATGTTTTTGAGCCAGAGTGCGCCATGGGGCGCCAAACTGAGCCCATGATAGGTCCCACCGAGATTTGAACTCGGATCGCTGGATTCAAAGCCCAGAGTGCTAACCATTACACCATGGAACCAGCTGGTGCATTGCAGCCCAGGCGGAGACGAGCTCCAAAACGCATGTCACGTGCTGCCAAAACCCGGGATTGAACCAGGGACCTTTAGATCTTCAGTCTAACGCTCTCCCAACTGAGCTATTCCGGCACATTCGTGAGCTCCACTCTTGCCGTTTTCTGCCTCTTTCTTTGGAGCCCATCTCCCCACCTGAGCCACATGCCGTGAATGTCGACCTTAAGCAGCAGCAAGCTATGAAAAGTGTCCGATTTTAAGCCATAGTACGGTACACGAGTCAGGTGAGAGGCTCTTCTCAAGCTAACACGAGACTGTTGCTCAACAAAGACAATATGTCAGACAGTGGAATGTGTGAGAAAGTGCAGAGATGCAAGGATGGGCAAGAAGGTGGTCAGAAGTGTGAAGCTGAGATGCCTCTGTGTAGTTTTTAGCTAGGGGAACTGTAATGAGCCAGCCTCAGGGCTCCGCTTGCCAGGGGTTGAGCGGAAATGTGGAGTACCTGTCTTGAGATAAGACTGAATTAGCTGGAGTTCAGCGCTGAGTGTACAGTCGTTAAAAGAGCAGCTTTGCATTGGCCGGGAATCGAACCCGGGCCTCCCGCGTGGCAGGCGAGAATTCTACCACTGAACCACCAATGCAAACACACGAGACCGACTTTCCGCCGAAAGACCGGAAAAATTCCTAAAGCAGAAACGGAGTGATGACAGCTCATTTCACACAACTGTTAAGATCAACGGAATATTTATAAATTGAAATGCTTGAAGCACAAGAACTCTGGGACCTTCTAGTGGAAGTGCTGCTTCGGGATACTTGACAACTCCGTCGACTTTTCCAATAAATGCCTCGAAAAAAGCTAGTTCCATCAGAAAGTTGTGAAGAGCATCAGAAGGCAGCACGGTTTTACAACGCGGGTTGGATTTTTCTTCAAGAACTACTACGCTCTTTGAGCAAATTGTGTATGTCAACGTATACTTTGCCAGTCCAATTGCTGCAGAATTGTCAGCTAAGAGAAATGCGTGTATCCTCCATTTCTTTCGCTCACCACGACACAGGTGAATGTGGCATATCTGTGTTCTTATAATCACGTCTGACACTTTCATTTTCTTTACCTCTGATCTCCAAGCACTCCCACCACCGGGAGAAAGAGAAAGCATGGCCCGTACGGGGATCGAACCCATGACCTTGGCATGATTAGCACCACGCTCTAACCAGCTGAGCTAACCGGCCAAGTGGCAGAAAAGGTCGGCTACATCACATGCAAAAAGTGCAAAAGAAATGTTTTTGAGCCAGAGTGCGCCATGGGGCGCAAAACTGAGCCCATGATAGGTCCCACCGAGATTTGAACTCGGATCGCTGGATTCAAAGCCCAGAGTGCTAACCATTACACCATGGAACCAGCTGGTGCATTGCAGCCCAGGTGGAGACGAGCTCCAAAACGCATGTCACGTGCTGACAAAACCCGGGATTGAACCAGGGACCTTTAGATCTTCAGTCTAACGCTCTCCCAACTGAGCTATTCCGGCACATTCGTGAGCTCCACTCTTGCCGTTTTCTGCCTCTTTCTTTGGAGCCCATCTCCCCACCTGAGCCACATGCCGTGAATGTCGACCTTAAGCAGCAGCAAGCTATGAAAAGTGTCCGATATTAAGCCATAGTACGGTACACGAGTCAGGTGAGAGGCTCTTCTTAAGCTAACACGAGACTGTTGCTCAACAAAGACAATATGTCAGACAGTGGAATGTGTGAGAAAGTGCAGAGATGCAAGGATGGGCAAGAAGGTGGTCAGAAGTGTGAAGCTGAGATGCCTCTGTGTAGTTTTTAGCTAGGGGAACTGTAATGAGCCAGCCTCAGGGCTCCGCTTGCCAGGGGTTGAGCAGAAATGTGGAGTACCTGTCTTGAGATAAGACTGAATTAGCTGGAGTTCAGCGCTGAGTGTACAGTCGTTAAAAGAGCAGCTTTGCATTGGCCGGGAATCGAACCCGGGCCTCCCGCGTGGCAGGCGAGAATTCTACCACTGAACCACCAATGCAAACACACGAGACCGACTTTCCGCCGAAAGACCGGAAAAATTCCTAAAGCAGAAACGGAGTGATGACAGCTCATTTCACACAACTGTTAAGATCAACGGAATATTTATAAATTGAAATGCTTGAAGCACAAGAACTCTGGGACCTTCTAGTGGAAGTGCTGCTTCGGGATACTTGACAACTCCGTCGACTTTTCCAATAAATGCCTCGAAAAAAGCTAGTTCCATCAGAAAGTTGTAAAGAGCATCAGAAGGCAGCACGGTTTTACAACGCGGGTTGGATTTTTCTTCAAGAACTACTACGCTCTTTGAGCAAATTGTGTATGTCAACGTATACTTTGCCAGTCCAATTGCTGCAGAATTGTCAGCTAAGAGAAATGCGTGTATCCTCCATTTCTTTCGCTCACCACGACACAGGTGAATGTGGCATATCTGTGTTCTTATAATCACGTCTGACACTTTCATTTTCTTTACCTCTGATCTCCAAGCACTCCCACCACCGGGAGAAAGAGAAAGCATGGCCCGTACGGGGATCGAACCCATGACCTTGGCATGATTAGCACCACGCTCTAACCAGCTGAGCTAACCGGCCAAGTGGCAGAAAAGGTCGGCTACATCACATGCAAAAAGTGCAAAAGAAATGTTTTTGAGCCAGAGTGCGCCATGGGGCGCAAAACTGAGCCCATGATAGGTCCCACCGAGATTTGAACTCGGATCGCTGGATTCAAAGCCCAGAGTGCTAACCATTACACCATGGAACCAGCTGGTGCATTGCAGCCCAGGTGGAGACGAGCTCCAAAACGCATGTCACGTGCTGCCAAAACCCGGGATTGAACCAGGGACCTTTAGATCTTCAGTCTAACGCTCTCCCAACTGAGCTATTCCGGCACATTCGTGAGCTCCACTCTTGCCGTTTTCTGCCTCTTTCTTTGGAGCCCATCTCCCCACCTGAGCCACATGCCGTGAATGTCGACCTTAAGCAGCAGCAAGCTATGAAAAGTGTCCGATATTAAGCCATAGTACGGTACACGAGTCAGGTGAGAGGCTCTTCTTAAGCTAACACGAGACTGTTGCTCAACAAAGACAATATGTCAGACAGTGGAATGTGTGAGAAAGTGCAGAGATGCAAGGATGGGCAAGAAGGTGGTCAGAAGTGTGAAGCTGAGATGCCTCTGTGTAGTTTTTAGCTAGGGGAACTGTAATGAGCCAGCCTCAGGGCTCCGCTTGCCAGGGGTTGAGCAGAAATGTGGAGTACCTGTCTTGAGATAAGACTGAATTAGCTGGAGTTCAGCGCTGAGTGTACAGTCGTTAAAAGAGCAGCTTTGCATTGGCCGGGAATCGAACCCGGGCCTCCCGCGTGGCAGGCGAGAATTCTACCACTGAACCACCAATGCAAACACACGAGACCGACTTTCCGCCGAAAGACCGGAAAAATTCCTAAAGCAGAAACGGAGTGATGACAGCTCATTTCACACAACTGTTAAGATCAACGGAATATTTATAAATTGAAATGCTTGAAGCACAAGAACTCTGGGACCTTCTAGTGGAAGTGCTGCTTCGGGATACTTGACAACTCCGTCGACTTTTCCAATAAATGCCTCGAAAAAAGCTAGTTCCATCAGAAAGTTGTAAAGAGCATCAGAAGGCAGCACGGTTTTACAACGCGGGTTGGATTTTTCTTCAAGAACTACTACGCTCTTTGAGCAAATTGTGTATGTCAACGTATACTTTGCCAGTCCAATTGCTGCAGAATTGTCAGCTAAGAGAAATGCGTGTATCCTCCATTTCTTTCGCTCACCACGACACAGGTGAATGTGGCATATCTGTGTTCTTATAATCACGTCTGACACTTTCATTTTCTTTACCTCTGATCTCCAAGCACTCCCACCACCGGGAGAAAGAATGACCCGTACGGGGATCGAACCCATGACCTTGGCGTGATTAGCACCACGCTCTAACCAGCTGAGCTAACCGGCCAAGCGGCAGAAAAGGTCGGCTACATCACATGCAAAAAGTGCAAAAGAAATGTTTTTGAGCCAGAGTGCGCCATGGGGCGCAAAACTGAGCCCATGATAGGTCCCACCGAGATTTGAACTCGGATCGCTGGATTCAAAGCCCAGAGTGCTAACCATTACACCATGGAACCAGCTGGTGCATTGCAGCCCAGGCGGAGACGAGCTCCAAAACGCATGTCACGTGCTGCCAAAACCCGGGATTGAACCAGGGACCTTTAGATCTTCAGTCTAACGCTCTCCCAACTGAGCTATTCCGGCACATTCGTGAGCTCCACTCTTGCCGTTTTCTGCCTCTTTCTTTGGAGCCCATCTCCCCACCTGAGCCACATGCCGTGAATGTCGACCTTAAGCAGCAGCAAGCTATGAAAAGTGTCTGATTTTAAGCCATAGTACGGTACACGAGTCAGGTGAGAGGCTCTTCTCAAGCTAACGCGAGACTGTTGCTCAACAAAGACAATATGTCAGACAGTGGAATGTGTGAGAAAGTGCAGAGATGCAAGGATGGGCAAGAAGGTGGTCAGAAGTGTGAAGCTGAGATGCCTCTGTGTAGTTTTTAGCTAGGGGAACTGTAATGAGCCAGCCTCAGGGCTCCGCTTGCCAGGGGTTGAGCAGAAATGTGGAGTACCTGTCTTGAGATAAGACTGAATTAGCTGGAGTTCAGCGCTGAGTGTACAGTCGTTAAAAGAGCAGCTTTGCATTGGCCGGGAATCGAACCCGGGCCTCCCGCGTGGCAGGCGAGAATTCTACCACTGAACCACCAATGCAAACACACGAGACCGACTTTCCGCCGAAAGACCGGAAAAATTCCTAAAGCAGAAACGGAGTGATGACAGCTCATTTCACACAACTGTTAAGATCAACGGAATATTTATAAATTGAAATGCTTGAAGCACAAGAACTCTGGGACCTTCTAGTGGAAGTGCTGCTTCGGGATACTTGACAACTCCGTCGACTTTTCCAATAAATGCCTCGAAAAAAGCTAGTTCCATCAGAAAGTTGTAAAGAGCATCAGAAGGCAGCACGGTTTTACAACGCGGGTTGGATTTTTCTTCAAGAACTACTACGCTCTTTGAGCAAATTGTGTATGTCAACGTATACTTTGCCAGTCCAATTGCTGCAGAATTGTCAGCTAAGAGAAATGCGTGTATCCTCCATTTCTTTCGCTCACCACGACACAGGTGAATGTGGCATATCTGTGTTCTTATAATCACGTCTGACACTTTCATTTTCTTTACCTCTGATCTCCAAGCACTCCCACCACCGGGAGAAAGAGAAAGCATGACCCGTACGGGGATCGAACCCATGACCTTGGCGTGATTAGCACCACGCTCTAACCAGCTGAGCTAACCGGCCAAGCGGCAGAAAAGGTCGGCTACATCACATGCAAAAAGTGCAAAAGAAATGTTTTTGAGCCAGAGTGCGCCATGGGGCGCAAAACTGAGCCCATGATAGGTCCCACCGAGATTTGAACTCGGATCGCTGGATTCAAAGCCCAGAGTGCTAACCATTACACCATGGAACCAGCTGGTGCATTGCAGCCCAGGCGGAGACGAGCTCCAAAACGCATGTCACGTGCTGCCAAAACCCGGGATTGAACCAGGGACCTTTAGATCTTCAGTCTAACGCTCTCCCAACTGAGCTATTCCGGCACATTCGTGAGCTCCACTCTTGCCGTTTTCTGCCTCTTTCTTTGGAGCCCATCTCCCCACCTGAGCCACATGCCGTGAATGTCGACCTTAAGCAGCAGCAAGCTATGAAAAGTGTCCGATTTTAAGCCATAGTACGGTACACGAGTCAGGTGAGAGGCTCTTCTCAAGCTAACACGAGACTGTTGCTCAACAAAGACAATATGTCAGACAGTGGAATGTGTGAGAAAGTGCAGAGATGCAAGGATGGGCAAGAAGGTGGTCAGAAGTGTGAAGCTGAGATGCCTCTGTGTAGTTTTTAGCTAGGGGAACTGTAATGAGCCAGCCTCAGGGCTCCGCTTGCCAGGGGTTGAGCGGAAATGTGGAGTACCTGTCTTGAGATAAGACTGAATTAGCTGGAGTTCAGCGCTGAGTGTACAGTCGTTAAAAGAGCAGCTTTGCATTGGCCGGGAATCGAACCCGGGCCTCCCGCGTGGCAGGCGAGAATTCTACCACTGAACCACCAATGCAAACACACGAGACCGACTTTCCGCCGAAAGACCGGAAAAATTCCTAAAGCAGAAACGGAGTGATGACAGCTCATTTCACACAACTGTTAAGATCAACGGAATATTTATAAATTGAAATGCTTGAAGCACAAGAACTCTGGGACCTTCTAGTGGAAGTGCTGCTTCGGGATACTTGACAACTCCGTCGACTTTTCCAATAAATGCCTCGAAAAAAGCTAGTTCCATCAGAAAGTTGTGAAGAGCATCAGAAGGCAGCACGGTTTTACAACGCGGGTTGGATTTTTCTTCAAGAACTACTACGCTCTTTGAGCAAATTGTGTATGTCAACGTATACTTTGCCAGTCCAATTGCTGCAGAATTGTCAGCTAAGAGAAATGCGTGTATCCTCCATTTCTTTCGCTCACCACGACACAGGTGAATGTGGCATATCTGTGTTCTTATAATCACGTCTGACACTTTCATTTTCTTTACCTCTGATCTCCAAGCACTCCCACCACCGGGAGAAAGAGAAAGCATGGCCCGTACGGGGATCGAACCCATGACTTTGGCGTGATTAGCACCACGCTCTAACCAGCTGAGCTAACCGGCCAAGCGGCAGAAAAGGTCGGCTACATCACATGCAAAAAGTGCAAAAGAAATGTTTTTGAGCCAGAGTGCGCCATGGGGCGCAAAACTGAGCCCATGATAGGTCCCACCGAGATTTGAACTCGGATCGCTGGATTCAAAGCCCAGAGTGCTAACCATTACACCATGGAACCAGCTGGTGCATTGCAGCCCAGGCGGAGACGAGCTCCAAAACGCATGTCACGTGCTGCCAAAACCCGGGATTGAACCAGGGACCTTTAGATCTTCAGTCTAACGCTCTCCCAACTGAGCTATTCCGGCACATTCGTGAGCTCCACTCTTGCCGTTTTCTGCCTCTTTCTTTGGAGCCCATCTCCCCACCTGAGCCACATGCCGTGAATGTCGACCTTAAGCAGCAGCAAGCTATGAAAAGTGTCCGATTTTAAGCCATAGTACGGTACACGAGTCAGGTGAGAGGCTCTTCTCAAGCTAACACGAGACTGTTGCTCAACAAAGACAATATGTCAGACAGTGGAATGTGTGAGAAAGTGCAGAGATGCAAGGATGGGCAAGAAGGTGGTCAGAAGTGTGAAGCTGAGATGCCTCTGTGTAGTTTTTAGCTAGGGGAACTGTAATGAGCCAGCCTCAGGGCTCCGCTTGCCAGGGGTTGAGCGGAAATGTGGAGTACCTGTCTTGAGATAAGACTGAATTAGCTGGAGTTCAGCGCTGAGTGTACAGTCGTTAAAAGAGCAGCTTTGCATTGGCCGGGAATCGAACCCGGGCCTCCCGCGTGGCAGGCGAGAATTCTACCACTGAACCACCAATGCAAACACACGAGACCGACTTTCCGCCGAAAGACCGGAAAAATTCCTAAAGCAGAAACGGAGTGATGACAGCTCATTTCACACAACTGTTAAGATCAACGGAATATTTATAAATTGAAATGCTTGAAGCACAAGAACTCTGGGACCTTCTAGTGGAAGTGCTGCTTCGGGATACTTGACAACTCCGTCGACTTTTCCAATAAATGCCTCGAAAAAAGCTAGTTCCATCAGAAAGTTGTGAAGAGCATCAGAAGGCAGCACGGTTTTACAACGCGGGTTGGATTTTTCTTCAAGAACTACTACGCTCTTTGAGCAAATTGTGTATGTCAACGTATACTTTGCCAGTCCAATTGCTGCAGAATTGTCAGCTAAGAGAAATGCGTGTATCCTCCATTTCTTTCGCTCACCACGACACAGGTGAATGTGGCATATCTGTGTTCTTATAATCACGTCTGACACTTTCATTTTCTTTACCTCTGATCTCCAAGCACTCCCACCACCGGGAGAAAGAGAAAGCATGGCCCGTACGGGGATCGAACCCATGACCTTGGCATGATTAGCACCACGCTCTAACCAGCTGAGCTAACCGGCCAAGTGGCAGAAAAGGTCGGCTACATCACATGCAAAAAGTGCAAAAGAAATGTTTTTGAGCCAGAGTGCGCCATGGGGCGCAAAACTGAGCCCATGATAGGTCCCACCGAGATTTGAACTCGGATCGCTGGATTCAAAGCCCAGAGTGCTAACCATTACACCATGGAACCAGCTGGTGCATTGCAGCCCAGGTGGAGACGAGCTCCAAAACGCATGTCACGTGCTGCCAAAACCCGGGATTGAACCAGGGACCTTTAGATCTTCAGTCTAACGCTCTCCCAACTGAGCTATTCCGGCACATTCGTGAGCTCCACTCTTGCCGTTTTCTGCCTCTTTCTTTGGAGCCCATCTCCCCACCTGAGCCACATGCCGTGAATGTCGACCTTAAGCAGCAGCAAGCTATGAAAAGTGTCCGATATTAAGCCATAGTACGGTACACGAGTCAGGTGAGAGGCTCTTCTTAAGCTAACACGAGACTGTTGCTCAACAAAGACAATATGTCAGACAGTGGAATGTGTGAGAAAGTGCAGAGATGCAAGGATGGGCAAGAAGGTGGTCAGAAGTGTGAAGCTGAGATGCCTCTGTGTAGTTTTTAGCTAGGGGAACTGTAATGAGCCAGCCTCAGGGCTCCGCTTGCCAGGGGTTGAGCAGAAATGTGGAGTACCTGTCTTGAGATAAGACTGAATTAGCTGGAGTTCAGCGCTGAGTGTACAGTCGTTAAAAGAGCAGCTTTGCATTGGCCGGGAATCGAACCCGGGCCTCCCGCGTGGCAGGCGAGAATTCTACCACTGAACCACCAATGCAAACACACGAGACCGACTTTCCGCCGAAAGACCGGAAAAATTCCTAAAGCAGAAACGGAGTGATGACAGCTCATTTCACACAACTGTTAAGATCAACGGAATATTTATAAATTGAAATGCTTGAAGCACAAGAACTCTGGGACCTTCTAGTGGAAGTGCTGCTTCGGGATACTTGACAACTCCGTCGACTTTTCCAATAAATGCCTCGAAATAAGCTAGTTCCATCAGAAAGTTGTAAAGAGCATCAGAAGGCAGCACGGTTTTACAACGCGGGTTGGATTTTTCTTCAAGAACTACTACGCTCTTTGAGCAAATTGTGTATGTCAACGTATACTTTGCCAGTCCAATTGCTGCAGAATTGTCAGCTAAGAGAAATGCGTGTATCCTCCATTTCTTTCGCTCACCACGACACAGGTGAATGTGGCATATCTGTGTTCTTATAATCACGTCTGACACTTTCATTTTCTTTACCTCTGATCTCCAAGCACTCCCACCACCGGGAGAAAGAGAAAGCATGACCCGTACGGGGATCGAACCCATGACCTTGGCGTGATTAGCACCACGCTCTAACCAGCTGAGCTAACCGGCCAAGCGGCAGAAAAGGTCGGCTACATCACATGCAAAAAGTGCAAAAGAAATGTTTTTGAGCCAGAGTGCGCCATGGGGCGCAAAACTGAGCCCATGATAGGTCCCACCGAGATTTGAACTCGGATCGCTGGATTCAAAGCCCAGAGTGCTAACCATTACACCATGGAACCAGCTGGTGCATTGCAGCCCAGGCGGAGACGAGCTCCAAAACGCATGTCACGTGCTGCCAAAACCCGGGATTGAACCAGGGACCTTTAGATCTTCAGTCTAACGCTCTCCCAACTGAGCTATTCCGGCACATTCGTGAGCTCCACTCTTGCCGTTTTCTGCCTCTTTCTTTGGAGCCCATCTCCCCACCTGAGCCACATGCCGTGAATGTCGACCTTAAGCAGCAGCAAGCTATGAAAAGTGTCCGATTTTAAGCCATAGTACGGTACACGAGTCAGGTGAGAGGCTCTTCTCAAGCTAACACGAGACTGTTGCTCAACAAAGACAATATGTCAGACAGTGGAATGTGTGAGAAAGTGCAGAGATGCAAGGATGGGCAAGAAGGTGGTCAGAAGTGTGAAGCTGAGATGCCTCTGTGTAGTTTTTAGCTAGGGGAACTGTAATGAGCCAGCCTCAGGGCTCCGCTTGCCAGGGGTTGAGCAGAAATGTGGAGTACCTGTCTTGAGATAAGACTGAATTAGCTGGAGTTCAGCGCTGAGTGTACAGTCGTTAAAAGAGCAGCTTTGCATTGGCCGGGAATCGAACCCGGGCCTCCCGCGTGGCAGGCGAGAATTCTACCACTGACCCACCAATGCAAACACACGAGACCGACTTTCCGCCGAAAGACCGGAAAAATTCCTAAAGCAGAAATGGAGTGATGACAGCTCATTTCACACAACTGTTAAGATCAACGGAATATTTATAAATTGAAATGCTTGAAGCACAAGAACTCTGGGACCTTCTAGTGGAAGTGCTGCTTCGAGATACTTGACAACTCCGTCGACTTTTCCAATAAATGCCTCGAAAAAAGCTAGTTCCATCAGAAAGTTGTGAAGAGCATCAGAAGGCAGCACGGTTTTACAACGCGGGTTGGATTTTTCTTCAAGAACTACTACGCTCTTTGAGCAAATTGTGTATGTCAACGTATACTTTGCCAGTCCAATTGCTGCAGAATTGTCAGCTAAGAGAAATGCGTGTATCCTCCATTTCTTTCGCTCACCACGACACAGGTGAATGTGGCATATCTGTGTTCTTATAATCACGTCTGACACTTTCATTTTCTTTACCTCTGATCTCCAAGCACTCCCACCACCGGGAGAAAGAGAAAGCATGGCCCGTACGGGGATTGAACCCATGACCTTGGCGTGATTAGCACCACGCTCTAACCAGCTGAGCTAACCGGCCAAGCGGCAGAAAAGGTCGGCTACATCACATGCAAAAAGTGCAAAAGAAATGTTTTTGAGACAGAGTGCGCCATGGGGTGCAAAACTGAGCCCATGATAGGTCCCACCGAGATTTGAACTCGGATCGCTGGATTCAAAGCCCAGAGTGCTAACCATTACACCATGGAACCAGCTGGTGCACTGCAGCCCAGGCGGAGACGAGCTCCAAAACGCATGTCATGTGCTGCCAAAACCCGGGATTGAACCAGGGACCTTTAGATCTTCAGTCTAACGCTCTCCCAACTGAGCTATTCCGGCACATTCGTGAGCTCCACTCTTGCCGTTTTCTGCCTCTTTCTTTGGAGCCCATCTCCCCACCTGAGCCACATGCCGTGAATGTCGACCTTAAGCAGCAGCAAGCTATGAAAAGTGTCCGATTTTAAGCCATAGTACGGTACACGAGTCAGGTGAGAGGCTCTTCTCAAGCTAACACGAGACTGTTGCTCAACAAAGACAATATGTCAGACAGTGGAATGTGTGAGAAAGTGCAGAGATGCAAGGATGGGCAAGAAGGTGGTCAGAAGTGTGAAGCTGAGATGCCTCTGTGTAGTTTTTAGCTAGGGGAACTGTAATGAGCCAGCCTCAGGGCTCCGCTTGCCAGGGGTTGAGCGGAAATGTGGAGTACCTGTCTTGAGATAAGACTGAATTAGCTGGAGTTCAGCGCTGAGTGTACAGTCGTTAAAAGAGCAGCTTTGCATTGGCCGGGAATCGAACCCGGGCCTCCCGCGTGGCAGGCGAGAATTCTACCACTGAACCACCAATGCAAACACACGAGACCGACTTTCCGCCGAAAGACCGGAAAAATTCCTAAAGCAGAAACGGAGTGATGACAGCTCATTTCACACAACTGTTAAGATCAACGGAATATTTATAAATTGAAATGCTTGAAGCACAAGAACTCTGGGACCTTCTAGTGGAAGTGCTGCTTCGGGATACTTGACAACTCCGTCGACTTTTCCAATAAATGCCTCGAAATAAGCTAGTTCCATCAGAAAGTTGTAAAGAGCATCAGAAGGCAGCACGGTTTTACAACGCGGGTTGGATTTTTCTTCAAGAACTACTACGCTCTTTGAGCAAATTGTGTATGTCAACGTATACTTTGCCAGTCCAATTGCTGCAGAATTGTCAGCTAAGAGAAATGCGTGTATCCTCCATTTCTTTCGCTCACCACGACACAGGTGAATGTGGCATATCTGTGTTCTTATAATCACGTCTGACACTTTCATTTTCTTTACCTCTGATCTCCAAGCACTCCCACCACCGGGAGAAAGAGAAAGCATGGCCCGTACGGGGATCGAACCCATGACCTTGGCGTGATTAGCACCACGCTCTAACCAGCTGAGCAAACCGGCCAAGCGGCAGAAAAGGTCGGCTACATCACATGCAAAAAGTGCAAAAGAAATGTTTTTGAGCCAGAGTGCGCCATGGGGCGCAAAACTGAGCCCATGATAGGTCCCACCGAGATTTGAACTCGGATCGCTGGATTCAAAGCCCAGAGTGCTAACCATTACACCATGGAACCAGCTGGTGCATTGCAGCCCAGGCGGAGACGAGCTCCAAAACGCATGTCACGTGCTGCCAAAACCCGGGATTGAACCAGGGACCTTTAGATCTTCAGTCTAACGCTCTCCCAACTGAGCTATTCCGGCACATTCGTGAGCTCCACTCTTGCCGTTTTCTGCCTCTTTCTTTGGAGCCCATCTCCCCACCTGAGCCACATGCCGTGAACGTCGACCTTAAGCAGCAGCAAGCTATGAAAAGTGTCCGATTTTAAGCCATAGTACGGTACACGAGTCAGGTGAGAGGCTCTTCTCAAGCTAACACGAGACTGTTGCTCAACAAAGACAATATGTCAGACAGTGGAATGTGTGAGAAAGTGCAGAGATGCAAGGATGGGCAAGAAGGTGGTCAGAAGTGTGAAGCTGAGATGCCTCTGTGTAGTTTTTAGCTAGGGGAACTGTAACGAGCCAGCCTCAGGGCTCCGCTTGCCAGGGGTTGAGCGGAAATGTGGAGTACCTGTCTTGAGATAAGACTGAATTAGCTGGAGTTCAGCGCTGAGTGTACAGTTGTTAAAAGAGCAGCTCTGCATTGGCCGGGAATCGAACCCGGGCCTCCCGCGTGGCAGGCGAGAATTCTACCACTGAACCACCAATGCAAACACACGAGACCGGCTTTCCGCCGAAAGACCGGAAAAATTCCTAAAGCAGAAACGGAGTGATGACAGCTCATTTCACACAACTGTTAAGATCAACGGAATATTTATAAATTGAAATGCTTGAAGCACAAGAACTCTGGGACCTTCTAGTGGAAGTGCTGCTTCGGGATACTTGACAACTCCGTCGACTTTATCAATAAATGCCTCGAAAAAAGCTAGTTCCATCAGAAAGTTGTAAAGAGCATCAGAAGGCAGCACGGTTTTACAACGCGGGTTGGATTTTTCTTCAAGAACTACTACGCTCTTTGAGCAAATTGTGTATGTCAACGTATACTTTGCCAGTCCAATTGCTGCAGAATTGTCAGCTAAGAGAAATGCGTGTGTCCTCCATTTCTTTCGCTCACCACGACACAGGTGAATGTGGCATATCTGTGTTCTTATAATCACGTCTGACACTTTCATTTTCTTTACCTCTGATCTCCAAGCACTCCCACCACCGGGAGAAAGAGAAAGCATGGCCCGTACGGGGATCGAACCCATGACCTTGGCGTGATTAGCACCACGCTCTAACCAGCTGAGCTAACCGGCCAAGTGGCAGAAAATGTCGGCTACATCACATGCAAAAAGTGCAAAAGAAATGTTTTTGAGCCAGAGTGCGCCATGGGGCGCAAAACTGAGCCCATGATAGGTCCCACCGAGATTTGAACTCGGATCGCTGGATTCAAAGCCCAGAGTGCTAACCATTACACCATGGAACCAGCTGGTGCACTGCAGCCCAGGCGGAAACGAGCTCCAAAACCCATGTCACGTGCTGCCAAAACCCGGGCTTGAACCAGGGACCTTTAGATCTTCAGTCTAACGCTCTCCCAACTGAGCTATTCCGGCACATTCGTGAGCTCCACTCTTGCCGTTTTCTGCCTCTTTCTTTGGAGCCCATCTCCCCACCTGAGCCACATGCCGTGAACGTTGACCTTAAGCAGCAGCAAGCTATGAAAAGTGTCCGATTTTAAGCCATAGTACGGTACACGAGTCAGGTGAGAGGCTCTTCTCAAGCTAACACGAGACTGTTGCTCAACAAAGACAATATGTCAGACAGTGGAATGTGTGAGAAAGTGCAGAGATGCAAGGATGGGCAAGAAGGTGGTCAGAAGTGTGAAGCTGAGATGCCTCTGTGTAGTTTTTAGCTAGGGGAACTGTAATGAGCCAGCCTCAGGGCTCCGCTTGCCAGGGGTTGAGCGGAAATGTGGAGTACCTGTCTTGAGATAAGACTGAATTAGCTGGAGTTCAGCGCTGAGTGTACAGTCGTTAAAAGAGCAGCTTTGCATTGGCCGGGAATCGAACCCGGGCCTCCCGCGTGGCAGGCGAGAATTCTACCACTGAACCACCAATGCAAACACACGAGACCGACTTTCCGCCGAAAGACCGGAAAAATTCCTAAAGCAGAAACGGAGTGATGACAGCTCATTTCACACAACTGTTAAGATCAACGGAATATTTATAAATTGAAATGCTTGAAGCACAAGAACTCTGGGACCTTCTAGTGGAAGTGCTGCTTCGGGATACTTGACAACTCCGTCGACTTTTCCAATAAATGCCTCGAAAAAAGCTAGTTCCATCAGAAAGTTGTAAAGAGCATCAGAAGGCAGCACGGTTTTGCAACGCGGGTTGGATTTTTCTTCAAGAACTACTACGCTCTTTGAGCAAATTGTGTATGTCAACGTATACTTTGCCAGTCCAATTGCTGCAGAATTGTCAGCTAAGAGAAATGCGTGTATCCTCCATTTCTTTCGCTCACCACGACACAGGTGAATGTGGCATATCTGTGTTCTTATAATCACGTCTGACACTTTCATTTTCTTTACCTCTGATCTCCAAGCACTCCCACCACCGGGAGAAAGAGAAAGCATGGCCCGTACGGGGATCGAACCCATGACCTTGGCGTGATTAGCACCACGCTCTAACCAGCTGAGCAAACCGGCCAAGCGGCAGAAAAGGTCGGCTACATCACATGCAAAAAGTGCAAAAGAAATGTTTTTGAGCCAGAGTGCGCCATGGGGCGCAAAACTGAGCCCATGATAGGTCCCACCGAGATTTGAACTCGGATCGCTGGATTCAAAGCCCAGAGTGCTAACCATTACACCATGGAACCAGCTGGTGCATTGCAGCCCAGGCGGAGACGAGCTCCAAAACGCATGTCACGTGCTGCCAAAACCCGGGATTGAACCAGGGACCTTTAGATCTTCAGTCTAACGCTCTCCCAACTGAGCTATTCCGGCACATTCGTGAGCTCCACTCTTGCCGTTTTCTGCCTCTTTCTTTGGAGCCCATCTCCCCACCTGAGCCACATGCCGTGAACGTCGACCTTAAGCAGCAGCAAGCTATGAAAAGTGTCCGATTTTAAGCCATAGTACGGTACACGAGTCAGGTGAGAGGCTCTTCTCAAGCTAACACGAGACTGTTGCTCAACAAAGACAATATGTCAGACAGTGGAATGTGTGAGAAAGTGCAGAGATGCAAGGATGGGCAAGAAGGTGGTCAGAAGTGTGAAGCTGAGATGCCTCTGTGTAGTTTTTAGCTAGGGGAACTGTAATGAGCCAGCCTCAGGGCTCCGCTTGCCAGGGGTTGAGCGGAAATGTGGAGTACCTGTCTTGAGATAAGACTGAATTAGCTGGAGTTCAGCGCTGAGTGTACAGTCGTTAAAAGAGCAGCTTTGCATTGGCCGGGAATCGAACCCGGGCCTCCCGCGTGGCAGGCGAGAATTCTACCACTGAACCACCAATGCAAACACACGAGACCGACTTTCCGCCGAAAGACCGGAAAAATTCCTAAAGCAGAAACGGAGTGATGACAGCTCATTTTACACAACTGTTAAGATCAACGGAATATTTATAAATTGAAATGCTTGAAGCACAAGAACTCTGGGACCTTCTAGTGGAAGTGCTGCTTCGGGATACTTGACAACTCCGTCGACTTTTCCAATAAATGCCTCGAAATAAGCTAGTTCCATCAGAAAGTTGTAAAGAGCATCAGAAGGCAGCACGGTTTTGCAACACGGGTTGGATTTTTCTTCAAGAACTACTACGCTCTTTGAGCAAATTGTGTATGTCAACGTATACTTTGCCAGTCCAATTGCTGCAGAATTGTCAGCTAAGAGAAATGCGTGTATCCTCCATTTCTTTCGCTCACCACGACACAGGTGAATGTGGCATATCTGTGTTCTTATAATCACGTCTGACACTTTCATTTTCTTTACCTCTGATCTCCAAGCACTCCCACCACCGGGAGAAAGAGAAAGCATGGCCCGTACGGGGATCGAACCCATGACCTTGGCGTGATTAGCACCACGCTCTAACCAGCTGAGCAAACCGGCCAAGCGGCAGAAAAGGTCGGCTACATCACATGCAAAAAGTGCAAAAGAAATGTTTTTGAGCCAGAGTGCGCCATGGGGCGCAAAACTGAGCCCATGATAGGTCCCACCGAGATTTGAACTCGGATCGCTGGATTCAAAGCCCAGAGTGCTAACCATTACACCATGGAACCAGCTGGTGCATTGCAGCCCAGGCGGAGACGAGCTCCAAAACGCATGTCACGTGCTGCCAAAACCCGGGATTGAACCAGGGACCTTTAGATCTTCAGTCTAACGCTCTCCCAACTGAGCTATTCCGGCACATTCGTGAGCTCCACTCTTGCCGTTTTCTGCCTCTTTCTTTGGAGCCCATCTCCCCACCTGAGCCACATGCCGTGAACGTCGACCTTAAGCAGCAGCAAGCTATGAAAAGTGTCCGATTTTAAGCCATAGTACGGTACACGAGTCAGGTGAGAGGCTCTTCTCAAGCTAACACGAGACTGTTGCTCAACAAAGACAATATGTCAGACAGTGGAATGTGTGAGAAAGTGCAGAGATGCAAGGATGGGCAAGAAGGTGGTCAGAAGTGTGAAGCTGAGATGCCTCTGTGTAGTTTTTAGCTAGGGGAACTGTAACGAGCCAGCCTCAGGGCTCCGCTTGCCAGGGGTTGAGCGGAAATGTGGAGTACCTGTCTTGAGATAAGACTGAATTAGCTGGAGTTCAGCGCTGAGTGTACAGTTGTTAAAAGAGCAGCTCTGCATTGGCCGGGAATCGAACCCGGGCCTCCCGCGTGGCAGGCGAGAATTCTACCACTGAACCACCAATGCAAACACACGAGACCGGCTTTCCGCCGAAAGACCGGAAAAATTCCTAAAGCAGAAACGGAGTGATGACAGCTCATTTCACACAACTGTTAAGATCAACGGAATATTTATAAATTGAAATGCTTGAAGCACAAGAACTCTGGGACCTTCTAGTGGAAGTGCTGCTTCGGGATACTTGACAACTCCGTCGACTTTATCAATAAATGCCTCGAAAAAAGCTAGTTCCATCAGAAAGTTGTAAAGAGCATCAGAAGGCAGCACGGTTTTACAACGCGGGTTGGATTTTTCTTCAAGAACTACTACGCTCTTTGAGCAAATTGTGTATGTCAACGTATACTTTGCCAGTCCAATTGCTGCAGAATTGTCAGCTAAGAGAAATGCGTGTGTCCTCCATTTCTTTCGCTCACCACGACACAGGTGAATGTGGCATATCTGTGTTCTTATAATCACGTCTGACACTTTCATTTTCTTTACCTCTGATCTCCAAGCACTCCCACCACCGGGAGAAAGAGAAAGCATGGCCCGTACGGGGATCGAACCCATGACCTTGGCGTGATTAGCACCACGCTCTAACCAGCTGAGCTAACCGGCCAAGTGGCAGAAAATGTCGGCTACATCACATGCAAAAAGTGCAAAAGAAATGTTTTTGAGCCAGAGTGCGCCATGGGGCGCAAAACTGAGCCCATGATAGGTCCCACCGAGATTTGAACTCGGATCGCTGGATTCAAAGCCCAGAGTGCTAACCATTACACCATGGAACCAGCTGGTGCACTGCAGCCCAGGCGGAAACGAGCTCCAAAACCCATGTCACGTGCTGCCAAAACCCGGGCTTGAACCAGGGACCTTTAGATCTTCAGTCTAACGCTCTCCCAACTGAGCTATTCCGGCACATTCGTGAGCTCCACTCTTGCCGTTTTCTGCCTCTTTCTTTGGAGCCCATCTCCCCACCTGAGCCACATGCCGTGAACGTCGACCTTAAGCAGCAGCAAGCTATGAAAAGTGTCCGATTTTAAGCCATAGTACGGTACACGAGTCAGGTGAGAGGCTCTTCTCAAGCTAACACGAGACTGTTGCTCAACAAAGACAATATGTCAGACAGTGGAATGTGTGAGAAAGTGCAGAGATGCAAGGATGGGCAAGAAGGTGGTCAGAAGTGTGAAGCTGAGATGCCTCTGTGTAGTTTTTAGCTAGGGGAACTGTAATGAGCCAGCCTCAGGGCTCCGCTTGCCAGGGGTTGAGCGGAAATGTGGAGTACCTGTCTTGAGATAAGACTGAATTAGCTGGAGTTCAGCGCTGAGTGTACAGTCGTTAAAAGAGCAGCTTTGCATTGGCCGGGAATCGAACCCGGGCCTCCCGCGTGGCAGGCGAGAATTCTACCACTGAACCACCAATGCAAACACACGAGACCGACTTTCCGCCGAAAGACCGGAAAAATTCCTAAAGCAGAAACGGAGTGATGACAGCTCATTTCACACAACTGTTAAGATCAACGGAATATTTATAAATTGAAATGCTTGAAGCACAAGAACTCTGGGACCTTCTAGTGGAAGTGCTGCTTCGGGATACTTGACAACTCCGTCGACTTTTCCAATAAATGCCTCGAAAAAAGCTAGTTCCATCAGAAAGTTGTAAAGAGCATCAGAAGGCAGCACGGTTTTGCAACACGGGTTGGATTTTTCTTCAAGAACTACTACGCTCTTTGAGCAAATTGTGTATGTCAACGTATACTTTGCCAGTCCAATTGCTGCAGAATTGTCAGCTAAGAGAAATGCGTGTATCCTCCATTTCTTTCGCTCACCACGACACAGGTGAATGTGGCATATCTGTGTTCTTATAATCACGTCTGACACTTTCATTTTCTTTACCTCTGATCTCCAAGCACTCCCACCACCGGGAGAAAGAGAAAGCATGGCCCGTACGGGGATCGAACCCATGACCTTGGCGTGATTAGCACCACGCTCTAACCAGCTGAGCAAACCGGCCAAGCGGCAGAAAAGGTCGGCTACATCACATGCAAAAAGTGCAAAAGAAATGTTTTTGAGCCAGAGTGCGCCATGGGGCGCAAAACTGAGCCCATGATAGGTCCCACCGAGATTTGAACTCGGATCGCTGGATTCAAAGCCCAGAGTGCTAACCATTACACCATGGAACCAGCTGGTGCATTGCAGCCCAGGCGGAGACGAGCTCCAAAACGCATGTCACGTGCTGCCAAAACCCGGGATTGAACCAGGGACCTTTAGATCTTCAGTCTAACGCTCTCCCAACTGAGCTATTCCGGCACATTCGTGAGCTCCACTCTTGCCGTTTTCTGCCTCTTTCTTTGGAGCCCATCTCCCCACCTGAGCCACATGCCGTGAACGTCGACCTTAAGCAGCAGCAAGCTATGAAAAGTGTCCGATTTTAAGCCATAGTACGGTACACGAGTCAGGTGAGAGGCTCTTCTCAAGCTAACACGAGACTGTTGCTCAACAAAGACAATATGTCAGACAGTGGAATGTGTGAGAAAGTGCAGAGATGCAAGGATGGGCAAGAAGGTGGTCAGAAGTGTGAAGCTGAGATGCCTCTGTGTAGTTTTTAGCTAGGGGAACTGTAATGAGCCAGCCTCAGGGCTCCGCTTGCCAGGGGTTGAGCGGAAATGTGGAGTACCTGTCTTGAGATAAGACTGAATTAGCTGGAGTTCAGCGCTGAGTGTACAGTCGTTAAAAGAGCAGCTTTGCATTGGCCGGGAATCGAACCCGGGCCTCCCGCGTGGCAGGCGAGAATTCTACCACTGAACCACCAATGCAAACACACGAGACCGACTTTCCGCCGAAAGACCGGAAAAATTCCTAAAGCAGAAACGGAGTGATGACAGCTCATTTTACACAACTGTTAAGATCAACGGAATATTTATAAATTGAAATGCTTGAAGCACAAGAACTCTGGGACCTTCTAGTGGAAGTGCTGCTTCGGGATACTTGACAACTCCGTCGACTTTTCCAATAAATGCCTCGAAATAAGCTAGTTCCATCAGAAAGTTGTAAAGAGCATCAGAAGGCAGCACGGTTTTACAACGCGGGTTGGATTTTTCTTCAAGAACTACTACGCTCTTTGAGCAAATTGTGTATGTCAACGTATACTTTGCCAGTCCAATTGCTGCAGAATTGTCAGCTAAGAGAAATGCGTGTGTCCTCCATTTCTTTCGCTCACCACGACACAGGTGAATGTGGCATATCTGTGTTCTTATAATCACGTCTGACACTTTCATTTTCTTTACCTCTGATCTCCAAGCACTCCCACCACCGGGAGAAAGAGAAAGCATGGCCCGTACGGGGATCGAACCCATGACCTTGGCGTGATTAGCACCACGCTCTAACCAGCTGAGCTAACCGGCCAAGTGGCAGAAAATGTCGGCTACATCACATGCAAAAAGTGCAAAAGAAATGTTTTTGAGCCAGAGTGCGCCATGGGGCGCAAAACTGAGCCCATGATAGGTCCCACCGAGATTTGAACTCGGATCGCTGGATTCAAAGCCCAGAGTGCTAACCATTACACCATGGAACCAGCTGGTGCACTGCAGCCCAGGCGGAAACGAGCTCCAAAACCCATGTCACGTGCTGCCAAAACCCGGGCTTGAACCAGGGACCTTTAGATCTTCAGTCTAACGCTCTCCCAACTGAGCTATTCCGGCACATTCGTGAGCTCCACTCTTGCCGTTTTCTGCCTCTTTCTTTGGAGCCCATCTCCCCACCTGAGCCACATGCCGTGAACGTCGACCTTAAGCAGCAGCAAGCTATGAAAAGTGTCCGATTTTAAGCCATAGTACGGTACACGAGTCAGGTGAGAGGCTCTTCTCAAGCTAACACGAGACTGTTGCTCAACAAAGACAATATGTCAGACAGTGGAATGTGTGAGAAAGTGCAGAGATGCAAGGATGGGCAAGAAGGTGGTCAGAAGTGTGAAGCTGAGATGCCTCTGTGTAGTTTTTAGCTAGGGGAACTGTAATGAGCCAGCCTCAGGGCTCCGCTTGCCAGGGGTTGAGCGGAAATGTGGAGTACCTGTCTTGAGATAAGACTGAATTAGCTGGAGTTCAGCGCTGAGTGTACAGTCGTTAAAAGAGCAGCTTTGCATTGGCCGGGAATCGAACCCGGGCCTCCCGCGTGGCAGGCGAGAATTCTACCACTGAACCACCAATGCAAACACACGAGACCGACTTTCCGCCGAAAGACCGGAAAAATTCCTAAAGCAGAAACGGAGTGATGACAGCTCATTTCACACAACTGTTAAGATCAACGGAATATTTATAAATTGAAATGCTTGAAGCACAAGAACTCTGGGACCTTCTAGTGGAAGTGCTGCTTCGGGATACTTGACAACTCCGTCGACTTTTCCAATAAATGCCTCGAAAAAAGCTAGTTCCATCAGAAAGTTGTAAAGAGCATCAGAAGGCAGCACGGTTTTGCAACACGGGTTGGATTTTTCTTCAAGAACTACTACGCTCTTTGAGCAAATTGTGTATGTCAACGTATACTTTGCCAGTCCAATTGCTGCAGAATTGTCAGCTAAGAGAAATGCGTGTATCCTCCATTTCTTTCGCTCACCACGACACAGGTGAATGTGGCATATCTGTGTTCTTATAATCACGTCTGACACTTTCATTTTCTTTACCTCTGATCTCCAAGCACTCCCACCACCGGGAGAAAGAGAAAGCATGGCCCGTACGGGGATCGAACCCATGACCTTGGCGTGATTAGCACCACGCTCTAACCAGCTGAGCAAACCGGCCAAGCGGCAGAAAAGGTCGGCTACATCACATGCAAAAAGTGCAAAAGAAATGTTTTTGAGCCAGAGTGCGCCATGGGGCGCAAAACTGAGCCCATGATAGGTCCCACCGAGATTTGAACTCGGATCGCTGGATTCAAAGCCCAGAGTGCTAACCATTACACCATGGAACCAGCTGGTGCATTGCAGCCCAGGCGGAGACGAGCTCCAAAACGCATGTCACGTGCTGCCAAAACCCGGGATTGAACCAGGGACCTTTAGATCTTCAGTCTAACGCTCTCCCAACTGAGCTATTCCGGCACATTCGTGAGCTCCACTCTTGCCGTTTTCTGCCTCTTTCTTTGGAGCCCATCTCCCCACCTGAGCCACATGCCGTGAACGTCGACCTTAAGCAGCAGCAAGCTATGAAAAGTGTCCGATTTTAAGCCATAGTACGGTACACGAGTCAGGTGAGAGGCTCTTCTCAAGCTAACACGAGACTGTTGCTCAACAAAGACAATATGTCAGACAGTGGAATGTGTGAGAAAGTGCAGAGATGCAAGGATGGGCAAGAAGGTGGTCAGAAGTGTGAAGCTGAGATGCCTCTGTGTAGTTTTTAGCTAGGGGAACTGTAATGAGCCAGCCTCAGGGCTCCGCTTGCCAGGGGTTGAGCGGAAATGTGGAGTACCTGTCTTGAGATAAGACTGAATTAGCTGGAGTTCAGCGCTGAGTGTACAGTCGTTAAAAGAGCAGCTTTGCATTGGCCGGGAATCGAACCCGGGCCTCCCGCGTGGCAGGCGAGAATTCTACCACTGAACCACCAATGCAAACACACGAGACCGACTTTCCGCCGAAAGACCGGAAAAATTCCTAAAGCAGAAACGGAGTGATGACAGCTCATTTTACACAACTGTTAAGATCAACGGAATATTTATAAATTGAAATGCTTGAAGCACAAGAACTCTGGGACCTTCTAGTGGAAGTGCTGCTTCGGGATACTTGACAACTCCGTCGACTTTTCCAATAAATGCCTCGAAATAAGCTAGTTCCATCAGAAAGTTGTAAAGAGCATCAGAAGGCAGCACGGTTTTGCAACGCGGGTTGGATTTTTCTTCAAGAACTACTACGCTCTTTGAGCAAATTGTGTATGTCAACGTATACTTTGCCAGTCCAATTGCTGCAGAATTGTCAGCTAAGAGAAATGCGTGTATCCTCCATTTCTTTCGCTCACCACGACACAGGTGAATGTGGCATATCTGTGTTCTTATAATCACGTCTGACACTTTCATTTTCTTTACCTCTGATCTCCAAGCACTCCCACCACCGGGAGAAAGAGAAAGCATGGCCCGTACGGGGATCGAACCCATGACCTTGGCGTGATTAGCACCACGCTCTAACCAGCTGAGCAAACCGGCCAAGCGGCAGAAAAGGTCGGCTACATCACATGCAAAAAGTGCAAAAGAAATGTTTTTGAGCCAGAGTGCGCCATGGGGCGCAAAACTGAGCCCATGATAGGTCCCACCGAGATTTGAACTCGGATCGCTGGATTCAAAGCCCAGAGTGCTAACCATTACACCATGGAACCAGCTGGTGCATTGCAGCCCAGGCGGAGACGAGCTCCAAAACGCATGTCACGTGCTGCCAAAACCCGGGATTGAACCAGGGACCTTTAGATATTCAGTCTAACGCTCTCCCAACTGAGCTATTCCGGCACATTCGTGAGCTCCACTCTTGCCGTTTTCTGCCTCTTTCTTTGGAGCCCATCTCCCCACCTGAGCCACATGCCGTGAACGTCGACCTTAAGCAGCAGCAAGCTATGAAAAGTGTCCGATTTTAAGCCATAGTACGGTACACGAGTCAGGTGAGAGGCTCTTCTCAAGCTAACGCGAGACTGTTGCTCAACAAAGACAATATGTCAGACAGTGGAATGTGTGAGAAAGTGCAGAGATGCAAGGATGGGCAAGAAGGTGGTCAGAAGTGTGAAGCTGAGATGCCTCTGTGTAGTTTTTAGCTAGGGGAACTGTAATGAGCCAGCCTCAGGGCTCCGCTTGCCAGGGGTTGAGCGGAAATGTGGAGTACCTGTCTTGAGATAAGACTGAATTAGCTGGAGTTCAGCGCTGAGTGTACAGTTGTTAAAAGAGCAGCTTTGCATTGGCCGGGAATCAAACCCGGGCCTCCCGCGTGGCAGGCGAGAATTCTACCACTGAACCACCAATGCAAACACACGAGACCGGCTTTCCGCCGAAAGACCGGAAAAATTCCTAAAGCAGAAACGGAGTGATGACAGCTCATTTCACACAACTGTTAAGATCAACGGAATATTTATAAATTGAAATGCTTGAAGCACAAGATCTCTGGGACCTTCTAGTGGAAGTGCTGCTTCGGGATACTTGACAACTCCGTCGACTTTTCCAATAAATGCCTCGAAATAAGCTAGTTCCATCAGAAAGTTGTAAAGAGCATCAGAAGGCAGCACGGTTTTGCAACGCGGGTTGGATTTTTCTTCAAGAACTACTACGCTCTTTGAGCAAATTGTGTATGTCAACGTATACTTTGCCAGTCCAATTGCTGCAGAATTGTCAGCTAAGAGAAATGCGTGTATCCTCCATTTCTTTCGCTCACCACGACACAGGTGAATGTGGCATATCTGTGTTCTTATAATCACGTCTGACACTTTCATTTTCTTTACCTCTGATCTCCAAGCACTCCCACCACCGGGAGAAAGAGAAAGCATGGCCCGTACGGGGATCGAACCCATGACCTTGGCGTGATTAGCACCACGCTCTAACCAGCTGAGCAAACCGGCCAAGCGGCAGAAAAGGTCGGCTACATCACATGCAAAAAGTGCAAAAGAAATGTTTTTGAGCCAGAGTGCGCCATGGGGCGCAAAACTGAGCCCATGATAGGTCCCACCGAGATTTGAACTCGGATCGCTGGATTCAAAGCCCAGAGTGCTAACCATTACACCATGGAACCAGCTGGTGCATTGCAGCCCAGGCGGAGACGAGCTCCAAAACGCATGTCACGTGCTGCCAAAACCCGGGATTGAACCAGGGACCTTTAGATATTCAGTCTAACGCTCTCCCAACTGAGCTATTCCGGCACATTCGTGAGCTCCACTCTTGCCGTTTTCTGCCTCTTTCTTTGGAGCCCATCTCCCCACCTGAGCCACATGCCGTGAACGTCGACCTTAAGCAGCAGCAAGCTATGAAAAGTGTCCGATTTTAAGCCATAGTACGGTACACGAGTCAGGTGAGAGGCTCTTCTCAAGCTAACGCGAGACTGTTGCTCAACAAAGACAATATGTCAGACAGTGGAATGTGTGAGAAAGTGCAGAGATGCAAGGATGGGCAAGAAGGTGGTCAGAAGTGTGAAGCTGAGATGCCTCTGTGTAGTTTTTAGCTAGGGGAACTGTAATGAGCCAGCCTCAGGGCTCCGCTTGCCAGGGGTTGAGCGGAAATGTGGAGTACCTGTCTTGAGATAAGACTGAATTAGCTGGAGTTCAGCGCTGAGTGTACAGTTGTTAAAAGAGCAGCTTTGCATTGGCCGGGAATCAAACCCGGGCCTCCCGCGTGGCAGGCGAGAATTCTACCACTGAACCACCAATGCAAACACACGAGACCGGCTTTCCGCCGAAAGACCGGAAAAATTCCTAAAGCAGAAACGGAGTGATGACAGCTCATTTCACACAACTGTTAAGATCAACGGAATATTTATAAATTGAAATGCTTGAAGCACAAGATCTCTGGGACCTTCTAGTGGAAGTGCTGCTTCGGGATACTTGACAACTCCGTCGACTTTTCCAATAAATGCCTCGAAAAAAGCTAGTTCCATCAGAAAGTTGTAAAGAGCATCAGAAGGCAGCACGGTTTTACAACGCGGGTTGGATTTTTCTTCAAGAACTACTACGCTCTTTGAGCAAATTGTGTATGTCAACGTATACTTTGCCAGTCCAATTGCTGCAGAATTGTCAGCTAAGAGAAATGCGTGTATCCTCCATTTCTTTCGCTCACCACGACACAGGTGAATGTGGCATATCTGTGTTCTTATAATCACGTCTGACACTTTCATTTTCTTTACCTCTGATCTCCAAGCACTCCCACCACCGGGAGAAAGAGAAAGCATGGCCCGTACGGGGATCGAACCCATGACCTTGGCGTGATTAGCACCACGCTCTAACCAGCTGAGCTAACCGGCCAAGTGGCAGAAAAGGTCGGCTACATCACATGCAAAAAGTGCAAAAGAAATGTTTTTGAGCCAGAGTGCGCCATGGGGCGCAAAACTGAGCCCATGATAGGTCCCACCGAGATTTGAACTCGGATCGCTGGATTCAAAGCCCAGAGTGCTAACCATTACACCATGGAACCAGCTGGTGCACTGCAGCCCAGGCGGAGACGAGCTCCAAAACGCATGTCACGTGCTGCCAAAACCCGGGATTGAACCAGGGACCTTTAGATCTTCAGTCTAACGCTCTCCCAACTGAGCTATTCCGGCACATTCGTGAGCTCCACTCTTGCCGTTTTCTGCCTCTTTCTTTGGAGCCCATCTCCCCACCTGAGCCACATGCCGTGAACGTCGACCTTAAGCAGCAGCAAGCTATGAAAAGTGTCCGATTTTAAGCCATAGTACGGTACACGAGTCAGGTGAGAGGCTCTTCTCAAGCTAACACGAGACTGTTGCTCAACAAAGACAATATGTCAGACAGTGGAATGTGTGAGAAAGTGCAGAGATGCAAGGATGGGCAAGAAGGTGGTCAGAAGTGTGAAGCTGAGATGCCTCTGTGTAGTTTTTAGCTAGGGGAACTGTAATGAGCCAGCCTCAGGGCTCCGCTTGCCAGGGGTTGAGCGGAAATGTGGAGTACCTGTCTTGAGATAAGACTGAATTAGCTGGAGTTCAGCGCTGAGTGTACAGTCGTTAAAAGAGCAGCTTTGCATTGGCCGGGAATCGAACCCGGGCCTCCCGCGTGGCAGGCGAGAATTCTACCACTGAACCACCAATGCAAACACACGAGACCGACTTTCCGCCGAAAGACCGGAAAAATTCCTAAAGCAGAAACGGAGTGATGACAGCTCATTTCACACAACTGTTAAGATCAACGGAATATTTATAAATTGAAATGCTTGAAGCACAAGAACTCTGGGACCTTCTAGTGGAAGTGCTGCTTCGGGATACTTGACAACTCCGTCGACTTTTCCAATAAATGCCTCGAAAAAAGCTAGTTCCATCAGAAAGTTGTAAAGAGCATCAGAAGGCAGCACGGTTTTACAACGCGGGTTGGATTTTTCTTCAAGAACTACTACGCTCTTTGAGCAAATTGTGTATATCAACGTATACTTTGCCAGTCCAATTGCTGCAGAATTGTCAGCTAAGAGAAATGAGTGTATCCTCCATTTCTTTCGCTCACCACGACACAGGTGAATGTGGCATATCTGTGTTCTTATAATCACGTCTGACACTTTCATTTTCTTTACCTCTGATCTCCAAGCACTCCCACCACCGGGAGAAAGAGAAAGCATGGCCCGTACGGGGATCAAACCCATGACCTTGGCGTGATTAGCACCACGCTCTAACCAGCTGAGCTAACCGGCCAAGTGGCAGAAAAGGTCGGCTACATCACATGCAAAAAGTGCAAAAGAAATGTTTTTGAGCCAGAGTGCGCCATGGGGCGCAAAACTGAGCCCATGATAGGTCCCACCGAGATTTGAACTCGGATCGCTGGATTCAAAGCCCAGAGTGCTAACCATTACACCATGGAACCAGCTGGTGCACTGCAGCCCAGGCGGAGACGAGCTCCAAAACGCATGTCACGTGCTGCCAAAACCCGGGATTGAACCAGGGACCTTTAGATCTTCAGTCTAACGCTCTCCCAACTGAGCTATTCCGGCACATTCGTGAGCTCCACTCTTGCCGTTTTCTGCCTCTTTCTTTGGAGCCCATCTCCCCACCTGAGCCACATGCCGTGAACGTCGACCTTAAGCAGCAGCAAGCTATGAAAAGTGTCCGATTTTAAGCCATAGTACGGTACACGAGTCAGGTGAGAGGCTCTTCTCAAGCTAACACGAGACTGTTGCTCAACAAAGACAATATGTCAGACAGTGGAATGTGTGAGAAAGTGCAGAGATGCAAGGATGGGCAGGAAGGTGGTCAGAAGTGTGAAGCTGAGATGCCTCTGTGTAGTTTTTAGCTAGGGGAACTGTAATGAGCCAGCCTCAGGGCTCCGCTTGCCAGGGGTTGAGCGGAAATGTGGAGTACCTGTCTTGAGATAAGACTGAATTAGCTGGAGTTCAGCGCTAAGTGTACAGTCGTTAAAAGAGCAGCTTTGCATTGGCCGGGAATCGAACCCGGGCCTCCCGCGTGGCAGGCGAGAATCCTACCACTGAACCACCAATGCAAAGACACGAGACCGACTTTCCGCCGAAAGACCGGAAAAATTCCTAAAGCAAAAACGGAGTGATGACAGCTCATTTCACACAACTGTTAAGATCAACGGAATATTTATAAATTGAAATGCTTGAAGCACAAGAACTCTGGGACCTTCTAGTGGAAGTGCTGCTTCGGGATACTTGACAACTCCGTCGACTTTTCCAATAAATGCCTCGAAAAAAGCTAGTTCCATCAGAAAGTTGTAAAGAGCATCAGAAGGCAGCACGGTTTTACAACGCGGGTTGGATTTTTCTTCAAGAACTACTACGCTCTTTGAGCAAATTGTGTATGTCAACGTATACTTTGCCAGTCCAATTGCTGCAGAATTGTCAGCTAAGAGAAATGCGTGTATCCTCCATTTCTTTCGCTCACCACGACACAGGTGAATGTGGCATATCTGTGTTCTTATAATCACGTCTGACACTTTCATTTTCTTTACCTCTGATCTCCAAGCACTCCCACCACCGGGAGAAAGAGAAAGCATGGCCCGTACGGGGATCGAACCCATGACCTTGGCGTGATTAGCACCACGCTCTAACCAGCTGAGCTAACCGGCCAAGTGGCAGAAAAGGTCGGCTACATCACATGCAAAAAGTGCAAAAGAAATGTTTTTGAGCCAGAGTGCGCCATGGGGCGCAAAACTGAGCCCATGATAGGTCCCACCGAGATTTGAACTCGGATCGCTGGATTCAAAGCCCAGAGTGCTAACCATTACACCATGGAACCAGCTGGTGCACTGCAGCCCAGGCGGAGACGAGCTCCAAAACGCAGGTCACGTGCTGCCAAAACCCGGGATTGAACCAGGGACCTTTAGATCTTCAGTCTAACGCTCTCCCAACTGAGCTATTCCGGCACATTCGTGAGCTCCACTCTTGCCGTTTTCTGCCTCTTTCTTTGGAGCCCATCTCCCCACCTGAGCCACATGCCGTGAACGTCGACCTTAAGCAGCAGCAAGCTATGAAAAGTGTCCGATTTTAAGCCATAGTACGGTACACGAGTCAGGTGAGAGGCTCTTCTCAAGCTAACACGAGACTGTTGCTCAACAAAGACAATATGTCAGACAGTGGAATGTGTGAGAAAGTGCAGAGATGCAAGGATGGGCAAGAAGGTGGTCAGAAGTGTGAAGCTGAGATGCCTCTGTGTAGTTTTTAGCTAGGGGAACTGTAATGAGCCAGCCTCAGGGCTCCGCTTGCCAGGGGTTGAGCGGAAATGTGGAGTACCTGTCTTGAGATAAGACTGAATTAGCTGGAGTTCAGCGCTGAGTGTACAGTCGTTAAAAGAGCAGCTTTGCATTGGCCAGGAATCGAACCCGGGCCTCCCGCGTGGCAGGCGAGAATTCTACCACTGAACCACCAATGCAAACACACGAGACCGACTTTCCGCCGAAAGACCGGAAAAATTCCTAAAGCAGAAACGGAGTGATGACAGCTCATTTCACACAACTGTTAAGATCAACGGAATATTTATAAATTGAAATGCTTGAAGCACAAGAACTCTGGGACCTTCTAGTGGAAGTGCTGCTTCGGGATACTTGACAACTCCGTCGACTTTTCCAATAAATGCCTCGAAAAAAGCTAGTTCCATCAGAAAGTTGTAAAGAGCATCAGAAGGCAGCACGGTTTTACAACGCGGGTTGGATTTTTCTTCAAGAACTACTACGCTCTTTGAGCAAATTGTGTATGTCAACGTATACTTTGCCAGTCCAATTGCTGCAGAATTGTCAGCTAAGAGAAATGAGTGTATCCTCCATTTCTTTCGCTCACCACGACACAGGTGAATGTGGCATATCTGTGTTCTTATAATCACGTCTGACACTTTCATTTTCTTTACCTCTGATCTCCAAGCACTCCCACCACCGGGAGAAAGAGAAAGCATGGCCCGTACGGGGATCGAACCCATGACCTTGGCGTGATTAGCACCACGCTCTAACCAGCTGAGCTAACCGGCCAAGTGGCAGAAAAGGTCGGCTACATCACATGCAAAAAGTGCAAAAGAAATGTTTTTGAGCCAGAGTGCGCCATGGGGCGCAAAACTGAGCCCATGATAGGTCCCACCGAGATTTGAACTCGGATCGCTGGATTCAAAGCCCAGAGTGCTAACCATTACACCATGGAACCAGCTGGTGCACTGCAGCCCAGGCGGAGACGAGCTCCAAAACGCATGTCACGTGCTGCCAAAACCCGGGATTGAACCAGGGACCTTTAGATCTTCAGTCTAACGCTCTCCCAACTGAGCTATTCCGGCACATTCGTGAGCTCCACTCTTGCCGTTTTCTGCCTCTTTCTTTGGAGCCCATCTCCCCACCTGAGCCACATGCCGTGAACGTCGACCTTAAGCAGCAGCAAGCTATGAAAAGTGTCCGATTTTAAGCCATAGTACGGTACACGAGTCAGGTGAGAGGCTCTTCTCAAGCTAACACGAGACTGTTGCTCAACAAAGACAATATGTCAGACAGTGGAATGTGTGAGAAAGTGCAGAGATGCAAGGATGGGCAGGAAGGTGGTCAGAAGTGTGAAGCTGAGATGCCTCTGTGTAGTTTTTAGCTAGGGGAACTGTAATGAGCCAGCCTCAGGGCTCCGCTTGCCAGGGGTTGAGCGGAAATGTGGAGTACCTGTCTTGAGATAAGACTGAATTAGCTGGAGTTCAGCGCTAAGTGTACAGTCGTTAAAAGAGCAGCTTTGCATTGGCCGGGAATCGAACCCGGGCCTCCCGCGTGGCAGGCGAGAATCCTACCACTGAACCACCAATGCAAAGACACGAGACCGACTTTCCGCCGAAAGACCGGAAAAATTCCTAAAGCAGAAACGGAGTGATGACAGCTCATTTCACACAACTGTTAAGATCAACGGAATATTTATAAATTGAAATGCTTGAAGCACAAGAACTCTGGGACCTTCTAGTGGAAGTGCTGCTTCGGGATACTTGACAACTCCGTCGACTTTTCCAATAAATGCCTCGAAAAAAGCTAGTTCCATCAGAAAGTTGTAAAGAGCATCAGAAGGCAGCACGGTTTTACAACGCGGGTTGGATTTTTCTTCAAGAACTACTACGCTCTTTGAGCAAATTGTGTATGTCAACGTATACTTTGCCAGTCCAATTGCTGCAGAATTGTCAGCTAAGAGAAATGCGTGTATCCTCCATTTCTTTCGCTCACCACGACACAGGTGAATGTGGCATATCTGTGTTCTTATAATCACGTCTGACACTTTCATTTTCTTTACCTCTGATCTCCAAGCACTCCCACCACCGGGAGAAAGAGAAAGCATGGCCCGTACGGGGATCGAACCCATGACCTTGGCGTGATTAGCACCACGCTCTAACCAGCTGAGCTAACCGGCCAAGTGGCAGAAAAGGTCGGCTACATCACATGCAAAAAGTGCAAAAGAAATGTTTTTGAGCCAGAGTGCGCCATGGGGCGCAAAACTGAGCCCATGATAGGTCCCACCGAGATTTGAACTCGGATCGCTGGATTCAAAGCCCAGAGTGCTAACCATTACACCATGGAACCAGCTGGTGGACTGCAGCCCAGGCGGAGACGAGCTCCAAAACGCAGGTCACGTGCTGCCAAAACCCGGGATTGAACCAGGGACCTTTAGATCTTCAGTCTAACGCTCTCCCAACTGAGCTATTCCGGCACATTCGTGAGCTCCACTCTTGCCGTTTTCTGCCTCTTTCTTTGGAGCCCATCTCCCCACCTGAGCCACATGCTGTGAACGTCGACCTTAAGCAGCAGCAAGCTATGAAAAGTGTCCGATTTTAAGCCATAGTACGGTACACGAGTCAGGTGAGAGGCTCTTCTCAAGCTAACGCGAGACTGTTGCTCAACAAAGACAATATGTCAGACAGTGGAATGTGTGAGAAAGTGCAGAGATGCAAGGATGGGCAGGAAGGTGGTCAGAAGTGTGAAGCTGAGATGCCTCTGTGTAGTTTTTAGCTAGGGGAACTGTAATGAGCCAGCCTCAGGGCTCCGCTTGCCAGGGGTTGAGCGGAAATGTGGAGTACCTGTCTTGAGATAAGACTGAATTAGCTGGAGTTCAGCGCTAAGTGTACAGTCGTTAAAAGAGCAGCTTTGCATTGGCCGGGAATCGAACCCGGGCCTCCCGCGTGGCAGGCGAGAATCCTACCACTGAACCACCAATGCAAAGACACGAGACCGACTTTCCGCCGAAAGACCGGAAAAATTCCTAAAGCAGAAACGGAGTGATGACAGCTCATTTCACACAACTGTTAAGATCAACGGAATATTTATAAATTGAAATGCTTGAAGCACAAGAACTCTGGGACCTTCTAGTGGAAGTGCTGCTTCGGGATACTTGACAACTCCGTCGACTTTTCCAATAAATGCCTCGAAAAAAGCTAGTTCCATCAGAAAGTTGTAAAGAGCATCAGAAGGCAGCACGGTTTTACAACGCGGGTTGGATTTTTCTTCAAGAACTACTACGCTCTTTGAGCAAATTGTGTATGTCAACGTATACTTTGCCAGTCCAATTGCTGCAGAATTGTCAGCTAAGAGAAATGAGTGTATCCTCCATTTCTTTCGCTCACCACGACACAGGTGAATGTGGCATATCTGTGTTCTTATAATCACGTCTGACACTTTCATTTTCTTTACCTCTGATCTCCAAGCACTCCCACCACCGGGAGAAAGAGAAAGCATGGCCCGTACGGGGATCGAACCCATGACCTTGGCGTGATTAGCACCACGCTCTAACCAGCTGAGCTAACCGGCCAAGTGGCAGAAAAGGTCGGCTACATCACATGCAAAAAGTGCAAAAGAAATGTTTTTGAGCCAGAGTGCGCCATGGGGCGCAAAACTGAGCCCATGATAGGTCCCACCGAGATTTGAACTCGGATCGCTGGATTCAAAGCCCAGAGTGCTAACCATTACACCATGGAACCAGCTGGTGCACTGCAGCCCAGGCGGAGACGAGCTCCAAAACGCATGTCACGTGCTGCCAAAACCCGGGATTGAACCAGGGACCTTTAGATCTTCAGTCTAACGCTCTCCCAACTGAGCTATTCCGGCACATTCGTGAGCTCCACTCTTGCCGTTTTCTGCCTCTTTCTTTGGAGCCCATCTCCCCACCTGAGCCACATGCCGTGAACGTCGACCTTAAGCAGCAGCAAGCTATGAAAAGTGTCCGATTTTAAGCCATAGTACGGTACACGAGTCAGGTGAGAGGCTCTTCTCAAGCTAACACGAGACTGTTGCTCAACAAAGACAATATGTCAGACAGTGGAATGTGTGAGAAAGTGCAGAGATGCAAGGATGGGCAGGAAGGTGGTCAGAAGTGTGAAGCTGAGATGCCTCTGTGTAGTTTTTAGCTAGGGGAACTGTAATGAGCCAGCCTCAGGGCTCCGCTTGCCAGGGGTTGAGCGGAAATGTGGAGTACCTGTCTTGAGATAAGACTGAATTAGCTGGAGTTCAGCGCTAAGTGTACAGTCGTTAAAAGAGCAGCTTTGCATTGGCCGGGAATCGAACCCGGGCCTCCCGCGTGGCAGGCGAGAATCCTACCACTGAACCACCAATGCAAAGACACGAGACCGACTTTCCGCCGAAAGACCGGAAAAATTCCTAAAGCAGAAACGGAGTGATGACAGCTCATTTCACACAACTGTTAAGATCAACGGAATATTTATAAATTGAAATGCTTGAAGCACAAGAACTCTGGGACCTTCTAGTGGAAGTGCTGCTTCGGGATACTTGACAACTCCGTCGACTTTTCCAATAAATGCCTCGAAAAAAGCTAGTTCCATCAGAAAGTTGTAAAGAGCATCAGAAGGCAGCACGGTTTTACAACGCGGGTTGGATTTTTCTTCAAGAACTACTATGCTCTTTGAGCAAATTGTGTATGTCAACGTATACTTTGCCAGTCCAATTGCTGCAGAATTGTCAGCTAAGAGAAATGCGTGTATCCTCCATTTCTTTCGCTCACCACGACACAGGTGAATGTGGCATATCTGTGTTCTTATAATCACGTCTGACACTTTCATTTTCTTTACCTCTGATCTCCAAGCACTCCCACCACCGGGAGAAAGAGAAAGCATGGCCCGTACGGGGATCGAACCCATGACCTTGGCGTGATTAGCACCACGCTCTAACCAGCTGAGCTAACCGGCCAAGTGGCAGAAAAGGTCGGCTACATCACATGCAAAAAGTGCAAAAGAAATGTTTTTGAGCCAGAGTGCGCCATGGGGCGCAAAACTGAGCCCATGATAGGTCCCACCGAGATTTGAACTCGGATCGCTGGATTCAAAGCCCAGAGTGCTAACCATTACACCATGGAACCAGCTGGTGCACTGCAGCCCAGGCGGAGACGAGCTCCAAAACGCAGGTCACGTGCTGCCAAAACCCGGGATTGAACCAGGGACCTTTAGATCTTCAGTCTAACGCTCTCCCAACTGAGCTATTCCGGCACATTCGTGAGCTCCACTCTTGCCGTTTTCTGCCTCTTTCTTTGGAGCCCATCTCCCCACCTGAGCCACATGCTGTGAACGTCGACCTTAAGCAGCAGCAAGCTATGAAAAGTGTCCGATTTTAAGCCATAGTACGGTACACGAGTCAGGTGAGAGGCTCTTCTCAAGCTAACGCGAGACTGTTGCTCAACAAAGACAATATGTCAGACAGTGGAATGTGTGAGAAAGTGCAGAGATGCAAGGATGGGCAGGAAGGTGGTCAGAAGTGTGAAGCTGAGATGCCTCTGTGTAGTTTTTAGCTAGGGGAACTGTAATGAGCCAGCCTCAGGGCTCCGCTTGCCAGGGGTTGAGCGGAAATGTGGAGTACCTGTCTTGAGATAAGACTGAATTAGCTGGAGTTCAGCGCTAAGTGTACAGTCGTTAAAAGAGCAGCTTTGCATTGGCCGGGAATCGAACCCGGGCCTCCCGCGTGGCAGGCGAGAATCCTACCACTGAACCACCAATGCAAAGACACGAGACCGACTTTCCGCCGAAAGACCGGAAAAATTCCTAAAGCAGAAACGGAGTGATGACAGCTCATTTCACACAACTGTTAAGATCAACGGAATATTTATAAATTGAAATGCTTGAAGCACAAGAACTCTGGGACCTTCTAGTGGAAGTGCTGCTTCGGGATACTTGACAACTCCGTCGACTTTTCCAATAAATGCCTCGAAAAAAGCTAGTTCCATCAGAAAGTTGTAAAGAGCATCAGAAGGCAGCACGGTTTTACAACGCGGGTTGGATTTTTCTTCAAGAACTACTACGCTCTTTGAGCAAATTGTGTATGTCAACGTATACTTTGCCAGTCCAATTGCTGCAGAATTGTCAGCTAAGAGAAATGCGTGTATCCTCCATTTCTTTCGCTCACCACGACACAGGTGAATGTGGCATATCTGTGTTCTTATAATCACGTCTGACACTTTCGTTTTCTTTACCTCTGATCTCCAAGCACTCCCACCACCGGGAGAAAGAGAAAGCATGGCCCGTACGGGGATCGAACCCATGACCTTGGCGTGATTAGCACCACGCTCTAACCAGCTGAGCTAACCGGCCAAGTGGCAGAAAAGGTCGGCTACATCACATGCAAAAAGTGCAAAAGAAATGTTTTTGAGCCAGAGTGCGCCATGGGGCGCAAAACTGAGCCCATGATAGGTCCCACCGAGATTTGAACTCGGATCGCTGGATTCAAAGCCCAGAGTGCTAACCATTACACCATGGAACCAGCTGGTGCACTGCAGCCCAGGCGGAGACGAGCTCCAAAACGCAGGTCACGTGCTGCCAAAACCCGGGATTGAACCAGGGACCTTTAGATCTTCAGTCTAACGCTCTCCCAACTGAGCTATTCCGGCACATTCGTGAGCTCCACTCTTGCCGTTTTCTGCCTCTTTCTTTGGAGCCCATCTCCCCACCTGAGCCACATGCCGTGAACGTCGACCTTAAGCAGCAGCAAGCTATGAAAAGTGTCCGATTTTAAGCCATAGTACGGTACACGAGTCAGGTGAGAGGCTCTTCTCAAGCTAACACGAGACTGTTGCTCAACAAAGACAATATGTCAGACAGTGGAATGTGTGAGAAAGTGCAGAGATGCAAGGATGGGCAGGAAGGTGGTCAGAAGTGTGAAGCTGAGATGCCTCTGTGTAGTTTTTAGCTAGGGGAACTGTAATGAGCCAGCCTCAGGGCTCCGCTTGCCAGGGGTTGAGCGGAAATGTGGAGTACCTGTCTTGAGATAAGACTGAATTAGCTGGAGTTCAGCGCTAAGTGTACAGTCGTTAAAAGAGCAGCTTTGCATTGGCCGGGAATCGAACCCGGGCCTCCCGCGTGGCAGGCGAGAATCCTACCACTGAACCACCAATGCAAAGACACGAGACCGACTTTCCGCCGAAAGACCGGAAAAATTCCTAAAGCAGAAACGGAGTGATGACAGCTCATTTCACACAACTGTTAAGATCAACGGAATATTTATAAATTGAAATGCTTGAAGCACAAGAACTCTGGGACCTTCTAGTGGAAGTGCTGCTTCGGGATACTTGACAACTCCGTCGACTTTTCCAATAAATGCCTCGAAAAAAGCTAGTTCCATCAGAAAGTTGTAAAGAGCATCAGAAGGCAGCACGGTTTTACAACGCGGGTTGGATTTTTCTTCAAGAACTACTACGCTCTTTGAGCAAATTGTGTATGTCAACGTATACTTTGCCAGTCCAATTGCTGCAGAATTGTCAGCTAAGAGAAATGCGTGTATCCTCCATTTCTTTCGCTCACCACGACACAGGTGAATGTGGCATATCTGTGTTCTTATAATCACGTCTGACACTTTCGTTTTCTTTACCTCTGATCTCCAAGCACTCCCACCACCGGGAGAAAGAGAAAGCATGGCCCGTACGGGGATCGAACCCATGACCTTGGCGTGATTAGCACCACGCTCTAACCAGCTGAGCTAACCGGCCAAGTGGCAGAAAAGGTCGGCTACATCACATGCAAAAAGTGCAAAAGAAATGTTTTTGAGCCAGAGTGCGCCATGGGGCGCAAAACTGAGCCCATGATAGGTCCCACCGAGATTTGAACTCGGATCGCTGGATTCAAAGCCCAGAGTGCTAACCATTACACCATGGAACCAGCTGGTGCACTGCAGCCCAGGCGGAGACGAGCTCCAAAACGCATGTCACGTGCTGCCAAAACCCGGGATTGAACCAGGGACCTTTAGATCTTCAGTCTAACGCTCTCCCAACTGAGCTATTCCGGCACATTCGTGAGCTCCACTCTTGCCGTTTTCTGCCTCTTTCTTTGGAGCCCATCTCCCCACCTGAGCCACATGCCGTGAACGTCGACCTTAAGCAGCAGCAAGCTATGAAAAGTGTCCGATTTTAAGCCATAGTACGGTACACGAGTCAGGTGAGAGGCTCTTCTCAAGCTAACACGAGACTGTTGCTCAACAAAGACAATATGTCAGACAGTGGAATGTGTGAGAAAGTGCAGAGATGCAAGGATGGGCAGGAAGGTGGTCAGAAGTGTGAAGCTGAGATGCCTCTGTGTAGTTTTTAGCTAGGGGAACTGTAATGAGCCAGCCTCAGGGCTCCGCTTGCCAGGGGTTGAGCGGAAATGTGGAGTACCTGTCTTGAGATAAGACTGAATTAGCTGGAGTTCAGCGCTAAGTGTACAGTCGTTAAAAGAGCAGCTTTGCATTGGCCGGGAATCGAACCCGGGCCTCCCGCGTGGCAGGCGAGAATCCTACCACTGAACCACCAATGCAAAGACACGAGACCGACTTTCCGCCGAAAGACCGGAAAAATTCCTAAAGCAGAAACGGAGTGATGACAGCTCATTTCACACAACTGTTAAGATCAACGGAATATTTATAAATTGAAATGCTTGAAGCACAAGAACTCTGGGACCTTCTAGTGGAAGTGCTGCTTCGGGATACTTGACAACTCCGTCGACTTTTCCAATAAATGCCTCGAAAAAAGCTAGTTCCATCAGAAAGTTGTAAAGAGCATCAGAAGGCAGCACGGTTTTACAACGCGGGTTGGATTTTTCTTCAAGAACTACTACGCTCTTTGAGCAAATTGTGTATGTCAACGTATACTTTGCCAGTCCAATTGCTGCAGAATTGTCAGCTAAGAGAAATGCGTGTATCCTCCATTTCTTTCGCTCACCACGACACAGGTGAATGTGGCATATCTGTGTTCTTATAATCACGTCTGACACTTTCGTTTTCTTTACCTCTGATCTCCAAGCACTCCCACCACCGGGAGAAAGAGAAAGCATGGCCCGTACGGGGATCGAACCCATGACCTTGGCGTGATTAGCACCACGCTCTAACCAGCTGAGCTAACCGGCCAAGTGGCAGAAAAGGTCGGCTACATCACATGCAAAAAGTGCAAAAGAAATGTTTTTGAGCCAGAGTGCGCCATGGGGCGCAAAACTGAGCCCATGATAGGTCCCACCGAGATTTGAACTCGGATCGCTGGATTCAAAGCCCAGAGTGCTAACCATTACACCATGGAACCAGCTGGTGCACTGCAGCCCAGGCGGAGACGAGCTCCAAAACGCATGTCACGTGCTGCCAAAACCCGGGATTGAACCAGGGACCTTTAGATCTTCAGTCTAACGCTCTCCCAACTGAGCTATTCCGGCACATTCGTGAGCTCCACTCTTGCCGTTTTCTGCCTCTTTCTTTGGAGCCCATCTCCCCACCTGAGCCACATGCCGTGAACGTCGACCTTAAGCAGCAGCAAGCTATGAAAAGTGTCCGATTTTAAGCCATAGTACGGTACACGAGTCAGGTGAGAGGCTCTTCTCAAGCTAACACGAGACTGTTGCTCAACAAAGACAATATGTCAGACAGTGGAATGTGTGAGAAAGTGCAGAGATGCAAGGATGGGCAAGAAGGTGGTCAGAAGTGTGAAGCTGAGATGCCTCTGTGTAGTTTTTAGCTAGGGGAACTGTAATGAGCCAGCCTCAGGGCTCCGCTTGCCAGGGGTTGAGCGGAAATGTGGAGTACCTGTCTTGAGATAAGACTGAATTAGCTGGAGTTCAGCGCTGAGTGTACAGTCGTTAAAAGAGCAGCTTTGCATTGGCCGGGAATCGAACCCGGGCCTCCCGCGTGGCAGGCGAGAATTCTACCACTGAACCACCAATGCAAACACATGAGACCGACTTTCCGCCGAAAGACCGGAAAAATTCCTAAAGCAGAAACGGAGTGATGACAGCTCATTTCACACAACTGTTAAGATCAACGGAATATTTATAAATTGAAATGCTTGAAGCACAAGAACTCTGGGACCTTCTAGTGGAAGTGCTGCTTCGGGATACTTGACAACTCCGTCGACTTTTCCAATAAATGCCTCGAAAAAAGCTAGTTCCATCAGAAACTTGTAAAGAGCATCAGAAGGCAGCACGGTTTTACAACGCGGGTTGGATTTTTCTTCAAGAACTACTACGCTCTTTGAGCAAATTGTGTATGTCAACGTATACTTTGCCAGTCCAATTGCTGCAGAATTGTCAGCTAAGAGAAATGGGTGTATCCACCATTTCTTTCGCTCACCACGACACAGGTGAATGTGGCATATCTGTGTTCTTATAATCACGTCTGACACTTTCATTTTCTTTACCTCTGATCTCCAAGCACTCCCACCACTGGGAGAAAGAGAAAGCATGGCCCGTACGGGGATCGAACCCATGACCTTGGCGTGATTAGCACCACGCTCTAACCAGCTGAGCTAACCGGCCAAGTGGCAGAAAAGGTCGGCTACATCACATGCAAAAAGTGCAAAAGAAATGTTTTTGAGCCAGAGTGCGCCATGGGGCGCAAAACTGAGCCCATGATAGGTCCCACCGAGATTTGAACTCGGATCGCTGGATTCAAAGCCCAGAGTGCTAACCATTACACCATGGAACCAGCTGGTGCGTTGCAGCCCAGGCGGAGACGAGCTCCAAAACGCATGTCACGTGCTGCCAAAACCCGGGATTGAACCAGGGACCTTTAGATCTTCAGTCTAACGCTCTCCCAACTGAGCTATTCCGGCACATTCGTGAGCTCCACTCTTGCCGTTTTCTGCCTCTTTCTTTGGAGCCCATCTCCCCACCTGAGCCACATGCCGTGAACGTCGACCTTAAGCAGCAGCAAGCTATGAAAAGTGTCCGATTTTTAGGCATAGTACGGTACACGAGTCAGGTGAGAGGCTCTTCTCAAGCTAACGCGAGACTGTTGCTCAACAAAGACAATATGTCAGACAGTGGAATGTGTGAGAAAGTGCAGAGATGCAAGGATGGGCAAGAAGGTGGTCAGAAGTGTGAAGCTGAGATGCCTCTGTGTAGTTTTTAGCTACGGGAACTGTAATGAGCCAGCCTCAGGGCTCCGCTTGCCAGGGGTTGAGCGGAAATGTGGAGTACCTGTCTTGAGATAAGACTGAATTAGCTGGAGTTCAGCGCTGAGTGTACAGTTGTTAAAAGAGCAGCTTTGCATTGGCCGGGAATCGAACCCGGGCCTCCCGCGTGGCAGGCGAGAATTCTACCACTGAACCACCAATGCAAACACACGAGACCGGCTTTCCGCCGAAAGACCGGAAAAATTCCTAAAGCAGAAACGGAGTGATGACAGCTCATTTCACACAACTGTTAAGATCAACGGAATATTTATAAATTGAAATGCTTGAAGCACAAGAACTCTGGGACCTTCTAGTGGAAGTGCTGCTTCGGGATACTTGACAACTCCGTCGACTTTTCCAATAAATGCCTCGAAAAAAGCTAGTTCCATCAGAAACTTGTAAAGAGCATCAGAAGGCAGCACGGTTTTACAACGCGGGTTGGATTTTTCTTCAAGAACTACTACGCTCTTTGAGCAAATTGTGTATGTCAACGTATACTTTGCCAGTCCAATTGCTGCAGAATTGTCAGCTAAGAGAAATGCGTGTATCCTCCATTTCTTTCGCTCACCACGACACAGGTGAATGTGGCATATCTGTGATCTTATAATCACGTCTGACACTTTCATTTTCTTTACCTCTGATCTCCAAGCACTCCCACCACCGGGAGAAAGAGAAAGCATGGCCCGTACGGGGATCGAACCCATGACCTTGGCGTGATTAGCACCACGCTCTAACCAGCTGAGCTAACCGGCCAAGTGGCAGAAAAGGTCGGCTACATCACATGCAAAAAGTGCAAAAGAAATGTTTTTGAGCCAGAGTGCGCCATGGGGCGCAAAACTGAGCCCATGATAGGTCCCACCGAGATTTGAACTCGGATCGCTGGATTCAAAGCCCAGAGTGCTAACCATTACACCATGGAACCAGCTGGTGCACTGCAGCCCAGGCGGAGACGAGCTCCAAAACGCATGTCACGTGCTGCCAAAACCCGGGATTGAACCAGGGACCTTTAGATCTTCAGTCTAACGCTCTCCCAACTGAGCTATTCCGGCACATTCGTGAGCTCCACTCTTGCCGTTTTCTGCCTCTTTCTTTGGAGCCCATCTCCCCACCTGAGCCACATGCCGTGAACGTCGACCTTAAGCAGCAGCAAGCTATGAAAAGTGTCCGATTTTAAGCCATAGTACGGTACACGAGTCAGGTGAGAGGCTCTTCTCAAGCTAACACGAGACTGTTGCTCAACAAAGACAATATGTCAGACAGTGGAATGTGTGAGAAAGTGCAGAGATGCAAGGATGGGCAAGAAGGTGGTCAGAAGTGTGAAGCTGAGATGCCTCTGTGTAGTTTTTAGCTAGGGGAACTGTAATGAGCCAGCCTCAGGGCTCCGCTTGCCAGGGGTTGAGCGGAAATGTGGAGTACCTGTCTTGAGATAAGACTGAATTAGCTGGAGTTCAGCGCTGAGTGTACAGTCGTTAAAAGAGCAGCTTTGCATTGGCCGGGAATCGAACCCGGGCCTCCCGCGTGGCAGGCGAGAATTCTACCACTGAACCACCAATGCAAACACACGAGACCGACTTTCCGCCGAAAGACCGGAAAAATTCCTAAAGCAGAAACGGAGTGATGACAGCTCATTTCACACAACTGTTAAGATCAACGGAATATTTATAAATTGAAATGCTTGAAGCACAAGAACTCTGGGACCTTCTAGTGGAAGTGCTGCTTCGGGATACTTGACAACTCCGTCGACTTTTCCAATAAATGCCTCGAAAAAAGCTAGTTCCATCAGAAACTTGTAAAGAGCATCAGAAGGCAGCACGGTTTTACAACGCAGGTTGGATTTTTCTTCAAGAACTACTACGCTCTTTGAGCAAATTGTGTATGTCAACGTATACTTTGCCAGTCCAATTGCTGCAGAATTGTCAGCTAAGAGAAATGCGTGTATCCTCCATTTCTTTCGCTCACCACGACACAGGTGAATGTGGCATATCTGTGTTCTTATAATCACGTCTGACACTTTCATTTTCTTTACCTCTGATCTCCAAGCACTCCCACCACCGGGAGAAAGAGAAAGCATGGCCCGTACGGGGATCGAACCCATGACCTTGGCGTGATTAGCACCACGCTCTAACCAGCTGAGCTAACCGGCCAAGTGGCAGAAAAGGTCGGCTACATCACATGCAAAAAGTGCAAAAGAAATGTTTTTGAGCCAGAGTGCGCCATGGGGCGCAAAACTGAGCCCATGATAGGTCCCACCGAGATTTGAACTCGGATCGCTGGATTCAAAGCCCAGAGTGCTAACCATTACACCATGGAACCAGCTGGTGCACTGCAGCCCAGGCGGAGATGAGCTCCAAAACGCATGTCACGTGCTGCCAAAACCCGGGATTGAACCAGGGACCTTTAGATCTTCAGTCTAACGCTCTCCCAACTGAGCTATTCCGGCACATTCGTGAGCTCCACTCTTGCCGTTTTCTGCCTCTTTCTTTGGAGCCCATCTCCCCACCTGAGCCACATGCCGTGAACGTCGACCTTAAGCAGCAGCAAGCTATGAAAAGTGTCCGATTTTAAGCCATAGTACGGTACACGAGTCAGGTGAGAGGCTCTTCTCAAGCTAACGCGAGACTGTTGCTCAACAAAGACAATATGTCAGACAGTGGAATGTGTGAGAAAGTGCAGAGATGCAAGGATGGGCAAGAAGGTGGTCAGAAGTGTGAAGCTGAGATGCCTCTGTGTAGTTTTTAGCTAGGGGAACTGTAATGAGCCAGCCTCAGGGCTCCGCTTGCCAGGGGTTGAGCGGAAATGTGGAGTACCAGTCTTGAGATAAGACTGAATTAGCTGGAGTTCAGCGCTGAGTGTACAGTCGTTAAAAGAGCAGCTTTGCATTGGCCGGGAATCGAACCCGGGCCTCCCGCGTGGCAGGCGAGAATTCTACCACTGAACCACCAATGCAAACACATGAGACCGACTTTCCGCCGAAAGACCGGAAAAATTCCTAAAGCAGAAACGGAGTGATGACAGCTCATTTCACACAACTGTTAAGATCAACGGAATATTTATAAATTGAAATGCTTGAAGCACAAGAACTCTGGGACCTTCTAGTGGAAGTGCTGCTTCGGGATACTTGACAACTCCGTCGACTTTTCCAATAAATGCCTCGAAAAAAGCTAGTTCCATCAGAAACTTGTAAAGAGCATCAGAAGGCAGCACGGTTTTACAACGCGGGTTGGATTTTTCTTCAAGAACTACTACGCTCTTTGAGCAAATTGTGTATGTCAACGTATACTTTGCCAGTCCAATTGCTGCAGAATTGTCAGCTAAGAGAAATGGGTGTATCCACCATTTCTTTCGCTCACCACGACACAGGTGAATGTGGCATATCTGTGTTCTTATAATCACGTCTGACACTTTCATTTTCTTTACCTCTGATCTCCAAGCACTCCCACCACCGGGAGAAAGAGAAAGCATGGCCCGTACGGGGATCGAACCCATGACCTTGGCGTGATTAGCACCACGCTCTAACCAGCTGAGCTAACCGGCCAAGTGGCAGAAAAGGTCGGCTACATCACATGCAAAAAAGTGCAAAAGAAATGTTTTTGAGCCAGAGTGCGCCATGGGGCGCAAAACTGAGCCCATGATAGGTCCCACCGAGATTTGAACTCGGATCGCTGGATTCAAAGCCCAGAGTGCTAACCATTACACCATGGAACCAGCTGGTGCGTTGCAGCCCAGGCGGAGACGAGCTCCAAAACGCATGTCACGTGCTGCCAAAACCCGGGATTGAACCAGGGACCTTTAGATCTTCAGTCTAACGCTCTCCCAACTGAGCTATTCCGGCACATTCGTGAGCTCCACTCTTGCCGTTTTCTGCCTCTTTCTTTGGAGCCCATCTCCCCACCTGAGCCACATGCCGTGAACGTCGACCTTAAGCAGCAGCAAGCTATGAAAAGTGTCCGATTTTTAGGCATAGTACGGTACACGAGTCAGGTGAGAGGCTCTTCTCAAGCTAACGCGAGACTGTTGCTCAACAAAGACAATATGTCAGACAGTGGAATGTGTGAGAAAGTGCAGAGATGCAAGGATGGGCAAGAAGGTGGTCAGAAGTGTGAAGCTGAGATGCCTCTGTGTAGTTTTTAGCTACGGGAACTGTAATGAGCCAGCCTCAGGGCTCCGCTTGCCAGGGGTTGAGCGGAAATGTGGAGTACCTGTCTTGAGATAAGACTGAATTAGCTGGAGTTCAGCGCTGAGTGTACAGTTGTTAAAAGAGCAGCTTTGCATTGGCCGGGAATCGAACCCGGGCCTCCCGCGTGGCAGGCGAGAATTCTACCACTGAACCACCAATGCAAACACACGAGACCGGCTTTCCGCCGAAAGACCGGAAAAATTCCTAAAGCAGAAACGGAGTGATGACAGCTCATTTCACACAACTGTTAAGATCAACGGAATATTTATAAATTGAAATGCTTGAAGCACAAGAACTCTGGGACCTTCTAGTGGAAGTGCTGCTTCGGGATACTTGACAACTCCGTCGACTTTTCCAATAAATGCCTCGAAAAAAGCTAGTTCCATCAGAAAGTTGTAAAGAGCATCAGAAGGCAGCACGGTTTTACAACGCGGGTTGGATTTTTCTTCAAGAACTACTACGCTCTTTGAGCAAATTGTGTATGTCAACGTATACTTTGCCAGTCCAATTGCTGCAGAATTGTCAGCTAAGAGAAATGCGTGTATCCTCCATTTCTTTCGCTCACCACGACACAGGTGAATGTGGCATATCTGTGATCTTATAATCACGTCTGACACTTTCATTTTCTTTACCTCTGATCTCCAAGCACTCCCACCACCGGGAGAAAGAGAAAGCATGGCCCGTACGGGGATCGAACCCATGACCTTGGCGTGATTAGCACCACGCTCTAACCAGCTGAGCTAACCGGCCAAGTGGCAGAAAAGGTCGGCTACATCACATGCAAAAAGTGCAAAAGAAATGTTTTTGAGCCAGAGTGCGCCATGGGGCGCAAAACTGAGCCCATGATAGGTCCCACCGAGATTTGAACTCGGATCGCTGGATTCAAAGCCCAGAGTGCTAACCATTACACCATGGAACCAGCTGGTGCACTGCAGCCCAGGCGGAGACGAGCTCCAAAACGCATGTCACGTGCTGCCAAAACCCGGGATTGAACCAGGGACCTTTAGATCTTCAGTCTAACGCTCTCCCAACTGAGCTATTCCGGCACATTCGTGAGCTCCACTCTTGCCGTTTTCTGCCTCTTTCTTTGGAGCCCATCTCCCCACCTGAGCCACATGCCGTGAACGTCGACCTTAAGCAGCAGCAAGCTATGAAAAGTGTCCGATTTTAAGCCATAGTACGGTACACGAGTCAGGTGAGAGGCTCTTCTCAAGCTAACACGAGACTGTTGCTCAACAAAGACAATATGTCAGACAGTGGAATGTGTGAGAAAGTGCAGAGATGCAAGGATGGGCAAGAAGGTGGTCAGAAGTGTGAAGCTGAGATGCCTCTGTGTAGTTTTTAGCTAGGGGAACTGTAATGAGCCAGCCTCAGGGCTCCGCTTGCCAGGGGTTGAGCGGAAATGTGGAGTACCTGTCTTGAGATAAGACTGAATTAGCTGGAGTTCAGCGCTGAGTGTACAGTCGTTAAAAGAGCAGCTTTGCATTGGCCGGGAATCGAACCCGGGCCTCCCGCGTGGCAGGCGAGAATTCTACCACTGAACCACCAATGCAAACACACGAGACCGACTTTCCGCCGAAAGACCGGAAAAATTCCTAAAGCAGAAACGGAGTGATGACAGCTCATTTCACACAACTGTTAAGATCAACGGAATATTTATAAATTGAAATGCTTGAAGCACAAGAACTCTGGGACCTTCTAGTGGAAGTGCTGCTTCGGGATACTTGACAACTCCGTCGACTTTTCCAATAAATGCCTCGAAAAAAGCTAGTTCCATCAGAAACTTGTAAAGAGCATCAGAAGGCAGCACGGTTTTACAACGCAGGTTGGATTTTTCTTCAAGAACTACTACGCTCTTTGAGCAAATTGTGTATGTCAACGTATACTTTGCCAGTCCAATTGCTGCAGAATTGTCAGCTAAGAGAAATGCGTGTATCCTCCATTTCTTTCGCTCACCACGACACAGGTGAATGTGGCATATCTGTGTTCTTATAATCACGTCTGACACTTTCATTTTCTTTACCTCTGATCTCCAAGCACTCCCACCACCGGGAGAAAGAGAAAGCATGGCCCGTACGGGGATCGAACCCATGACCTTGGCGTGATTAGCACCACGCTCTAACCAGCTGAGCTAACCGGCCAAGTGGCAGAAAAGGTCGGCTACATCACATGCAAAAAGTGCAAAAGAAATGTTTTTGAGCCAGAGTGCGCCATGGGGCGCAAAACTGAGCCCATGATAGGTCCCACCGAGATTTGAACTCGGATCGCTGGATTCAAAGCCCAGAGTGCTAACCATTACACCATGGAACCAGCTGGTGCACTGCAGCCCAGGCGGAGACGAGCTCCAAAACGCATGTCACGTGCTGCCAAAACCCGGGATTGAACCAGGGACCTTTAGATCTTCAGTCTAACGCTCTCCCAACTGAGCTATTCCGGCACATTCGTGAGCTCCACTCTTGCCGTTTTCTGCCTCTTTCTTTGGAGCCCATCTCCCCACCTGAGCCACATGCCGTGAACGTCGACCTTAAGCAGCAGCAAGCTATGAAAAGTGTCCGATTTTAAGCCATAGTACGGTACACGAGTCAGGTGAGAGGCTCTTCTCAAGCTAACGCGAGACTGTTGCTCAACAAAGACAATATGTCAGACAGTGGAATGTGTGAGAAAGTGCAGAGATGCAAGGATGGGCAAGAAGGTGGTCAGAAGTGTGAAGCTGAGATGCCTCTGTGTAGTTTTTAGCTAGGGGAACTGTAATGAGCCAGCCTCAGGGCTCCGCTTGCCAGGGGTTGAGCGGAAATGTGGAGTACCAGTCTTGAGATAAGACTGAATTAGCTGGAGTTCAGCGCTGAGTGTACAGTCGTTAAAAGAGCAGCTTTGCATTGGCCGGGAATCGAACCCGGGCCTCCCGCGTGGCAGGCGAGAATTCTACCACTGAACCACCAATGCAAACACATGAGACCGACTTTCCGCCGAAAGACCGGAAAAATTCCTAAAGCAGAAACGGAGTGATGACAGCTCATTTCACACAACTGTTAAGATCAACGGAATATTTATAAATTGAAATGCTTGAAGCACAAGAACTCTGGGACCTTCTAGTGGAAGTGCTGCTTCGGGATACTTGACAACTCCGTCGACTTTTCCAATAAATGCCTCGAAAAAAGCTAGTTCCATCAGAAAGTTGTAAAGAGCATCAGAAGGCAGCACGGTTTTACAACGCAGGTTGGATTTTTCTTCAAGAACTACTACGCTCTTTGAGCAAATTGTGTATGTCAACGTATACTTTGCCAGTCCAATTGCTGCAGAATTGTCAGCTAAGAGAAATGCGTGTATCCTCCATTTCTTTCGCTCACCACGACACAGGTGAATGTGGCATATCTGTGTTCTTATAATCACGTCTGACACTTTCATTTTCTTTACCTCTGATCTCCAAGCACTCCCACCACCGGGAGAAAGAGAAAGCATGGCCCGTACGGGGATCGAACCCATGACCTTGGCGTGATTAGCACCACGCTCTAACCAGCTGAGCTAACCGGCCAAGTGGCAGAAAAGGTCGGCTACATCACATGCAAAAAGTGCAAAAGAAATGTTTTTGAGCCAGAGTGCGCCATGGGGCGCAAAACTGAGCCCATGATAGGTCCCACCGAGATTTGAACTCGGATCGCTGGATTCAAAGCCCAGAGTGCTAACCATTACACCATGGAACCAGCTGGTGCACTGCAGCCCAGGCGGAGACGAGCTCCAAAACGCATGTCACGTGCTGCCAAAACCCGGGATTGAACCAGGGACCTTTAGATCTTCAGTCTAACGCTCTCCCAACTGAGCTATTCCGGCACATTCGTGAGCTCCACTCTTGCCGTTTTCTGCCTCTTTCTTTGGAGCCCATCTCCCCACCTGAGCCACATGCCGTGAACGTCGACCTTAAGCAGCAGCAAGCTATGAAAAGTGTCCGATTTTAAGCCATAGTACGGTACACGAGTCAGGTGAGAGGCTCTTCTCAAGCTAACGCGAGACTGTTGCTCAACAAAGACAATATGTCAGACAGTGGAATGTGTGAGAAAGTGCAGAGATGCAAGGATGGGCAAGAAGGTGGTCAGAAGTGTGAAGCTGAGATGCCTCTGTGTAGTTTTTAGCTAGGGGAACTGTAATGAGCCAGCCTCAGGGCTCCGCTTGCCAGGGGTTGAGCGGAAATGTGGAGTACCTGTCTTGAGATAAGACTGAATTAGCTGGAGTTCAGCGCTGAGTGTACAGTTGTTAAAAGAGCAGCTTTGCATTGGCCGGGAATCGAACCCGGGCCTCCCGCGTGGCAGGCGAGAATTCTACCACTGAACCACCAATGCAAACACACGAGACCGACTTTCCGCCGAAAGACCGGAAAAATTCCTAAAGCAGAAACGGAGTGATGACAGCTCATTTCACACAACTGTTAAGATCAACGGAATATTTATAAATTGAAATGCTTGAAGCACAAGAACTCTGGGACCTTCTAGTGGAAGTGCTGCTTCGGGATACTTGACAACTCCGTCGACTTTTCCAATAAATTCCTCGAAAAAAGCTAGTTCCATCAGAAAGTTGTAAAGAGCATCAGAAGGCAGCACGGTTTTACAACGCGGGTTGGATTTTTCTTCAAGAACTACTACGCTCTTTGAGCAAATTGTGTATGTCAACGTATACTTTGCCAGTCCAATTGCTGCAGAATTGTCAGCTAAGAGAAATGCGTGTATCCTCCATTTCTTTCGCTCACCACGACACAGGTGAATGTGGCATATCTGTGTTCTTATAATCACGTCTGACACTTTCATTTTCTTTACCTCTGATCTCCAAGCACTCCCACCACCGGGAGAAAGAGAAAGCATGGCCCGTACGGGGATCGAACCCATGACCTTGGCGTGATTAGTACCACGCTCTAACCAGCTGAGCTAACCGGCCAAGTGGCAGAAAATGTCGGCTACATCACATGCAAAAAGTGCAAAAGAAATGTTTTTGAGCCAGAGTGCGCCATGGGGTGCAAAACTGAGCCCATGATAGGTCCCACCGAGATTTGAACTCGGATCGCTGGATTCAAAGCCCAGAGTGCTAACCATTACACCATGGAACCAGCTGGTGCACTGCAGCCCAGGCGGAGACGAGCTCCAAAACGCATGTCACGTGCTGCCAAAACCCGGGATTGAACCAGGGACCTTTAGATCTTCAGTCTAACGCTCTCCCAACTGAGCTATTCCGGCACATTCGTGAGCTCCACTCTTGCCGTTTTCTGCCTCTTTCTTTGGAGCCCATCTCCCCACCTGAGCCACATGCCGTGAACGTCGACCTTAAGCAGCAGCAAGCTATGAAAAGTGTCCGATTTTAAGCCATAGTACGGTACACGAGTCAGGTGAGAGGCTCTTCTCAAGCTAACGCGAGACTGTTGCTCAACAAAGACAATATGTCAGACAGTGGAATGTGTGAGAAAGTGCAGAGATGCAAGGATGGGCAAGAAGGTGGTCAGAAGTGTGAAGCTGAGATGCCTCTGTGTAGTTTTTAGCTAGGGGAACTGTAATGAGCCAGCCTCAGGGCTCCGCTTGCCAGGGGTTGAGCGGAAATGTGGAGTACCTGTCTTGAGATAAGACTGAATTAGCTGGAGTTCAGCGCTGAGTGTACAGTTGTTAAAAGAGCAGCTTTGCATTGGCCGGGAATCGAACCCGGGCCTCCCGCGTGGCAGGCGAGAATTCTACCACTGAACCACCAATGCAAACACACGAGACCGACTTTCCGCCGAAAGACCGGAAAAATTCCTAAAGCAGAAACGGAGTGATGACAGCTCATTTCACACAACTGTTAAGATCAACGGAATATTTATAAATTGAAATGCTTGAAGCACAAGAACTCTGGGACCTTCTAGTGGAAGTGCTGCTTCGGGATACTTGACAACTCCGTCGACTTTTCCAATAAATTCCTCGAAAAAAGCTAGTTCCATCAGAAAGTTGTAAAGAGCATCAGAAGGCAGCACGGTTTTACAACGCGGGTTGGATTTTTCTTCAAGAACTACTACGCTCTTTGAGCAAATTGTGTATGTCAACGTATACTTTGCCAGTCCAATTGCTGCAGAATTGTCAGCTAAGAGAAATGCGTGTATCCTCCATTTCTTTCGCTCACCACGACACAGGTGAATGTGGCATATCTGTGTTCTTATAATCACGTCTGACACTTTCATTTTCTTTACCTCTGATCTCCAAGCACTCCCACCACCGGGAGAAAGAGAAAGCATGGCCCGTACGGGGATCGAACCCATGACCTTGGCGTGATTAGTACCACGCTCTAACCAGCTGAGCTAACCGGCCAAGTGGCAGAAAATGTCGGCTACATCACATGCAAAAAGTGCAAAAGAAATGTTTTTGAGCCAGAGTGCGCCATGGGGTGCAAAACTGAGCCCATGATAGGTCCCACCGAGATTTGAACTCGGATCGCTGGATTCAAAGCCCAGAGTGCTAACCATTACACCATGGAACCAGCTGGTGCACTGCAGCCCAGGCGGAGACGAGCTCCAAAACGCATGTCACGTGCTGCCAAAACCCGGGATTGAACCAGGGACCTTTAGATCTTCAGTCTAACGCTCTCCCAACTGAGCTATTCCGGCACATTCGTGAGCTCCACTCTTGCCGTTTTCTGCCTCTTTCTTTGGAGCCCATCTCCCCACCTGAGCCACATGCCGTGAACGTCGACCTTAAGCAGCAGCAAGCTATGAAAAGTGTCCGATTTTAAGCCATAGTACGGTACACGAGTCAGGTGAGAGGCTCTTCTCAAGCTAACACGAGACTGTTGCTCAACAAAGACAATATGTCAGACAGTGGAACGTGTGAGAAAGTGCAGAGATGCAAGGATGGGCAAGAAGGTGGTCAGAAGTGTGAAGCTGAGATGCCTCTGTGTAGTTTTTAGCTAGGGGAACTGTAATGCGCCAGCCACAGGGCTCCGCTTGCCAGGGGTTGAGCGAAAATGTGGAGTACCTGTCTTGAGATAAGACTGAATTAGCTGGAGTTCAGCGCTGAGTGTACAGTTGTTAAAAGAGCAGCTTTGCATTGGCCGGGAATCGAACCCGGGCCTCCCGCGTGGCAGGCGAGAATTCTACCACTGAACCACCAATGCAAACACACGAGACCGATTTTCCGCCGAAAGACCGGAAAAATTCCTAAAGCAGAAACGGAGTGATGACAGCTCATTTCACACAACTGTTAAGATCAACGGAATATTTATAAATTGAAATGCTTGAAGCACAAGAACTCTGGGACCTTCTAGTGGAAGTGCTGCTTCGGGATACTTGACAACTCCGTCGACTTTTCCAATAAATGCCTCGAAAAAAGCTAGTTCCATCAGAAAGTTGTAAAGAGCATCAGAAGGCAGCACGGTTTTACAACGCGGGTTGGATTTTTCTTCAAGAACTACTACGCTCTTTGAGCAAATTGTGTATGTCAACGTATACTTTGCCAGTCCAATTGCTGCAGAATTGTCAGCTAAGAGAAATGCGTGTATCCTCCATTTCTTTCGCTCACCACGACACAGGTGAATGTGGCATATCTGTGTTCTTATAATCACGTCTGACACTTTCATTTTCTTTACCTCTGATCTCCAAGCACTCCCACCACCGGGAGAAAGAGAAAGCATGGCCCGTACGGGGATCGAACCCATGACCTTGGCGTGATTAGCACCACGCTCTAACCAGCTGAGCTAACCGGCCAAGTGGCAGAAAAGGTCGGCTACATCACATGCAAAAAGTGTAAAAGAAATGTTTTTGAGCCAGAGTGCGCCATGGGGCGCAAAACTGAGCCCATGATAGGTCCCACCGAGATTTGAACTCAGATCGCTGGATTCAAAGCCCAGAGTGCTAACCATTACACCATGGAACCAGCTGGTGCATTGCAGCCCAGGCGGAGACGAGCTCCAAAACGCATGTCACGTGCTGCCAAAACCCGGGATTGAACCAGGGACCTTTAGATCTTCAGTCTAACGCTCTCCCAACTGAGCTATTCCGGCACATTCGTGAGCTCCACTCTTGCCGTTTTCTGCCTCTTTCTTTGGAGCCCATCTCCCCACCTGAGCCACATGCCGTGAACGTCGACCTTAAGCAGCAGCAAGCTATGAAAAGTGTCCGATTTTAAGCCATAGTACGGTACACGAGTCAGGTGAGAGGCTCTTCTCAAGCTAACGCGAGACTGTTGCTCAACAAAGACAATATGTCAGACAGTGGAATGTGTGAGAAAGTGCAGAGATGCAAGGATGGGCAAGAAGGTGGTCAGAAGTGTGAAGCTGAGATGCCTTTGTGTAGTTTTTAGCTAGGGGAACTGTAATGAGCCAGCCTCAGGGCTCCGCTTGCCAGGGGTTGAGCGGAAATGTGGAGTACCTGTCTTGAGATAAGACTGAATTAGCTGGAGTTCAGCGCTGAGTGTACAGTCGTTAAAAGAGCAGCTTTGCATTGGCCGGGAATCGAACCCGGGCCTCCCGCGTGGCAGGCGAGAATTCTACCACTGAACCACCAATGCAAACACACGAGACCGACTTTCCGCCGAAAGACCGGAAAAATTCCTAAAGCAGAAACGGAGTGATGACAGCTCATTTCACACAACTGTTAAGATCAACGGAATATTTATAAATTGAAATGCTTGAAGCACAAGAACTCTGGGACCTTCTAGTGGAAGTGCTGCTTCGGGATACTTGACAACTCCGTCGACTTTTCCAATAAATGCCTCGAAAAAAGCTAGTTCCATCAGAAACTTGTAAAGAGCATCAGAAGGCAGCACGGTTTTACAACGCGGGTTGGATTTTTCTTCAAGAACTACTACGCTCTTTGAGCAAATTGTGTATGTCAACGTATACTTTGCCAGTCCAATTGCTGCAGAATTGTCAGCTAAGAGAAATGCGTGTATCCTCCATTTCTTTCGCTCACCACGACACAGGTGAATGTGGCATATCTGTGTTCTTATAATCACGTCTGACACTTTCATTTTCTTTACCTCTGATCTCCAAGCACTCCCACCACCGGGAGAAAGAGAAAGCATGGCCCGTACGGGGATCGAACCCATGACCTTGGCGTGATTAGTACCACGCTCTAACCAGCTGAGCTAACCGGCCAAGTGGCAGAAAATGTCGGCTACATCACATGCAAAAAGTGCAAAAGAAATGTTTTTGAGCCAGAGTGCGCCATGGGGTGCAAAACTGAGCCCATGATAGGTCCCACCGAGATTTGAACTCGGATCGCTGGATTCAAAGCCCAGAGTGCTAACCATTACACCATGGAACCAGCTGGTGCACTGCAGCCCAGGCGGAGACGAGCTCCAAAACGCATGTCACGTGCTGCCAAAACCCGGGATTGAACCAGGGACCTTTAGATCTTCAGTCTAACGCTCTCCCAACTGAGCTATTCCGGCACATTCGTGAGCTCCACTCTTGCCGTTTTCTGCCTCTTTCTTTGGAGCCCATCTCCCCACCTGAGCCACATGCCGTGAACGTCGACCTTAAGCAGCAGCAAGCTATGAAAAGTGTCCGATTTTAAGCCATAGTACGGTACACGAGTCAGGTGAGAGGCTCTTCTCAAGCTAACACGAGACTGTTGCTCAACAAAGACAATATGTCAGACAGTGGAACGTGTGAGAAAGTGCAGAGATGCAAGGATGGGCAAGAAGGTGGTCAGAAGTGTGAAGCTGAGATGCCTCTGTGTAGTTTTTAGCTAGGGGAACTGTAATGCGCCAGCCACAGGGCTCCGCTTGCCAGGGGTTGAGCGAAAATGTGGAGTACCTGTCTTGAGATAAGACTGAATTAGCTGGAGTTCAGCGCTGAGTGTACAGTTGTTAAAAGAGCAGCTTTGCATTGGCCGGGAATCGAACCCGGGCCTCCCGCGTGGCAGGCGAGAATTCTACCACTGAACCACCAATGCAAACACACGAGACCGATTTTCCGCCGAAAGACCGGAAAAATTCCTAAAGCAGAAACGGAGTGATGACAGCTCATTTCACACAACTGTTAAGATCAACGGAATATTTATAAATTGAAATGCTTGAAGCACAAGAACTCTGGGACCTTCTAGTGGAAGTGCTGCTTCGGGATACTTGACAACTCCGTCGACTTTTCCAATAAATGCCTCGAAAAAAGCTAGTTCCATCAGAAAGTTGTAAAGAGCATCAGAAGGCAGCACGGTTTTACAACGCGGGTTGGATTTTTCTTCAAGAACTACTACGCTCTTTGAGCAAATTGTGTATGTCAACGTATACTTTGCCAGTCCAATTGCTGCAGAATTGTCAGCTAAGAGAAATGCGTGTATCCTCCATTTCTTTCGCTCACCACGACACAGGTGAATGTGGCATATCTGTGTTCTTATAATCACGTCTGACACTTTCATTTTCTTTACCTCTGATCTCCAAGCACTCCCACCACCGGGAGAAAGAGAAAGCATGGCCCGTACGGGGATCGAACCCATGACCTTGGCGTGATTAGCACCACGCTCTAACCAGCTGAGCTAACCGGCCAAGTGGCAGAAAAGGTCGGCTACATCACATGCAAAAAGTGTAAAAGAAATGTTTTTGAGCCAGAGTGCGCCATGGGGCGCAAAACTGAGCCCATGATAGGTCCCACCGAGATTTGAACTCAGATCGCTGGATTCAAAGCCCAGAGTGCTAACCATTACACCATGGAACCAGCTGGTGCATTGCAGCCCAGGCGGAGACGAGCTCCAAAACGCATGTCACGTGCTGCCAAAACCCGGGATTGAACCAGGGACCTTTAGATCTTCAGTCTAACGCTCTCCCAACTGAGCTATTCCGGCACATTCGTGAGCTCCACTCTTGCCGTTTTCTGCCTCTTTCTTTGGAGCCCATCTCCCCACCTGAGCCACATGCCGTGAACGTCGACCTTAAGCAGCAGCAAGCTATGAAAAGTGTCCGATTTTAAGCCATAGTACGGTACACGAGTCAGGTGAGAGGCTCTTCTCAAGCTAACGCGAGACTGTTGCTCAACAAAGACAATATGTCAGACAGTGGAATGTGTGAGAAAGTGCAGAGATGCAAGGATGGGCAAGAAGGTGGTCAGAAGTGTGAAGCTGAGATGCCTTTGTGTAGTTTTTAGCTAGGGGAACTGTAATGAGCCAGCCTCAGGGCTCCGCTTGCCAGGGGTTGAGCGGAAATGTGGAGTACCTGTCTTGAGATAAGACTGAATTAGCTGGAGTTCAGCGCTGAGTGTACAGTCGTTAAAAGAGCAGCTTTGCATTGGCCGGGAATCGAACCCGGGCCTCCCGCGTGGCAGGCGAGAATTCTACCACTGAACCACCAATGCAAACACACGAGACCGACTTTCCGCCGAAAGACCGGAAAAATTCCTAAAGCAGAAACGGAGTGATGACAGCTCATTTCACACAACTGTTAAGATCAACGGAATATTTATAAATTGAAATGCTTGAAGCACAAGAACTCTGGGACCTTCTAGTGGAAGTGCTGCTTCGGGATACTTGACAACTCCGTCGACTTTTCCAATAAATGCCTCGAAAAAAGCTAGTTCCATCAGAAACTTGTAAAGAGCATCAGAAGGCAGCACGGTTTTACAACGCGGGTTGGATTTTTCTTCAAGAACTACTACGCTCTTTGAGCAAATTGTGTATGTCAACGTATACTTTGCCAGTCCAATTGCTGCAGAATTGTCAGCTAAGAGAAATGCGTGTATCCTCCATTTCTTTCGCTCACCACGACACAGGTGAATGTGGCATATCTGTGTTCTTATAATCACGTCTGACACTTTCATTTTCTTTACCTCTGATCTCCAAGCACTCCCACCACCGGGAGAAAGAGAAAGCATGGCCCGTACGGGGATCGAACCCATGACCTTGGCGTGATTAGCACCACGCTCTAACCAGCTGAGCTAACCGGCCAAGTGGCAGAAAAGGTCGGCTACATCACATGCAAAAAGTGCAAAAGAAATGTTTTTGAGCCAGAGTGCGCCATGGGGCGCAAAACTGAGCCCATGATAGGTCCCACCGAGATTTGAACTCGGATCGCTGGATTCAAAGCCCAGAGTGCTAACCATTACACCATGGAACCAGCTGGTGCACTGCAGCCCAGGCGGAGACGAGCTCCAAAACGCATGTCACGTGCTGCCAAAACCCGGGATTGAACCAGGGACCTTTAGATCTTCAGTCTAACGCTCTCCCAACTGAGCTATTCCGGCACATTCGTGAGCTCCACTCTTGCCGTTTTCTGCCTCTTTCTTTGGAGCCCATCTCCCCACCTGAGCCACATGCCGTGAACGTCGACCTTAAGCAGCAGCAAGCTATGAAAAGTGTCCGATTTTAAGCCATAGTACGGTACACGAGTCAGGTGAGAGGCTCTTCTCAAGCTAACGCGAGACTGTTGCTCAACAAAGACAATATGTCAGACAGTGGAATGTGTGAGAAAGTGCAGAGATGCAAGGATGGGCAAGAAGGTGGTCAGAAGTGTGAAGCTGAGATGCCTCTGTGTAGTTTTTAGCTAGGGGAACTGTAATGAGCCAGCCTCAGGGCTCCGCTTGCCAGGGGTTGAGCGGAAATGTGGAGTACCTGTCTTGAGATAAGACTGAATTAGCTGGAGTTCAGCGCTGAGTGTACAGTCGTTAAAAGAGCAGCTTTGCATTGGCCGGGAATCGAACCCGGGCCTCCCGCGTGGCAGGCGAGAATTCTACCACTGAACCACCAATGCAAACACACGAGACCGACTTTCTGCCGAAAGACCGGAAAAATTCCTAAAGCAGAAACGGAGTGATGACAGCTCATTTCACACAACTGTTAAGATCAACGGAATATTTATAAATTGAAATGCTTGAAGCACAAGAACTCTGGGACCTTCTAGTGGAAGTGCTGCTTCGGGATACTTGACAACTCCGTCGACTTTTCCAATAAATTCCTCGAAAAAAGCTAGTTCCATCAGAAAGTTGTAAAGAGCATCAGAAGGCAGCACGGTTTTACAACGCGGGTTGGATTTTTCTTCAAGAACTACTACGCTCTTTGAGCAAATTGTGTATGTCAACGTATACTTTGCCAGTCCAATTGCTGCAGAATTGTCAGCTAAGAGAAATGCGTGTATCCTCCATTTCTTTCGCTCACCACGACACAGGTGAATGTGGCATATCTGTGTTCTTATAATCACGTCTGACACTTTCATTTTCTTTACCTCTGATCTCCAAGCACTCCCACCACCGGGAGAAAGAGAAAGCATGGCCCGTACGGGGATCGAACCCATGACCTTGGCGTGATTAGCACCACGCTCTAAACAGCTGAGCTAACCGGCCAAGTGGCAGAAAATGTCGGCTACATCACATGCAAAAAGTGCAAAAGAAATGTTTTTGAGCCAGAGTGCGCCATGGGGTGCAAAACTGAGCCCATGATAGGTCCCACCGAGATTTGAACTCGGATCGCTGGATTCAAAGCCCAGAGTGCTAACCATTACACCATGGAACCAGCTGGTGCACTGCAGCCCAGGCGGAGACGAGCTCCAAAACGCATGTCACGTGCTGCCAAAACCCGGGATTGAACCAGGGACCTTTAGATCTTCAGTCTAACGCTCTCCCAACTGAGCTATTCCGGCACATTCGTGAGCTCCACTCTTGCCGTTTTCTGCCTCTTTCTTTGGAGCCCATCTCCCCACCTGAGCCACATGCCGTGAACGTCGACCTTAAGCAGCAGCAAGCTATGAAAAGTGTCCGATTTTAAGCCATAGTACGGTACACGAGTCAGGTGAGAGGCTCTTCTCAAGCTAACACGAGACTGTTGCTCAACAAAGACAATATGTCAGACAGTGGAACGTGTGAGAAAGTGCAGAGATGCAAGGATGGGCAAGAAGGTGGTCAGAAGTGTGAAGCTGAGATGCCTCTGTGTAGTTTTTAGCTAGGGGAACTGTAATGAGCCAGCCTCAGGGCTCCGCTTGCCAGGGGTTGAGCGGAAATGTGGAGTACCTGTCTTGAGATAAGACTGAATTAGCTGGAGTTCAGCGCTGAGTGTACAGTTGTTAAAAGAGCAGCTTTGCATTGGCCGGGAATCGAACCCGGGCCTCCCGCGTGGCAGGCGAGAATTCTACCACTGAACCACCAATGCAAACACACGAGACCGATTTTCCGCCGAAAGACCGGAAAAATTCCTAAAGCAGAAACGGAGTGATGACAGCTCATTTCACACAACTGTTAAGATCAACGGAATATTTATAAATTGAAATGCTTGAAGCACAAGAACTCTGGGACCTTCTAGTGGAAGTGCTGCTTCGGGATACTTGACAACTCCGTCGACTTTTCCAATAAATGCCTCGAAAAAAGCTAGTTCCATCAGAAAGTTGTAAAGAGCATCAGAAGGCAGCACGGTTTTACAACGCGGGTTGGATTTTTCTTCAAGAACTACTACGCTCTTTGAGCAAATTGTGTATGTCAACATATACTTTGCCAGTCCAATTGCTGCAGAATTAGTCAGCTAAGAGAAATGCGTGTATCCTCCATTTCTTTCGCTCACCACGACACAGGTGAATGTGGCATATCTGTGTTCTTATAATCACGTCTGACACTTTCATTTTCTTTACCTCTGATCTCCAAGCACTCCCACCACCGGGAGAAAGAGAAAGCATGGCCCGTACGGGGATCGAACCCATGACCTTGGCGTGATTAGCACCACGCTCTAAACAGCTGAGCTAACCGGCCAAGTGGCAGAAAATGTCGGCTACATCACATGCAAAAAGTGCAAAAGAAATGTTTTTGAGCCAGAGTGCGCCATGGGGTGCAAAACTGAGCCCATGATAGGTCCCACCGAGATTTGAACTCGGATCGCTGGATTCAAAGCCCAGAGTGCTAACCATTACACCATGGAACCAGCTGGTGCACTGCAGCCCAGGCGGAGACGAGCTCCAAAACGCATGTCACGTGCTGCCAAAACCCGGGATTGAACCAGGGACCTTTAGATCTTCAGTCTAACGCTCTCCCAACTGAGCTATTCCGGCACATTCGTGAGCTCCACTCTTGCCGTTTTCTGCCTCTTTCTTTGGAGCCCATCTCCCCACCTGAGCCACATGCCGTGAACGTCGACCTTAAGCAGCAGCAAGCTATGAAAAGTGTCCGATTTTAAGCCATAGTACGGTACACGAGTCAGGTGAGAGGCTCTTCTCAAGCTAACACGAGACTGTTGCTCAACAAAGACAATATGTCAGACAGTGGAACGTGTGAGAAAGTGCAGAGATGCAAGGATGGGCAAGAAGGTGGTCAGAAGTGTGAAGCTGAGATGCCTCTGTGTAGTTTTTAGCTAGGGGAACTGTAATGAGCCAGCCTCAGGGCTCCGCTTGCCAGGGGTTGAGCGGAAATGTGGAGTACCTGTCTTGAGATAAGACTGAATTAGCTGGAGTTCAGCGCTGAGTGTACAGTTGTTAAAAGAGCAGCTTTGCATTGGCCGGGAATCGAACCCGGGCCTCCCGCGTGACAGGCGAGAATTCTACCACTGAACCACCAATGCAAACACACGAGACCGATTTTCCGCCGAAAGACCGGAAAAATTCCTAAAGCAGAAACGGAGTGATGACAGCTCATTTCACACAACTGTTAAGATCAACGGAATATTTATAAATTGAAATGCTTGAAGCACAAGAACTCTGGGACCTTCTAGTGGAAGTGCTGCTTCGGGATACTTGACAACTCCGTCGACTTTTCCAATAAATGCCTCGAAAAAAGCTAGTTCCATCAGAAAGTTGTAAAGAGCATCAGAAGGCAGCACGGTTTTACAACGCGGGTTGGATTTTTCTTCAAGAACTACTACGCTCTTTGAGCAAATTGTGTATGTCAACATATACTTTGCCAGTCCAATTGCTGCAGAATTAGTCAGCTAAGAGAAATGCGTGTATCCTCCATTTCTTTCGCTCACCACGACACAGGTGAATGTGGCATATCTGTGTTCTTATAATCACGTCTGACACTTTCATTTTCTTTACCTCTGATCTCCAAGCACTCCCACCACCGGGAGAAAGAGAAAGCATGGCCCGTACGGGGATTGAACCCATGACCTTGGCGTGATTAGCACCACGCTCTAACCAGCTGAGCTAACCGGCCAAGCGGCAGAAAAGGTCGGCTACATCACATGCAAAAAGTGCAAAAGAAATGTTTTTGAGACAGAGTGCGCCATGGGGTGCAAAACTGAGCCCATGATAGGTCCCACCGAGATTTGAACTCGGATCGCTGGATTCAAAGCCCAGAGTGCTAACCATTACACCATGGAACCAGCTGGTGCACTGCAGCCCAGGCGGAGACGAGCTCCAAAACGCATGTCACGTGCTGCCAAAACCCGGGATTGAACCAGGGACCTTTAGATCTTCAGTCTAACGCTCTCCCAACTGAGCTATTCCGGCACATTCGTGAGCTCCACTCTTGCCGTTTTCTGCCTCTTTCTTTGGAGCCCATCTCCCCACCTGAGCCACATGCCGTGAACGTCGACCTTAAGCAGCAGCAAGCTATGAAAAGTGTCCGATTTTAAGCCATAGTACGGTACACGAGTCAGGTGAGAGGCTCTTCTCAAGCTAACACGAGACTGTTGCTCAACAAAGACAATATGTCAGACAGTGGAATGTGTGAGAAAGTGCAGAGATGCAAGGATGGGCAAGAAGGTGGTCAGAAGTGTGAAGCTGAGATGCCTCTGTGTAGTTTTTAGCTAGGGGAACTGTAATGAGCCAGCCTCAGGGCTCCGCTTGCCAGGGGTTGAGCGGAAATGTGGAGTACCTGTCTTGAGATGAGACTGAATTAGCTGGAGTTCAGCGCTGAGTGTACAGTTGTTAAAAGAGCAGCTTTGCATTGGCGGGGAATGAAACCCGGGCCTCCCTCGTGGCAGGCGAGAATTCTACCACTGAACCACCAATGCAAACACACGAGACCGACTTTCCGCCGAAAGACCAGAAAAATTCCTAAAGCAGAAACGGAGTGATGACAGCTCATTTCACACAACTTTTAAAATCAACGAAATATGTATAAATTGAAATGCTTGAAGCACAAGAACTCTGGGACCTTCTAGTGGAAGTGCTGCTTCGGGATACTTGACAACTCCGTCGACTTTTCCAATAAATGCCTCGAAAAAAGCTAGTTCCATCAGAAAGTTGTGAAGAGCATCAGAAGGCAGCACGGTTTTACAACGCGGGTTGGATTTTTCTTCAAGAACTACTACGCTCTTTGAGCAAATTGTGTATGTCAACGTATACTTTGCCAGTCCAATTGCTGCAGAATTGTCAGCTAAGAGAAATGCGTGTATCCTCCATTTCTTTCGCTCACCACGACACAGGTGAATGTGGCATATCTGTGTTCTTATAATCACGTCTGACACTTTCATTTTCTTTACCTCTGATCTCCAAGCACTCCCACCACCGGGAGAAAGAGAAAGCATGGCCCGTACGGGGATTGAACCCATGACCTTGGCGTGATTAGCACCACGCTCTAACCAGCTGAGCTAACCGGCCAAGCGGCAGAAAAGGTCGGCTACATCACATGCAAAAAGTGCAAAAGAAATGTTTTTGAGACAGAGTGCGCCATGGGGTGCAAAACTGAGCCCATGATAGGTCCCACCGAGATTTGAACTCGGATCGCTGGATTCAAAGCCCAGAGTGCTAACCATTACACCATGGAACCAGCTGGTGCACTGCAGCCCAGGCGGAGACGAGCTCCAAAACGCATGTCACGTGCTGCCAAAACCCGGGATTGAACCAGGGACCTTTAGATCTTCAGTCTAACGCTCTCCCAACTGAGCTATTCCGGCACATTCGTGAGCTCCACTCTTGCCGTTTTCTGCCTCTTTCTTTGGAGCCCATCTCCCCACCTGAGCCACATGCCGTGAACGTCGACCTTAAGCAGCAGCAAGCTATGAAAAGTGTCCGATTTTAAGCCATAGTACGGTACACGAGTCAGGTGAGAGGCTCTTCTCAAGCTAACGCGAGACTGTTGCTCAACAAAGACAATATGTCAGACAGTGGAATGTGTGAGAAAGTGCAGAGATGCAAGGATGGGCAAGAAGGTGGTCAGAAGTGTGAAGCTGAGATGCCTCTGTGTAGTTTTTAGCTAGGGGAACTGTAATGAGCCAGCCTCAGGGCTCCGCTTGCCAGGGGTTGAGCGGAAATGTGGAGTACCTGTCTTGAGATAAGACTGAATTAGCTGGAGTTCAGCGCTAAGTGTACAGTCGTTAAAAGAGCAGCTTTGCATTGGCCGGGAATCGAACCCGGGCCTCCCGCGTGGCAGGCGAGAATCCTACCACTGAACCACCAATGCAAAGACACGAGACCGACTTTCCGCCGAAAGACCGGAAAAATTCCTAAAGCAAAAACGGAGTGATGACAGCTCATTTCACACAACTGTTAAGATCAACGGAATATTTATAAATTGAAATGCTTGAAGCACAAGAACTCTGGGACCTTCTAGTGGAAGTGCTGCTTCGGGATACTTGACAACTCCGTCGACTTTTCCAATAAATTCCTCTAAAAAAGCTAGTTCCATCAGAAAGTTGTAAAGAGCATCAGAAGGCAGCACGGTTTTACAACGCGGGTTGGATTTTTCTTCAAGAACTACTACGCTCTTTGAGCAAATTGTGTATGTCAACGTATACTTTGCCAGTCCAATTGCTGCAGAATTGTCAGCTAAGAGAAATGCGTGTATCCTCCATTTCTTTCGCTCACCACGACACAGGTGAATGTGGCATATCTGTGTTCTTATAATCACGTCTGACAGTGGAATGTGTGAGAAAGTGCAGAGATGCAAGGATGGGCAAGAAGGCGGTCAGAATTGTGAAGCTGAGATGCCTCTGTGTAGTTTTTAGCTAGGGGAACTGTAATGAGCCAGCCTCAGGGCTCCGCTTGCCAGGGGTTGAGCGGAAATGTGGAGTACCTGTCTTGAGATAAGACTGAATTAGCTGGAGTTCAGCGCTGAGTGTACAGTTATTAAAAGAGCCGCTTTTCATTGGCCGGGAATCGAACCCGGGCCTCCCGCGCGGGCGGCGAGAATAGTTTAGCTTAACTTCCCTTAACTTTTCCCATTCATTTTCAATGGTAGTGCTTAACAGTACGGATGTAATATTCTTTCGGCCGCTGGTTGATGTTTTGTCGCTGTTTCGACGCCTCCAATGACGTTTTACCCTTATCACTACCGACAGTCGACACAACTGGATTTTGGAAAAGAGCAGCTACTGTGAGTAAAAGAAAAAGAAAAACCTAAAAGAAAAACCGCCCGGTCGAACGGAAAGGACGACTTTCCAAGGTAAACTGAACAGCAATCTCATATTTTCTTAAATATTCCGATGTATTTCACATTCCAAAATCGAACTGGATGCTGTACGTTTTACGGAGCCCCTCGCGAAGCTCTCTGTGTAATGCTGAAGTAGTTATTCACTCGCTCCATAGGTAGCATTGCTTTTGAAATATTTAATAATTAATATTCAATTTTTAATGCACAATTTAAATAAAAACATGTTTGACTTTGGAAATTAAGGCGGGTACCGTTTATAAGAATTCCACTCATCGTGAGGAATCCAAAAGTATCTTTTATTAGTGGCCCGGTAAAGCAGTACATTTATTAAGCTAGACAGTGTCCATTTATGGAAAACGAGTAATTTGCAGTAAAACGAGCATACACTGGTCAAGTAGAATGAGTCTAGGCAGATGAGACAGAATAAACTGGATTACCGTTTATAAACTAACCTTATATATATAGTGTATTATACATATACTAATTCTGCACGTTCCTATATGCAAGGTACTGTGACGGTAACTTTCCTGTAAGTCATTGATATTTAACTACAACTTTTTTTATGCATATTGTTTGCTGGCATTGCCGTTAACTTAGATATTAAAGAATTTCTCACATAATCGTTAAGTATTAAACCTACTAAAGTTGTTCAAACAAACCTTGTTTTAGGTTAAAGCAAGTCAGTTAGAAGCTATTACACTTACTTGTACACTTACCAAATGGCAAAGGTGTCAGATCACAGAATTCTTGTTTATAATTCCATGCCCTTCTGTGTTTCTTTACGCCTGTCAACTACCACCTGTCAAAAGTGAGGATGAGAATTTGGTTGGGTTTGGGGTCTGTGCTGGCAAGACCTGGAAGGATATTTGGGACAGTAGGGATGATGGGTATGCAGCTTTTATCCTCAAACAGCGATGCGTACCAGGCAGCAAAATGTACCGACTACAGCAGTACCTGAGGCTGAAGCACAGCAATCTTCAGATGACACTGGAGGCTTCTGCTCCCTCAAGACCAGCACTTCCAGACACTTCTACTAATCCTCCAGGTTGGCTGACAGTTTCATATATGTGGTTTTGTGCATTGATTATGTCTTTTATTCATATCTGTTTTGTTTTATAGAAATAGAGGAAGATGAGGAATTGGAGAGGAGTGAGGCGACAGTGCTAACCACTGCACCACCATGCCGCCCCCAGGTGGGTTACAATCAGATTGTAAAAATTGCCACTGTTAGGTAGGTTTACTTAAAGAAGTGGCAAGCATAGTTTTTTTAAAACAAAAAAAGTAAAGATTGTTTTATATTCTTTATAGTTCAGTATTGTTTGAATATACACTTGCAGCATTTTAACATATGGTTAATATGTTCCTTGTTTGTTCCTGATTCTCTAAGGTCATAAATTATCCCTGAGCATCTCTCAAAGTGTGGGGCAGTTACCCCAATGGCAGATCTGGCCTATTAATCATTCCCTATCCACTGGCGAAATCTCTCTTGTCTCATCACCACCTCAACCAGTGTGGTGAGTCTAAGAAAGTGTTACAGCGTCAGTCAGGAGTTTTGGGCACACCTACCTATAGAATTGTTTCTTTGTACTATTCTTTACATTTTATAATATTTTTAAAGACATCGTAACTATAAAGTAATACACATGGAATTATGCACTACTCAGAAAAGGTATTTAAAAAAAATAATTTGTTGGGAGGGACAATTCTGTTGGAACTCAGAAGGTTGCCGGTTCAAATCCCAGGGTTGGCCGAGTGATCCCACCATTGGGCCCTTGAGCAAGGCCCTTAACCCCAGCTGCTCCAGGGACTGACTGATCCTGCTTTCTACTTTCTACTAGTTTAATGAGATGGCCCCCTGGAATGCTTTTCCAGCTCTCCTGAAGGAGCCGTCTCATATATGCTGAGCACTCAGCTGATTTTCTTTAACTCTCTGGTCAGACTCCTTGAAAAACATTTCTACTGGGTTTAGCTCAAGTATCCAGGTAATATGATCCAGTCCCTTTGTAGGCAGAGTGGTGTGTCCAAATTACTGACTGGTACTGTATGTCTAACTATCTGACTGTTGTTAAAATGCTGCAGCATCACTGTTAGTATTGTCATAACAATGCTATTTTTAATTATGCTTTTTGTTTTGATTCAGGATTCAATGAGTCATTTGTTAACATGCTACAAAATGCATTAACACTGCTGTTTAACAAAATTAATCATTTCATCTATTTAATATTTGACATACACTACCGTTCAATTATATACCCTGTGACAAGACTTGATTGGGGTCAGTTTTATCCTACAAAAGGATAATGACCCAAACCAAACCTCCAAAATGTGTTAGCAATATTTAAAGAATAAGCAGTCAGACATACCAGGAGATTGATGCAGAGGACTGCCAGTTGCTGATAATAGGCCTCTATATGTAGATGTGGATAAAATTGTTTGTGAATTGCATGAAAATGTGTTTTTCTTTGGAAAACAAAGAAATTTGCATGTGATCCCAAACTTTTGAGCGGTAATGTATATCTTGGGGGCGGCATGGTGGTGCAGTGGTTAGCACTGTTGCCTCACACCTCTGGGACCCGGGTTCAAGTCTCCGCCTGGGTCACATGTGTGTGGAGTTTGCATGTTCTCCCCATGTCGTCGTGGGGTTTCCTTCGGGTACTCCGGTTTCCCCCCACAGTCCAAAAACATGCTGAGGCTAATTGGAGTTGCTAAATTGCCCGTAGGTGTGCATGTGAGAGTGAATGGTGTGTGAGTTTGCCCTGCTATGGGCTGGCCCCCCATCCTGGGTTGTTCCCTGCCTCGTGCCCATTGCTTCCGGGATAGGCTCCGGACCCCTGTGACCCAGTAGAATAAGCGGTTTGGAAAATGGATGGATAGATGGATGGATGTATATCTTATCATACCCCTGAGTATGAGAACCTGAGTACTTGTCTCTTTCTGTGTAAATAGACTCAATAAACAATACATTTTATTCATAACTGTCTATGTCTGTTTAATTAACATATTGATTTAAAAACCACAGCGAAATAAATAAATAAATAAATAAAATTGTAACCATAGTTTTAAGCTGTTTATTAAATACATCAATATCAAGAAAACGAAGAATAATGGATGAATGTGATTACAAGAAATGGAGAAATTTGTTCATGCTTTTTTGAAAACATGCCTCAAAATGATTAGCATTTCAATCTAACTTGAAATGTATCAGAAAAAAAATCATTAACGGAGATTTTGCAGCGCCGGGGAGGGTCTCTTCGCTTCGCAAAAAAAATCCTTCAATTTCATTGGCTGCCACTGTGTTATGGCTATACGCGACCGGCCTTTTACAGTGCGGGTTGGATTTTTCTTCAAGAACTACTACGCTCTTTGAGCAAATTGTGTATGTAGACGTACACTTTGCCAGTCCACTTGCTGCAGAATTGTCAGCCAAGAGAAATGCGTGTATCCTCCATTTCTTTTTCTCACCACGACGCAGGTGAATCTGGCACGACTGTGTTCTTATAATCACGTCGGACACTTTCATTTTCCTTACCACTGATCTCCAAGCACTCCGACCACCGGGAGAAAGAGAAAGCGTGGCCCGTATGGGGATCGAACCCATGACCTTGGCGTTATTAGCACCACGCTCTAACCAGCTGAGCTAACCGGCCAAGCGGCAAAAAAGGTCGGCTACACCACATGCAAAAAGTGCAAAAGAAACGTTTTTGGGCAAGAGTGCGCCTTGGGGTGCAAAACTGAGCCCATGACAGGTCCCACCGAGATTTGAACTCGGATCGCTGGATTCAGAGCCCAGAGTGCTAACCATTACACCATGGAACCAGCGGGTAAATCGCAGCCCAAGGCGGAGACGAGCTCCAAGACTCACGTCACGTGCTGCCAGAACCCGGGATTGAACCAGGGACCTTTAGATCTTCAGTCTAACGCTCTCCCAACTGAGCTATTCCGGCACAACCATGAGCTCCACTCTTGCCGTTTTCTGCCTCTTTCTTTGGAGCCCATCTCCCCACCTGAGCCACATGCAGTGAATGTCAACCTGGAGCAGCAGCAAGCTATGAGAAGTGTCCGATTTTAAGCCATAGTACGGTACACGAGTCAGGTGAGAGGCTCTTCTCAAGCTAACACGAGACTGTTGCTCAACAAAGACAATATGTCAGACAGTGGAATGTGTGAGAAAGTGCACAGATGCAAGGATGGGCAAGAAGGCGGTCAGAAGTGTGAAACTGAGATGCCTCTGTGTAGTTTTTAGCTAGGGGAACTGTAATGAGCCAGCCTCAGGGCTCCGCTTGCCAGGGGTTGAGCGGAAATGTGGAGTACCTGTCTTGAGATAAGACTGAATTAGCTGGAGTTCAGCGCTGAGTGTACAGTTATTAAAAGAGCCGCTTTGCATTGGCCGGGAATCGAACCCGGGCCTCCCGCGTGGCAGGCGAGAATTCTACCACTGAACCACCCATGCAAACACACGAGAGCGGCTTTCCGCCGAAAGAGCGGAAAAATTGCTAAAGCAAAAACGGAGTGATGACAGCTCATTTCACACAACTGTTAAAATCAACGGAGTATTTATAAATTGAAGTGCTTGAAGCACAAGAACTCTGGGACCTTCTAGTGGAAGTGCTGCTTCGGGATGCTTGACAACTCCGTCGACTTTTCCAATAAATGCCTCCAAAAAAGCTCGTTCCATCAGAAACTTGTAAACAACACCAGAAGGCAGCATGGTTTTACAGTGCGGGTTGGATTTTTCTTCAAGAACTACTACGCTCTTTGAGCAAATTGTGTATGTAGACGTACACTTTGCCAGTCCACTTGCTGCAGAATTGTCAGCTAAGAGAAATGTGTGTATCCTCCATTTCTTTTTCTCACCACGACGCAGGTGAATCTGGCACGACTGTGTTCTTATCATCACGTCGGACACTTTCATTTTCCTTACCTCTGATCTCCAAGCACTCCGACCACCGGGAGAAAGAGAAAGCGTGGCCCGTATGGGGATCGAACCCATGACCTTGGCGTTATTAGCAGCACGCTCTAACCAGCTGAGCTAACCGGCCAAGCGGCAGAAAAGGTCGGCTACACCACATGCAAAAAGTGCAAAAGAAACGTTTTTGGGCAAGAGTGCGCCTTGGGGCGCAAAACTGAGCCCATGACAGGTCCCACCGAGATTTGAACTCGGATCGCTGGATTCAGAGCCCAGAGTGCTAACCATTACACCATGGAACCAGCGGGTACATCGCAGCCCAAGGCGGAGACGAGCTCCAAGACTCACGGCACGTGCTGCCAGAACCCGGGATTGAACCCAGGACCTTTAGATCTTCAGTCTAACGCTCTCCCAACTGAGCTATTCCGGCACAACCGTGAGCTCCACTCTTGCCGTTTTCTGCCTCTTTCTTTGGAGCCCATCTCCCCACCTGAGCCACATGCATTAGAGAGAGGATGAATGCCGCTTCCATCAAATTGACAGGTCGGGTCAAAAGGTCACTTGTGGGCGGGGCTTGTGTAGGCGGGGTTTGGTTGTGGTGGTACGATGTGACGTCACGGGAGTTGGATTTATTTATTATTTATTTCATTATTTATTTATTAAATTATTTATGTATTAAATGATTTATTATTTATTTTTAATTATTATTTTTTATTATTATTTTTAATTATTATTTATTATTATTATAAATTATTTTAAATGATTTATTTAATTATAATTTTATTTTAAAATTATATTGAGGAGAGTGCTATATTGAGGAGAGTGCTTATGAGTGTGTGTGTGTTATTTTAATAAGTTATTATTTTGTCGGGCACAGCTGTGGCCGAGCGGGGGTGGGTTACCTGATGGAGCGTGAGCGTACGGCGTGTCTGGTGTTACGGTACCGCGGTAAGGTCCCGGGCTTTGGAGAATCAGCAAAGGCCTTAGAACCCTGTGTCTGGTGCGGTACTGCGCTAAGGTCCCCGCGGGCTCGGATAATCCTCGGAGAAAGCGATGCCGGAGAGCTGAGAGCCGTGCCGCGGCGCGAGTCTGATGCCGGCGAGCTGAGAGCCGTGCCGCTGCGCGAGTCTGTGACAAACTCTGAGAGACTGAGACTCTGGGAGAAAATGATAAAGTTGGAGCAAAGAATGAGAGGAGGAGGAGGTGGAGGGTCTGTCGTCCAATAAAAACGCTTGGCGGTAGTTTTGACAATGTATGTGTGTTTCTTCCTCACGCAGGCGTTTGTATTACATCAGCGTATGGTGCCACACTTTTGAAGGCCGTCTCTAACGACTTGGGCCATACATCAAGTTGGACACCTTGTCTCCCAGTAAATCCTGTTTTCATACATGACAGTACAGATATGGGTTAACAGAGAAACGATATGACTGCACCTGGTTGATATTGCGGCGAGCGGGGGGGCCTATTCCTCCTAGGGCAGAGGCACAAGTATCTTCGAGGTCTAACCCTTCCTGCCAGCCAAAGAGGTTCATCCAGGCCTTACCCGCTGAGTATATTATTTCTTTTATTCGCGTGATAAAAATGCTAATTAATTAAATTAAATTAAATTAAATTAAAAATAACATTGTAATAATAGGTATTCTCTGTTTTTTCTATGTACAAGAGAGAGACTGCGCTGACCGGTCAAGAGAAAATCTACAAGAGACCTGAATCAGCAGTGTTATAAAGCACATAGCCAACGCTAATTAATAAAGAATTTAAGCATAATAGCCCAGACGTACCATGGCCTATAGCTGGTAGAAATGGAGCTATCCTACGGCCTACAAGATAAAAGCATATGGCACCAAATTGGAATCAGTAGTCTTTAAAAGAATAAATGGACTAGCAACTGTCTCTGGGGGAGCAGCCCCGGTTAGGTACTATTAAGCAGCATTTAGTGACATGCATCAAAACACATTTTTTAAAACTTTGACAGAATAAAGTCTTAGTTATTTTAATAAATACGTTTTTCAGTAAATGTTTATTCACGCGCATGCGGACAAACACACACCCCGGAGGTCAAACTAAAAAAAAAGTTGATACAAACTACAGTTGTATCGGACACGCACACAAAAACACAAAAGAGTTTGCTCAATCAAAAAAACACCAAACATATATAGTTCACGTTTTTTATTAAAATGTATAAGGATTGTTTTGATTTAAATTAATATGAGTGGAATATAAGTCATTTAGGCAACAGGATTTGAGGAAGAACCTAAATAGCAGCTAGAAATGACCGACCAGGCAGGCAGAAGTCTGCTTTTCTTATCTCTCAAGTCATGGAAGGGTGGGAGGGGGGCCACATAAGTGTGGGGTAGGAACTGTGGAATCAGGCAGGGGTGTAAGAATTTAGGATATAGTCTTGTTATTTTAAAGAAGGTGTACATCTTACTTTGAAAAACGTTCATGTTACGTCTTAAAATATTTGTGTAACTAAAAACTATGGTCAAGTTATATTACCATTCTTTAAAGTTTTAAAGTGTATTTGCATTTAATGTGTAAATGCAGCTTACTGGTTGCTATTAAATGTAATTAAATAATCATGTACACCTTCTTTAAAATAACAAGACTATATCCTAAATTCTTACACCCTTGCCTGATTCCACAGTTCCTACCCCTCACTTATATGGCCCCCCTCCCACCCTTCCATGACTTGTGAGATAAGGAAAGCACACTTCCCAACCTTTGGTTGTGCGCATGCTTGGGGTTTTGCTGTGTGTGTGTGTGTGTGTGTGTGTGTCTGTGTGTGTAGGTTGTTCATCTTGCGTCCAAAATTAAGGTTATATTTTATACTACTTTAAAATAACACATTTTTGTTTGACTGTTTAACAAACACATCTAAAGTTTTTATACATTTAAACATTAACAAAAGCTGTTAATGTGTTTTCTTTAAAATTTACAAGTCTATTTTGTGTGGTTTTTCACAATAAGACTCATGAACGACTAAGTTAGTATGTTTTGGGGTCTGTATACACATCGCGGTCCTATACTTTCACAGACCTAAAGTTAAACTCTAAAGCCCCTGACCACCGGTCTGCGTGTGTGCGTGTGTGTGTGTGTGTGTGTGTGTGTGGCACATGCATTCGTTTGTCCGTCCGTCTGTCTGTGGTCAGTGTTAGTTGTGAACTGTGTGCTTGGTTTTTTAGTCCTGCTCTCTGTTTAGCCTAGTTCCTTAGTTGTGTTACTTAATGATTTCTTTAGTTCAATCTTATTTCTCCCAGCTAGTTTCGGACCCCTCACGGCCTTTTTGTTTAGTATTTTACCCCAGGGTGCTCTGTTTTTCTTTAATAAACCCCATTTTCGTCTTGGAGCTGCTAGTGGATCATCACCTTTTCCTGTCTGTGCCATAAAAGATTAGCCTTTTCAGAAAGTATAGGCAGTGCTGTGCTTTGCCTACTACCACTTAGACGTTTTTTGTTGCAAGCACAGGTCACAGACCTGTCTTCAAATTTTATATTGCAAGTTTAGTGACAAACACCGAAAATAATTGCCAGGTCACAAGCACAGACCCCCTCTAGCCTTTAAGACAAGGGGGGCAAATAAATAATCCAAGTGTGCAGAAAATCAATAAAATGAAAATTAGACACAAACTAATTCAACTCAAGAAAGAAAATATTATTAAGCTAAGAGAAGTAGAGTTTTTAAGTTTACCATTCATGTAGTACTGGAGACTCACTCAGACCATAGAATCATACAGAATAGCATTAAAGACACAATTTAGTAATTTAAGCATCCAAAATGAGTAAAAGAGGGGCAGGGCGACTGCTCATTTGTACTACTCCCTGTATACTTTCTCATAATGCTACACCATGGGGTTCCTACAACAGGCCTTGAAGAAACCTCTGTCCGGGACAGGTTACTTGTCATACAGGTGGACCACAGTCATCATCAATGATGAGATAAATACCTATTTCATTAAATGATTTAAAAAATAATACTTGAATATTCTAATGTAATTCAACATGTACCGGCAAGAAACCTTCATCATACAACACAATGTTTTAAGCAGCAGACATGCTTTAATCACAGGACTTGTTCACCATGTCACATTAGGCAAACAGTCTTGTCCTGACAAACTGCAACTACTGTACAAGAGACGTATCCAAGGAACGGTCATATATAACATGCCTTCAGAAATTCATGACACACTGTCTGATATTGCAATACAGTTCATAAAAATGCCCAGGGGGAAGCTAAAACAAAAGGAAGATGACACTTCACGATTCTAATACATATATCACTTAATTTCAGAGTACCGCAATTCACTTAACTTCTACTACAAGAATCCCACACCGTCATGCCAGTTAAAATCAGGCTCAGACGACGCTTCTAGCTGCAGAAGAAAAATACATTTGTGACCAACTTAAATTCGGCCTCAATGTCTGCCTCTTAAAACGCGACGCTTCATTCTCAATATATTTGTCTAAATACAAATAGATTTCATAATGCGGTCGATTTGCTGAGCAATACATGATCTGTCTATACATATCCAGGCGACGGCTTTTTGTTCCGCTGATACAATCATGTTACCTTGTTAGCTTTGACATGTGGTGACATTACAGTGACATTGTTTTAAAATACTCTACAGTAAAATAGAACAAGTGTAAGGTGATTAGAGGCTACTTGAATAAAATTAAAGAATGTCGACAAAACAGAATGAGCCTTTAAATGTTTTACGTTAAAGAAAAGCGTCTATGTTTGTATGTTAAACACCTGTTGGCATAAGCGCATGCAGTTTACGACCGTATGCTTCTCCATCACCTATCAAACACTAGGCCGACGGTGCTTAGACAACCACACATAACATGCAAACCAGAAAAATATGCACATGCTTCTTGTGGATTTCAATAGTTTTGTACGTTTATTTTTTATTTATTTAAATGTCGATTAGGTTTTCTTCTAAACCGTGTATTTACTGAATGAAAAATACAGCAAGCTTTAAGACCAGCTAAAGATGTTATTGCTAGCCAGCTCCCTCCTGGCGTTGACAGCAGCATTAAGAGCAAATGTACACGAACCTGGCTAAAGTGTCTCGGGGATAGTTAGCCGCATCTTAAAAACGTCAGAGCCCCCGATAGGTGGTAAAGTAAGAAAATGAAACTTCGCTCACTTTTCGCTCAGAAATCTCACTGCAAAGTGGATGACGACTGGTTCTGTTGAATTAGGACTAAGTTTCATTAAGTGTGACAGATGGTGCAGCTCAGTTACCGGTGTTAACATGGCATCCTCAGTAAGCATCTCAAATCAGGCACCCGGATGCTATAAGCATAGGCCTTGGGGGTCACCTTGTAGGGAAGTCAACATTTACTGAAAAGCCATCTTTATTAAAAAATAACTAAGCCTTTATTCTTTAAAGTCTTTAACGTGTTTTATTGCGACTGCTAAATGTAGTTTACTAGCTCCTACTGTTATAAATTAAATGCTATTAATCAGCTGCACTCGTAGTTACAGCTTTCTCTGGACCTGACCCTACACTGGGTACATGCATGGGGAGCATTGCTGACATAAGGATCTAATGCCTAGGTGTCGAGTCTCACGGTTAAAACTCCCAGTCCCCGTGTGGCTCAGGGTTCATCAGCTGTTAAAGATTGGTAGATTCCATGAGAGGTACCCCTTTAAATACGGTTTATTCCCACCACCCCACAAAATTAGTACATTTTAAAAACACAACCGTGCTACATACATATAACAAAACATATGCACAACTTTTATTTTGAATAATAAAACACCCGGTCATGGTACATTTTAAAAACTCATTTGATAAATGTACACAAGCTTGAAAAATAAAACACACGTATACATGATACATTTTAAAACACTTGTGCAACTTTGAAAATAAAAAAAACTTCATATTACATTAACAAAATCTCCTTTGATAAAATCCCTACAAACTTTTTACAACTTTGCTTTTGTAAAATAAAAGCCATGTTCATATTAGATTTCAAAACTAATTCACAAAATGAATGCATAAAACTTTGTACATTTTAAAAATACGTTTGGGCTGCAAACATATAACAAAATGTTTTTGTAAAACACCCAAACATCTTACATCTTAAAACATCTGTACATCTTTGAAAAACTTTTATGTTACGTCTTAAAACAGTTGTACATCTTACTTTGAAAAACTTTAATGTTACATTTTAAAACATTTGTACATCTTACTTTGAAAAACTTTCATGTTACATTTTAAAATACTTGTACATCTTACTTTGAAAAACTTTCATGTTACATTTTAAAACATCTGTTTATCTGAAAAACGTTCATGTTACGTCTTAAAACATTTGTACATCTTACTTTGAAAAACTTTCATGTCAAATTTTAAAACATTTGTACATCTTACTTTGAAAAACTTTTATGTTACGTTTTAAAACATTTGTACATCTTACTTTGAAAAACTTTCATGTTACGTCTTAAAACAGTTGTACATCTTACTTTGAAAAACTTTAATGTTACATTTTAAAACATTTGTACATCTTACTTTGAAAAACGTTCATGTTACGTCTTAAAATATTTGTGTAACTAAAAACTATGGTCAAGTTATATTACCATTCTTTAAAGTTTTAAAGTGTATTTGCATTTAATGTGTAAATGCAGCTTACTGGTTGCTATTAAATGTAATTAAATAATCATGTACACCTTCTTTAAAATAACAAGACTATATCCTAAATTCTTACACCCTTGCCTGATTCCACAGTTCCTACCCCTCACTTATATGGCCCCCCTCCCACCCTTCCATGACTTGTGAGATAAGGAAAGCACACTTCCCAACCTTTGGTTGTGCGCTTGTGCGCATGCTTGGGGTTTTGCTGTGTGTGTGTATGTGTGTGTGTGTGTGTGTGTGTGTGTGTGTGTGTGTGTGTCTGTCTGCGTTTGTGTCTGTGTAGGTTGTTCATCTTGCGTCCAAAGTTAAGGTTATATTTTATGCTACTTTAAAATAACACATTTTTGTTTGACTGTTTAACAAACACATCTAAAGTTTTTATACATTTAAACATTAACAAAAGCTGTTAATGTTGTTTTCTTTAAAATTTACAAGTCTATTTTGTGTGGTTTTTCACAATAAGACTCATGAACGACTAAGTTAGTATGTTTTGGGGTCTGTAAACACATGGCGGTCCTATACTTTCACAGACCTAAAGTTAAACTCTATAGCCCCTGACCACCGGTGTGTGTGTGTGTGTGTGTGTGTGTGTGTGTGTGTGTGTTTGTGCACATGAGCATGAATATACATTTACTGAAAAAACATATTTATTAAAATAACTAAGGCTTTATTCTGTCAAAAACAATTTTTAAATAATTCTAGCAGATAAATGGGGTCGTTATAGTGAATCTGTAGTCTCCCTGCATAGTGGATGACTGCTGACACTGTTGAATTTGAACTATGTTTCATTAACTATCAAACAGTCTGCAGCTCCGTTACCGTTGTCAACTTAGCATTGTACTCCAGCAAGCATCTCAGATCAAGCTTGTAGATTATATAAGCTGGGGCCGTGGGCACCTTGTAGGATGTCTTTATTAAAATAACTAAGACCTTATTCTTTAAAGATTTTAATGTGTATTTGCAGCATGCTGCTAAATGCAGCTTACTGGTTCCTATTAAATATAATTAAATAATCATGTACACCTTCTTTAAATATAATTAAATAATCATGTACACCTTCTTTAAAATAACAAGACTATATCCTAAATTCTTACACCCCTGCCTGATTCCACAGTTCCTACCCCACACTTATGTGGCCCCCCTCCCACCCTTCCATGACTTGAGAGATAAGAAAAGCAGACTTCTGCCTGCCTGGTCGGTCATTTCTAGCTGCTATTTAGGTTCTTCCTCAAATCCTGTTGCCTAAATGACTTATATTCCACTCATATTAATTTAAATCAAAACAATCCTTATACATTTTAATAAAAAACGTGAACTATATATGTTTGGTGTTTTTTTGATTGAGCAAACTCTTTTGTGTTTTTGTGTGCGTGTCCGATACAACTGTAGTTTGTATCAACTTTTTTTTTAGTTTGACCTCCGGGGTGTGTGTTTGTCCGCATGCGCGTGAATAAACATTTACTGAAAAACGTATTTATTAAAATAACTAAGACTTTATTCTGTCAAAGTTTTAAAAAATGTGTTTTGATGCATGTCACTAAATGCTGCTTAATAGTACCTAACCGGGGCTGCTCCCCCAGAGACAGTTGCTAGTCCATTTATTCTTTTAAAGACTACTGATTCCAATTTGGTGCCATATGCTTTTATCTTGTAGGCCGTAGGATAGCTCCATTTCTACCAGCTATAGGCCATGGTACGTCTGGGCTATTATGCTTAAATTCTTTATTAATTAGCGTTGGCTATGTGCTTTATAACACTGCTGATTCAGGTCTCTTGTAGATTTTCTCTTGACCGGTCAGCGCAGTCTCTCTCTTGTACATAGAAAAAATAGAGAATACCTATTATTAGAATGTTATTTTTAATTTAATTTAATTTAATTTAATTAATTAGCATTTTTATCACGCGAATAAAAGAAATAATATACTCAGCGGGTAAGGCCTGGATGAACCTCTTTGGCTGGCAGGAAGGGTAAGACCTCGAAGATACTTGTGCCTCTGCCCTAGGAGGAATAGGCCCCCCCGCTCGCCGCAATATCAACCAGGTGCAGTCATATTGTTTCTCTGTTAACCCATATCTGTACTGTCATGTATGAAAACAGGATTTACTGGGAGACAAGGTGTCCAACTTGATGTATGGCCCAAGTCGTTAGAGACGGCCTTCAAAAGTGTGGCACCATACGCTGATGTAATACAAACGCCTGCGTGAGGAAGAAACACACATACATTGTCAAAACTACCGCCAAGCGTTTTTATTGGACGACAGACCCTCCACCTCCTCCTCCTCTCATTCTTTGCTCCAACTTTATCATTTTCTCCCAGAGTCTCAGTCTCTCAGAGTTTGTCACAGACTCGCGCAGCGGCACGGCTCTCAGCTCGCCGGCATCAGACTCGCGCCGCGGCACGGCTCTCAGCTCTCCGGCATCGCTCTCTCCGAGGATTATCCGAGCCCGCGGGGACCTTAGCGCAGTACCGCACCAGACACAGGGTTCTAAGGCCTTTGCTGATTCTCCAAAGCCCGGGACCTTACCGCGGTACCGTAACACCAGACACGGCGTACGCTCACGCTCCATCAGGTAACTCACCCCCGCTCGGCCACGGCTGTGCCCGACAAAATAATAACTTATTAAAATAACACACACACACTCATAAGCACTCTCCTCAATATAGCACTCTCCTCAATATAATTTTAAAATAAAATTATAATTAAATAAATCATTTAAAATAATTTATAATAATAATAAATAATAATTAAAAATAATAATTTAAAATAAATAATAAATCATTTAATACATAAATAATTTCATAAATAAATAATGAAATAAATAATAAATAAATCCAACTCCCGTGACGTCACATCGTACCACCACAACCAAACCCCGCCTACACAAGCCCCGCCCACAAGTGACCTTTTGACCCGACCTGTCAATTTGATGGCATTCATCCTCTCTCTCTTGCAGTGAATGTCAACCTGGAGCAGCAGCAAGCTATGAGAAGTGTCCGATTTTAAGCCATAGTACGGTACACGAGTCAAGTGAGAGGCTCTTCTCAAGCTAACACGAGACTGTTGCTCAACAAAAACAATATGTCAGACAGTGGAATGTGTGAGAAAGTGCACAGATGCAAGGATGGGCAAGAAGGCGGTCAGAAGTGTGAAGCTGAGATGCCTCTGTGTAGTTTTTAGCTAGGGGAACTGTAATGAGCCAGCCTCAGGGCTCCGCTTGCCAGGGGTTGAGCGGAAATGTGGAGTACCTGTCTTGAGATAAGACTGAATTAGCTGGAGTTCAGCGCTGAGTGTATAGTTATTAAAAGAGCCGCTTGGCATTGGCCGGGAATCGAACCCGGGCCTCCCGCGTGGCAGGCGAGAATTCTACCACTGAACCACCCATGCAAACACACGAGACTGGCTTTCCACCGAAAGACCGGAAAAATTGCTAAAGCAAAAACGGAGCGATGACAGCTCATTTCACACAACTGTTAAGATCAACGGAGTATTTATAAATTGAAGTGCTTGAAGCACAAGAACTCTGGGACCTTCTAGTGGAAGTGCTGCTTCGGGATGCTTGACAACTCCGTCGACTTTTCCAATAAATGCCTCCAAAAAAGCTCGTTCCATCAGAAAGTTGTAAACAACACCAGAAGGCAGCATGGTTTTACAGTGCGGGTTGGATTTTTCTTCAAGAACTACTAAGCTCTTTGAGCAAATTGTGTATGTAGACGTACACTTTGCCAGTACACTTGCTGCAGAATTGTCAGCTAAGAGAAATGCGTGTATCCTCCATTTCTTTTTCTCACCACGACGCAGGTGAATCTGGCACGACTGTGTTCTTATAATCACGTCGGACACTTTCATTTTCCTTACCTCTGATCTCCAAGCACTCCGACCACCGGGAGAAAGAGAAAGCGTGGCCCGTATGGGGATCGAACCCATGACCTTGGCGTTATTAGCACCACACTCTAACCAGCTGAGCTATCCGGCCAAGCGGCAGAAAAGGTCGGCTACACCACATGCAAAAAGTGCAAAAGAAACGTTTTTGGGCAAGAGTGCGCCTTGGGGCGCAAAACTGAGCCCATGACAGGTCCCACCGAGATTTGAACTCGGATCGCTGGATTCAGAGCCCAGAGTGCTAACCATTACACCATGGAACCAGCGGGTACATCGCAGCCCAAGGCGGAGACGAGCTCCAAGACTCACGTCACGTGCTGCCAGAACCCGGGATTGAACCAGGGACCTTTAGATCTTCAGTCTAACGCTCTCCCAACTGAGCTATTCCGGCACAACCGTGAGCTCCACTCTTGCCGTTTTCTGCCTCTTTCTTTGGAGCCCATCTCCCCACCTGAGCCACATGCAGTGAATGTCAACCTGGAGCAGCAGCAAGCTATGAGAAGTGTCCGATTTTAAGCCATAGTACGGTACACGAGTCAAGTGAGAGGCTCTTCTCAAGCTAACACGAGACTGTTGCTCAACAAAAACAATATGTCAGACAGTGGAATGTGTGAGAAAGTGCACAGATGCAAGGATGGGCAAGAAGGCGGTCAGAAGTGTGAAGCTGAGATGCCTCTGTGTAGTTTTTAGCTAGGGGAACTGTAATGAGCCAGCCTCAGGGCTCCGCTTGCCAGGGGTTGAGCGGAAATGTGGAGTACCTGTCTTGAGATAAGACTGAATTAGCTGGAGTTCAGCGCTGAGTGTACAGTTATTAAAAGAGCCGCTTGGCATTGGCCGGGAATCGAACCCGGGCCTCCCGCGTGGCAGGCGAGAATTCTACCACTGAACCACCCATGCAAACACACGAGACTGGCTTTCCACCGAAAGACCGGAAAAATTGCTAAAGCAAAAACGGAGCGATGACAGCTCATTTCACACAACTGTTAAGATCAACGGAGTATTTATAAATTGAAGTGCTTGAAGCACAAGAACTCTGGGACCTTCTAGTGGAAGTGCTGCTTCGGGATGCTTGACAACTCCGTCGACTTTTCCAATAAATGCCTCCAAAAAAGCTCGTTCCATCAGAAAGTTGTAAACAACACCAGAAGGCAGCATGGTTTTACAGTGCGGGTTGGATTTTTCTTCAAGAACTACTACGCTCTTTGAGCAAATTGTGTATGTAGACGTACACTTTGCCAGTCCACTTGCTGCAGAATTGTCAGCTAAGAGAAATGCGTGTATCCTCCATTTCTTTTTCTCACCACGACGCAGGTGAATCTGGCACGAGTGTGTTCTTATAATCACGTCGGACACTTTCATTTTCCTTACCTCTGATCTCCAAGCACTCCGACCACCGGGAGAAAGAGAAAGCGTGGCCCGTATGGGGATCGAACCCATAACCTTGGCGTTATTAGCACCACGCTCTAACCAGCTGAGTTAACCGGCCAAGCGGCAGAAAAGGTCGGCTACATCACATGCAAAAAGTGCAAAAGAAACGTTTTTGGGCAAGAGTGCGCCTTGGGGCGCAAAACTGAGCCCATGACAGGTCCCACCGAGATTTGAACTCAGATCGCTGGGTTCAGAGCCCAGAGTGCTAACCATTACACCATGGAACCAGCGGGTACATCGCAGCCCAAGGCGGAGACGAGCTCCAAGACTCACGTCACATGCTGCCAGAACCCGGGATTGAACCAGGGACCTTTAGATCTTCAGTCTAATGCTCTCCCAACTGAGCTATTCCGGCACAACCGTGAGCTCCACTCTTGCCGTTTTCTGCCTCTTTCTTTGGAGCCCATCTCCCCACCTGAGCCACATGCAGTGAATGTCAACCTGGAGCAGCAGCAAGCTATGAGAAGTGTCCGATTTTAAGCCATAGTACGGTACACGAGTCAAGTGAGAGGCTCTTCTCAAGCTAACACGAGACTGTTGCTCAACAAAGACAATATGTCAGACAGTGGAATGTGTGAGAAAGTGCACAGATGCAAGGATGGGCAAGAAGGCGGTCAGAAGTGTGAAGCTGAGATGCCTCTGTGTAGTTTTTAGCTAGGGGAACTGTAATGAGACAGCCTCAGGGCTCCGCTTGCCAGGGGTTGAGCGGAAATGTGGAGTACCTGTCTTGAGATAAGACTGAATTAGCTGGAGTTCAGCGCTGAGTGTACAGTTATTAAAAGAGCCGCTTGGCATTGGCCGGGAATCGAACCCGGGCCTCCCGCGTGGCAGGCGAGAATTCTACCACTGAACCACCCATGCAAACACACGAGACTGGCTTTCCACCGAAAGACCGGAAAAATTGCTAAAGCAAAAACGGAGCGATGACAGCTCATTTCACACAACTGTTAAGATCAACGGAGTATTTATAAATTGAAGTGCTTGAAGCACAAGAACTCTGGGACCTTCTAGTGGAAGTGCTGCTTCGGGATGCTTGACAACTCCGTCGACTTTTCCAATAAATGCCTCCAAAAAAGCTCGTTCCATCAGAAAGTTGTAAACAACACCAGAAGGCAGCATGGTTTTACAGTGCGGGTTGGATTTTTCTTCAAGAACTACTACGCTCTTTGAGCAAATTGTGTATGTAGACGTACACTTTGCCAGTCCACTTGCTGCAGAATTGTCAGCTAAGAGAAATGCGTGTATCCTCCATTTCTTTTTCTCACCACGACGCAGGTGAATCTGGCACGACTGTGTTCTTATAATCACGTCGGACACTTTATTTTCCTTACCTGTGATCTCCAAGCACTCCGACCACCGGGAGAAAGAGAAAGCGTGGCCCGTATGGGGATCGAACCCATGACCTTGGCGTTATTAGCACCACGATCTAACCAGCTGAGCTAACCAGCCAAGCGGCAGAAAAGGTCGGCTACACCACATGCAAAAAGTGCAAAAGAAACGTTTTTGGGCAAGAGTGCGCCTTGGGGCGCAAAACTGAGCCCATGACAGGTCCCACCGAGATTTGAACTCGGATCGCTGGATTCAGAGCCCAGAGTGCTAACCATTACACCATGGAACCAGCAGGTACATCGCAGCCCAAGGCAGAGACGAGCTCCAAGACTCACGTCACGTGCTGCCAGAACCCGGGATTGAACCAGGGACTTTTAGATCTTCAGTCTAACGCTCTCCCAACTGAGCTATTCCAGCACAACCGTGAGCTCCACTCTTGCCGTTTTCTGCCTCTTTCTTTGGAGCCCATCTCCCCACCTGAGCCACATGCAGTGAATGTCAACCTGGAGCAGCAGCAAGCTATTAGAAGTGTCCGATTTTAAACCATAGTACAGTACACGAGTCAGGTGAGAGGCTCTTCTCAAGCTAACACGAGACTGTTGCTCAACAAAGACAATATGTCAGACAGTGGAATGTGTGAGAAAGTGCACAGATGCAAGGATGGGCAAGAAGGCGGTCAGAAGTGTGAAGCTGAGATGCCTCTGTGTAGTTTTTAGCTAGGGGAACTGTAATGAGCCAGCCTCAGGGCTCCGCTTGCCAGGGGTTGAGCGGAAATGTGGAGTACCTGTCTTGAGATAAGACTGAATTAGCTGGAGTTCAGCGCTGAGTGTACAGTTATTAAATGAGCCGCTTGGCATTGGCCGGGAATCGAACCCGGGCCTCCCGCGTGGCAGGCGAGAATTCTACCACTGAACCACCCATGCAAACACACGAGACTGGCTTTCCACCGAAAGACTGGAAAAATTGCTAAAGCAAAAACGGAGCGATGACAGCTCATTTCACACAACTGTTAAGATCAACGGAGTATTTATAAATTGAAGTGCTTGAAGCACAAGAACTCTGGGACCTTCTAGTGGAAGTGCTGCTTCGGGATGCTTGACAACTCCGTCGACTTTTCCAATAAATGCCTCCAAAAAAGCTCGTTCCATCAGAAAGTTGTAAACAACACCAGAAGGCAGCATGGTTTTACAGTGCGGGTTGGATTTTTCTTCAAGAACTACTAAGCTCTTTGAGCAAATTGTGTATGTAGACGTACACTTTGCCAGTCCACTTGCTGCAGAATTGTCAGCTAAGAGAAATGCGTGTATCCTCCATTTCTTTTTCTCACCACGACGCAGGTGAATCTGGCACGACTGTGTTCTTATAATCACGTCGGACACTTTCATTTTCCTTACCTCTGATCTCCAAGCACTCCGACCACCGGGAGAAAGAGAAAGCGTGGCCCGTATGGGGATCGAACCCATGACCTTGGCGTTATTAGCACCACACTCTAACCAGCTGAGCTATCCGGCCAAGCGGCAGAAAAGGTCGGCTACACCACATGCAAAAAGTGCAAATGAAACGTTTTTGGGCAAGAGTGCGCCTTGGGGCGCAAAACTGAGCCCATGACAGGTCCCACCGAGATTTGAACTCGGATCGCTGGATTCAGAGCCCAGAGTGCTAACCATTACACCATGGAACCAGCGGGTACATCGCAGCCCAAGGCGGAGACGAGCTCCAAGACTCACGTCACATGCTGCCAGAACCCGGGATTGAACCAGGGACCTTTAGATCTTCAGTCTAACGCTCTCCCAACTGAGCTATTCCGGCACAACCGTGAGCTCCACTCTTGCCGTTTTCTGCCTCTTTCTTTGGAGCCCATCTCCCCACCTGAGCCACATGCAGTGAATGTCAACCTGGAGCAGCAGCAAGCTATGAGAAGTGTCCGATTTTAAGCCATAGTACGGTACACGAGTCAAGTGAGAGGCTCTTCTCAAGCTAACACGAGACTGTTGCTCAACAAAAACAATATGTCAGACAGTGGAATGTGTGAGAAAGTGCACAGATGCAAGGATGGGCAAGAAGGCGGTCAGAAGTGTGAAGCTGAGATGCCTCTGTGTAGTTTTTAGCTAGGGGAACTGTAATGAGCCAGCCTCAGGGCTCCGCTTGCCAGGGGTTGAGCGGAAATGTGGAGTACCTGTCTTGAGATAAGACTGAATTAGCTGGAGTTCAGCGCTGAGTGTACAGTTATTAAAAGAGCCGCTTGGCATTGGCCGGGAATCGAACCCGGGCCTCCCGCGTAGCAGGCGAGAATTCTACCACTGAACCACCCATGCAAACACACGAGACTGGCTTTCCACCGAAAGACCGGAAAAATTGCTAAAGCAAAAACGGAGCGATGACAGCTCATTTCACACAACTGTTAAGATCAACGGAGTATTTATAAATTGAAGTGCTTGAAGCACAAGAACTCTGGGACCTTCTAGTGGAAGTTCTGCTTCGGGATGCTTGACAACTCCGTCGACCTTTCCAATAAATGCCTCCAAAAAAGCTCGTTCCATCAGAAAGTTGTAAACAACACCAGAAGGCAGCATGGTTTTACAGTGCGGGTTGGATTTTTCTTCAAGAACTACTACGCTCTTTGAGCAAATTGTGTATGTAGACGTACACTTTGCCAGTCCACTTGCTGCAGAATTGTCAGCTAAGAGAAATGCGTGTATCCTCCATTTCTTTTTCTCACCACGACGCAGGTGAATCTGGCACGAGTGTGTTCTTATAATCACGTCGGACACTTTCATTTTCCTTACCTGTGATCTCCAAGCACTCCGACCACCGGGAGAAAGAGAAAGCGTGGCCCGTATGGGGATCGAACCCATGACCTTGGCGTTATTAGCACCACGCTCTAACCAGCTGAGCTAACCAGCCAAGCGGCAGAAAAGGTCGGCTACACCACATGCAAAAAGTGCAAAAGAAACGTTTTTGGGCAAGAGTGCGCCTTGGGGCGCAAAACTGAGCCCATGACAGGTCCCACCGAGATTTGAACTCGGATCGCTGGATTCAGAGCCCAGAGTGCTAACCATTACACCATGGAACCACCGGGTACATCGCAGCCAAAGGCAGAGACGAGCTCCAAGACTCACGTCACGTGCTGCCAGAACCCGGGATTGAACCAGGGACTTTTAGATCTTCAGTCTAACGCTCTCCCAACTGAGCTATTCCAGCACAACCGTGAGCTCCACTCTTGCCGTTTTCTGCCTCTTTCTTTGGAGCCCATCTCCCCACCTGAGCCACATGCAGTGAATGTCAACCTGGAGCAGCAGCAAGCTATTAGAAGTGTCCGATTTTAAACCATAGTACAGTACACGAGTCAGGTGAGAGGCTCTTCTCAAGCTAACACGAGACTGTTGCTCAACAAAGACAATATGTCAGACAGTGGAATGTGTGAGAAAGTGCACAGATGCAAGGATGGGCAAGAAGGCGGTCAGAAGTGTGAAGCTGAGATGCCTCTGTGTAGTTTTTAGCTAGGGGAACTGTAATGAGCCAGCCTCAGGGCTCCGCTTGCCAGGGGTTGAGCGGAAATGTGGAGTACCTGTCTTGAGATAAGACTGAATTAGCTGGAGTTCAGCGCTGAGTGTACAGTTATTAAAAGAGCCGCTTGGCATTGGCCGGGAATCGAACCCGGGCCTCCCGCGTGGCAGGCGAGAATTCTACCACTGAACCACCCATGCAAACACACGAGACTGGCTTTCCACCGAAAGACTGGAAAAATTGCTAAAGCAAAAACGGAGCGATGACAGCTCATTTCACACAACTGTTAAGATCAACGGAGTATTTATAAATTGAAGTGCTTGAAGCACAAGAACTCTGGGACCTTCTAGTGGAAGTGCTGCTTCGGGATGCTTGACAACTCCGTCGACTTTTCCAATAAATGCCTCCAAAAAAGCTCGTTCCATCAGAAAGTTGTAAACAACACCAGAAGGCAGCATGGTTTTACAGTGCGGGTTGGATTTTTCTTCAAGAACTACTACGCTCTTTGAGCAAATTGTGTACGTAGACGTACACTTTGCCAGTCCACTTGCTGCAGAATTGTCAGCTAAGAGAAATGCGTGTATCCTCCATTTCTTTTTCTCACCACGACGCAGGTGAATCTGGCACGAGTGTGTTCTTATAATCACGTCGGACACTTTCATTTTCCTTACCTCTGATCTCCAAGCACTCCGACCACCGGGAGAAAGAGAAAGCGTGGCCCGTATGGGGATCGAACCCATGACCTTGGCGTTATTAGCACCACGCTCTAACCAGCTGAGCTAACCAGCCAAGCGGCAGAAAAGGTCGGCTACACCACATGCAAAAAGTGCAAAAGAAACGTTTTTGGGCAAGAGTGCGCCTTGGGGCGCAAAACTGAGCCCATGACAGGTCCCACCGAGATTTGAACTCGGATCGCTGGATTCAGAGCCCAGAGTGCTAACCATTACACCATGGAACCAGCTGGTACATCGCAGCCCAAGGCAGAGACGAGCTCCAAGACTCACGTCACGTGCTGCCAGAACCCGGGATTGAACCAGGGACTTTTAGATCTTCAGTCTAACGCTCTCCCAACTGAGCTATTCCAGCACAACCGTGAGCTCCACTCTTGCCGTTTTCTGCCTCTTTCTTTGGAGCCCATCTCCCCACCTGAGTCACATGCAGTGAATGTCAACCTGGAGCAGCAGCAAGCTATGAGAAGTGTCCGATTTTAAGCCATAGTACGGTACACGAGTCAGGTGAGAGGCTCTTCTCAAGCTAACACGAGACTGTTGCTCAACAAAGACAATATGTCAGACAGTGGAATGTGTGAGAAAGTGCACAGATGCAAGGATGGGCAAGAAGGCGGTCAGAAGTGTGAAGCTGAGATGCCTCTGTGTAGTTTTTAGCTAGGGGAACTGTAATGAGCCAGCCTCAGGGCTCCGCTTGCCAGGGGTTGAGCGGAAATGTGGAGTACCTGTCTTGAGATAAGACTGAATTAGCTGGAGTTCAGCGCTGAGTGTACAGTTATTAAAAGAGCCGCTTTGCATTGGCCGGGAATCGAACCCTGGCCTCCCGTGTGGTAGGCGAGAATTCTACCACTGAACCACCCATGCAAACACACGAGACCGGTTTTCCGCCGAAAGACCGGAAAAATTGCTAAAGCAAAAACGGAGTGATGACAGCTCATTTCACACAACTGTTAAGATCAACGGAGTATTTATAAATTGAAGTGCTTGAAGCACAAGAACTCTGGGACCTTCTAGTGGAAGTGCTGCTTCGGGATGCTTGACAACTCCGTCGACTTTTCCAATAAATGCCTCCAAAAAAGCTCGTTCAATCAGAAAGTTGTAAACAACACCAGAAGGCAGCATGGTTTTACAGTGCGGGTTGGATTTTTCTTCAAGTACTACTACGCTCTTTGAGCAAATTGTGTATGTAGACGTACACTTTGCCAGTCCACTTGTTGCAGAATTGTCAGCTAAGAGAAATGCGTGTATCCTCCATTTCTTTTTCTCACCACGACGCAGGTGAATCTGGCACGACTGTGTTCTTATAATCACGTCGGACACTTTCATTTTCCTTACCTCTGATCTCCAAGCACTCTGACCACCGGGAGAAAGAGAAAGCGTGGCCCGTATGGGGATCGAACCCATGACCTTGGCGTTATTAGCACCACGCTCTAACCAGCTGAGCTAACCGGCCAAGCGGCAGAAATGGTCGGCTACACCACATGCAAAAAGTGCAAAAGAAACATTTTTGGGCAAGAGTGCGCCTTGGGGCGCAAAACTGAGCCCATGACAGGTCCCACCGAGATTTGAACTCGGATCGCTGGATTCAGAGCCCAGAGTGCTAACCATTACACCATAGAACCAGTGGGTAGATCGCAGCCCAAGGCGGAGACGAGCTCCAAGACTCACGTCACGTGCTGCCAGAACCCGGGATTGAACCAGGGACCTTTAGATCTTCAGTCTAACGCTCTCCCAACTGAGCTATTCCGGCACAACCGTGAGCTCCACTCTTGCCGTTTTCTGCCTCTTTCTTTGGAGCCCATCTCCCCACCTGAGCCACATGCAGTGAATGTCAACCTGGAGCAGCAGCAAGCTATGAGAAGTGTCCGATTTTAAGCCATAGTACGGTACACGAGTCAGGTGAGAGGCTCTTCTCAAGCTAACACGAGACTGTTGCTCAACAAAGACAATATGTCAGACAGTGGAATGTGTGAGAAAGTGCACAGATGCAAGGATGGGCAAGAAGGCGGTCAGAAGTGTGAAGCTGAGATGCCTCTGTGTAGTTTTTAGCTAGGGGAACTGTAATGAGCCAGCCTCAGGGCTCCGCTTGCCAGGGGTTGAGCGGAAATGTGGAGTACCTGTCTTGAGATAAGACTGAATTAGCTGGAGTTCAGCGCTGAGTGTACAGTTATTAAAAGAGCCGCTTTGCATTGGCCGGGAATCGAACCCTGGCCTCCCGTGTGGTAGGCGAGAATTCTACCACTGAACCACCCATGCAAACACACGAGACCGGTTTTCCGCCGAAAGACCGGAAAAATTGCTAAAGCAAAAACGGAGTGATGACAGCTCATTTCACACAACTGTTAAGATCAACGGAGTATTTATAAATTGAAGTGCTTGAAGCACAAGAACTCTGGGACCTTCTAGTGGAAGTGCTGCTTCGGGATGCTTGACAACTCCGTCGACTTTTCCAATAAATGCCTCCAAAAAAGCTCGTTCCATCAGAAAGTTGTAAACAACACCAGAAGGCAGCATGGTTTTACAGTGTGGGTTGGATTTTTCTTCAAGTACTACTACGCTCTTTGAGCAAATTGTGTATGTAGACGTACACTTTGCCAGTCCACTTGTTGCAGAATTGTCAGCTAAGAGAAATGCGTGTATCCTCCATTTCTTTTTCTCACAACGACGCAGGTGAATCTGGCACGACTGTGTTCTTATAATCACGTCGGACACTTTCATTTTCCTTACCTCTGATCTCCAAGCACTCCGACCACCGGGAGAAAGAGAAAGCGTGGCCCGTATGGTGATCGAACCCATGACCTTGGCGTTATTAGCACCACGCTCTAACCAGCTGAGCTAACCGGCCAAGCGGCAGAAAAGGTCGGCTACACCACATGCAAAAAGTGCAAAAGAAACATTTTTGGGCAAGAGTGCGCCTTGGGGCGCAAAACTGAGCCCATGACAGGTCCCACCGAGATTTGAACTCAGATCGCTGGATTCAGAGCCCAGAGTGCTAACCATTACACCATGGAACCAGCGGGTACATCACAGCCCAAGGCGGAGACGAGCTCCAAGACTCACGTCACGTGCTGCCAGAACCCGGGATTGAACCAGGGACCTTTAGATCTTCAGTCTAACGCTCTCCCAACTGAGCTATTCCGGCATAACTGTGAGCTCCACTCTTGCCGTTTTCTGCCTCTTTCTTTGGAGCCCATCTCCCCACCTGAGCCACATGCAGTGAATGTCAACCTGGAGCAGCAGCAAGCTATGAGAAGTGTCCGATTTTAAGCCATAGTACGGTACACGAGTCAGGTGAGAGGCTCTTCTCAAGCTAACACGAGACTGTTGCTCAACAAAGACAATATGTCAGACAGTGGAATGTGTGAGAAAGTGCACAGATGCAAGGATGGGCAAGAAGGCGGTCAGAAGTGTGAAGCTGAGATGCCTCTGTGTAGTTTTTAGCTAGGGGAACTGTAATGAGCCAGCCTCAGGGCTCCGCTTGCCAGGGGTTGAGCGGAAATGTGGAGTACCTGTCTTGAGATAAGACTGAATTAGCTGGAGTTCAGCGCTGAGTGTACAGTTATTAAAAGAGCCGCTTTGCATTGGCCAGGAATCGAACCCGGGCCTCCCGCGTGGCAGGTGAGAATTCTACCACTGAACCACCCATGCAAACACACGAGACCGGCTTTCCGCCGAAAGAGTGGAAAAATTGCTAAAGCAAAAACGGAGTGATGACAGCTCATTTCACACAACTGTTAAGATCAACGGAGTATTTATAAATTGAAGTGCTTGAAGCACAAGAACTCTGGGACCTTCTAGTGGAAGTGCTGCTTCGGGATGCTTGACAACTCCGTCGACTTTTCCAATAAATGCCTCCAAAAAAGCTCGTTCCATCAGAAACTTGTAAACAACAACAGAAGGCAGCATGGTTTTACAGTGCGGGTTGGATTTTTCTTCAAGTACTACTACGCTCTTTGAGCAAATTGTGTATGTAGACGTACACTTTGCCAGTCCACTTGTTGCAGAATTGTCAGCTAAGAGAAATGCGTGTATCCTCCATTTCTTTTTCTCACCACGACGCAGGTGAATCTGGCACGACTGTGTTCTTATAATCACGTCGGACACTTTCATTTTCCTTACCTCTGATCTCCAAGCACTCTGACCACCGGGAGAAAGAGAAAGCGTGGCCCGTATGGGGATCGAACCCATGACCTTGGCGTTATTAGCACCACGCTCTAACCAGCTGAGCTAACCGGCCAAGCGGCAGAAAAGGTCGGCTACACCACATGCAAAAAGTGCAAAAGAAACATTTTTGGGCAAGAGTGCGCCTTGGGGCGCAAAACTGAGCCCATGACAGGTCCCACCGAGATTTGAACTCGGATCGCTGGATTCAGAGCCCAGAGTGCTAACCATTACACCATGGAACCAGCGGGTACGTCGCAGCCCAAGGCGGAGACGAGCTCCAAGACTCATGTCACGTGCTGCCAGAACCCGGGATTGAACCACGGACCTTTAGATCTTCAGTCTAACGCTCTCCCAACTGAGTTATTCCGGCACAACCGTGAGCTCCACTCTTGCCGTTTTCTGCCTCTTTCTTTGGAGCCCATCTCCCCACCTGAGCCACATGCAGTGAATGTCAACCTGGAGCAGCAGCAAGCTATGAGAAGTGTCCGATTTTAAGCCATAGTACGGTACACGAGTCAGGTGAGAGGCTCTTCTCAAGCTAACACGAGACTGTTGCTCAACAAAGACAATATGTCAGACAGTGGAATGTGTGAGAAAGTGCACAGATGCAAGGATGGGCAAGAAGGCGGTCAGAAGTGTGAAGCTGAGATGCCTCTGTGTAGTTTTTAGCTAGGGGAACTGTAATGAGCCAGCCTCAGGGCTCCGCTTGCCAGGGGTTGAGCGGAAATGTGGAGTACCTGTCTTGAGATAAGACTGAATTAGCTGGAGTTCAGCGCTGAGTGTACAGTTATTAAAAGAGCCGCTTTGCATTGGCCGGGAATCGAACCCTGGCCTCCCGTGTGGTAGGCGAGAATTCTACCACTGAACCACCCATGCAAACACACGAGACCGGTTTTCCGCCGAAAGACCGGAAAAATTGCTAAAGCAAAAACGGAGTGATGACAGCTCATTTCACACAACTGTTAAGATCAACGGAGTATTTATAAATTGAAGTGCTTGAAGCACAAGAACTCTGGGACCTTCTAGTGGAAGTGCTGCTTCGGGATGCTTGACAACTCCGTCGACTTTTCCAATAAATGCCTCCAAAAAAGCTCGTTCCATCAGAAAGTTGTAAACAACACCAGAAGGCAGCATGGTTTTACAGTGTGGGTTGGATTTTTCTTCAAGTACTACTACGCTCTTTGAGCAAATTGTGTATGTAGACGTACACTTTGCCAGTCCACTTGTTGCAGAATTGTCAGCTAAGAGAAATGCGTGTATCCTCCATTTCTTTTTCTCACAACGACGCAGGTGAATCTGGCACGACTGTGTTCTTATAATCACGTCGGACACTTTCATTTTCCTTACCTCTGATCTCCAAGCACTCCGACCACCGGGAGAAAGAGAAAGCGTGGCCCGTATGGTGATCGAACCCATGACCTTGGCGTTATTAGCACCACGCTCTAACCAGCTGAGCTAACCGGCCAAGCGGCAGAAAAGGTCGGCTACACCACATGCAAAAAGTGCAAAAGAAACATTTTTGGGCAAGAGTGCGCCTTGGGGCGCAAAACTGAGCCCATGACAGGTCCCACCGAGATTTGAACTCAGATCGCTGGATTCAGAGCCCAGAGTGCTAACCATTACACCATGGAACCAGCGGGTACATCACAGCCCAAGGCGGAGACGAGCTCCAAGACTCACGTCACGTGCTGCCAGAACCCGGGATTGAACCAGGGACCTTTAGATCTTCAGTCTAACGCTCTCCCAACTGAGCTATTCCGGCATAACTGTGAGCTCCACTCTTGCCGTTTTCTGCCTCTTTCTTTGGAGCCCATCTCCCCACCTGAGCCACATGCAGTGAATGTCAACCTGGAGCAGCAGCAAGCTATGAGAAGTGTCCGATTTTAAGCCATAGTACGGTACACGAGTCAGGTGAGAGGCTCTTCTCAAGCTAACACGAGACTGTTGCTCAACAAAGACAATATGTCAGACAGTGGAATGTGTGAGAAAGTGCACAGATGCAAGGATGGGCAAGAAGGCGGTCAGAAGTGTGAAGCTGAGATGCCTCTGTGTAGTTTTTAGCTAGGGGAACTGTAATGAGCCAGCCTCAGGGCTCCGCTTGCCAGGGGTTGAGCGGAAATGTGGAGTACCTGTCTTGAGATAAGACTGAATTAGCTGGAGTTCAGCGCTGAGTGTACAGTTATTAAAAGAGCCGCTTTGCATTGGCCAGGAATCGAACCCGGGCCTCCCGCGTGGCAGGTGAGAATTCTACCACTGAACCACCCATGCAAACACACGAGACCGGCTTTCCGCCGAAAGAGTGGAAAAATTGCTAAAGCAAAAACGGAGTGATGACAGCTCATTTCACACAACTGTTAAGATCAACGGAGTATTTATAAATTGAAGTGCTTGAAGCACAAGAACTCTGGGACCTTCTAGTGGAAGTGCTGCTTCGGGATGCTTGACAACTCCGTCGACTTTTCCAATAAATGCCTCCAAAAAAGCTCGTTCCATCAGAAACTTGTAAACAACAACAGAAGGCAGCATGGTTTTACAGTGCGGGTTGGATTTTTCTTCAAGTACTACTACGCTCTTTGAGCAAATTGTGTATGTAGACGTACACTTTGCCAGTCCACTTGTTGCAGAATTGTCAGCTAAGAGAAATGCGTGTATCCTCCATTTCTTTTTCTCACCACGACGCAGGTGAATCTGGCACGACTGTGTTCTTATAATCACGTCGGACACTTTCATTTTCCTTACCTCTGATCTCCAAGCACTCTGACCACCGGGAGAAAGAGAAAGCGTGGCCCGTATGGGGATCGAACCCATGACCTTGGCGTTATTAGCACCACGCTCTAACCAGCTGAGCTAACCGGCCAAGCGGCAGAAAAGGTCGGCTACACCACATGCAAAAAGTGCAAAAGAAACATTTTTGGGCAAGAGTGCGCCTTGGGGCGCAAAACTGAGCCCATGACAGGTCCCACCGAGATTTGAACTCGGATCGCTGGATTCAGAGCCCAGAGTGCTAACCATTACACCATGGAACCAGCGGGTACGTCGCAGCCCAAGGCGGAGACGAGCTCCAAGACTCATGTCACGTGCTGCCAGAACCCGGGATTGAACCACGGACCTTTAGATCTTCAGTCTAACGCTCTCCCAACTGAGTTATTCCGGCACAACCGTGAGCTCCACTCTTGCCGTTTTCTGCCTCTTTCTTTGGAGCCCATCTCCCCACCTGAGCCACATGCAGTGAATGTCAACCTGGAGCAGCAGCAAGCTATGAGAAGTGTCCGATTTTAAGCCATAGTACGGTACACGAGTCAGGTGAGAGGCTCTTCTCAAGCTAACACGAGACTGTTGCTCAACAAAGACAATATGTCAGACAGTGGAATGTGTGAGAAAGTGCACAGATGCAAGGATGGGCAAGAAGGCGGTCAGAAGTGTGAAGCTGAGATGCCTCTGTGTAGTTTTTAGCTAGGGGAACTGTAATGAGCCAGCCTCAGGGCTCCGCTTGCCAGGGGTTGAGCGGAAATGTGGAGTACCTGTCTTGAGATAAGACTGAATTAGCTGGAGTTCAGCGCTGAGTGTACAGTTATTAAAAGAGCCGCTTTGCATTGGCCGGGAATCGAACCCGGGCCTCCCGCGTGGCAGGCGAGAATTCTACCACTGAACCACCCATGCAAACACACGAGACCGGCTTTCCGCCGAAAGAGCGGAAAAATTGCTAAAGCAAAAACGGAGTGATGACAGCTCATTTCACACAACTGTTAAGATCAACGGAGTATTTATAAATTGAAGTGCTTGAAGCACAAGAACTCTGGGACCTTCTAGTGGAAGTGCTGCTTCGGGATGCTTGACAACTCCGTCGACTTTTCCAATAAATGCCTCCAAAAAAGCTCGTTCCATCAGAAACTTGTAAACAACACCAGAAGGCAGCATGGTTTTACAGTGCGGGTTGGATTTTTCTTCAAGTACTACTACGCTCTTTGAGCAAATTGTGTATGTAGACGTACACTTTGCCAGTCCACTTGTTGCAGAATTGTCAGCTAAGAGAAATGCGTGTATCCTCCATTTCTTTTTCTCACCACGACGCAGGTGAATCTGGCACGACTGTGTTCTTATAATCACGTCGGACACTTTCATTTTCCTTACCTCTGATCTCCAAGCACTCTGACCACCGGGAGAAAGAGAAAGCGTGGCCCGTATGGGGATCGAACCCATGACCTTGGCGTTATTAGCACCACGCTCTAACCAGCTGAGCTAACCGGCCAAGCGGCAGAAAAGGTCGGCTACACCACATGCAAAAAGTGCAAAAGAAACATTTTTGGGCAAGAGTGCGCCTTGGGGCGCAAAACTGAGCCCATGACAGGTCCCACCGAGATTTGAACTCGGATCGCTGGATTCAGAGCACAGAGTGCTAACCATTACACCATGGAACCAGCGGGTACATCGCAGCCCAAGGCGGAGACGAGCTCCAAGACTCATGTCACGTGCTGCCAGAACCCGGGATTGAACCACGGACCTTTAGATCTTCAGTCTAACGCTCTCCCAACTGAGCTATTCCGGCACAACCGTGAGCTCCACTCTTGCCGTTTTCTGCCTCTTTCTTTGGAGCCCATCTCCCCACCTGAGCCACATGCAGTGAATGTCAACCTGGAGCAGCAGCAAGCTATGAGAAGTGTCCGATTTTAAGCCATAGTACGGTACACGAGTCAGGTGAGAGGCTCTTCTCAAGCTAACACGAGACTGTTGCTCAACAAAGACAATATGTCAGACAGTGGAATGTGTGAGAAAGTGCACAGATGCAAGGATGGGCAAGAAGGCGGTCAGAAGTGTGAAGCTGAGATGCCTCTGTGTAGTTTTTAGCTAGGGGAACTGTAATGAGCCAGCCTCAGGGCTCCGCTTGCCAGGGGTTGAGCGGAAATGTGGAGTACCTGTCTTGAGATAAGACTGAATTAGCTGGAGTTCAGCGCTGAGTGTACAGTTATTAAAAGAGCCGCTTTGCATTGGCCGGGAATCGAACCCGGGCCTCCCGCGTGGCAGGCGAGAATTCTACCACTGAACCACCCATGCAAACACACGAGACCGGCTTTCCGTCGAAAGAGCGGAAAAATTGCTAAAGCAAAAACGGAGTGATGACAGCTCATTTCACACAACTGTTAAGATCAACGGAGTATTTATAAATTGAAGTGCTTGAAGCACAAGAACTCTGGGACCTTCTAGTGGAAGTCCTGCTTCGGGATGCTTGACAACTCCGTCGACTTTTCCAATAAATGCCTCCAAAAAAGCTCGTTCCATCAGAAAGTTGTAAACAACACAAGAAGGCAGCATGGTTTTACAGTGCGGGTTGGATTTTTCTTCAAGAACTACTACGCTCTTTGAGCAAATTGTGTATGTAGATGTACACTTTGCCAGTCCACTTGCTGCAGAATTGTCAGCTAAGAGAAATGTGTGTATCCTCCATTTCTTTTTCTCACCACGACGCAGGTGAATCTGGCACGACTGTGTTCTTATAATCACGTCGGACACTTTCATTTTCCCTACCTCTGATCTCCAAGCACTCCGACCACCGGGAGAAAGAGAAAGCGTGGCCCGTATGGGGATCGAAGCCATGACCTTGGCGTTATTAGCACCACGCTCTAACCAGCTGAGCTAACCGGCCAAGCGGCAGAAAAGGTCGGCTACACCACATGCAAAAAGTGCAAAAGAAACATTTTTGGGCAAGAGTGCGCCTTGGGGCGCAAAACTGAGCCCATGACAGGTCCCACCGAGATTTGAACTCGGATCGCTGGATTCAGAGCACAGAGTGCTAACCATTACACCATGGAACCAGCGAGTACATCGCAGCCCAAGGCGGAGACGAGCTCCAAGACTCATGTTACGTGCTGCCAGAACCCGGGATTGAACCACGGACCTTTAGATCTTCAGTCTAACGCTCTCCCAACTGAGCTATTCCGGCACAACCGTGAGCTCCACTCTTGCCGTTTTCTGCCTCTTTCTTTGGAGCCCATCTCCCCACCTGAGCCACATGCAGTGAATGTCAACCTGGAGCAGCAGCAAGCTATGAGAAGTGTCCGATTTTAAGCCATAGTACGGTACACGAGTCAGGTGAGAGGCTCTTCTCAAGCTAACACGAGACTGTTGCTCAACAAAGACAATATGTCAGACAGTGGAATGTGTGAGAAAGTGCACAGATGCAAGGATGGGCAAGAAGGCGGTCAGAAGTGTGAAGCTGAGATGCCTCTGTGTAGTTTTTAGCTAGGGGAACTGTAATGAGCCAGCCTCAGGGCTCCGCTTGCCAGGGGTTGAGCGGAAATGTGGAGTACCTGTCTTGAGATAAGACTGAATTAGCTGGAGTTCAGCGCTGAGTGTACAGTTATTAAAAGAGCCGCTTTGCATTGGCCGGGAATCGAACCCGGGCCTCCCGCGTGGCAGGCGAGAATTCTACCACTGAACCACCCATGCAAACACACGAGACCGGCTTTCCGTCGAAAGAGCGGAAAAATTGCTAAAGCAAAAACGGAGTGATGACAGCTCATTTCACACAACTGTTAAGATCAACGGAGTATTTATAAATTGAAGTGCTTGAAGCACAAGAACTCTGGGACCTTCTAGTGGAAGTCCTGCTTCGGGATGCTTGACAACTCCGTCGACTTTTCCAATAAATGCCTCCAAAAAAGCTCGTTCCATCAGAAAGTTGTAAACAACACAAGAAGGCAGCATGGTTTTACAGTGCGGGTTGGATTTTTCTTCAAGAACTACTACGCTCTTTGAGCAAATTGTGTATGTAGATGTACACTTTGCCAGTCCACTTGCTGCAGAATTGTCAGCTAAGAGAAATGTGTGTATCCTCCATTTCTTTTTCTCACCACGACGCAGGTGAATCTGGCACGACTGTGTTCTTATAATCACGTCGGACACTTTCATTTTCCCTACCTCTGATCTCCAAGCACTCCGACCACCGGGAGAAAGAGAAAGCGTGGCCCGTATGGGGATCGAACCCATGACCTTGGCGTTATTAGCACCACACTCTAACCAGCTGAGCTAACCGGCCAAGTGGCAGAAAAGGTCGGCTACATCACATGCAAAAAGTGCAAAAGAAACGTTTTTGGGCAAGAGTGCGCCTGGGGGCGCAAAACTGAGCCCATGACAGGTCCCACCGAGATTTGAACTCGGATCGCTGGATTCAGAGCCCAGAGTGCTAACCATTACACCATGGAACCAGCGGGTACATCGCAGCCCAAGGCGGAGACGAGCTCCAAGACTCACGTCACATGCTGCCAGAACCCAGGATTGAACCAGGGACCTTTAGATCTTCAGTCTAACGCTCTCCCAACTGAGCTATTCCGGCACGACCGTGAGCTCCACTCTTGCCGTTTTCTGCCTCTTTCTTTGGAGCCCATCTCCCCACCTGAGCCACATGCAGTGAATGTCAACCTGGAGCAGCAGCAAGCTATGAGAAGTGTCCGATTTTAAGCCATAGTACGGTACACGAGTCAGGTGAGAGGCTCTTCTCAAGCTAACACGAGACTGTTGCTCAACAAAGACAATATGTCAGACAGTGGAATGTGTGAGAAAGTGCACAGATGCAAGGATGGGCAAGAAGGCGGTCAGAAGTGTGAAGCTGAGATGCCTCTGTGTAGTTTTTAGCTAGGGGAACTGTAATGAGCCAGCCTCAGGGCTCCGCTTGCCAGGGGTTGAGCGGAAATGTGGAGTACCTGTCTTGAGATAAGACTGAATTAGCTGGAGTTCAGCGCTGAGTGTACAGTTATTAAAAGAGCCGCTTTGCATTGGCCGGGAATCGAACCCTGGCCTCCCGTGTGGTAGGCGAGAATTCTACCACTGAACCACCCATGCAAACACACGAGACCGATTTTCCGCCGAAAGACCGGAAAAATTGCTAAAGCAAAAACGGAGTGATGACAGCTCATTTCACACAACTGTTAAGATCAACGGAGTATTTATAAATTGAAGTGCTTGAAGCACAAGAACTCTGGGACCTTCTAGTGGAAGTGCTGCTTCGGGATGCTTGACAACTCCGTCGACTTTTCCAATAAATGCCTCCAAAAAAGCTCGTTCCATCAGAAAGTTGTAAACAACACCAGAAGGCAGCATGGTTTTACAGTGCGGGTTGGATTTTTCTTCAAGTACTACTACGCTCTTTGAGCAAATTGTGTATGTAGACGTACACTTTGCCAGTCCACTTGTTGCAGAATTGTCAGCTAAGAGAAATGCGTGTATCCTCCATTTCTTTTTCTCACCACGACGCAGGTGAATCTGGCAGGACTGTGTTCTTATAATCACGTCGGACACTTTCATTTTCCTTACCTCTGATCTCCAAGCACTCCGACCACCGGGAGAAAGAGAAAGCGTGGCCCGTATGGGGATCGAACCCATGACCTTGGCGTTATTAGCACCACGCTCTAACCAGCTGAGCTAACCGGCCAAGCGGCAGAAAAGGTCGGCTACACCACATGCAAAAAGTGCAAAAGAAACATTTTTGGGCAAGAGTGCGCCTTGGGGCGCAAAACTGAGCCCATGACAGGTCCCACCGAGATTTGAACTCGGATCGCTGGATTCAGAGCCCAGAGTGCTAACCATTACACCATGGAACCAGCGGGTACATCGCAGCCCAAGGCGGAGACGAGCTCCAAGACTCACGTCACGTGCTGCCAGAACCCGGGATTGAACCAGGGACCTTTAGATCTTCAGTCTAACGCTCTCCCAACTGAGCTATTCCGGCACAACCGTGAGCTCCACTCTTGCCGTTTTCTGCCTCTTTCTTTGGAGCCCATCTCCCCACCTGAGCCACATGCAGTGAATGTCAACCTGGAGCAGCAGCAAGCTATGAGAAGTGTCCGATTTTAAGCCATAGTACGGTACACGAGTCAGGTGAGAGGCTCTTCTCAAGCTAACACGAGACTGTTGCTCAACAAAGACAATATGTCAGACAGTGGAATGTGTGAGAAAGTGCACAGATGCAAGGATGGGCAAGAAGGCGGTCAGAAGTGTGAAGCTGAGATGCCTCTGTGTAGTTTTTAGCTAGGGGAACTGTAATGAGCCAGCCTCAGGGCTCCGCTTGCCAGGGGTTGAGCGGAAATGTGGAGTACCTGTCTTGAGATAAGACTGAATTAGCTGGAGTTCAGCGCTGAGTGTACAGTTATTAAAAGAGCTGCTTGGCATTGGCCGGGAATCGAACCCGGGCCTCCCGCGTGGCAGGCGAGAATTCTACCACTGAACCACCCATGCAAGCACACGAGACTGGCTTTCCACCGAAAGACCGGAAAAATTGCTAAAGCAAAAACGGAGCGATGACAGCTCATTTCACACAACTGTTAAGATCAACGGAGTATTTATAAATTGAAGTGCTTGAAGCACAAGAACTCTGGGACCTTCTAGTGGAAGTGCTGCTTCGGGATGCTTGACAACTCCGTCGACTTTTCCAATAAATGCCTCCAAAAAAGCTCGTTCCATCAGAAAGTTGTAAACAACACCAGAAGGCAGCATGGTTTTACAGTGCGGGTTGGATTTTTCTTCAAGAACTACTACGCTCCTTGAGCAAATTGTGTATGTAGACGTACACTTTGCCAGTCCACTTGTTGCAGAATTGTCAGCTAAGAGAAATGCGTGTATCCTCCATTTCTTTCGCTCACCACGACACAGGTGAATGTGGCATATCTGTGTTCTTATAATCACGTCTGACACTTTCATTTTCTTTACCTCTGATCTCCAAGCACTCCCACCACCGGGAGAAAGAGAAAGCATGGCCCGTACGGGGATCGAACCCATGACCTTGGCGTGATTAGCACCACGCTCTAACCAGCTGAGCTAACCGGCCAAGCGGCAGAAAATGTCGGCTACATCACATGCAAAAAGTGCAAAAGAAATGTTTTTGAGCCAGAGTGCGCCATGGGGCGCAAAACTGAGCCCATGATAGGTCCCACCGAGATTTGAACTCAGATCGCTGGATTCAAAGCCCAGAGTGCTAACCATTACACCATGGAACCAGCTGGTGCATTGCAGCCCAGGCGGAGACGAGCTCCAAAACGCATGTCACGTGCTGCCAAAACCCGGGATTGAACCAGGGACCTTTAGATCTTCAGTCTAACGCTCTCCCAACTGAGCTATTCCGGCACATTCGTGAGCTCCACTCTTGCCGTTTTCTGCCTCTTTCTTTGGAGCCCATCTCCCCACCTGAGCCACATGCCGTGAATGTCGACCTTAAGCAGCAGCAAGCTATGAAAAGTGTCCGATTTTAAGCCATAGTACGGTACACGAGTCAGGTGAGAGGCTCTTCTCAAGCTAACACGAGACTGTTGCTCAACAAAGACAATATGTCAGACAGTGGAATGTGTGAGAAAGTGCAGAGATGCAAGGATGGGCAAGAAGGTGGTCAGAAGTGTGAAGCTGAGATGCCTCTGTGTAGTTTTTAGCTAGGGGAACTGTAATGAGCCAGCCTCAGGGCTCCGCTTGCCAGGGGTTGAGCGGAAATGTGGAGTACCTGTCTTGAGATAAGACTGAATTAGCTGGAGTTCAGCGCTGAGTGTACAGTGGTTAAAAGAGCAGCTTTGCATTGGCCGGGAATCGAACCCGGGCCTCCCGCGTGGCAGGCGAGAATTCTACCACTGAACCACCAATGCAAACACACGAGACCGACTTTCCGCCGAAAGACCGGAAAAATTCCTAAAGCAGAAACGGAGTGATGACAGCTCATTTCACACAACTGTTAAGATCAACGGAATATTTATAAATTGAAATGCTTGAAGCACAAGAACTCTGGGACCTTCTAGTGGAAGTGCTGCTTCGGGATACTTGACAACTCCGTCGACTTTTCCAATAAATGCCTCGAAAAAAGCTAGTTCCATCAGAAAGTTGTAAAGAGCATCAGAAGGCAGCACGGTTTTACAACGCGGGTTGGATTTTTCTTCAAGAACTACTACGCTCTTTGAGCAAATTGTGTATGTCAACGTATACTTTGCCAGTCCAATTGCTGCAGAATTGTCAGCTAAGAGAAATGCGTGTATCCTCCATTTCTTTCGCTCACCACGACACAGGTGAATGTGGCATATCTGTGTTCTTATAATCACGTCTGACACTTTCATTTTCTTTACCTCTGATCTCCAAGCACTCCCACCACCGGGAGAAAGAGAAAGCATGGCCCGTACGGGGATCGAACCCATGACCTTGGCGTGATTAGCACCACGCTCTAACCAGCTGAGCTAACCGGCCAAGCGGCAGAAAAGGTCGGCTACATCACATGCAAAAAGTGCAAAAGAAATGTTTTTGAGCCAGAGTGCGCCATGGGGCGCAAAACTGAGCCCATGATAGGTCCCACCGAGATTTGAACTCGGATCGCTGGATTCAAAGCCCAGAGTGCTAACCTTTACACCACGGAACCAGCTGGTGCATTGCAGCCCAGGTGGAGATGAGCTCCAAAACGCATGTCACGTGCTGCCAAAACCCAGGATTGAACCAGGGACCTTTAGATCTTCAGTCTAACGCTCTCCCAACTGAGCTATTCCGGCACATTCGTGAGCTCCACTCTTGCCGTTTTCTGCCTCTTTCTTTGGAGCCCATCTCCCCACCTGAGCCACATGCCGTGAATGTCGACCTTAAGCAGCAGCAAGCTATGAAAAGTGTCCGATTTTAAGCCATAGTACGGTACACGAGTCAGGTGAGAGGCTCTTCTCAAGCTAACACGAGACTGTTGCTCAACAAAGACAATATGTCAGACAGTGGAATGTGTGAGAAAGTGCAGAGATGCAAGGATGGGCAAGAAGGTGGTCAGAAGTGTGAAGCTGAGATGCCTCTGTGTAGTTTTTAGCTAGGGGAACTGTAATGAGCCAGCCTCAGGGCTCCGCTTGCCAGGGGTTGAGCGGAAATGTGGAGTACCTGTCTTGAGATAAGACTGAATTAGCTGGAGTTCAGCGCTGAGTGTACAGTGGTTAAAAGAGCAGCTTTGCATTGGCCGGGAATCGAACCCGGGCCTCCCGCGTGGCAGGCGAGAATTCTACCACTGAACCACCAATGCAAACACACGAGACCGACTTTCCGCCGAAAGACCGGAAAAATTCCTAAAGCAGAAACGGAGTGATGACAGCTCATTTCACACAACTGTTAAGATCAACGGAATATTTATAAATTGAAATGCTTGAAGCACAAGAACTCTGGGACCTTCTAGTGGAAGTGCTGCTTCGGGATACTTGACAACTCCGTCGACTTTTCCAATAAATGCCTCGAAAAAAGCTAGTTCCATCAGAAAGTTGTAAAGAGCATCAGAAGGCAGCACGGTTTTACAACGCGGGTTGGATTTTTCTTCAAGAACTACTACGCTCTTTGAGCAAATTGTGTATGTCAACGTATACTTTGCCAGTCCAATTGCTGCAGAATTGTCAGCTAAGAGAAATGCGTGTATCCTCCATTTCTTTCGCTCACCACGACACAGGTGAATGTGGCATATCTGTGTTCTTATAATCACGTCTGACACTTTCATTTTCTTTACCTCTGATCTCCAAGCACTCCCACCACCGGGAGAAAGAGAAAGCATGGCCCGTACGGGGATCGAACCCATGACCTTGGCGTGATTAGCACCACGCTCTAACCAGCTGAGCTAACCGGCCAAGCGGGAGAAAAGGTCGGCTACATCACATGCAAAAAGTGCAAAAGAAATGTTTTTGAGCCAGAGTGCGCCATGGGGCGCAAAACTGAGCCCATGATAGGTCCCACCGAGATTTGAACTCGGATCGCTGGATTCAAAGCCCAGAGTGATAACCATTACACCACGGAACCAGCTGGTGCATTGCAGCCCAGGTGGAGATGAGCTCCAAAACGCATGTCACGTGCTGCCAAAACCCGGGATTGAACCAGGGACCTTTAGATCTTCAGTCTAACGCTCTCCCAACTGAGCTATTCCGGCACATTCGTGAGCTCCACTCTTGCCGTTTTCTGCCTCTTTCTTTGGAGCCCATCTCCCCACCTGAGCCACATGCCGTGAATGTCGACCTTAAGCAGCAGCAAGCTATGAAAAGTGTCCGATTTTAAGCCATAGTATGGTACACGAGTCAGGTGAGAGGCTCTTCTCAAGCTAACACGAGACTGTTGCTCAACAAAGACAATATGTCAGACAGTGGAATGTGTGAGAAAGTGCAGAGATGCAAGGATGGGCAAGAAGGTGGTCAGAAGTGTGAAGCTGAGATGCCTCTGTGTAGTTTTTAGCTAGGGGAACTGTAATGAGCCAGCCTCAGGGCTCCGCTTGCCAGGGGTTGAGCGGAAATGTGGAGTACCTGTCTTGAGATAAGACTGAATTAGCTGGAGTTCAGCGCTGAGTGTACAGTCGTTAAAAGAGCAGCTTTGCATTGGCCGGGAATCGAACCCGGGCCTCCCGCGTGGCAGGCGAGAATTCTACCACTGAACCACCAATGCAAACACACGAGACCGACTTTCCGCCGAAAGACCGGAAAAATTCCTAAAGCAGAAACGGAGTGATGACAGCTCATTTCACACAACTGTTAAGATCAACGGAATATTTATAAATTGAAATGCTTGAAGCACAAGAACTCTGGGACCTTCTAGTGGAAGTGCTGCTTCGGGATACTTGACAACTCCGTCGACTTTTCCAATAAATGCCTCGAAAAAAGCTAGTTCCATCAGAAAGTTGTAAAGAGCATCAGAAGGCAGCACGGTTTTACAACGCGGGTTGGATTTTTCTTCAAGAACTACTACGCTCTTTGAGCAAATTGTGTATGTCAACGTATACTTTGCCAGTCCAATTGCTGCAGAATTGTCAGCTAAGAGAAATGCGTGTATCCTCCATTTCTTTCGCTCACCACGACACAGGTGAATGTGGCATATCTGTGTTCTTATAATCACGTCTGACACTTTCATTTTCTTTACCTCTGATCTCCAAGCACTCCCACCACCGGGAGAAAGAGAAAGCATGGCCCGTACGGGGATCGAACCCATGACCTTGGCGTGATTAGCACCACGCTCTAACCAGCTGAGCTAACCGGCCAAGCGGCAGAAAAGGTCGGCTACATCACATGCAAAAAGTGCAAAAGAAATGTTTTTGAGCCAGAGTGCGCCATGGGGCGCAAAACTGAGCCCATGATAGGTCCCACCGAGATTTGAACTCGGATCGCTGGATTCAAAGCCCAGAGTGCTAACCTTTACACCACGGAACCAGCTGGTGCATTGCAGCCCAGGTGGAGATGAGCTCCAAAACGCATGTCACGTGCTGCCAAAACCCAGGATTGAACCAGGGACCTTTAGATCTTCAGTCTAACGCTCTCCCAACTGAGCTATTCCGGCACATTCGTGAGCTCCACTCTTGCCGTTTTCTGCCTCTTTCTTTGGAGCCCATCTCCCCACCTGAGCCACATGCCGTGAATGTCGACCTTAAGCAGCAGCAAGCTATGAAAAGTGTCCGATTTTAAGCCATAGTACGGTACACGAGTCAGGTGAGAGGCTCTTCTCAAGCTAATACGAGACTGTTGCTCAACAAAGACAATATGTCAGACAGTGGAATGTGTGAGAAAGTGCAGAGATGCAAGGATGGGCAAGAAGGTGGTCAGAAGTGTGAAGCTGAGATGCCTCTGTGTAGTTTTTAGCTAGGGGAACTGTAATGAGCCAGCCTCAGGGCTCCGCTTGCCAGGGGTTGAGCGGAAATGTGGAGTACCTGTCTTGAGATAAGACTGAATTAGCTGGAGTTCAGCGCTGAGTGTACAGTCGTTAAAAGAGCAGCTTTGCATTGGCCGGGAATCGAACCCGGGCCTCCCGCGTGGCAGGCGAGAATTCTACCACTGAACCACCAATGCAAACACACGAGACCGACTTTCCGCCGAAAGACCGGAAAAATTCCTAAAGCAGAAACGGAGTGATGACAGCTCATTTCACACAACTGTTAAGATCAACGAAATATTTATAAATTGAAATGCTTGAAGCACAAGAACTCTGGGACCTTCTAGTGAAAGTGCTGCTTCGGGATACTTGACAACTCCGTCGACTTTTACAATAAATGCCTCGAAAAAAGCTAGTTCCATCAGAAAGTTGTAAAGAGCATCAGAAGGCAGCACGGTTTTACAACGCGGGTTGGATTTTTCTTCAAGAACTACTACGCTCTTTGAGCAAATTGTGTATGTCAACGTATACTTTGCCAGTCCAATTGCTGCAGAATTGTCAGCTAAAAGAAATGCGTGTATCCTCCATTTCTTTCGCTCACCACGACACAGGTGAATGTGGCATATCTGTGTTCTTATAATCACGTCTGACACTTTCATTTTCTTTACCTCTGATCTCCAAGCACTCCCACCACCGGGAGAAAGAGAAAGCATGGCCCGTACGGGGATCGAACCCATGACCTTGGCGTGATTAGCACCACGCTCTAACCAGCTGAGCTAACCGGCCAAGCGGCAGAAAAGGTCGGCTACATCACATGCAAAAAGTGCAAAAGAAATGTTTTTGAGCCAGAGTGCGCCATGGGGCGCAAAACTGAGCCCATGATAGGTCCCACCGAGATTTGAACTCGGATCGCTGGATTCAAAGCCCAGAGTGCTAACCTTTACACCACGGAACCAGCTGGTGCATTGCAGCCCAGGTGGAGATGAGCTCCAAAACGCATGTCACGTGCTGCCAAAACCCAGGATTGAACCAGGGACCTTTAGATCTTCAGTCTAACGCTCTCCCAACTGAGCTATTCCGGCACATTCGTGAGCTCCACTCTTGCCGTTTTCTGCCTCTTTCTTTGGAGCCCATCTCCCCACCTGAGCCACATGCCGTGAATGTCGACCTTAAGCAGCAGCAAGCTATGAAAAGTGTCCGATTTTAAGCCATAGTACGGTACACGAGTCAGGTGAGAGGCTCTTCTCAAGCTAATACGAGACTGTTGCTCAACAAAGACAATATGTCAGACAGTGGAATGTGTGAGAAAGTGCAGAGATGCAAGGATGGGCAAGAAGGTGGTCAGAAGTGTGAAGCTGAGATGCCTCTGTGTAGTTTTTAGCTAGGGGAACTGTAATGAGCCAGCCTCAGGGCTCCGCTTGCCAGGGGTTGAGCGGAAATGTGGAGTACCTGTCTTGAGATAAGACTGAATTAGCTGGAGTTCAGCGCTGAGTGTACAGTCGTTAAAAGAGCAGCTTTGCATTGGCCGGGAATCGAACCCGGGCCTCCCGCGTGGCAGGCGAGAATTCTACCACTGAACCACCAATGCAAACACACGAGACCGACTTTCCGCCGAAAGACCGGAAAAATTCCTAAAGCAGAAACGGAGTGATGACAGCTCATTTCACACAACTGTTAAGATCAACGGAATATTTATAAATTGAAATGCTTGAAGCACAAGAACTCTGGGACCTTCTAGTGGAAGTGCTGCTTCGGGATACTTGACAACTCCGTCGACTTTTCCAATAAATGCCTCGAAAAAAGCTAGTTCCATCAGAAAGTTGTAAAGAGCATCAGAAGGCAGCACGGTTTTACAACGCGGGTTGGATTTTTCTTCAAGAACTACTACGCTCTTTGAGCAAATTGTGTATGTCAACGTATACTTTGCCAGTCCAATTGCTGCAGAATTGTCAGCTAAAAGAAATGCGTGTATCCTCCATTTCTTTCGCTCACCACGACACAGGTGAATGTGGCATATCTGTGTTCTTATAATCACGTCTGACACTTTCATTTTCTTTACCTCTGATCTCCAAGCACTCCCACCACCGGGAGAAAGAGAAAGCATGGCCCGTACGGGGATCGAACCCATGACCTTGGCGTGATTAGCACCACGCTCTAACCAGCTGAGCTAACCGGCCAAGCGGCAGAAAAGGTCGGCTACATCACATGCAAAAAGTGAAAAAGAAATGTTTTTGAGCCAGAGTGCGCCATGGGGCGCAAAACTGAGCCCATGATAGGTCCCACCGAGATTTGAACTCGGATCGCTGGATTCAAAGCCCAGAGTGCTAACCATTACACCATGGAACCAGCTGGTGCATTGCAGCCCAGGCGGAGACGAGCTCCAAAACGCATGTCACGTGCTGCCAAAACCCGGGATTGAACCAGGGACCTTTAGATCTTCAGTCTAACGCTCTCCCAACTGAGCTATTCCGGCACATTCGTGAGCTCCACTCTTGCCGTTTTCTGCCTCTTTCTTTGGAGCCCATCTCCCCACCTGAGCCACATGCCGTGAACGTCGACCTTAAGCAGCAGCAAGCTATGAAAAGTGTCCGATTTTAAGCAATAGTACGGTACACGAGTCAGGTGAGAGGCTCTTCTCAAGCTAACACGAGACTGTTGCTCAACAAAGACAATATGTCAGACAGTGGAATGTGTGAGAAAGTGCAGAGATGCAAGGATGGGCAAGAAGGTGGTCAGAAGTGTGAAGCTGAGATGCCTCTGTGTAGTTTTTAGCTAGGGGAACTGTAATGAGCCAGCCTCAGGGCTCCGCTTGCCAGGGGTTGAGCGGAAATGTGGAGTACCTGTCTTGAGATAAGACTGAATTAGCTGGAGTTCAGCGCTGAGTGTACAGTCGTTAAAAGAGGAGCTTTGCATTGGCCGGGAATCGAACCCGGGCCTCCCGCGTGGCAGGCGAGAATTCTACCACTGAACCACCAATGCAAACACACGAGACCGACTTTCCGCCGAAAGACCGGAAAAATTCCTAAAGCAGAAACGGAGTGATGACAGCTCATTTCACACAACTGTTAAGATCAACGGAATATTTATAAATTGAAATGCTTGAAGCACAAGAACTCTGGGACCTTCTAGTGGAAGTGCTGCTTCGGGATACTTGACAACTCCGTCGACTTTTCCAATAAATGCCTCGAAAAAAGCTAGTTCCATCAGAAAGTTGTAAAGAGCATCAGAAGGCAGCATGGTTTTACAACGCGGGTTGGATTTTTCTTCAAGAACTACTACGCTCTTTGAGCAAATTGTGTATGTCAACGTATACTTTGCCAGTCCAATTGCTGCAGAATTGTCAGCTAAGAGAAATGCGTGTATCCTCCATTTCTTTCGCTCACCACGACACAGGTGAATGTGGCATATCTGTATTCTTATAATCACGTCTGACACTTTCATTTTCTTTACCTCTGATCTCCAAGCACTCCCACCACCGGGAGAAAGAGAAAGCATGGCCCGTACGGGGATCGAACCCATGACCTTGGCGTGATTAGCACCACGCTCTAACCAGCTGAGCTAACCGGCCAAGCGGCAGAAAAGGTCGGCTACATCACATGCAAAAAGTGCAAAAGAAATGTTTTTGAGCCAGAGTGCGCCATGGGGCGCAAAACTGAGCCCATGATAGGTCCCACCGAGATTTGAACTCGGATCGCTGGATTCAAAGCCCAGAGTGCTAACCATTACACCATGGAACCAGCTGGTGCATTGCAGCCCAGGCGGAGACGAGCTCCAAAACGCATGTCACGTGCTGCCAAAACCCGGGATTGAACCAGGGACCTTTAGATCTTCAGTCTAACGCTCTCCCAACTGAGCTATTCCGGCACATTCGTGAGCTCCACTCTTGCCGTTTTCTGCCTCTTTCTTTGGAGCCCATCTCCCCACCTGAGCCACATGCCGTGAACGTCGACCTTAAGCAGCAAGCTATGAAAAGTGTCCGATTTTAAGCCATAGTACGGTACACGAGTCAGGTGAGAGGCTCTTCTCAAGCTAACACGAGACTGTTGCTCAACAAAGACAATATGTCAGACAGTGGAATGTGTGAGAAAGTGCACAGATGCAAGGATGGGCAAGAAGGCGGTCAGAAGTGTGAAGCTGAGATGCCTCTGTGTAGTTTTTAGCTAGGGGAACTGTAATGAGCCAGCCTCAGGGCTCCGCTTGCCAGGGGTTGAGCGGAAATGTGGAGTACCTGTCTTGAGATAAGACTGAATTAGCTGGAGTTCAGCACTGAGTGTACAGTTATTGAAAGAGCCGCTTTGCATTGGCCGGGAATCGAACCCGGGCCTCCCGCGTGGCAGGCGAGAATTCTACCACTGAACCACCCATGCAAACACACGAGACCGGCTTTCCGCCGAAAGACCGGAAAAATTGCTAAAGCAAAAACGGAGTGATGACAGCTCATTTCACACAACTGTTAAGATCAACGGAGTATTTATAAATTGAAGTGCTTGAAGCACAAGAACTCTGGGACCTTCTAGTGGAAGTGCTGCTTCGGGATGCTTGACAACTCCGTCGACTTTTCCAATAAATGCCTCCAAAAAAGCTCGTTCCATCAGAAACTTGTAAACAACACCAGAAGGCAGCATGGTTTTACAGTGCGGGTTGAATTTTTCTTCAAGAACTACTACGCTCTTTGAGCAAATTGTGTATGTAGACGTACACTTTGCCAGTCCACTTGCTGCAGAATTGTCAGCTAAGAGAAATGCGTGTATCCTCCATTTCTTTTTCTCACCACGACGCAGGTGAATCTGGCACGACTGTGTTCTTATAATCACGTCGGACACTTTCATTTTCCTTACCTCTTATCTCCAAGCACTCCGAACACCGGGAGAAAGAGAAAGCGTGGCCCGTATGGGGATCGAACCCATTACCTTGGCGTTATTAGCACCACGCTCTAACCAGCTGAGCTAACCGGCCAAGCGGCAGAAAAGGTCGGCTACACCACATGCAAAAAGTGCAAAAGAAACGTTTTTGGGCAAGAGTGCGCCTTGGGGCGCAAAACTGAGCCCATGACAGGTCCCACAGAGATTTGAACTCGGATCGCTGGATTCAGAGCCCAGAGTGCTAACCATTACACCATGGAACCAGTGGGTACATTGCAGCCCAAGGCGGAGACGAGCTCCAAGACTCACGTCACGTGCTGCCAGAACCCGGGATTGAACCAGGGACATTTAGATCTTCATTCTAACGCTCTCCCAACTGAGCTATTCCGGCACAACCGTGAGCTCCACTCTTGCCGTTTTCTGCCTCTTTCTTTGGAGCCCATCTCCCCACCTGAGCCACATGCAGTGAATGTCAACCTGGAGCAGCAGCAAGCTATGAGAAGTGTCCGATTTTAAGCCATAGTATGGTACACGAGTCAGGTGAGAGGCTCTTCTCAAGCTAACACGAGACTGTTGCTCAACAAAGACAATATGTCAGACAGTGGAATGTGTGAGAAAGTGCACAGATGCAAGGATGGGCAAGAAGGCGGTCAGAAGTGTGAAGCTGAGATGCCTCTGTGTAGTTTTTAGCTAGGGGAACTGTAATGAGCCAGCCTCAGGGCTCCGCTTGCCAGGGGTTGAGCGGAAATGTGGAGTACCTGTCTTGAGATAAGACTGAATTAGCTGGAGTTCAGTGCTGAGTGTACAGTTATTAAAAGAGCCACTTTGCATTGGCCGGGAATCGAGCCCTGGCCTCCCGCGTGGCAGGCGAGAATTCTACCACTGAACCAGCCATGCAAACACACGAGACCGGCTTTCCGCCGAAAGACCGGAAAAATTGCTAAAGCAAAAACGGAGTGATGACAGCTCATTTCACACAACTGTTAAGATCAACGGAGTATTTATAAATTGAAGTGCTTGAAGCACAAGAACTCTGGGACCTTCTAGTGGAAGTGCTGCTTCGGGATGCTTGACAACTCCGTCGACTTTTCCAATAAATGCCTCCAAAAAAGCTCGTTCCATCAGAAACTTGTAAACAACACCAGAAGGCAGCATGGTTTTACAGTGCGGGTTGGATTTTTCTTCAAGAACTACTACGCTCTTTGAGCAAATTGTGTATGTAGACGTACACTTTGCCAGTCCACTTGCTGCAGAATTGTCAGCTAAGAGAAATGCGTGTATCCTCCATTTCTTTTTCTCACCACGACGCAGGTGAATCTGGCACGACTGTGTTCTTATCATCACGTTGGACACTTTCATTTTCCCTACCTCTGATCTCCAAGCACTCCGACCTACGGGAGAAAGAGAGAGCGTGGCCCGTATGGGGATCGAACCCATGACCTTGGCGTTATTAGCACCACGCTCTAACCAGCTGAGCTAACCGGCCAAGCGGCAGAAAAGGTCGGCTACACCACATGCAAAAAGTGCAAAAGAAACGTTTTTGGGCAAGAGTGCGCCTTGGGGCGCAAAACTGAGCCCATGACAGGTCCCACCGAGATTTGAACTCGGATCGCTGGATTCAGAGCCCAGAGTGCTAACCATTACACCATGGAACCAGCAGGTACATCGCAGCCCAAGGCGGAGACGAGCTCCAAGACTCACATCACGTGCTGCCAGAACCCAGGATTGAACCAGGGACCTTTAGATCTTCAGTCTAACGCTCTCCCAACTGAGCTATTCCGGCACAACCGTGAGCTCCACTCTTGCCGTTTTCTGCCTCTTTCTTTGGAGCCCATCTCCCCACCTGAGCCACATGCAGTGAATGTCAACCTGGAGCAGCAGCAAGCTATGAGAAGTGTCCGATTTTAAGCCATAGTACGGTACACGAGTCAGGTGAGAGGCTCTTCTCAAGCTAACACGAGACTGTTGCTCAACAAAGACAATATGTCAGACAGTGGAATGTGTGAGAAAGTGCACAGATGCAAGGATGGGCAAGAAGGCGGTCAGAAGTGTGAAGCTGAGATGCCTCTGTGTAGTTTTTAGCTAGGGGAACTGTAATGAGCCAGCCTCAGGGCTCCGCTTGCCAGGGGTTGAGCGGAAATGTGGAGTACCTGTCTTGAGATAAGACTGAATTAGCTGGAGTTCAGCGCTGAGTGTACAGTTATTAAAAGAGCCGCTTTGCATTGGCCGGGAATCGAACCCGGGCCTCCCGCGTGGCAGGCGAGAATTCTACCACTGAACCACCCATGCAAACACACGAGACCGGATTTCCGCCGAAAGACCGGAAAAATTGCTAAAGCAAAAACGGAGTGATGACAGCTCATTTCACACAACTGTTAAGATCAACGGAGTATTTATAAATTGAAGTGCTTGAAGCACAAGAACTCTGGGACCTTCTAGTGGAAGTGCTGCTTCGGGATGCTTGACAACTCCGTCGACTTTTCCAATAAATGCCTCCAAAAAAGCTCGTTCCATCAGAAACTTGTAAACAACACCAGAAGGCAGCATGGTTTTACAGTGCGGGTTGGATTTTTCTTCAAGAACTACTACGCTCTTTGAGCAAATTGTGTATGTAGACGTACACTTTGCCAGTCCACTTGCTGCAGAATTGTCAGCTAAGAGAAATGCGTCTATCCTCCATTTCTTTTTCTCACCACGACGCAGGTGAATCTGGCACGACTGTGTTCTTATAATCACGTCGGACACTTTCATTTTCCTTACCTCTGATCTCCAAGCACTCCGACCACCGGGAGAAAGAGAAAGCGTGGCCCGTATGGGGATCGAACCCATGACCTTGGCGTTATTAGCACCAAGCTCTAACCAGCTGAGCTAACCGGCCAAGCGGTAGAAAAGGTCGGCTACACCACATGCAAAAAGTGCAAAAGAAACGTTTTTGGGCAAGAGTGCGCCTTGGGGCGCAAAACTGAGCCCATGACAGGTCCCACCGAGATTTGAACTCGGATCGCTGGATTCAGAGCCCAGAGTGCTAACCATTACACCATGGAAACAGCGGGTACATTGCAGCCCAAGGCGGAGACGAGCTCCAAGACTCACGTCACGTGCTGCCAGAACCCGGGATTGAACCAGGGACCTTTAGATCTTCAGTCTAACGCTCTCCCAACTGAGCTATTCCGGCACAACCGTGAGCTCCACTCTTGCCGTTTTCTGCCTCTTTCTTTGGAGCCCATCTCCCCACCTGAGCCACATGCAGTGAATGTCAACCTGGAGCAGCAGCAAGCTATGAGAAGTGTCCGATTTTAAGCCATAGTACGGTACACGAGTCAGGTGAGAGGCTCTTCTCAAGCTAACACGAGACTGTTGCTCAACAAAGACAATATGTCAGACAGTGGAATGTGTGAGAAAGTGCACAGATGCAAGGATGGGCAAGAAGGCGGTCAGAAGTGTGAAGCTGAGATGCCTCTGTGTAGTTTTTAGCTAGGGGTACTGTAATAAGCCAGCCTCAGGGCTCCGCTTGCCAGGGGTTGAGCGGAAATGTGGAGTACCTGTCTTGAGATAAGACTGAATTAGCTGGAGTTCAGCGCTGAGTGTACAGTTATTAAAAGAGCCGCTTTGCATTGGCCGGGAATCGAACCCTGGCCTCCCGTGTGGCAGGCGAGAATTCTACCACTGAACCACCCATGCAAACACACGAAACCGGTTTTCCGCCGAAAGACTGGAAAAATTGCTAAAGCAAAAACGGAGTGATGACAGCTCATTTCACACAACTGTTAAGATCAACGGAGTATTTATAAATTGAAGTGCTTGAAGCACAAGAACTCTGGGACCTTCTAGTGGAAGTGCTGCTTCGGGATGCTTGACAACTCCGTCGACTTTTCCAATAAATGCCTCCAAAAAAGCTCGTTCCATCAGAAACTTGTAAACAACACCAGAAGGCAGCATGGTTTTACAGTGCGGGTTGGATTTTTCTTCAAGAAGTACTACGCTCTTTGAGCAAATTGTGTATGTAGACGTACACTTTGCCAGTATACTTGCTGCAGAATTGTCAGCTAAGAGAAATGCGTCTATCCTCCATTTCTTTTTCTCACCACGACGCAGGTGAATCTGGCACGACTGTGTTCTTATCATCACGTGGGACACTTTCATTTTCCCTACCTCTGATCTCCAAGCACTCCGACCTCCTGGAGAAAGAGAAAGCGTGGCCCGTATGGGGATCGAACCCATGACCTTGGCGTTATTAGCACCACGCTCTAACCAGCTGAGCTAACCGGCCAAGCGGCAGAAAAGGTCAGCTACACCACATGCAAAAAGTGCAAAAGAAACGTTTTTGGGCAAGAGTGCGCCTTGGGGCGCAAAACTGAGCCCATGACAGGTCCCACCGAGATTTGAACTCGGATCGCTGGATTCAGAGCCCAGAGTGCTAACCATTACAACATGGAACCAGCGGGTACATCGCAGCCCAAGGCGGAGATGAGCTCCAAGACTCACGTCACGTGCTGCCAGAACCCGGGATTGAACCAGGGACCTTTAGATCTTCAGTCTAACACTCTCCCAACTGAGCTATTCCGGCACAACCGTGAACTCCACTCTTGCCGTTTTCTGCCTCTTTCTTTGGAGCCCATCTCCCCACCTGAGCCACATGCAGTGAATGTCAACCTGGAGCAGCAGCAAGCTATGAGAAGTGTCCGATTTTAAGCCATAGTACGGTACACGAGTCAGGTGAGAGGCTCTTCTCAAGCTAACACGAGACTGTTGCTCAACAAAGACAATATGTCAGACAGTGGAATGTGTGAGAAAGTGCACAGATGCAAGGATGGGCAAGAAGGCGGTCAGAAGTGTGAAGCTGAGATGCCTCTGTGTAGTTTTTAGCTAGGGGAACTGTAATGAGCCAGCCTCAGGGCTCCGCTTGCCAGGGGTTGAGCGGAAATGTGGAGTACCTGTCTTGAGATAAGACTGAATTAGCTGGAGTTCAGCGCTGAGTGTACAGTTATTAAAAGAGCCGCTTTGCGTTGTCCGGGAATCGAACCCGGGCCTCCCGCGTGGCAGGCGAGAATTCTACCACTGAACCACCCATGCAAACACACGAGACCGGCTTTCCGCCGAAAGACCGGAAAAATTGCTAAAGCAAAAACGGAGTGATGACAGCTCATTTCACACAACTGTTAAGATCAACGGAGTATTTATAAATTGAAGTGCTTGAAGCACAAGAACTCTGGGACCTTCTAGTGGAAGTGCTGCTTCGGGATGCTTGACAACTCCGTCGACTTTTCCAATAAATGCTTCCAAAAAAGCTCGTTCCATCAGAAACTTGTAAACAACACCAGAAGGCAGCATGGTTTTACAGTGCGGGTTGGATTTTTCTTCAAGAACTACTACGCTCTTTGAGCAAATTGTGTATGTAGACGTACACTTTGCCAGTCCACTTGCTGCAGAATTGTCAGCTAAGAGAAATGCGTGTATCCTCCATTTCTTTTTCTCACCACGACGCAGGTGAATCTGGCACGACTGTGTTCTTATCATCACGTCGGACACTTTCATTTTCCCTACCTCTGATCTCCAAGCACTCCAACCACCGGGAGAAAGAGAAAGCGTGGCCCGTATGGGGATCGAACCCATGACGCTCTAACCAGCTGAGCTAACCGGCCAAGCGGCAGAAAAGGTCGGCTACACCACATGCAAAAAGTGCAAAAGAAACGTTTTTGGGCAAGAGTGCGCCTTGGGGCGCAAAACTGAGCCCATGACAGGTCCCACAGAGATTTGAACTCGGATCGCTGGATTCAGAGCCCAGAGTGCTAACCATTACAACATGGAACCAGCGGGTACATCGCAGCCCAAGGCGGAGATGAGCTCCAAGACTCACGTCACGTGCTGCCAGAACCCGGGATTGAACCAGGGACCTTTAGATCTTCAGTCTAACACTCTCCCAACTGAGCTATTCCGGCACAACCGTGAACTCCACTCTTGCCGTTTTCTGCCTCTTTCTTTGGAGCCCATCTCCCCACCTGAGCCACATGCAGTGAATGTCAACCTGGAGCAGCAGCAAGCTATGAGAAGTGTCCGATTTTAAGCCATAGTACGGTACACGAGTCAGGTGAGAGGCTCTTCTCAAGCTAACACGAGACTGTTGCTCAACAAAGACAATATGTCAGACAGTGGAATGTGTGAGAAAGTGCACAGATGCAAGGATGGGCAAGAAGGCGGTCAGAAGTGTGAAGCTGAGATGCCTCTGTGTAGTTTTTAGCTAGGGGAACTGTAATGAGCCAGCCTCAGGGCTCCGCTTGCCAGGGGTTGAGCGGAAATGTGGAGTACCTGTCTTGAGATAAGACTGAATTAGCTGGAGTTCAGCGCTGAGTGTACAGTTATTAAAAGAGCCGCTTTGCGTTGTCCGGGAATCGAACCCGGGCCTCCCGCGTGGCAGGCGAGAATTCTACCACTGAACCACCCATGCAAACACACGAGACCGGCTTTCCGCCGAAAGACCGGAAAAATTGCTAAAGCAAAAACGGAGTGATGACAGCTCATTTCACACAACTGTTAAGATCAACGGAGTATTTATAAATTGAAGTGCTTGAAGCACAAGAACTCTGGGACCTTCTAGTGGAAGTGCTGCTTCGGGATGCTTGACAACTCCGTCGACTTTTCCAATAAATGCTTCCAAAAAAGCTCGTTCCATCAGAAACTTGTAAACAACACCAGAAGGCAGCATGGTTTTACAGTGCGGGTTGGATTTTTCTTCAAGAACTACTACGCTCTTTGAGCAAATTGTGTATGTAGACGTACACTTTGCCAGTCCACTTGCTGCAGAATTGTCAGCTAAGAGAAATGCGTGTATCCTCCATTTCTTTTTCTCACCACGACGCAGGTGAATCTGGCACGACTGTGTTCTTATAATCACGTCGGACACTTTCATTTTCCCTACCTCTGATCTCCAAGCACTCCGACCACCGGGAGAAAGAGAAAGCGTGGCCCGTATGGGGATCGAACCCATGACCTTGGCGTTATTAGCACCACGCTCTAACCAGCTGAGCTAACCGGCCAAGTGGCAGAAAAGGTCGGCTACACCACATGCAAAAAGTGCAAAAGAAACGTTTTTGGGCAAGAGTGCGCCTTGGGGCGCAAAACTGAGCCCATGACAGGTCCCACCGAGAGTTGAACTCGGATCGCTGGATTCAGAGCCCAGAGTGCTAACCATTACACCATGGAACCAGCTGGTACATCGCAGCCCAAGGAGGAGACGAGCTCCAAGACTCACGTCACGTGCTGCCAAAACCCGGGATTGAACCAGGGACCTTTAGATCTTCAGTCTAACGCTCTCCCAACTGAGCTATTCCAGCACAACCGTGAGCTCCACTCTTGCCGTTTTCTGCCTCTTTCTTTGGAGCCCATCTCCCCACCTGAGCCACATGCAGTGAATGTCAACCTGGAGCAGCAGCAAGCTATGAGAAGTGTACGATTTTAAGCCATAGTACGGTACACGAGTCAGGTGAGAGGCTCTTCTCAAGCTAACACGAGACTGTTGCTCAACAAAGACAATATGTCAGACAGTGGAATGTGTGAGAAAGTGCACAGATGCAAGGATGGGCAAGAAGGCGGTCAGAAGTGTGAAGCTGAGATGCCTCTGTGTAGTTTTTAGCTAGGGGAACTGTAATGAGCCAGCCTCAGGGCTCCGCTTGCCAGGGGTTGAGCGGAAATGTGGAGTACCTGTCTTGAGATAAGACTGAATTAGCTGGAGTTCAGCGCTGAGTGTACAGTTATTGAAAGAGCCGCTTTGCATTGGCCGGGAATCGAACCCGGGCCTCCCGCGTGGCAGGCGAGAATTCTACCACTGAACCACCCATGCAAACACACGAGACCGGCTTTCCGCCGAAAGACCGGAAAAATTGCTAAAGCAAAAACGGAGTGATGACAGCTCATTTCACACAACTGTTAAGATCAACGGAGTATTTATAAATTGAAGTGCTTGAAGCACAAGAACTCTGGGACCTTCTAGTGGAAGTGCTGCTTCGGGATGCTTGACAACTCCGTCGACTTTTCCAATAAATGCCTCCAAAAAAGCTCGTTCCATCAGAAACTTGTAAACAACACCAGAAGGCAGCATGGTTTTACAGTGCGGGTTGGATTTTTCTTCAAGAACTACTACGCTCTTTGAGCAAATTGTGTATGTAGACGTACACTTTGCCAGTCCACTTGCTGCAGAATTGTCAGCTAAGAGAAATGCGTGTATCCTCCATTTCTTTTTCTCACCACGACGCAGGTGAATCTGGCACGACTGTGTTCTTATAATCACGTCGGACACTTTCATTTTCCTTACCTCTTATCTCCAAGCACTCCGACCACCGGGAGAAAGAGAAAGCGTGGCCCGTATGGGGATCGAACCCATGACCTTGGCGTTATTAGCACCACGCTCTAACCAGCTGAGCTAACCGGCCAAGCGGCAGAAAAGGTCGGCTACACCACATGCAAAAAGTGCAAAAGAAACGTTTTTGGGCAAGAGTGCGCCTTGGGGCGCAAAACTGAGCCCATGACAGGTCCCACAGAGATTTGAACTCGGATCGCTGGATTCAGAGCCCAGAGTGCTAACCATTACACCATGGAACCAGCGGGTACATTGCAGCCCAAGGCGGAGACGAGCTCCAAGACTCACATCACGTGCTGCCAGAACCCGGGATTGAACCAGGGACCTTTAGATCTTCAGTCTAACGCTCTCCCAACTGAGCTATTCCGGCACAACCGTGAGCTCCACTCTTGCCGTTTTCTGCCTCTTTCTTTGGAGCCCATCTCCCCACCTGAGCCACATGCAGTGAATGTCAACCTGGAGCAGCAGCAAGCTATGAGAAGTGTCCGATTTTAAGCCATAGTACGGTACACGAGTCAGGTGAGAGGCTCTTCTCAAGCTAACACGAGACTGTTGCTCAACAAAGACAATATGTCAGACAGTGGAATGTGTGAGAAAGTGCACAGATGCAAGGATGGGCAAGAAGGCGGTCAGAAGTGTGAAGCTGAGATGCCTCTGTGTAGTTTTTAGCTAGGGGAACTGTAATGAGCCAGCCTCAGGGCTCCGCTTGCCAGGGGTTGAGCGGAAATGTAGAGTACCTGTCTTGAGATAAGACTGAATTAGCTGGAGTTCAGTGCTGAGTGTACAGTTATTAAAAGAGCCACTTTGCATTGGCCGGGAATCGAACCCTGGCCGCCCGCGTGGCAGGCGAGAATTCTACCACTGAACCACCCATGCAAACACACGAAACCGGCTTTCCGCCGAAAGACCGGAAAAATTGCTAAAGCAAAAACGGAGTGATGACAGCTCATTTCACACTACTGTTAAGATCAACGGAGTATTTATAAATTGAAGTGCTTGAAGCACAAGAACTCTGGGACCTTCTAGTGGAAGTGCTGCTTCGGGATGCTTGACAACTCCGTCGACTTTTCCAATAAATGCCTCCAAAAAAGCTCGTTCCATCAGAAAGTTGTAAACAACACCAGAAGGCAGCATGGTTTTACAGTGCGGGTTGGATTTTTCTTCAAGAACTACTACGCTCTTTGAGCAAATTGTGTATGTAGACGTACACTTTGCCAGTCCACTTGCTGCAGAATTGTCAGCTAAGAGAAATGCGTCTATCCTCCATTTCTTTTTCTCACCACGACGCAGGTGAATCTGGCACGACTGTGTTCTTATAATCACGTCGGACACTTTCATTTTCCTTACCTCTTATCTCCAAGCACTCCGACCACCGGGAGAAAGAGAAAGCGTGGCCCGTATGGGGATCGAACCCATTACCTTGGCGTTATTAGCACCACGCTCTAACCAGCTGAGCTAACCGGCCAAGCGGCAGAAAAGGTCGGCTACACCACATGCAAAAAGTGCAAAAGAAACGTTTTTGGGCAAGAGTGTGCCTTGGGGCGCAAAACTGAGCCCATGACAGGTCCCACAGAGATTTGAACTCGGATCGCTGGATTCAGAGCCCAGAGTGCTAACCATTACACCATGGAACCAGCGGGTACATTGCAGCCCAAGGCGGAGACGAGCTCCAAGACTCACGTCACGTGCTGCCAGAACCCGGGATTGAACCAGGGACCTTTAGATCTTCAGTCTAACGCTCTCCCAACTGAGCTATTCCGGCACAACTGTGAGCTCCACTCTTGCCGTTTTCTGCCTCTTTCTTTGGAGCCCATCTCCCCACCTGAGCCACATGCAGTGAATGTCAACCTGGAGCAGCAGCAAGCTATGAGAAGTGTCCGATTTTAAGCCATAGTATGGTACACGAGTCAGGTGAGAGGCTCTTCTCAAGCTAACACGAGACTGTTGCTCAACAAAGACAATATGTCAGACAGTGGAATGTGTGAGAAAGTGCACAGATGCAAGGATGGGCAAGAAGGCGGTCAGAAGTGTGAAGCTGAGATGCCTCTGTGTAGTTTTTAGCTAGGGGAACTGTAATGAGCCAGCCTCAGGGCTCCGCTTGCCAGGGGTTGAGCGGAAATGTGGAGTACCTGTCTTGAGATAAGACTGAATTAGCTGGAGTTCAGCGCTGAGTGTACAGTTATTAAAAGAGCCGCTTTGCATTGGCCGGGAATCGAACCCGGGCCTCCCGCGTGGCAGGCGAGAATTCTACCACTGAACCAGCCATGCAAACACACGAGACCGGCTTTCCGCCGAAAGACCGGAAAAATTGCTAAAGCAAAAACGGAGTGATGACAGCTCATTTCACACAACTGTTAAGATCAACGGAGTATTTATAAATTGAAGTGCTTGAAGCACAAGAACTCTGGGACCTTCTAGTGGAAGTGCTGCTTCGGGATGCTTGACATCTCCGTCGACTTTTCCAATAAATGCCTCCAAAAAAGCTCGTTCCATCAGAAAGTTGTAAACAACACCAGAAGGCAGCATGGTTTTACAGTGCGGGTTGGATTTTTCTTCAAGAACTACTACGCTCTTTGAGCAAATTGTGTATGTAGACGTACACTTTGCCAGTCCACTTGCTGCAGAATTGTCAGCTAAGAGAAATGCGTGTATCCTCCATTTCTTTTTCTCACCACGACGCAGGTGAATCTGGCACGACTGTGTTCTTATAATCACGTCGGACACTTTCATTTTCCTTACCTCTGATCTCCAAGCACTCCGACCACCGGTAGAAAGAGAAAGCGTGGCCCGTATGGGGATCGAACCCATGACCTTGGCGTTATTAGCACCACGCTCTAAGCAGCTGAGCTAACCGACCAAGCGGCAGAAAAGGTCGGCTACACCACATGCAAAAAGTGCAAAAGAAACGTTTTTGGGCAAGAGTGCGCCTTGGGGCGCAAAACTGAGCCCATGACAGATCCCACCGAGATTTGAACTCAGATCGCTGGATTCAGAGCCCAGAGTGCTAACCATTACACCATGGAACCAGCGGGTACATCGCAGCCCAAGGCGGAGACGAGCTCCAAGACTCACGTCACGTGCTGCCAGAACCCAGGATTGAACCAGGGACCTTTAGATCTTCAGTCTAACGCTCTCCCAACTGAGCTATTCCGGCACAATCGTGAGCTCCACTCTTGCCGTTTTCTGCCTCTTTCTTTGGAGCCCATCTCCCCACCTGAGCCACATGCAGTGAATGTCAACCTGGAGCAGCAGCAAGCTATGAGAAGTGTCCGATTTTAACCCATAGTACGGTACACGAGTCAGGTGAGAGGCTCTTCTCAAGCTAACACGAGACTGTTGCTCAACAAAGACAATATGTCAGACAGTGGAATGTGTGAGAAAGTGCACAGATGCAAGGATGGGCAAGAAGGCGGTCAGAAGTGTGAAGCTGAGATGCCTCTGTGTAGTTTTTAGCTAGGGGAACTGTAATGAGCCAGCCTCAGGGCTCCGCTTGCCAGGGGTTGAGCGGAAATGTGGAGTACCTGTCTTGAGATAAGACTGAATTAGCTGGAGTTCAGCGCTGAGTGTACAGTTATTAAAAGAGCCGCTTTGCATTGGCCGGGAATCGAACCCGGGCCTCCCGCGTGGCAGGCGAGAATTCTACCACTGAACCACCCATGCAAACACACGAGACCGGCTTTCCGCCGAAAGACCGGAAAAATTGCTAAAGCAAAAACGGAGTGATGACAGCTCATTTCACACAACTGTTAAGATCAACGGAGTATTTATAAATTGAAGTGCTTGAAGCACAAGAACTCTGGGACCTTCTAGTGGAAGTGCTGCTTCGGGATGCTTGACAACTCCGTCGACTTTTCCAATAAATGCCTCCAAAAAAGCTCGTTCCATCAGATACTTGTAAACAACACCAGAAGGCAGCATGGTTTTACAGTGCGGGTTGGATTTTTCTTCAAGAACTACTACGCTCTTTGAGCAAATTGTGTATGTAGACGTACACTTTGCCAGTCCACTTGCTGCAGAATTGTCAGCTAAGAGAAATGCGTGTATCCTCCATTTCTTTTTCTCACCACGACGCAGGTGAATCTGGCATGACTGTGTTCTTATAATCACGTCGGACACTTTCATTTTCCTTACCTCTGATCTCCAAGCACTCCGACCACCGGGAGAAAGAGAAAGCGTGGCCCGTATGGGGATCGAACCCATGACCTTGGCGTTATTAGCACCACGCTCTAACCAGCTGAGCTAACCTACCAAGTGGCAGAAAAGGTCGGCTACACCACATGCAAAAAGTGCAAAAGAAACGTTTTTGGGCAAGAGTGCGCCTTGGGGCGCAAAACTGAGCCCATGACAGGTCCCACCGAGATTTGAACTCGGATCGCTGGATTCAGAGCCCAGAGTGCTAACCATTACACCATGGAACCAGCGGGTACATCGCAGCCCAAGGCGGAGACGAGCTCCAAGACTCACGTCACGTGCTGCCAGAACCCGGGATTGAACCAGGGACCTTTAGATCTTCAGTCTAACGCTCTCCCAACTGAGCTATTCCGGCACAACCGTGAGCTCCACTCTTGCCGTTTTCTGCCTCTTTCTTTGGAGCCCATCTCCCCACCTGAGCCACATGTAGTGAATGTCAACCTGGAGCAGCAGCAAGCTATGAGAAGTGTCCGATTTTAAGCCATAGTACGGTACACGAGTCAGGTGAGAGGCTCTTCTCAAGCTAACACGAGACTGTTGCTCAACAAAGACAATATGTCAGACAGTGGAATGTGTGAGAAAGTGCACAGATGCAAGGATGGGCAAGAAGGCGGTCAGAAGTGTGAAGCTGAGATGCCTCTGTGTAGTTTTTAGCTAGGGGAACTGTAATGAGCCAGCCTCAGGGCTCCGCTTGCCAGGGGTTGAGCGGAAATGTGGAGTACCTGTCTTGAGATAAGACTGAATTAGCTGGAGTTCAGCGCTGAGTGTACAGTTATTAAAAGAGCCGCTTTGCATTGGCCGGGAATCGAACCCGGGCCTCCCGCGTGGCAGGCGAGAATTCTACCACTGAACCACCCATGCAAACACACAAGACCGGCTTTCCGCGGAAAGACCGGAAAAATTGCTAAAGCAAAAACGGAGTGATGACAGCTCATTTCACACAACTGTTAAGATCAACGGAGTATTTATAAATTGAAGTGCTTGAAGCACAAGAACTCAGGGACCTTCTAGTGGAAGTGCTGCTTCGGGATGCTTGACAACTCCGTCGACTTTTCCAATAAATGCCTCCAAAAAAGCTCGTTCCATCAGAAAGTTGTAAACAACACCAGAAGGCAGCATGGTTTTACAGTGCGGGTTGGATTTTTCTTCAAGAACTACTACGCTCTTTGAGCAAATTGTGTATGTAGACGTACACTTTGCCAGTCCACTTGCTGCAGAATTGTCAGCTAAGAGAAATGCGTGTATCCTCCATTTCTTTTTCTCACCACGACGCAGGTGAATCTGGCATGACTGTGTTCTTATAATCACGTCGGACACTTTCATTTTCCTTACCTCTGATCTCCAAGCACTCCGACCACCGGGAGAAAGAGAAAGCGTGGCCCGTATGGGGATCGAACCCATGACCTTGGCGTTATTAGCACCACGCTCTAACCAGCTGAGCTAACCGACCAAGCGGCAGAAAAGGTCGGCTACACCGCATGCAAAAAGTGCAAAAGAAACGTTTTTGGGCAAGAGTGCGCCTTGGGGCGCAAAACTGAGCCCATGACAGGTCCCACCGAGATTTGAACTCGGATCGCTGGATTCAGAGCCCAGAGTGCTAACCATTACACCATGGAACCAGCGGGTACATCGCAGCCCAAGGCGGAGACGAGCTCCAAGACTCACGTCACGTGCTGCCAGAACCCGGGATTGAACCAGGGACCTTTATATCTTCAGTCTAACGCTCTCCCAACTGAGCTATTCCGGCACAACCGTGAGCTCCACTCTTGCCGTTTTCTGCCTCTTTCTTTGGAGCCCATCTCCCCACCTGAGCCACATGTAGTGAATGTCAACCTGGAGCAGCAGCAAGCTATGGGAAGTGTCCGATTTTAAGCCATAGTACGGTACACGAGTCAGGTGAGAGGCTCTTCTCAAGCTAACACGAGACTGTTGCTCAACAAAGACAATATGTCAGACAGTGGAATGTGTGAGAAAGTGCACAGATGCAAGGATGGGCAAGAAGGCGGTCAGAAGTGTGAAGCTGAGATGCCTCTGTGTAGTTTTTAGCTAGGGGAACTGTAATGAGCCAGCCTCAGGGCTCCGCTTGCCAGGGGTTGAGCGGAAATGTGGAGTACCTGTCTTGAGATAAGACTGAATTAGCTGGAGTTCAGCGCTGAGTGTACAGTTATTAAAAGAGCCGCTTTGCATTGGCCGGGAATCGAACCCGGGCCTCCCGCGTGGCAGGCGAGAATTCTACCACTGAACCACCCATGCAAACACACGAGACCGGCTTTCCGCCGAAAGACCGGAAAAATTGCTAAAGCAAAAACGGAGTGATGACAGCTCATTTCACACAACTGTTAAGATCAACGGAGTATTTATAAATTGAAGTGCTTGAAGCACAAGAACTCTGGGACCTTCTAGTGGAAGTGCTGCTTCGGGATGCTTGACAACTCCGTCGACTTTTCCAATAAATGCCTCCAAAAAAGCTCGTTCCATCAGAAACTTGTAAACAACACCAGAAGGCAGCATGGTTTTACAGTGCGGGTTGGATTTTTCTTCAAGAACTACTACGCTCTTTGAGCAAATTGTGTATGTAGACGTACACTTTGCCAGTCCACTTGCTGCAGAATTGTCAGCTAAGAGAAATGCGTGTATCCTCCATTTCTTTTTCTCACCACGACGCAGGTGAATCTGGCACGACTGTGTTCTTATAATCACGTCGGACACTTTCATTTTCCTTACCTCTGATCTCCAAGCACTCCGACCACCGGGAGAAAGAGAAAGCGTGGCCCGTATGGGGATCGAACCCATGACCTTGGCGTTATTAGCACCAAGCTCTAACCAGCTGAGCTAACCGGCCAAGCGGTAGAAAAGGTCGGCTACACCACATGCAAAAAGTGCAAAAGAAACGTTTTTGGGCAAGAGTGCGCCTTGGGGCGCAAAACTGAGCCCATGACAGGTCCCACCGAGATTTGAACTCGGATCGCTGGATTCAGAGCCCAGAGTGCTAACCATTACACCATGGAAACAGCGGGTACATTGCAGCCCAAGGCGGAGACGAGCTCCAAGACTCACGTCACGTGCTGCCAGAACCCGGGATTGAACCAGGGACCTTTAGATCTTCAGTCTAACGCTCTCCCAACTGAGCTATTCCGGCACAACCGTGAGCTCCACTCTTGCCGTTTTCTGCCTCTTTCTTTGGAGCCCATCTCCCCACCTGAGCCACATGCAGTGAATGTCAACCTGGAGCAGCAGCAAGCTATGAGAAGTGTCCGATTTTAAGCCATAGTACGGTACACGAGTCAGGTGAGAGGCTCTTCTCAAGCTAACACGAGACTGTTGCTCAACAAAGACAATATGTCAGACAGTGGAATGTGTGAGAAAGTGCACAGATGCAAGGATGGGCAAGAAGGCGGTCAGAAGTGTGAAGCTGAGATGCCTCTGTGTAGTTTTTAGCTAGGGGTACTGTAATAAGCCAGCCTCAGGGCTCCGCTTGCCAGGGGTTGAGCGGAAATGTGGAGTACCTGTCTTGAGATAAGACTGAATTAGCTGGAGTTCAGTGCTGAGTGTACAGTTATTAAAAGAGCCGCTTTGCATTGGCCGGGAATCGAACCCTGGCCTCCCGCGTGGCAGGCGAGAATTCTACTACTGAACCACCCATGCAAACACACGAGACCGGCTTTCCGCCGAAAGACCGGAAAAATTGCTAAAGCAAAAACGGAGTGATGACAGCTCATTTCACACAACTGTTAAGATCAACGGAGTATTTATAAATTGAAGTGCTTGAAGCACAAGAACTCTGGGACCTTCTAGTGGAAGTGCTGCTTCGGGATGCTTGACAATTCCGTCGACTTTTCCAATAAATGCCTCCAAAAAAGCTCGTTCCATCAGAAACTTGTAAACAACACCAGAAGGCAGCATGGTTTTACAGTGCGGGTTGGATTTTTCTTCAAGAACTACTACGCTCTTTGAGCAAATTGTGTATGTAGACGTACACTTTGCCAGTCCACTTGCTGCAGAATTGTCAGCTAAGAGAAATGCGTGTATCCTCCATTTCTTTTTCTCACCACGACGCAGGTGAATCTGGCACGACTGTGTTCTTATCATCACGTCGGACACTTTCATTTTCCCTACCTCTGATCTCCAAGCACTCCAACCACCAGGAGAAAGAGAAAGCGTGGCCCGTATGGGGATCGAACCCATGACGCTCTAACCAGCTGAGCTAACCGGCCAAGCGGCAGAAAAGGTCGGCTACACCACATGCAAAAAGTGCAAAAGAAACGTTTTTGGGCAAGAGTGCGCCTTGGGGCGCAAAACTGAGCCCATGACAGGTCCCACAGAGATTTGAACTCGGATCGCTGGATTCAGAGCCCAGAGTGCTAACCATTACAACATGGAACCAGCGGGTACATCGCAGCCCAAGGCGGAGATGAGCTCCAAGACTCACGTCACGTGCTGCCAGAACCCGGGATTGAACCAGGGACCTTTAGATCTTCAGTCTAACACTCTCCCAACTGAGCTATTCCGGCACAACCGTGAACTCCACTCTTGCCGTTTTCTGCCTCTTTCTTTGGAGCCCATCTCCCCACCTGAGCCACATGCAGTGAATGTCAACCTGGAGCAGCAGCAAGCTATGAGAAGTGTCCGATTTTAAGCCATAGTACGGTACACGAGTCAGGTGAGAGGCTCTTCTCAAGCTAACACGAGACTGTTGCTCAACAAAGACAATATGTCAGACAGTGGAATGTGTGAGAAAGTGCACAGATGCAAGGATGGGCAAGAAGGCGGTCAGAAGTGTGAAGCTGAGATGCCTCTGTGTAGTTTTTAGCTAGGGGAACTGTAATGAGCCAGCCTCAGGGCTCCGCTTGCCAGGGGTTGAGCGGAAATGTGGAGTACCTGTCTTGAGATAAGACTGAATTAGCTGGAGTTCAGCGCTGAGTGTACAGTTATTAAAAGAGCCGCTTTGCGTTGTCCGGGAATCGAACCCGGGCCTCCCGCGTGGCAGGCGAGAATTCTACCACTGAACCACCCATGCAAACACACGAGACCGGCTTTCCGCCGAAAGACCGGAAAAATTGCTAAAGCAAAAACGGAGTGATGACAGCTCATTTCACACAACTGTTAAGATCAACGGAGTATTTATAAATTGAAGTGCTTGAAGCACAAGAACTCTGGGACCTTCTAGTGGAAGTGCTGCTTCGGGATGCTTGACAACTCCGTCGACTTTTCCAATAAATGCTTCCAAAAAAGCTCGTTCCATCAGAAACTTGTAAACAACACCAGAAGGCAGCATGGTTTTACAGTGCGGGTTGGATTTTTCTTCAAGAACTACTACGCTCTTTGAGCAAATTGTGTATGTAGACGTACACTTTGCCAGTCCACTTGCTGCAGAATTGTCAGCTAAGAGAAATGCGTGTATCCTCCATTTCTTTTTCTCACCACGACGCAGGTGAATCTGGCACGACTGTGTTCTTATAATCACGTCGGACACTTTCATTTTCCCTACCTCTGATCTCCAAGCACTCCGACCACCGGGAGAAAGAGAAAGCGTGGCCCGTATGGGGATCGAACCCATGACCTTGGCGTTATTAGCACCACGCTCTAACCAGCTGAGCTAACCGGCCAAGTGGCAGAAAAGGTCGGCTACACCACATGCAAAAAGTGCAAAAGAAACGTTTTTGGGCAAGAGTGCGCCTTGGGGCGCAAAACTGAGCCCATGACAGGTCCCACCGAGAGTTGAACTCGGATCGCTGGATTCAGAGCCCAGAGTGCTAACCATTACACCATGGAACCAGCTGGTACATCGCAGCCCAAGGAGGAGACGAGCTCCAAGACTCACGTCACGTGCTGCCAAAACCCGGGATTGAACCAGGGACCTTTAGATCTTCAGTCTAACGCTCTCCCAACTGAGCTATTCCAGCACAACCGTGAGCTCCACTCTTGCCGTTTTCTGCCTCTTTCTTTGGAGCCCATCTCCCCACCTGAGCCACATGCAGTGAATGTCAACCTGGAGCAGCAGCAAGCTATGAGAAGTGTACGATTTTAAGCCATAGTACGGTACACGAGTCAGGTGAGAGGCTCTTCTCAAGCTAACACGAGACTGTTGCTCAACAAAGACAATATGTCAGACAGTGGAATGTGTGAGAAAGTGCACAGATGCAAGGATGGGCAAGAAGGCGGTCAGAAGTGTGAAGCTGAGATGCCTCTGTGTAGTTTTTAGCTAGGGGAACTGTAATGAGCCAGCCTCAGGGCTCCGCTTGCCAGGGGTTGAGCGGAAATGTGGAGTACCTGTCTTGAGATAAGACTGAATTAGCTGGAGTTCAGCGCTGAGTGTACAGTTATTGAAAGAGCCGCTTTGCATTGGCCGGGAATCGAACCCGGGCCTCCCGCGTGGCAGGCGAGAATTCTACCACTGAACCACCCATGCAAACACACGAGACCGGCTTTCCGCCGAAAGACCGGAAAAATTGCTAAAGCAAAAACGGAGTGATGACAGCTCATTTCACACAACTGTTAAGATCAACGGAGTATTTATAAATTGAAGTGCTTGAAGCACAAGAACTCTGGGACCTTCTAGTGGAAGTGCTGCTTCGGGATGCTTGACAACTCCGTCGACTTTTCCAATAAATGCCTCCAAAAAAGCTCGTTCCATCAGAAACTTGTAAACAACACCAGAAGGCAGCATGGTTTTACAGTGCGGGTTGGATTTTTCTTCAAGAACTACTACGCTCTTTGAGCAAATTGTGTATGTAGACGTACACTTTGCCAGTCCACTTACTGCAGAATTGTCAGCTAAGAGAAATGCGTGTATCCTCCATTTCTTTTTCTCACCACGACGCAGGTGAATCTGGCACGACTGTGTTCTTATAATCACGTCGGACACTTTCATTTTCCTTACCTCTTATCTCCAAGCACTCCGACCACCGGGAGAAAGAGAAAGCGTGGCCCGTATGGGGATCGAACCCATGACCTTGGCGTTATTAGCACCACGCTCTAACCAGCTGAGCTAACCGGCCAAGCGGCAGAAAAGGTCGGCTACACCACATGCAAAAAGTGCAAAAGAAACGTTTTTGGGCAAGAGTGCGCCTTGGGGCGCAAAACTGAGCCCATGACAGGTCCCACAGAGATTTGAACTCGGATCGCTGGATTCAGAGCCCAGAGTGCTAACCATTACACCATGGAACCAGCGGGTACATTGCAGCCCAAGGCGGAGACGAGCTCCAAGACTCACATCACGTGCTGCCAGAACCCGGGATTGAACCAGGGACCTTTAGATCTTCAGTCTAACGCTCTCCCAACTGAGCTATTCCGGCACAACCGTGAGCTCCACTCTTGCCGTTTTCTGCCTCTTTCTTTGGAGCCCATCTCCCCACCTGAGCCACATGCAGTGAATGTCAACCTGGAGCAGCAGCAAGCTATGAGAAGTGTCCGATTTTAAGCCATAGTACGGTACACGAGTCAGGTGAGAGGCTCTTCTCAAGCTAACACGAGACTGTTGCTCAACAAAGACAATATGTCAGACAGTGGAATGTGTGAGAAAGTGCACAGATGCAAGGATGGGCAAGAAGGCGGTCAGAAGTGTGAAGCTGAGATGCCTCTGTGTAGTTTTTAGCTAGGGGAACTGTAATGAGCCAGCCTCAGGGCTCCGCTTGCCAGGGGTTGAGCGGAAATGTAGAGTACCTGTCTTGAGATAAGACTGAATTAGCTGGAGTTCAGTGCTGAGTGTACAGTTATTAAAAGAGCCACTTTGCATTGGCCGGGAATCGAACCCTGGCCTCCCGCGTGGCAGGCGAGAATTCTACCACTGAACCACCCATGCAAACACACGAAACCGGCTTTCCGCCGAAAGACCGGAAAAATTGCTAAAGCAAAAACGGAGTGATGACAGCTCATTTCACACTACTGTTAAGATCAACGGAGTATTTATAAATTGAAGTGCTTGAAGCACAAGAACTCTGGGACCTTCTAGTGGAAGTGCTGCTTCGGGATGCTTGACAACTCCGTCGACTTTTCCAATAAATGCCTCCAAAAAAGCTCGTTCCATCAGAAAGTTGTAAACAACACCAGAAGGCAGCATGGTTTTACAGTGCGGGTTGGATTTTTCTTCAAGAACTACTACGCTCTTTGAGCAAATTGTGTATGTAGACGTACACTTTGCCAGTCCACTTGCTGCAGAATTGTCAGCTAAGAGAAATGCGTCTATCCTCCATTTCTTTTTCTCACCACGACGCAGGTGAATCTGGCACGACTGTGTTCTTATAATCACGTCGGACACTTTCATTTTCCTTACCTCTTATCTCCAAGCACTCCGACCACCGGGAGAAAGAGAAAGCGTGGCCCGTATGGGGATCGAACCCATTACCTTGGCGTTATTAGCACCACGCTCTAACCAGCTGAGCTAACCGGCCAAGCGGCAGAAAAGGTCGGCTACACCACATGCAAAAAGTGCAAAAGAAACGTTTTTGGGCAAGAGTGTGCCTTGGGGCGCAAAACTGAGCCCATGACAGGTCCCACAGAGATTTGAACTCGGATCGCTGGATTCAGAGCCCAGAGTGCTAACCATTACACCATGGAACCAGCGGGTACATTGCAGCCCAAGGCGGAGACGAGCTCCAAGACTCACGTCACGTGCTGCCAGAACCCGGGATTGAACCAGGGACCTTTAGATCTTCAGTCTAACGCTCTCCCAACTGAGCTATTCCGGCACAACCGTGAGCTCCACTCTTGCCGTTTTCTGCCTCTTTCTTTGGAGCCCATCTCCCCACCTGAGCCACATGCAGTGAATGTCAACCTGGAGCAGCAGCAAGCTATGAGAAGTGTCCGATTTTAAGCCATAGTATGGTACACGAGTCAGGTGAGAGGCTCTTCTCAAGCTAACACGAGACTGTTGCTCAACAAAGACAATATGTCAGACAGTGGAATGTGTGAGAAAGTGCACAGATGCAAGGATGGGCAAGAAGGCGGTCAGAAGTGTGAAGCTGAGATGCCTCTGTGTAGTTTTTAGCTAGGGGAACTGTAATGAGCCAGCCTCAGGGCTCCGCTTGCCAGGGGTTGAGCGGAAATGTGGAGTACCTGTCTTGAGATAAGACTGAATTAGCTGGAGTTCAGCGCTGAGTGTACAGTTATTAAAAGAGCCGCTTTGCATTGGCCGGGAATCGAACCCGGGCCTCCCGCGTGGCAGGCGAGAATTCTACCACTGAACCAGCCATGCAAACACACGAGACCGGCTTTCCGCCGAAAGACCGGAAAAATTGCTAAAGCAAAAACGGAGTGATGACAGCTCATTTCACACAACTGTTAAGATCAACGGAGTATTTATAAATTGAAGTGCTTGAAGCACAAGAACTCTGGGACCTTCTAGTGGAAGTGCTGCTTCGGGATGCTTGACATCTCCGTCGACTTTTCCAATAAATGCCTCCAAAAAAGCTCGTTCCATCAGAAAGTTGTAAACAACACCAGAAGGCAGCATGGTTTTACAGTGCGGGTTGGATTTTTCTTCAAGAACTACTACGCTCTTTGAGCAAATTGTGTATGTAGACGTACACTTTGCCAGTCCACTTGCTGCAGAATTGTCAGCTAAGAGAAATGCGTGTATCCTCCATTTCTTTTTCTCACCACGACGCAGGTGAATCTGGCACGACTGTGTTCTTATAATCACGTCGGACACTTTCATTTTCCTTACCTCTGATCTCCAAGCACTCCGACCACCGGTAGAAAGAGAAAGCGTGGCCCGTATGGGGATCGAACCCATGACCTTGGCGTTATTAGCACCACGCTCTAACCAGCTGAGCTAACCGACCAAGCGGCAGAAAAGGTCGGCTACACCACATGCAAAAAGTGCAAAAGAAACGTTTTTGGGCAAGAGTGCGCCTTGGGGCGCAAAACTGAGCCCATGACAGATCCCACCGAGATTTGAACTCAGATCGCTGGATTCAGAGCCCAGAGTGCTAACCATTACACCATGGAACCAGCGGGTACATCGCAGCCCAAGGCGGAGACGAGCTCCAAGACTCACGTCACGTGCTGCCAGAACCCAGGATTGAACCAGGGACCTTTAGATCTTCAGTCTAACGCTCTCCCAACTGAGCTATTCCGGCACAATCGTGAGCTCCACTCTTGCCGTTTTCTGCCTCTTTCTTTGGAGCCCATCTCCCCACCTGAGCCACATGCAGTGAATGTCAACCTGGAGCAGCAGCAAGCTATGAGAAGTGTCCGATTTTAACCCATAGTACGGTACACGAGTCAGGTGAGAGGCTCTTCTCAAGCTAACACGAGACTGTTGCTCAACAAAGACAATATGTCAGACAGTGGAATGTGTGAGAAAGTGCACAGATGCAAGGATGGGCAAGAAGGCGGTCAGAAGTGTGAAGCTGAGATGCCTCTGTGTAGTTTTTAGCTAGGGGAACTGTAATGAGCCAGCCTCAGGGCTCCGCTTGCCAGGGGTTGAGCGGAAATGTGGAGTACCTGTCTTGAGATAAGACTGAATTAGCTGGAGTTCAGCGCTGAGTGTACAGTTATTAAAAGAGCCGCTTTGCATTGGCCGGGAATCGAACCCGGGCCTCCCGCGTGGCAGGCGAGAATTCTACCACTGAACCACCCATGCAAACACACGAGACCGGCTTTCCGCCGAAAGACCGGAAAAATTGCTAAAGCAAAAACGGAGTGATGACAGCTCATTTCACACAACTGTTAAGATCAACGGAGTATTTATAAATTGAAGTGCTTGAAGCACAAGAACTCTGGGACCTTCTAGTGGAAGTGCTGCTTCGGGATGCTTGACAACTCCGTCGACTTTTCCAATAAATGCCTCCAAAAAAGTTCGTTCCATCAGATACTTGTAAACAACACCAGAAGGCAGCATGGTTTTACAGTGCGGGTTGGATTTTTCTTCAAGAACTACTACGCTCTTTGAGCAAATTGTGTATGTAGACGTACACTTTGCCAGTCCACTTGCTGCAGAATTGTCAGCTAAGAGAAATGCGTGTATCCTCCATTTCTTTTTCTCACCACGACGCAGGTGAATCTGGCATGACTGTGTTCTTATAATCACGTCGGACACTTTCATTTTCCTTACCTCTGATCTCCAAGCACTCCGACCACCGGGAGAAAGAGAAAGCGTGGCCCGTATGGGGATCGAACCCATGACCTTGGCGTTATTAGCACCACGCTCTAACCAGCTGAGCTAACCTACCAAGTGGCAGAAAAGGTCGGCTACACCACATGCAAAAAGTGCAAAAGAAACGTTTTTGGGCAAGAGTGCGCCTTGGGGCGCAAAACTGAGCCCATGACAGGTCCCACCGAGATTTGAACTCGGATCGCTGGATTCAGAGCCCAGAGTGCTAACCATTACACCATGGAACCAGCGGGTACATCGCAGCCCAAGGCGGAGACGAGCTCCAAGACTCACGTCACGTGCTGCCAGAACCCGGGATTGAACCAGGGACCTTTAGATCTTCAGTCTAACGCTCTCCCAACTGAGCTATTCCGGCACAACCGTGAGCTCCACTCTTGCCGTTTTCTGCCTCTTTCTTTGGAGCCCATCTCCCCACCTGAGCCACATGTAGTGAATGTCAACCTGGAGCAGCAGCAAGCTATGAGAAGTGTCCGATTTTAAGCCATAGTACGGTACACGAGTCAGGTGAGAGGCTCTTCTCAAGCTAACACGAGACTGTTGCTCAACAAAGACAATATGTCAGACAGTGGAATGTGTGAGAAAGTGCACAGATGCAAGGATGGGCAAGAAGGCGGTCAGAAGTGTGAAGCTGAGATGCCTCTGTGTAGTTTTTAGCTAGGGGAACTGTAATGAGCCAGCCTCAGGGCTCCGCTTGCCAGGGGTTGAGCGGAAATGTGGAGTACCTGTCTTGAGATAAGACTGAATTAGCTGGAGTTCAGCGCTGAGTGTACAGTTATTAAAAGAGCCGCTTTGCATTGGCCGGGAATCGAACCCGGGCCTCCCGCGTGGCAGGCGAGAATTCTACCACTGAACCACCCATGCAAACACACAAGACCGGCTTTCCGCGGAAAGACCGGAAAAATTGCTAAAGCAAAAACGGAGTGATGACAGCTCATTTCACACAACTGTTAAGATCAACGGAGTATTTATAAATTGAAGTGCTTGAAGCACAAGAACTCAGGGACCTTCTAGTGGAAGTGCTGCTTCGGGATGCTTGACAACTCCGTCGACTTTTCCAATAAATGCCTCCAAAAAAGCTCGTTCCATCAGAAACTTGTAAACAACACCAGAAGGCAGCATGGTTTTACAGTGCGGGTTGGATTTTTCTTCAAGAACTACTACGCTCTTTGAGCAAATTGTGTATGTAGACGTACACTTTGCCAGTCCACTTGCTGCAGAATTGTCAGCTAAGAGAAATGCGTGTATCCTCCATTTCTTTTTCTCACCACGACGCAGATGAATCTGGCACGACTGTGTTCTTATCATCACGTCGGACACTTTCATTTTCCCTACCTCTGATCTCCAAGCACTCCGACCACTGGGAGAAAGAGAAAGCGTGGCCCGTATGGGGATCGAACCCATGACCTTTGCGTTATTAGCACCACGCTCTAACCAGCTGAGCTAACCGGCCAAGCGGCAGAAAAGGTTGGCTACACCACATGCAAAAAGTGCAAAAGAAACGTTTTTGGGCAAGAGTGCGCCTTGGGGCGCAAAACTGAGCCCATGACAGATCCCACCGAGATTTGAACTCAGATCGCTGGATTCAGAGCCCAGAGCGCTAACCATTACACCATGGAACCAGCGGGTACATCGCAGCCCAAGGCGGAGACGAGCTCCAAGACTTACGTCACGTGCTGCCAGAACCCAGGATTGAACCAGGGACCTTTAGATCTTCAGTCTAACGCTCTCCCAACTGAGCTATTCCGGCACAACCGTGAGCTCCACTCTTGCCGTTTTCTGCCTCTTTCTTTGGAGCCCATCTCCCCACCTGAGCCACATGCAGTGAATGTCAACCTGGAGCAGCAGCAAGCTATGAGAAGTGTCCGATTTTAAGCCATAGTACGGTACACGAGTCAGGTGAGAGGCTCTTCTCAAGCTAACACGAGACTGTTGCTCAACAAAGACAATATGTCAGACAGTGGAATGTGTGAGAAAGTGCACAGATGCAAGGATGGGCAAGAAGGCGGTCAGAAGTGTGAAGCTGAGATGCCTCTGTGTAGTTTTTAGCTAGGGGAACTGTAATGAGCCAGCCTCAGGGCTCCGCTTGCCAGGGGTTGAGCGGAAATGTGGAGTACCTGTCTTGAGATAAGACTGAATTAGCTGGAGTTCAGCGCTGAGTGTACAGTTATTAAAAGAGCCGCTTTGCATTGGCCGGGAATCGAACCCGGGCCTCCCGCGTGGCAGGCGAGAATTCTACCACTGAACCACCCATGCAAACACACGAGACCGGCTTTCCGCCGAAAGACCGGAAAAATTGCTAAAGCAAAAACGGAGTGATGACAGCTCATTTCACACAACTGTTAAGATCAACGGAGTATTTATAAATTGAAGTGCTTGAAGCACAAGAACTCTGGGACCTTCTAGTGGAAATGCTGCTTCGGGATGCTTGACAACTCCGTCGACTTTTCCAATAAATGCCTCCAAAAAAGCTCGTTCCATCAGAAAGTTGTAAACAACACCAGAAGGCAGCATGGTTTTACAGTGCGGGTTGGATTTTTCTTCAAGAACTACTACGCTCTTTGAGCAAATTGTGTATGTAGACGTACACTTTGCCAGTCCACTTGCTGCAGAATTGTCAGCTAAGAGAAATGCGTGTATCCTCCATTTCTTTTTCTCACCACGACGCAGGTGAATCTGGCATGACTGTGTTCTTATAATCACGTCGGACACTTTCATTTTCCTTACCTCTGATCTCCAAGCACTCCGACCACCGGGAGAAAGAGAAAGCGTGGCCCGTATGGGGATCGAACCCATGACCTTGGCGTTATTAGCACCAAGCTCTAACCAGCTGAGCTAACCGACCAAGCGGTAGAAAAGGTCAGCTACACCACATGCAAAAAGTGCAAAAGAAACGTTTTTGGGCAAGAGTGCGCCTTGGGGCGCAAAACTGAGCCCATGACAGGTCCCACCGAGATTTGAACTCGGATCGCTGGATTCAGAGCCCAGAGTGCTAACCATTACACCATGGAACCAGCAGGTACATCGCAGCCCAAGGCGGAGACGAGCTCCAAGACTCACGTCACGTGCTGCCAGAACCCGGGATTGAACCAGGGACCTTTAGATCTTCAGTCTAACGCTCCCCCAACTGAGCTATTCCGGCACAACCGTGAGCTCCACTCTTGCCATTTTCTGCCTCTTTCTTTGGAGCCCATCTCCCCACCTGAGCCACATGCAGTGAATGTCAACCTGGAGCAGCAGCAAGCTATGAGAAGTGTCCGATTTTAAGCCATAGTACGGTACACGAGTCAGGTGAGAGGCTCTTCTCAAGCTAACACGAGACTGTTGCTCAACAAAGACAATATGTCAGACAGTGGAATGTGTGAGAAAGTGCACAGATGCAAGGATGGGCAAGAAGGCGGTCAGAAGTGTGAAGCTGAGATGCCTCTGTGTAGTTTTTAGCTAGGGGAACTGTAATGAGCCAGCCTCAGGGCTCCGCTTGCCAGGGGTTGAGCGGAAATGTGGAGTACCTGTCTTGAGATAAGACTGAATTAGCTGGAGTTCAGCGCTGAGTGTACAGTTATTAAAAGAGCCACTTTGCATTGGCCGGGAATCGAACCCGGGCTTCCCGTGTGGCAGGCGAGAATTCTACCACTGAACCACCCATGCAAACACACGATACCGGCTTTCCGCCGAAAGACCGGAAAAATTGCTAAAGCAAAAACGGAGTGATGACAGCTCATTTCACACAACTGTTAAGATCAACGGAGTATTTATAAATTGAAGTGCTTGAAGCACAAGAACTCTGGGACCTTCTAGTGGAAGTGCTGCTTCGGGATGCTTGACAACTCCGTCGACTTTTCCAATAAATGCCTCCAAAAAAGCTCGTTCCATCAGAAACTTGTAAACAACACCAGAAGGCAGCATGGTTTTACAGTGCGGGTTGGATTTTTCTTCAAGAACTACTACGCTCTTTGAGCAAATTGTGTATGTAGACGTACACTTTGCCAGTCCACTTGCTGCAGAATTGTCAGCTAAGAGAAATGCGTGTATCCTCCATTTCTTTTTCTCACCACGACGCAGGTGAATCTGGCATGACTGTGTTCTTATAATCACGTCGGACACTTTCATTTTCCTTACCTCTGATCTCCAAGCACTCCGACCACCGGGAGAAAGAGAAAGCGTGGCCCGTATGGGGATCGAACCCATGACCTTGGCGTTATTAGCACCAAGCTCTAACCAGCTGAGCTAACCGACCAAGCGGTAGAAAAGGTCGGCTACACCACATGCAAAAAGTGCAAAAGAAACGTTTTTGGGCAAGAGTGCGCCTTGGGGCGCAAAACTGAGCCCATGACAGGTCCCACCGAGATTTGAACTCGGATCGCTGGATTCAGAGCCCAGAGTGCTAACCATTACACCATGGAACCAGCAGGTACATCGCAGCCCAAGGCGGAGACGAGCTCCAAGACTCACGTCACGTGCTGCCAGAACCCGGGATTGAACCAGGGACCTTTAGATCTTCAGTCTAACGCTCCCCCAACTGAGCTATTCCGGCACAACCGTGAGCTCCACTCTTGCCATTTTCTGCCTCTTTCTTTGGAGCCCATCTCCCCACCTGAGCCACATGCAGTGAATGTCAACCTGGAGCAGCAGCAAGCTATGAGAAGTGTCCGATTTTAAGCCATAGTACGGTACACGAGTCAGGTGAGAGGCTCTTCTCAAGCTAACACGAGACTGTTGCTCAACAAAGACAATATGTCAGACAGTGGAATGTGTGAGAAAGTGCACAGATGCAAGGATGGGCAAGAAGGCGGTCAGAAGTGTGAAGCTGAGATGCCTCTGTGTAGTTTTTAGCTAGGGGAACTGTAATGAGCCAGCCTCAGGGCTCCGCTTGCCAGGGGTTGAGCGGAAATGTGGAGTACCTGTCTTGAGATAAGACTGAATTAGCTGGAGTTCAGCGCTGAGTGTACAGTTATTGAAAGAGCCACTTTGCATTGGCCGGGAATCGAACCCGGGCCTCCCGTGTGGCTGGCGAGAATTCTACCACTGAACCACCCATGCAAACACACGATACCGGCTTTCCGCCGAAAGACCGGAAAAATTGCTAAAGCAAAAACGGAGTGATGACAGCTCATTTCACACAACTGTTAAGATCAACGGAGTATTTATAAATTGAAGTGCTTGAAGCACAAGAACTCTGGGACCTTCTAGTGGAAGTGCTGCTTCGGGATGCTTGACAACTCCGTCGACTTTTCCAATAAATGCCTCCAAAAAAGCTCGTTCCATCAGAAACTTGTAAACAACACCAGAAGGCAGCATGGTTTTACAGTGCGGGTTGGATTTTTCTTCAAGAACTACTACGCTCTTTGAGCAAATTGTGTATGTAGACGTACACTTTGCCAGTCCACTTGCTGCAGAATTGTCAGCTAAGAGAAATGCGTGTATCCTCCATTTCTGGGCCAACCCCTGGCGCCGAGGTGGGCCAACCCCTGGCGCCGAAGGAGTCGGCAGCCTCTCCAGTAGCTCTGTACCACCGTGCTTTTATTTTATTTTTAAACCCCTTTTCTTTACTTTACTTTCTATCTCTCCACGGAGACATGGTGCGTATTTACGTATCCCATGGATACAGCACTTTTTAGAACCACAACATTAGCGAGTTCTTTCGTTTATTCGAGAGAAGAGCTGCTGGCGCTGAAAACAACAGCACGGACCGACATACGACACCACATTCCGCCGGAGCTGAAGAGGAGATACCGAGGCTGCAGGGCCGGAGCGAAGCTTAAGGCGAGGACAGCGGAGCACCGGAGGCGTTTTAAACCATCTATCCCTTCAGTGATTACGGGCAACGTAAACTCGCTGCAAAATAAGATGGATGAGCTGCATGCACTGAACAATCAGCGGTTGTACCGGGAGTCCAGCTTATTCATCTTCACGGAGACGTGGCTAACCGAGCTAACGCCAGAGGCTAACGTGGACCTGCGCGGTTTTGCGTCTGTGAGAGCCGACAGAGACGCAGAAGCCTGCGGGAAAAGCGCGAGGAGGGGGACTGATTGTCTACATTAACAACAGATGGTGTAATCCAGGGCATGTCTCCGTTAAAGCGTCTTCATGCTGCCCAGACCTGGAGCTGCTAGTCGTTAGCATGCGGCCATATTATTTGCCTCGGGAGCTCAGTCACGTGATCTGTGTGTGTGTTTACATTCCTCCGAGGGCAGACGCGGCCACTGCCTGTGAGAAAATACACATAGTTACAGCAAGACTGCAGACACAGCACCCTGAGGCCTTCATTATAATAACTGGAGATTTTAATCACGTCACTTTGGACTATACACTGGCGTCTTTTTACCAGTTCGTGGATTGCCCCACACGGAACAACAGGACAATTGACCTTCTGTATGCTAATATGAGGGATGCATACAGAGCCACCCCCCTCCCCCCATTAGGGAAGTCAGACCACAACCTGGTCTACCTTAAACCCCAATATACACCCCTGGTTCAAAGGCAGCCTGTCACCACACGCTCCATCAGGAGATGGACCCCTGAAATGGAGGATGCCCTGAGAGACTGCTACGACACCACGGACTGGGATGTGTTACTGAGCACACATGGTGAGGACATAGAGGGGGTAACACACTGTCTAACAGATTACCTCAATTTCTGTGTAGACGTGGTCGCCCCTGCTAAGACGGTACGGTGTTACCCTAATAACAAACCGTGGGTGACACAGGAAGTCAAAGCTGTCCTCAACAAAAAGAAGAAAGCCTTCAGGAACAGAGACAAGGAGGAGATGAAAACAGCACAGAGGGAGGTGAAACAATGTGTAAGGGAGGCAAAGGACACATATAGGAGGAAGGTAGAGCAGAAGCTGGGGGAGAACAATATGAGGGACGTCTGGAAGGGTGTGAAAACCATCACAGGTTACAACACCAAGAACGGCACAGCGGGGGGGACTGTGGAGAAGGCAAACGAACTCAACAACTTCTTCAACAGGTTTGACCAGCCCACAGCAACCCCACCCCCTCCTCCTCTTCCTCCCTCAAACCCCCTCCTCCAACACCTCCAACACCAAGGTGATTCCACCCCCACCCCCTCCTCCTCCCAGCCACTTCACAGCGTCACAGCAGACCAGGTCAGGGGACAACTGAGGAAGCTTCGCCCCAGGAAGGCAGCAGGCCCAGATAAGGTGTGCCCCAGGCTACTAAAAACCTGTGCTGCTGAACTCGGGGAGCCGCTACAACGTGTCTTCAACCTCAGTCTACGACTGGGGAGAGTGCCTGCGCTCTGGAAGACATCCTGCATTGTCCCAGTTCCAAAAAAGAACAGGCCCAGTGAGCTGAATGACTACCGACCGGTGGCACTCACGTCACATCTGATGAAGACTCTGGAGCGGCTCTTTCTCAACCTTCTTAGACCCCAGGTACAACATGCTCAGGACCCCCTACAGTTTGCCTACCAGACAGATGTCGGTGTGGAGGATGCCGTACTGTACCTCCTACACCGAGCCCATTCACACCTGGACAAGGAAAAAGGCACTGTCAGAATCCTGTTCCTGGATTTCTCTAGTGCCTTTAATACAATTCGGCCCTGTCTGCTCCATGAAAAAATGTCCAGAATGCAGGTAGATCCCTGCCTAGCTGCCTGGATCCACAACTATCTCACGGATAGACATCAGTACGTCAGGCTGAAGGACGTCACCTCTGACACTGTAGTGAGTAGCACAGGAGCACCACAGGGAACTGTGCTATCCCCTCTGCTCTTCACCCTGTACACCTCAGACTTCTGCTATAACTCGGAACTATGTCACATCCAGAAGTTTGCAGATGACACAGCCATCATGGGGTGTATCAGGGACGACCAAGAAGAGGAGTACAGAGGTCTGGTGATGAACTTTGTAGCCTGGTGCCACACAAACCACCTGCAGCTTAACACCTCAAAAACTAAGGAGTTGGTCATTGACTTTGGGAGGTCCAGACCAAGTCCACGACCAGTTCTGATCAGGGAAGAGGAAGTGGAGGTGGTCAACTCATACAAGTACCTAGGACTGTGGGTGGATAACAAACTGGACTGGACAATTAACACACAGCACCTGTACAGAAAGGGTCAAACCAGACTGTACTTCCTGAGGAGGCTGCGGTCCTTCAACATCTGCAGGAAGCTCCTGTGGATGTTCTACCAGTCTGTGGTTGCCAGTGTCCTCTTTTATGCTGTTGTGTGCTGGGGGAGCAGCACAGCAAAGAGGGACTTATCCAGGCTGGAAAAACTAGTCAGGAAGGCCGGCTCGGTAGTCGGCATGAAGCTGGACTCTCTGTTGACAGTGGCTGAGAAGAGAAGTCTCAACAAACTGCTGTCCATTATGGACAATGTTAGGCACCCTCTGCACACTGTCATAAACAAACAGAGGAGCCTGTTCAGTGACAGGATGCTTCTCCCCAAGTCGAGAACCAGCAGACTTAAAAACTCCTTTGTCCCACACGCCATCAAACTGTTCAACTCCTCACTGAGGGAGAGGAGGAGGAGGGGAAACAGGAGGTCAGAGTAGGACGGGGAGAAACAGGAACAATAAATTGCACCAGACAATCAAACACTCGGACTGTGCAATGGACCACATAACTGTGCAATCTCATGTGCAATACCGCAATATCTATTTGGCTCTTACTTTAGTATGTGTATTTTAAATTTCTCTTATATTGTATTTTTATTGTATTTGTAACTTGTAATATGCTGGTGTACTGCTGCTGGAAACTAGAATTTCCCAGAGGAACCTTCCCGAGGGATTAATAAAGTTCTATCTATCTATCTATCTATCTATCTATCTATCTTCTTTTTCTCACCACGACGCAGGTGAATCTGGCATGACTGTGTTCTTATAATCACGTCGGACACTTTCATTTTCCTTACCTCTGATCTCCAAGCACTCCGACCACCGGGAGAAAGAGAAAGCGTGGCCCGTATGGGGATCGAACCCATGACCTTGGCGTTATTAGCACCACGCTCTAACCAGCTGAGCTAACCGACCAAGCGGCAGAAAAGGTTGGCTACACCACATGCAAAAAGTGCAAAAGAAACGTTTTTGGGCAAGAGTGCGCCTTGGGGCGCAAAACTGAGCCCATGACAGGTCCCACCGAGATTTGAACTCGGATCGCTGGATTCAGAGCCCAGAGTGCTAACCATTACACCATGGAACCAGCGGGTACATCGCAGCCCAAGGAGGAGACGAGCTCCAAGACTCACGTCACGTGCTGCCTGAACCCGGGATTGAACCAGGGACCTTTATATCTTCAGTCTAACGCTCTCCCAACTGAGCTATTCCGGCACAACCGTGAGCTCCACTCTTGCTGTTTTCTGCCTCTTTCTTTGGAGCCCATCTCCCCACCTGAGCCACATGTAGTGAATGTCAACCTGGAGCAGCAGCAAGCTATGAGAAGTGTCCGATTTTAAGCCATAGTACGGTACACGAGTCAGGTGAGAGGCTCTTCTCAAGCTAACACGAGACTGTTGCTCAACAAAGACAATATGTCAGACAGTGGAATGTGTGAGAAAGTGCACAGATGCAAGGATGGGCAAGAAGGCTGTCAGAAGTGTGAAGCTGAGATGCCTCTGTGTAGTTTTTAGCTAGGGGAACTGTAATGAGCCAGCCTCAGGGCTCCGCTTGCCAGGGGTTGAGCGGAAATGTGGAGTACCTGTCTTGAGATAAGACTGAATTAGCTGGAGTTCAGCGCTGAGTGTACAGTTATTAAAAGAGCCACTTTGCATTGGCCGGGAATCGAACCCGGGCCTCCCGTGTGGCAGGCGAGAATTCTACCACTGAACCACCCATGCAAACACACAAGACCGGCTTTCCGCGGAAAGACCGGAAAAATTGCTAAAGCAAAAACGGAGTGATGACAGCTCATTTCACACAACTGTTAAGATCAACGGAGTATTTATAAATTGAAGTGCTTGAAGCACAAGAACTCTGGGACCTTCTAGTGGAAGTGCTGCTTCGGGATGCTTGACAACTCCGTCGACTTTTCCAATAAATGCCTCCAAAAAAGCTCGTTCCATCAGAAACTTGTAAACAACACCAGAAGGCAGCATGGTTTTACAGTGCGGGTTGGATTTTTGTTCAAGAACTACTACGCTCTTTGAGCAAATTGTGTATGTAGACATACACTTTGCCAGTCCACTTGCTGCAGAATTGTCAGCTAAGAGAAATGCGTGTATCCTCCATTTCTTTTTCTCACCACGACGCAGGTGAATCTGGCATGACTGTGTTCTTATAATCACGTCGGACACTTTCATTTTCCTTACCTCTGATCTCCAAGCACTCCGACCACCGGGAGAAAGAGAAAGCGTGGCCCGTATGGGGATCGAACCCATGACCTTGGCGTTATTAGCACCACGCTCTAACCAGCTGAGCTAACCGACCAAGCGGCAAAAAAGGTCGGCTACACCACATGCAAAAAGTGCAAAAGAAACGTTTTTGGGCAAGAGTGCGCCTTGGGGCGCAAAACTGAGCCCATGACAGGTCCCACCGAGATTTGAACTCGGATCGCTGGATTCAGAGCCCAGAGTGCTAACCATTACACCATGGAACCAGCGGGTACATCGCAGCCCAAGGTGGAGACGAGCTCCAAGACTCACGTCACGTGCTGCCAGAACCCGGGATTGAACCAGGGACCTTTATATCTTCAGTCTAACGCTCTCCCAACTGAGCTATTCCGGCACAACCGTGAGCTCCACTCTTGCCGTTTTCTGCCTCTTTCTTTGGAGCCCATCTCCCCACCTGAGCCACATGTAGTGAATGTCAACCTGGAGCAGCAGCAAGCTATGAGAAGTGTCCGATTTTAAGCCATAGTACGGTACACGAGTCAGGTGAGAGGCTCTTCTCAAGCTAACACGAGACTGTTGCTCAACAAAGACAATATGTCAGACAGTGGAATGTGTGAGAAAGTGCACAGATGCAAGGATGGGCAAGAAGGCGGTCAGAAGTGTGAAGCTGAGATGCCTCTGTGTAGTTTTTAGCTAGGGGAACTGTAATGAGCCAGCCTCAGGGCTCCGCTTGCCAGGGGTTGAGCGGAAATGTGGAGTACCTGTCTTGAGATAAGACTGAATTAGCTGGAGTTCAGCGCTGAGTGTACAGTTATTAAAAGAGCCGCTTTGCATTGGCCGGGAATCGAACCCGGGCCTCCCGCGTGGCAGGCGAGAATTCTACCACTGAACCACCCATGCAAACACACGAGACCGGCTTTCCGCCGAAAGACCGGAAAAATTGCTAAAGCAAAAACGGAGTGATGACAGCTCATTTCACACAACTGTTAAGATCAACGGAGTATTTATAAATTGAAGTGCTTGAAGCACAAGAACTCTGGGACCTTCTAGTGGAAATGCTGCTTCGGGATGCTTGACAACTCCGTCGACTTTTCCAATAAATGCCTCCAAAAAAGCTCGTTCCATCAGAAAGTTGTAAACAACACCAGAAGGCAGCATGGTTTTACAGTGCGGGTTGGATTTTTCTTCAAGAACTACTACGCTCTTTGAGCAAATTGTGTATGTAGACGTACACTTTGCCAGTCCACTTGCTGCAGAATTGTCAGCTAAGAGAAATGCGTGTATCCTCCATTTCTTTTTCTCACCACGACGCAGGTGAATCTGGCATGACTGTGTTCTTATAATCACGTCGGACACTTTCATTTTCCTTACCTCTGATCTCCAAGCACTCCGACCACCGGGAGAAAGAGAAAGCGTGGCCCGTATGGGGATCGAACCCATGACCTTGGCGTTATTAGCACCAAGCTCTAACCAGCTGAGCTAACCGACCAAGCGGTAGAAAAGGTCAGCTACACCACATGCAAAAAGTGCAAAAGAAACGTTTTTGGGCAAGAGTGCGCCTTGGGGCGCAAAACTGAGCCCATGACAGGTCCCACCGAGATTTGAACTCGGATCGCTGGATTCAGAGCCCAGAGTGCTAACCATTACACCATGGAACCAGCAGGTACATCGCAGCCCAAGGCGGAGACGAGCTCCAAGACTCACGTCACGTGCTGCCAGAACCCGGGATTGAACCAGGGACCTTTAGATCTTCAGTCTAACGCTCCCCCAACTGAGCTATTCCGGCACAACCGTGAGCTCCACTCTTGCCATTTTCTGCCTCTTTCTTTGGAGCCCATCTCCCCACCTGAGCCACATGCAGTGAATGTCAACCTGGAGCAGCAGCAAGCTATGAGAAGTGTCCGATTTTAAGCCATAGTACGGTACACGAGTCAGGTGAGAGGCTCTTCTCAAGCTAACACGAGACTGTTGCTCAACAAAGACAATATGTCAGACAGTGGAATGTGTGAGAAAGTGCACAGATGCAAGGATGGGCAAGAAGGCGGTCAGAAGTGTGAAGCTGAGATGCCTCTGTGTAGTTTTTAGCTAGGGGAACTGTAATGAGCCAGCCTCAGGGCTCCGCTTGCCAGGGGTTGAGCGGAAATGTGGAGTACCTGTCTTGAGATAAGACTGAATTAGCTGGAGTTCAGCGCTGAGTGTACAGTTATTAAAAGAGCCACTTTGCATTGGCCGGGAATCGAACCCGGGCTTCCCGTGTGGCAGGCGAGAATTCTACCACTGAACCACCCATGCAAACACACGATACCGGCTTTCCGCCGAAAGACCGGAAAAATTGCTAAAGCAAAAACGGAGTGATGACAGCTCATTTCACACAACTGTTAAGATCAACGGAGTATTTATAAATTGAAGTGCTTGAAGCACAAGAACTCTGGGACCTTCTAGTGGAAGTGCTGCTTCGGGATGCTTGACAACTCCGTCGACTTTTCCAATAAATGCCTCCAAAAAAGCTCGTTCCATCAGAAACTTGTAAACAACACCAGAAGGCAGCATGGTTTTACAGTGCGGGTTGGATTTTTCTTCAAGAACTACTACGCTCTTTGAGCAAATTGTGTATGTAGACGTACACTTTGCCAGTCCACTTGCTGCAGAATTGTCAGCTAAGAGAAATGCGTGTATCCTCCATTTCTTTTTCTCACCACGACGCAGGTGAATCTGGCATGACTGTGTTCTTATAATCACGTCGGACACTTTCATTTTCCTTACCTCTGATCTCCAAGCACTCCGACCACCGGGAGAAAGAGAAAGCGTGGCCCGTATGGGGATCGAACCCATGACCTTGGCGTTATTAGCACCAAGCTCTAACCAGCTGAGCTAACCGACCAAGCGGTAGAAAAGGTCGGCTACACCACATGCAAAAAGTGCAAAAGAAACGTTTTTGGGCAAGAGTGCGCCTTGGGGCGCAAAACTGAGCCCATGACAGGTCCCACCAAGATTTGAACTCGGATCGCTGGATTCAGAGCCCAGAGTGCTAACCATTACACCATGGAACCAGCAGGTACATCGCAGCCCAAGGCGGAGACGAGCTCCAAGACTCACGTCACGTGCTGCCAGAACCCGGGATTGAACCAGGGACCTTTAGATCTTCAGTCTAACGCTCCCCCAACTGAGCTATTCCGGCACAACCGTGAGCTCCACTCTTGCCATTTTCTGCCTCTTTCTTTGGAGCCCATCTCCCCACCTGAGCCACATGCAGTGAATGTCAACCTGGAGCAGCAGCAAGCTATGAGAAGTGTCCGATTTTAAGCCATAGTACGGTACACGAGTCAGGTGAGAGGCTCTTCTCAAGCTAACACGAGACTGTTGCTCAACAAAGACAATATGTCAGACAGTGGAATGTGTGAGAAAGTGCACAGATGCAAGGATGGGCAAGAAGGCGGTCAGAAGTGTGAAGCTGAGATGCCTCTGTGTAGTTTTTAGCTAGGGGAACTGTAATGAGCCAGCCTCAGGGCTCCGCTTGCCAGGGGTTGAGCGGAAATGTGGAGTACCTGTCTTGAGATAAGACTGAATTAGCTGGAGTTCAGCGCTGAGTGTACAGTTATTGAAAGAGCCACTTTGCATTGGCCGGGAATCGAACCCGGGCCTCCCGTGTGGCTGGCGAGAATTCTACCACTGAACCACCCATGCAAACACACGATACCGGCTTTCCGCCGAAAGACCGGAAAAATTGCTAAAGCAAAAACGGAGTGATGACAGCTCATTTCACACAACTGTTAAGATCAACGGAGTATTTATAAATTGAAGTGCTTGAAGCACAAGAACTCTGGGACCTTCTAGTGGAAGTGCTGCTTCGGGATGCTTGACAACTCCGTCGACTTTTCCAATAAATGCCTCCAAAAAAGCTCGTTCCATCAGAAACTTGTAAACAACACCAGAAGGCAGCATGGTTTTACAGTGCGGGTTGGATTTTTCTTCAAGAACTACTACGCTCTTTGAGCAAATTGTGTATGTAGACGTACACTTTGCCAGTCCACTTGCTGCAGAATTGTCAGCTAAGAGAAATGCGTGTATCCTCCATTTCTTTTTCTCACCACGACGCAGGTGAATCTGGCACGACTGTGTTCTTATAATCACGTCGGACACTTTCATTTTCCTTACCTCTGATCTCCAAGCACTCCGACCACCGGGAGAAAGAGAAAGCGTGGCCCGTATGGGGATCGAACCCATGACCTTGGCGTTATTAGCACCACGCTCTAACCAGCTGAGCTAACCGACCAAGCGGCAGAAAAGGTCGGCTACACCACATGCAAAAAGTGCAAAAGAAACGTTTTTGGGCAAGAGTGCGCCTTGGGGCGCAAAACTGAGCCCATGACAGGTCCCACCGAGATTTGAACTCGGATCGCTGGATTCAGAGCCCAGAGTGCTAACCATTACACCATGGAACCAGCGGGTACATCGCAGCCCAAGGCGGAGACGAGCTCCAAGACTCACGTCACGTGCTGCCAGAACCCGGGATTGAACCAGGGACCTTTATATCTTCAGTCTAACGCTCTCCCAACTGAGCTATTCCGGCACAACCGTGAGCTCCACTCTTGCCGTTTTCTGCCTCTTTCTTTGGAGCCCATCTCCCCACCTGAGCCACATGTAGTGAATGTCAACCTGGAGCAGCAGCAAGCTATGAGAAGTGTCCGATTTTAAGCCATAGTACGGTACACGAGTCAGGTGAGAGGCTCTTCTCAAGCTAACACGAGACTGTTGCTCAACAAAGACAATATGTCAGACAGTGGAATGTGTGAGAAAGTGCACAGATGCAAGGATGGGCAAGAAGGCGGTCAGAAGTGTGAAGCTGAGATGCCTCTGTGTAGTTTTTAGCTAGGGGAACTGTAATGAGCCAGCCTCAGGGCTCCGCTTGCCAGGGGTTGAGCGGAAATGTGGAGTACCTGTCTTGAGATAAGACTGAATTAGCTGGAGTTCAGCGCTGAGTGTACAGTTATTAAAAGAGCCACTTTGCATTGGCCGGGAATCGAACCCGGGCCTCCCGTGTGGCAGGCGAGAATTCTACCACTGAACCACCCATGCAAACACACGATACCGGCTTTCCGCCGAAAGACCGGAAAAATTGCTAAAGCAAAAACGGAGTGATGACAGCTCATTTCACACAACTGTTAAGATCAACGGAGTATTTATAAATTGAAGTGCTTGAAGCACAAGAACTCTGGGACCTTCTAGTGGAAGTGCTGCTTCGGGATGCTTGACAACTCCGTCGACTTTTCCAATAAATGCCTCCAAAAAAGCTCGTTCCATCAGAAACTTGTAAACAACACCAGAAGGCAGCATGGTTTTACAGTGCGGGTTGGATTTTTCTTCAAGAACTACTACGCTCTTTGAGCAAATTGTGTATGTAGACATACACTTTGCCAGTCCACTTGCTGCAGAATTGTCAGCTAAGAGAAATGCGTGTATCCTCCATTTCTGGGCCAACCCCTGGCGCCGAGGTGGGCCAACCCCTGGCGCCGAAGGAGTCGGCAGCCTCTCCAGTAGCTCTGTACCACCGTGCTTTTATTTTATTTTTAAACCCCTTTTCTTTACTTTACTTTCTATCTCTCCACGGAGACATGGTGCGTATTTACGTATCCCATGGATACAGCACTTTTTAGAACCACAACATTAGCGAGTTCTTTCGTTTATTCGAGAGAAGAGCTGCTGGCGCTGAAAACAACAGCACGGACCGACATACGACACCACATTCCGCCGGAGCTGAAGAGGAGATACCGAGGCTGCAGGGCCGGAGCGAAGCTTAAGGCGAGGACAGCGGAGCACCGGAGGCGTTTTAAACCATCTATCCCTTCAGTGATTACGGGCAACGTAAACTCGCTGCAAAATAAGATGGATGAGCTGCATGCACTGAACAATCAGCGGTTGTACCGGGAGTCCAGCTTATTCATCTTCACGGAGACGTGGCTAACCGAGCTAACGCCAGAGGCTAACGTGGACCTGCGCGGTTTTGCGTCTGTGAGAGCCGACAGAGACGCAGAAGCCTGCGGGAAAAGCGCGAGGAGGGGGACTGATTGTCTACATTAACAACAGATGGTGTAATCCAGGGCATGTCTCCGTTAAAGCGTCTTCATGCTGCCCAGACCTGGAGCTGCTAGTCGTTAGCATGCGGCCATATTATTTGCCTCGGGAGCTCAGTCACGTGATCTGTGTGTGTGTTTACATTCCTCCGAGGGCAGACGCGGCCACTGCCTGTGAGAAAATACACATAGTTACAGCAAGACTGCAGACACAGCACCCTGAGGCCTTCATTATAATAACTGGAGATTTTAATCACGTCACTTTGGACTATACACTGGCGTCTTTTTACCAGTTCGTGGATTGCCCCACACGGAACAACAGGACAATTGACCTTCTGTATGCTAATATGAGGGATGCATACAGAGCCACCCCCCTCCCCCCATTAGGGAAGTCAGACCACAACCTGGTCTACCTTAAACCCCAATATACACCCCTGGTTCAAAGGCAGCCTGTCACCACACGCTCCATCAGGAGATGGACCCCTGAAATGGAGGATGCCCTGAGAGACTGCTACGACACCACGGACTGGGATGTGTTACTGAGCACACATGGTGAGGACATAGAGGGGGTAACACACTGTCTAACAGATTACCTCAATTTCTGTGTAGACGTGGTCGCCCCTGCTAAGACGGTACGGTGTTACCCTAATAACAAACCGTGGGTGACACAGGAAGTCAAAGCTGTCCTCAACAAAAAGAAGAAAGCCTTCAGGAACAGAGACAAGGAGGAGATGAAAACAGCACAGAGGGAGGTGAAACAATGTGTAAGGGAGGCAAAGGACACATATAGGAGGAAGGTAGAGCAGAAGCTGGGGGAGAACAATATGAGGGACGTCTGGAAGGGTGTGAAAACCATCACAGGTTACAACACCAAGAACGGCACAGCGGGGGGGACTGTGGAGAAGGCAAACGAACTCAACAACTTCTTCAACAGGTTTGACCAGCCCACAGCAACCCCACCCCCTCCTCCTCTTCCTCCCTCAAACCCCCTCCTCCAACACCTCCAACACCAAGGTGATTCCACCCCCACCCCCTCCTCCTCCCAGCCACTTCACAGCGTCACAGCAGACCAGGTCAGGGGACAACTGAGGAAGCTTCGCCCCAGGAAGGCAGCAGGCCCAGATAAGGTGTGCCCCAGGCTACTAAAAACCTGTGCTGCTGAACTCGGGGAGCCGCTACAACGTGTCTTCAACCTCAGTCTACGACTGGGGAGAGTGCCTGCGCTCTGGAAGACATCCTGCATTGTCCCAGTTCCAAAAAAGAACAGGCCCAGTGAGCTGAATGACTACCGACCGGTGGCACTCACGTCACATCTGATGAAGACTCTGGAGCGGCTCTTTCTCAACCTTCTTAGACCCCAGGTACAACATGCTCAGGACCCCCTACAGTTTGCCTACCAGACAGATGTCGGTGTGGAGGATGCCGTACTGTACCTCCTACACCGAGCCCATTCACACCTGGACAAGGAAAAAGGCACTGTCAGAATCCTGTTCCTGGATTTCTCTAGTGCCTTTAATACAATTCGGCCCTGTCTGCTCCATGAAAAAATGTCCAGAATGCAGGTAGATCCCTGCCTAGCTGCCTGGATCCACAACTATCTCACGGATAGACATCAGTACGTCAGGCTGAAGGACGTCACCTCTGACACTGTAGTGAGTAGCACAGGAGCACCACAGGGAACTGTGCTATCCCCTCTGCTCTTCACCCTGTACACCTCAGACTTCTGCTATAACTCGGAACTATGTCACATCCAGAAGTTTGCAGATGACACAGCCATCATGGGGTGTATCAGGGACGACCAAGAAGAGGAGTACAGAGGTCTGGTGATGAACTTTGTAGCCTGGTGCCACACAAACCACCTGCAGCTTAACACCTCAAAAACTAAGGAGTTGGTCATTGACTTTGGGAGGTCCAGACCAAGTCCACGACCAGTTCTGATCAGGGAAGAGGAAGTGGAGGTGGTCAACTCATACAAGTACCTAGGACTGTGGGTGGATAACAAACTGGACTGGACAATTAACACACAGCACCTGTACAGAAAGGGTCAAACCAGACTGTACTTCCTGAGGAGGCTGCGGTCCTTCAACATCTGCAGGAAGCTCCTGTGGATGTTCTACCAGTCTGTGGTTGCCAGTGTCCTCTTTTATGCTGTTGTGTGCTGGGGGAGCAGCACAGCAAAGAGGGACTTATCCAGGCTGGAAAAACTAGTCAGGAAGGCCGGCTCGGTAGTCGGCATGAAGCTGGACTCTCTGTTGACAGTGGCTGAGAAGAGAAGTCTCAACAAACTGCTGTCCATTATGGACAATGTTAGGCACCCTCTGCACACTGTCATAAACAAACAGAGGAGCCTGTTCAGTGACAGGATGCTTCTCCCCAAGTCGAGAACCAGCAGACTTAAAAACTCCTTTGTCCCACACGCCATCAAACTGTTCAACTCCTCACTGAGGGAGAGGAGGAGGAGGGGAAACAGGAGGTCAGAGTAGGACGGGGAGAAACAGGAACAATAAATTGCACCAGACAATCAAACACTCGGACTGTGCAATGGACCACATAACTGTGCAATCTCATGTGCAATACCGCAATATCTATTTGGCTCTTACTTTAGTATGTGTATTTTAAATTTCTCTTATATTGTATTTTTATTGTATTTGTAACTTGTAATATGCTGGTGTACTGCTGCTGGAAACTAGAATTTCCCAGAGGAACCTTCCCGAGGGATTAATAAAGTTCTATCTATCTATCTATCTATCTATCTTCTTTTTCTCACCACGACGCAGGTGAATCTGGCATGACTGTGTTCTTATAATCACGTCGGACACTTTCATTTTCCTTACCTCTGATCTCCAAGCACTCCGACCACCGGGAGAAAGAGAAAGCGTGGCCCGTATGGGGATCGAACCCATGACCTTGGCGTTATTAGCACCACGCTCTAACCAGCTGAGCTAACCGACCAAGCGGCAGAAAAGGCTGGCTACACCACATGCAAAAAGTGCAAAAGAAACGTTTTTGGGCAAGAGTGCGCCTTGGGGCGCAAAACTGAGCCCATGACAGGTCCCACCGAGATTTGAACTCGGATCGCTGGATTCAGAGCCCAGAGTGCTAACCATTACACCATGGAACCAGCGGGTACATCGCAGCCCAAGGAGGAGACGAGCTCCAAGACTCACGTCACGTGCTGCCTGAACCCGGGATTGAACCAGGGACCTTTATATCTTCAGTCTAACGCTCTCCCAACTGAGCTATTCCGGCACAACCGTGAGCTCCACTCTTGCTGTTTTCTGCCTCTTTCTTTGGAGCCCATCTCCCCACCTGAGCCACATGTAGTGAATGTCAACCTGGAGCAGCAGCAAGCTATGAGAAGTGTCCGATTTTAAGCCATAGTACGGTACACGAGTCAGGTGAGAGGCTCTTCTCAAGCTAACACGAGACTGTTGCTCAACAAAGACAATATGTCAGACAGTGGAATGTGTGAGAAAGTGCACAGATGCAAGGATGGGCAAGAAGGCTGTCAGAAGTGTGAAGCTGAGATGCCTCTGTGTAGTTTTTAGCTAGGGGAACTGTAATGAGCCAGCCTCAGGGCTCCGCTTGCCAGGGGTTGAGCGGAAATGTGGAGTACCTGTCTTGAGATAAGACTGAATTAGCTGGAGTTCAGCGCTGAGTGTACAGTTATTAAAAGAGCCACTTTGCATTGGCCGGGAATCGAACCCGGGCCTCCCGTGTGGCAGGCGAGAATTCTACCACTGAACCACCCATGCAAACACACAAGACCGGCTTTCCGCGGAAAGACCGGAAAAATTGCTAAAGCAAAAACGGAGTGATGACAGCTCATTTCACACAACTGTTAAGATCAACGGAGTATTTATAAATTGAAGTGCTTGAAGCACAAGAACTCTGGGACCTTCTAGTGGAAGTGCTGCTTCGGGATGCTTGACAACTCCGTCGACTTTTCCAATAAATGCCTCCAAAAAAGCTCGTTCCATCAGAAACTTGTAAACAACACCAGAAGGCAGCATGGTTTTACAGTGCGGGTTGGATTTTTGTTCAAGAACTACTACGCTCTTTGAGCAAATTGTGTATGTAGACATACACTTTGCCAGTCCACTTGCTGCAGAATTGTCAGCTAAGAGAAATGCGTGTATCCTCCATTTCTTTTTCTCACCACGACGCAGGTGAATCTGGCATGACTGTGTTCTTATAATCACGTCGGACACTTTCATTTTCCTTACCTCTGATCTCCAAGCACTCCGACCACCGGGAGAAAGAGAAAGCGTGGCCCGTATGGGGATCGAACCCATGACCTTGGCGTTATTAGCACCACGCTCTAACCAGCTGAGCTAACCGACCAAGCGGCAAAAAAGGTCGGCTACACCACATGCAAAAAGTGCAAAAGAAACGTTTTTGGGCAAGAGTGCGCCTTGGGGCGCAAAACTGAGCCCATGACAGGTCCCACCGAGATTTGAACTCGGATCGCTGGATTCAGAGCCCAGAGTGCTAACCATTACACCATGGAACCAGCGGGTACATCGCAGCCCAAGGTGGAGACGAGCTCCAAGACTCACGTCACGTGCTGCCAGAACCCGGGATTGAACCAGGGACCTTTATATCTTCAGTCTAACGCTCTCCCAACTGAGCTATTCCGGCACAACCGTGAGCTCCACTCTTGCCGTTTTCTGCCTCTTTCTTTGGAGCCCATCTCCCCACCTGAGCCACATGTAGTGAATGTCAACCTGGAGCAGCAGCAAGCTATGAGAAGTGTCCGATTTTAAGCCATAGTACGGTACACGAGTCAGGTGAGAGGCTCTTCTCAAGCTAACACGAGACTGTTGCTCAACAAAGACAATATGTCAGACAGTGGAATGTGTGAGAAAGTGCACAGATGCAAGGATGGGCAAGAAGGCGGTCAGAAGTGTGAAGCTGAGATGCCTCTGTGTAGTTTTTAGCTAGGGGAACTGTAATGAGCCAGCCTCAGGGCTCCGCTTGCCAGGGGTTGAGCGGAAATGTGGAGTACCTGTCTTGAGATAAGACTGAATTAGCTGGAGTTCAGCGCTGAGTGTACAGTTATTAAAAGAGCCACTTTGCATTGGCCGGGAATCGAACCCGGGCCTCCCGTGTGGCAGGCGAGAATTCTACCACTGAACCACCCATGCAAACACACGATACCGGCTTTCCGCCGAAAGACCGGAAAAATTGCTAAAGCAAAAACGGAGTGATGACAGCTCATTTCACACAACTGTTAAGATCAACGGAGTATTTATAAATTGAAGTGCTTGAAGCACAAGAACTCTGGGACCTTCTAGTGGAAGTGCTGCTTCGGGATGCTTGACAACTCCGTCGACTTTTCCAATAAATGCCTCCAAAAAAGCTCGTTCCATCAGAAACTTGTAAACAACACCAGAAGGCAGCATGGTTTTACAGTGCGGGTTGGATTTTTCTTCAAGAACTACTACGCTCTTTGAGCAAATTGTGTATGTAGACGTACACTTTGCCAGTCCACTTGCTGCAGAATTGTCAGCTAAGAGAAATGCGTGTATCCTCCATTTCTTTTTCTCACCACGACGCAGGTGAATCTGGCACAACTGTGTTCTTATAATCACGTCGGACACTTTCATTTTCCTTACCTCTGATCTCCAAGCACTCCGACCACCGGGAGAAAGAGAAAGCGTGGCCCGTATGGGGATCGAACCCATGACCTTGGCGTTATTAGCACCAAGCTCTAACCAGCTGAGCTAACCGACCAAGCGGCAGAAAAGGTCGGCTACACCACATGCAAAAAGTGCAAAAGAAACGTTTTTGGGCAAGAGTGCGCCTTGGGGCGCAAAACTGAGCCCATGACAGGTCCCACCGAGATTTGAACTCGGATCGCTGGATTCAGAGCCCAGAGTGCTAACCATTACACCATGGAACCAGCTGGTACATCGCAGCCCAAGGCGGAGACGAGCTCCAAGACTCACGTCCCGTGCTGCCAGAACCCGGGATTGAACCAGGGACCTTTAGATCTTCAGTCTAACGCTCTCCCAACTGAGCTATTCCGGCACAACCGTGAGCTCCACTCTTGCCGTTTTCTGCCTCTTTCTTTGGAGCCCATCTCCCCACCTGAGCCACATGCAGTGAATGTCAACCTGGAGCAGCAGCAAGCTATGAGAAGTGTCCGATTTTAAGCCATAGTACGGTACACGAGTCAGGTGAGAGGCTCTTCTCAAGCTAACATGAGACTGTTGCTCAACAAAGACAATATGTCAGACAGTGGAATGTGTGAGAAAGTGCACAGATGCAAGGATGGGCAAGAAGGCGGTCAGAAGTGTGAAGCTGAGATGCCTCTGTGTAGTTTTTAGCTAGGGGAACTGTAATGAGCCAGCCTCAGGGCTCCGCTTGCCAGGGGTTGAGCGGAAATGTGGAGTACCTGTCTTGAGATAAGACTGAATTAGCTGGAGTTCAGCGCTGAGTGTACAGTTATTAAAAGAGCCACTTTGCATTGGCCGGGAATCGAACCCGGGCCTCCCGTGTGGCAGGCGAGAATTCTACCACTGAACCACCCATGCAAACACACGATACCGGCTTTCCGCCGAAAGACCGGAAAAATTGCTAAAGCAAAAACGGAGTGATGACAGCTCATTTCACACAACTGTTAAGATCAACGGAGTATTTATAAATTGAAGTGCTTGAAGCACAAGAACTCTGGGACCTTCTAGTGGAAGTGCTGCTTCGGGATGCTTGACAACTCCGTCGACTTTTCCAATAAATGCCTCCAAAAAAGCTCGTTCCATCAGAAACTTGTAAACAACACCAGAAGGCAGCATGGTTTTACAGTGCGGGTTGGATTTTTCTTCAAGAACTACTACGCTCTTTGAGCAAATTGTGTATGTAGACGTACACTTTGCCAGTCCACTTGCTGCAGAATTGTCAGCTAAGAGAAATGCGTGTATCCTCCATTTCTTTTTCTCACCACGACGCAGGTGAATCTGGCACAACTGTGTTCTTATAATCACGTCGGACACTTTCATTTTCCTTACCTCTGATCTCCAAGCACTCCGACCACCGGGAGAAAGAGAAAGCGTGGCCCGTATGGGGATCGAACCCATGACCTTGGCGTTATTAGCACCAAGCTCTAACCAGCTGAGCTAACCGACCAAGCGGCAGAAAAGGTCGGCTACACCACATGCAAAAAGTGCAAAAGAAACGTTTTTGGGCAAGAGTGCGCCTTGGGGCGCAAAACTGAGCCCATGACAGGTCCCACCGAGATTTGAACTCGGATCGCTGGATTCAGAGCCCAGAGTGCTAACCATTACACCATGGAACCAGCTGGTACATCGCAGCCCAAGGCGGAGACGAGCTCCAAGACTCACGTCCCGTGCTGCCAGAACCCGGGATTGAACCAGGGACCTTTAGATCTTCAGTCTAACGCTCTCCCAACTGAGCTATTCCGGCACAACCGTGAGCTCCACTCTTGCCGTTTTCTGCCTCTTTCTTTGGAGCCCATCTCCCCACCTGAGCCACATGCAGTGAATGTCAACCTGGAGCAGCAGCAAGCTATGAGAAGTGTCCGATTTTAAGCCATAGTACGGTACACGAGTCAGGTGAGAGGCTCTTCTCAAGCTAACATGAGACTGTTGCTCAACAAAGACAATATGTCAGACAGTGGAATGTGTGAGAAAGTGCACAGATGCAAGGATGGGCAAGAAGGCGGTCAGAAGTGTGAAGCTGAGATGCCTCTGTGTAGTTTTTAGCTAGGGGAACTGTAATGAGCCAGCCTCAGGGCTCCGCTTGCCAGGGGTTGAGCGGAAATGTGGAGTACCTGTCTTGAGATAAGACTGAATTAGCTGGAGTTCAGCGCTGAGTGTACAGTTATTAAAAGAGCCACTTTGCATTGGCCGGGAATCGAACCCGGGCCTCCCGTGTGGCAGGCGAGAATTCTACCACTGAACCACCCATGCAAACACACGATACCGGCTTTCCGCCGAAAGACCGGAAAAATTGCTAAAGCAAAAACGGAGTGATGACAGCTCATTTCACACAACTGTTAAGATCAACGGAGTATTTATAAATTGAAGTGCTTGAAGCACAAGAACTCTGGGACCTTCTAGTGGAAGTGCTGCTTCGGGATGCTTGACAACTCCGTCGACTTTTCCAATAAATGCTTCCAAAAAAGCTCGTTCCATCAGAAACTTGTAAACAACACCAGAAGGCAGCATGGTTTTACAGTGCGGGTTGGATTTTTCTTCAAGAACTACTACGCTCTTTGAGCAAATTGTGTATGTAGACGTACACTTTGCCAGTCCACTTGCTGCAGAATTGTCAGCTAAGAGAAATGCGTGTATCCTCCATTTCTTTTTCTCACCACGACGCAGGTGAATCTGGCACGACTGTGTTCTTATCATCACGTTGGACACTTTCATTTTCCCTACCTCTGATCTCCAAGCACTCCGACCACCGGGAGAAAGAGAAAGCGTGGCCCGTATGGGGATCGAACCCATGACCTTGGCATTATTAGCACCACGCTCTAACCAGCTGAGCTAACCGGCCAAGCGGCAAAAAAGGTCGGCTACACCACATGCAAAAAGTGGAAAAGAAACGTTTTTGGGCAAGAGTGCGCCTTGGGGCGCAAAACTGAGCCCATGACAGGTCCCACCGAGATTTGAACTCGGATCGCTGGATTCAGAGCCCAGAGTGCTAACCATTACACCATGGAACCAGCTGGTACATCGCAGCCCAAGGCGGAGACGAGCTCCAAGACTCACGTCACGTGCTGCCAGAACCCGGGATTGAACCAGGGACCTTTAGATCTTCAGTCTAACGCTCTCCCAACTGAGCTATTCCGGCACAACCGTGAGCTCCACTCTTGCCGTTTTCTGCCTCTTTCTTTGGAGCCCATTTCCCCACCTGAGCCACATGCAGTGAATGTCAACCTGGAGCAGCAGCAAGCTATGAGAAGTGTCCGATTTTAAGCCATAGTACGGTACACGAGTCAGGTGAGAGGCTCTTCTCAAGCTAACACGAGACTGTTGCTCAACAAAGACAATATGTCAGACAGTGGAATGTGTGAGAAAGTGCACAGATGCAAGGATGGGCAAGAAGGCGGTCAGAAGTGTGAAGCTGAGATGCCTCTGTGTAGTTTTTAGCTAGGGGAACTGTAATGAGCCAGCCTCAGGGCTCCGCTTGCCAGGGGTTGAGCGGAAATGTGGAGTACCTGTCTTGAGATAAGACTGAATTAGCTGGAGTTCAGCGCTGAGTGTACAGTTATTAAAAGAGCCGCTTTGCGTTGTCCGGGAATCGAACCCGGGCCTCCCGCGCGGGCGGCGAGAATAGTTTAGCTTAACTTCCCTTAACTTTTCCCATTCATTTTCAATGGTAGTGCTTAACAGTACGGATGTAATATTCTTTCGGCCGCTGGTTGATGTTTTGTTGCTGTTTCGACGCCTCCAATGACGTTTTACCCTTATCACTACCGACAGTCGACACAATTGGATTTTGGAAAAGAGCAGCAGAGAGTGAGTAGTATTTCAGTAAATTTGGTGATTCACCTAAAAGAAAAACCGCCCGGTCGAACGGAAAGGACGACTTTCCAAGGTAAACTGAACAGCAATCTTATATTTTCTTAAATATTCCGATGTATTTCACATTCCAAAATCGAACTGGATGCTGTACGTTTTACGGAGCCCCTCGCGAAGCTCTCTGTGTAATGCTGAAGTAGTTATTCACTCGCTCCATAGGTAGCATTGCTTTTGAAATATTTAATAATTAGTATTCAATTTTTAATGCACAATTTAAATAAAAACATGTTTGACTTTGGAAATTAAGGCGGGTACCGTTTATAAGAATTCCACTCATCGTGAGGAATCCAAAAGTATCTTTTATTAGTGGCCCGGTAAAGCAGTACATTTATTAAGCTAGACAGTGTCCATTTATGGAAAACGAGTAATTTGCAGTAAAACGAGCATACACTGGTCAAGTAGAATGAGTCTAGGCAGATGAGACAGAATAAACTGGATTACCGTTTATAAACTAACCTTATATATATAGTGTATTATACATATACTAATTCTGCACGTTCCTATATGCAAGGTACTGTGACGGTAACTTTCCTGTAAGTCATTGATATTTAACTACAACTTTTTTATGCATATTGTTTGCTGGCATTGCCGTTAACTTAGATATTAAAGAATTCCTCACATAATCGTTAAGTATTAAACCTACTAAAGTTGTTCAAACAAACCTTGTTTTAGGTTAAAGCAAGTCAGTTAGAAGCTATTACACTTACTTTGCTACCAAATGGCAAAGGTGTCAGATCACAGAATTCTTGTTTATAATTCCATGCCCTTCTGTGTTTCTTTACGCCTGTCAACTACCACCTGTCAAAAGTGAGGATGAGAATTTGGTTGGGTTTGGAGTCCGTGCTGGTAAGACCTGGAAGGATATTTGGGACAGTAGGGATGATGGGTATGAGGCTGTTATCCTCAAACAACAATGCGTACCAGGCAGCAAAATGTACCGACTACAGCAGTACCTGAGGCTGAAGCACAGCAATCTTCAGATGACACTGGAGGCTTCTGCTCCCTCAAGACCAGCACTTCCAGACACTTCTACTAATCCTCCAGGTTGGCTGACAGTTTCATATATGTGGTTCTGTGCATTGATTATGTCTTTTATTCATATCTATTTTGTTTTATAGAAATAGAGGAAGATGAGGAATTGGAGAGGATGATGCTTTGTTGGTCCCCTTCCAAAACCGAAGGCCCGATGAGTGAGAATCTCATATGCATGCACACACACAAACAGTCACTCTTCAGGATTCAGTATAAATTAAGGAATCAATATTATTTGTGGTTCATTTGTGGTTTTTTCACTTTGCTTTCAGGTTTGCAAGTTGTTGGAGTCCATGATGCTAAAGGTTCTTTCCCTTCAATTATGGAGGATAATTCTGGATGTCATGATCAGAATTTTTCATCCAAGTTCTTTATTATTCATCTTGTTTTGGCCACGTTCAGGCCCGTTTTGATGCCTGTGTTCTGTTTGTTCCATTGTTCAAGACTATGCAGCCAGAGATGACCTGGAGGGAGTTTCAAAAATCTCCTTTTTATGAGGCTGAAAAGCAGCGTTGGTCAGCGGAGAGAAAAAAGTAACACACTACCTGCTACTTCAAGAGCAGCGTTATTTGTAAAAATTGTAAATGTTTTCCATATACACTCTGTCCACTTTATTAAGAACAGCTATTTTGTGTCTGGGCTCATTTTTCACTGACAAATAATGCATGGCAACAGGTGGGTTACAATCAGATTGTAAAAATTGCCGCTGTTAGGTAGGTTTTCTTAAAGAAGTGGCAAGCATAGTTTTTTTTTAAAACAAAAAAAGTAAAGATTGTTTTATATTCTTTATAGTTCAGTATTGTTTGAATATACACTTGCAGCATTTTAACATATGGTTAATATGTTCCTTGTTTGTTCCTGATTCTCTAAGGTCATAAATTATCCCTGAGCATCTCTCAAAGTGTGGGGCAGTTACCCCAATGGCTAAATTCCCCATCGTGACCCTTTCAGATCTGTCCTATTAATCATTCCCTATCCACTGGCTAAATCTCTCTTGTCTCATCACCACCTCAACCAGTGTGGTGAGTCTAAGAAAGTGTTACGGCGTCAGTCAGGAGTTTTGGGCACACCTACCTATAGAATTGTTTCTTTGTACTATTCTTTACATTTTATAATATTTATAAAGACATCATAACTATAAAGTAATACACATGGAATTATGCACTACTCAGAAAAGTTATTTAAAAAAAATAATTTGTTGGGGGGGACAATTCTGTTGGAACTCAGAAGGTTGCCGGTTCAAATCCCAGGGCTGGCCGAGTGATCCCACCATTGGGCCCTTGAGCAAGGCCCTTAACCCCAGCTGCTCCAGGGACTGACTGATCCTGCTTTCTACTTTATACTAGTTTAATGAGGTGGCCTCCTGGAATGCTTTTCCAGCTCTCCTGAAGGAGCCGTCTCATATATGCTGAGCACTCAGCCGATTTTCTTTAACTCTCTGGTCAGACTCCTTGAAAAACATTTCTACTGGGTTTAGCTCAAGTATCCAGGTAATATGACCCAGTCCCTTTGTAGGCAGAGTGGTGTGTCCAAATTACTGACTGGTACTGTATGTCTAACTATCTGACAGTTGTTAAAATGCTGCAGCATCACTGTTAGTATTGTCATAACAATGCTATTTTTAATTATGCTTTTTGTTTTGATTCAGGATTCAATGAGTCATTTGTTAACATGCTACAAAATGCATGCATTAACACTGCTGTTTAAGAAAATTAATCATTTCATCTATTTAATATTTGACATACACTACCGTTCAATTATATACCCTGTGACAAGACTTGATTGGGGTCAGTTTTATCCTACAAAAGGATAATGACCCAAACCAAACCTCCAAAATGTGTTAGCAATATTTAAAGAATAAGCAGTCAGACATACCAGGAGATTGATGCAGAGGACTGCCAGTTGCTGATAATAGGCCTCTATATGTAGATGTGGATAAAATTTTGTGAATTGCATGAAAATGTGTTTTTCTTTGGAAAACAAAGAAATTTGCATGTGATCCCAAACTTTTGAGCGGTAATGTATATCTTGGGGGTGGCATGGTGGTGCAGTGGTTAGCACTGTTGCCTCACACCTCTGGGACCCAGGTTTGAGTCGCCGCCTGTGTCACATGTGTGTGGAGTTTGCATGTTCTCCCCATGTCGTCGTGGGGGGTACTCCGGTTTCCCCCCACAGTCCAAAAACATGCTGAGGCTAATTGGAGTTGCTAAATTGCCCATAGGTGTGCATGTGAGAGTGAATGGTGTGTGAGTGTGCCCTGCGATGGGCTGGCCCCCCATCCTGGGTTGTTCCCTGCCTCGTGCCCATTGCTTCCGGGATAGGCTCCGGACCCCCGTGACCCAGTAGAATAAGCGGTTTGGAAAATGGATGGATGGATGGATGTATATCTTATCATACCCCTGAGTATGAGAACCTGAGTACTTGTCTCTTTCTGTGTAAATAGACTCAATAAACAATACATTTTATTCATAACTGTCTATGTCTGTTTAATTACCACAGCGACATAAATAAATAAATAAATAAAATTGTAACCATAGTTTTAAGCTGTTTATTAAATACATCAATATCAAGAAAACGAAGAATAATGGATGAATGTGATTACAAGAAATGGAGAAATTTGTTCATGCTTTTTTGAAAACATGCCTCAAAATGATTAGCATTTCAATCTAACTTGAAATGTATCAGAAAAAAAATCATTAACGGAGATTTTGCAGCGCCGGGGAGGGTCTCTTCGCTTCGCAAAAAAAATCCTTCAATTTCATTGGCTGCCACTGTGTTATGGCTATACGCGACCGGCCCCCGCGTGACAGGCGGGGATACTCACCACTATACTAACGAGGAAATATACGCGCACTGCTTTTACATATTCAAGATAAACAGCGGATGACTATTAACATTTGCGAGTAATCAATGATTGTACAAAATTTTCTTTCTTACACAAAGAAAATGTTGAGGGCAGAATGAAAAATGATTGTCTGTCTATCTGAACCGATCAGATTGTCTGTCTATCTGAACCGATCAGATTGTCTGTCTATCTGAACCGATCAGATTGTCTGTCTATCTGAACCGATCAGATTGTCTGTCTATCTGAACCGATCAGATTGTCTGTCTATCTGAACCGATCAGATTGTCTGTCTATCTGAACCAATCAGATTGTCTGTCTATCTGAACCAATCAGATTGTCTGTCTATCTGAACCAATCAGATTGTTTTTCTTACACAAAAAATTATTCCGTTTTCAAAACACTTTTGTGCAAGAAATGCTCCCATGAGCCTGTGTTTAGTGCCTACAGAGGTCTTCTTTTTGCCACTGGTACAGGAGAGTACGGGTCCCACCTTGCCACAGCCAGGCACCTCCACGCCATCGACGGGCCGCGGAATCTCGATGGAGCACACGTTGCCGTACTTGCAACACTCTTCCCGGATGTCCTCCAGGATCTCCTCGTAGTCCTCGTCGTCCACCAGCTCCTCGGGCATGACCATGTTGAGGAGGCACAGCACCTCCGTGGGCATGCCGGAGCTCTGCAGCCGCTGCAGCCCTGGAACCTGCAGCGTCACCGGCGTCTCGATGATGGCCGTCTGTCCCGGGGGGCGACAAGAGTGTCAGATACCCCCTGATCGTCCAATCGTCTCGAGTAACAGCGAGAAATTTACATGGACCCAAATAAACCCAAGAAATAGGGGCATTAAGCTTCCTGGGAGGCACCCAGGAACCAAGTTGGGTTTAGGACATCAGAAAGGCGGCAGCCGAGGGCAAATACTCACAGCGTTGGCATTCTTAGCCCCCACGCTTGCCCGCTGGACGATGAGCTTCTTGTCTCCGAGCTGCATGCCATTGAGTCCAGCCACGGCCTGCGGGATGCATCCCACACAAGCGTCAGCAATTCCATCCGGAAGCCCCGAGTCACCCCAGACCTTCCAGCTGCTGCCCCACCTCGCGCACCTGGTCAGTGGCACTGATGTCCACGTATTCACAGAAAGCGTAACCCTTAGACAGTGACGTGGCACTGTCCTTCACAAGGTTGAAGGCCTTAAGAGGTCCGAACGACGTCAAGAGTTCCTTCACCTGGGCAAGAGGAGGAGACGCGGGGGGGCGATTAGCCCGACAGTCCAGGCACGGCGCCTCGCTAGAAATGCTAATCTTAACTGTGGGAGAAGCAGCATGTTAAACTTTGCAAAACGACATGAGGAAACAGTGAAGACATCAGGAAAATGGCTTTATGACAAGTGGCTCGACATTACGGTGCAACACTAGAGCTCAAAGCCCCCTGTGCCCTTTCTGCATGACTTACTTACTGGGAGCGTACAAAAGTAACTATTTTGATTCTTGTCAATGAATGATAACACAGATTCCCCCCCCCCCATCCTACAGCATATACAACACAACTGAATTCCTAATCAAGTTCTCTGATAATTCCAACTACGAATTTTGAAATATGGACCGAGTTGCATCTGATTTTAAGGGCCACAATAATTAAGCTAGATGGTATATAAAAAAAAAACTAAATAAAAACAGCTAATTATATGTTAAGTGTTCCATGTATACAATGTGGAGGGGGGGGGGCGACTCGGCAGAACACAAACCCAGCCGAATCACTGACTTCCTGTTCTTAAAACCAAGAACCACATTGGTGCAGTTAATTAGAGGGACAAAGCCTACAGGAGATAAACTCACAGGTAAAGCTAAGAGCCGCCACAGGGTCCTGCTAAAGGGGCCACGGCTTGAAGCCAAACAGGACGAAATAGCTCTGCTAACATCATTCCTCACTTATTCTACAGGAATCTACTGTAAAGCCGCATTAACCACTGACTTCAGAAAGGAGTCACCTGGGACACTGGCAGCCACAAGAGGGCGCTACCTCCTACCTTCTCTTAGGGGCAAAAAAAAAAAAAAAATCAAATTTATACCCTGTGATCAGCATAATAAGTCTCTCCCCAGCCTTCAACCCCCAAAAAAAGGACCCCATATGCTTAAGAGCACTCCAGGACAGAGCCCCCCCACAGGGGCAGGCCGTCGACAGGGAGGATATCCGTGCAAGGGACGGAATGTCTTACTTGCCTTGTGTTACATGTTGGCATGGCAGCAGTAGGTCAGTACTACTGAACAAATTATGAGCGAAGACTTAACGATCTTACAGGCCCCTAGCTGGGGACAAAGTGGGGAACAAAAATGAAAGAGCTGTAAGTATCAAAGCGGTAGCAGGGACTGCAAAAAAAATGTAAACACCAGGATACAAGCAGCGGTTTCCATTTCACCTGTCTATGGCACATTTACTGGCTTTGACATGAAATACATTAACAGTTCTGCTGGATTCAAACTCTCTCCCCCCAGTGCTGCTTTGGTACAGCCTTCCTCTTGACTTGGATTACATGTGACTCACACTGGATAAGAAAGATTACGATGACAATCCGAAAAGGAGGAAAAAAATCAAAGAAAAACAAACTGACTGCACTTCTCACTTACCTTTCACTGAAACCGCGATCACTATCTTGTGGGCTGAGTCTTGCCATTTTTAACAGTTTAGGCTAAAGTGAGTGGGACACCGGAGCTCAAAATGTTACAATGCAGGGGTGGACGCAAAACGTTTTGCGATTAACTTTTGCAAAATAAATAGGTAAACTATTAAATGCCTGTATGGATTATGTCTATAATGGGCCGATTTCAGTGGGGTGGCGATATAGGAAGAAAAAAAAAAATCATAAAAGATGCTAATGAGAAGTAGAAAATGTCTAAAATGTGACCCTTTCAACACTTTCAGAGTAAGACGACCTCATCTGTGCATGTTGTTATGGTAATATTATCCATCACTGACGTCATAACAGAATAGGGCATGGGGCACGATGTGAAAACTCCAGTGAAGCTGATAATCGTTCACCGGGAAAAAGGTCCGAAGTATTTTCTGCCTTTCGAGCGACACAGCAATGTAGGGAACGATTCTTCCGCAGCTCCCCATCGCTGTTAACGGGATGTGAAGTCATCGTTCTCAGTGTGCGGACATGGACGTGAGACACGGCACGTCTGCGAATACTGAAGCGTTTGGGGACTTGGTCGATCTCCCCCACATTTCAAGCACAGTCTATGGTAGTGTTTCCCAGCCCAGTCCTCGGGGGTACCCCCCCGGTCAGTCCACGTTTTTGCTTCCTCTCAGCGCACCTGTACCAGGTATTCGGTGTTCCTGATTGGCTGGGAGCTAGGAGGGAGCGAAAATGTGGACAGTCGGCGGTTCCCCGAGGACTGGGATTGGGCAAACACAGGTGTACGGCAATGTGGAGGTATTCGTCAGTTAGGTGACGCGCAGATGACTCGATTTTAAATTTTCATGCAGCAAAACGACGCGGCTGATTCATCCGACTAACACTCAGCAATTAACCCGATATACAAATATTCCAGGGTACCCAGCAACAGGCAGCACAGGGACTGGCTACGTGACTGGTTTGGCAAGCCGCCAGCTGTAAGGCACGTTTCCCAAAGCCTTTGTTGCTAATAAGGTTATTTGCTAACAACATTAGCAACTTACAACTGAATGGTTCCAACTATGCAAGTCGATAACATGAGGTTTTGGGAAACGTACCTTTTACATTAGCGGGGTCTCAATATCTTCATAATTTACAGCTGGATAAACAATGAGCGTAATGTAACTGTCAACTCATTACCTACATGTCTAATAAATGTTTAATAAATCCCATGAATATCTTTAAAAAAAAAAAAAAAAAAACTCAAATGTGCGGCTATTTTCAGCAGCTAGCTTTAAACATGATGCTGACATTTGACCCCCCAGTATCTTGTAATGAATTTTAAGCGGTGAGGTAACTTTGACAGGCTTTCTTTTCCTACTAATCAGTTACACAGAGACGAGTGTTTATTTTATGTATGTATGTATGTGCGTGCGCGTGCGTGCGTGCGTGCGTGCGTGTGTGTGCATGCCTGCTTGAGTTCCACGTGCAGCAGTGGGACAGAAACACAGGAGGGTTGTGGGTCGGCTCCCCGGCGACAGAGACTGAGGGCGGGGTACCTGATCGTCACTGAGATAGTTGGGCAGGCCTCCGACAAAGAGCTTGTGTGGCGAGTCTGGAACCACGGTGGAGACGACCCCTGCAGACAGAGCGGCACGGCGCCCAAAGCCGGCCGATCACAGCAAACCGTCAACATGCCGGATAATGACCACGAGCAAACGGCGCGAGTGAAATAAGCCAACTTCAAATCAGTATGACGTCGTTATCTTCTATATAATATCAGATAAATGTAACTCCAGCAAAAAAATACCTAAATACTGGGGCAGTTTGACGACTGTTTTTTGTCTCTCCCATCTTGCTCTCCATGGGAGATGCTGACACATGCAGCACCAGTCAAAAGTATGGACACACCTGCTCTTAATGCATTTGTCTCTATTTTAGCTGTTATTCACCTTATAGTAAAAGGCCTTTGGGCATGGAAGTTATGCATATGAAGTACTGCAAAGACAAAATTTTTGTCTCTTCAAAATAGGAGCCATTGGCTTCGATGACAGCATTGCGGACTCAACCAGCTAACATATGTACCCACCTGGACCGTTTCTCCAACAGTCCTCGAGTTTCCACAAGTTCTGCGCGCAAGCTGGCTACCTTACTCTTACTCTCATCCAACTGATCCCAAACCAGCTCTATAGAGTTTAGGTTGGGGGGCTGTGGGGACCATCTCTTTCCTAGTTCACAAGGTAATAAGCTACTTGCATAACCTTCAAGGTGGGCTTTGGGTCATTATCTTGCTGAAAAACAAGTCATTTTCAGTAGGTGTGTCCAGAATTTTTGACTAGAATAGGAGCCAGCAACCCTAGAACAATTTGGGGGTTAGGGTCCTTGCTCAAGGGCCCAGTGGTGAAATCACTCTGCCAACCCTGGTATTTGAACCAGCAACCTTCTTTTCATGGGCAAACATCACAGAGCCACACAGCCTATGTTAACAGTAAGAAGTGAGTGACTGAGCTGTGTGTGTGTGTGTGTGGCTCAGCTGGTTAGGATGCCAGCGTTATCATCAGAAGATCACTGGTTCACATCACTGGTGATCACACCACTGGGCCGGCGAGTTTGCTCTAGGGACAGGCTGACCCTGATTTCTCAAAAAAAAAAAAAAAAAAAAAAAAAACATTCTTCACTTTGGATAAAACTGTCTGCTAAATATTTACAACATTAAGTAAATAAAAGTGAAAGTCTCCCTCTTTATATGACAAGACATCCGCAGCTTGCGAAGGACAGTCAGTCCGTAACGAGTACAAAAAACTGGCCTTGCCGATCGGCTCTTCAAAGGTAAATAAAGATTAAGGTTATGACGGCGACAAGCAAAACGGACCTGGTACGTGGAAGGCGGGCTGCTCTGAGATGCCAGGCAGGGGGGCGATAGTCGTGGGGCCGCCTGATTTTTAACGACTGACCCTGGAAAATGATGCCGTCGAAGGCCATTGCCTGCGTGGTCTCATCCACGGACCGAAACTAGGGCAGAACGAAGAACGTCGTTAATCAGGGAAGGCTGCGGTCTCCGCCTGGACACAGCAGCCATTAGGCAGGAAAGACTCTTACTTCAAGGAAGGCAAAGTTCTTGTCCTGGTTTATCTGAACAGCGAGGACGGGATTGGTGGGACCTTGACATAAGCCAGCCAATCGCATCTGGGTATTGAAGAAATCCGCCATGGCCTCCTAAAAAGACAGGCAGACACACTGAATGAAGACAGGCAGACGTCTGAAGACATCAAAACAGGCAAACGAGAAAAAAAATGACTGACAAGTCTAGTACATTTATCTATTTATTTTGCGGACACTTTCATCCAAAGCAACATACATTTCATTGAAGAAGCAGGACCAGACAGTTCCTAGAGCAAATAGTGCTTAAGGGCTGCGCTCGGGGGCCCAATGGTGAAATCACTCTGCTGCCCAAGGGATTTGAACCAACAACCTTCTTGTGACCGGCTCAGTGTCCTAACTCACTGAGCTACACATGACACCAGGATGCATGACAGAAGGCAACGCGGGACTTTGCCTGGACTCACCTCCGTCAGGCCGAAGGGGATGTTGCCGACATAAAGCCGCCTGGCCTGCCGGGTCATCTGGCTGCCGACCATCGGCACCTGGGTGGGCGTCACTGCCACGCCGCTGGTGGTGGATGTTGCCAGTAAAGCTATCGTGGGGATCTGCCCTGCAGCTGTGGGGAGGAGAAAGGGCTTCAAGACCCCAACCAGGGACGGCCAGAACATCCGGATCGTCGCCTTCATTTGCTTCTAACCCCTAGGTTTAAGCTCTCTTCACACTGTCTGAAATCATCCCAAGTGTTATTCCCTCTTTGACCAGCAGGGGGGGAGGAGGGCACTCCAGAATAAATGCTTTCATTGCAACCAATATACCATAACCTTGCAATACTGAACTAGCACACATGGAAGCGTCGCATCCATACCTTGCATTGCCTTGTACTGCATGGGGGTGATGTGCTCGAATCCCGGAGGGGGAACATCCCAGTACTTGTATGTCCTTTTCTTACGGCTTCTCCGAGAAGAGTAGCTGCCCAAACACAAAACAGAAGGTTGTTTTCCCCAAACAATACAGTGTAAACACTCAGAATCTGGCAAAAACAAACAGATGGCAGAATGTTTACATTTAACTTTGGATCGCAGGCAGTTTAAGGTCATGAGGGTGTGACCATGCGCCACTTTTTAGGCTGGCTTTGAGGTCCCATCGCTATGGCGGGGGCTACTTATAAACGCCAGTTAAAATTTAATATGGGTACAGTCCCCCTTCCCACCATGAAGAAACCAATTGGTTGATTGTGAAAGAAACTTGTTAAGAGGCCTCAAACCAAGCTAGATATCAGCTTCAGTGCCTGTAACCGGGACCGTGAGGGGGGGTACCTGTGCTTCTTGTGCTCGCGTGAGCTGCTCCGTCGGTCACGACCCTTGCGGTCGCGGCTGCTGCTGCGCTTCTCGTGACTCCGCCCCCTGGAGTCCTTGCTCCAGCGGCGGTGCTTCTCGCCACGGCTCAGAGACCGGCTGCGGCTACGCTTCTTGTGTCGCTCCTTCTCCCGCTCTGGGGGACGACACCGTGGTACCAGTGAGACGGTGGGCGGAGCGACATGACTGCCCCCCTACCATCCATTTCGATAAATCCAAGATGTGTAACTCAGAGGGATTATGAATGTGTGTCCGGATGGTTGTGGGTTTGAAGCCCATGAGTCACAGAGTAATCATATTACCAACTTCCCTGGGGTGCTGGATGCTGACTGACCCAGCGCTATGCCTTAAAAGTCACTTACGGAGACCAAGATGTGGTACGGGGTCTAACTCCCCAGTTTCCTCACCAGAATGAAGCACCTCCATTCAATTCACATATTCAATCACACCCTCCTGAAACAAACACACCCATCTCTCAATGGCTAATAATTTCAAGGGCACAAGGACATCCCCTTGAATGTCAGTCTGTTGTGAAACAATAAAAACATAACCAGACTAATTAATGATATAGGAGCACAGTGGTGAGTACAGTTGCCTCACGCCTCCGAGTCTGGAGGCCTGAATTTTGCCTCTGCTCTCTGTATGGGGAATTTGCCTGGAATAGGCTCCAGGGGAGCCTGACTAAGATAACTGGTTGGACGATGGATGGGTAATTAATATCGTTTCAATCTGACAGACAGCACTTTATTAAACTAGCAATAAAATATCACCTTTCTATCCCAGCAGGTCCTTCATATAGAAGCTTAAATAAATCCCTGAAGGTGCAGTTTTCAGTGAAGCATTTAAACGCAGGTGCTGCTCGAGGAATCAGCTTCATGCATCAGTTATAACAGCGTTACGGTAATGCACCGCTGCAAAAGTACAGACACGGAGCGGCCAATGCATCTTACGTAAATCGGTAATAACCAATTACCGCAATCGCAGGCATAGTCAGAGCGCAGATATGAATGACTGGAACTGCTAGTTTATCAAACACGGCGGCACTTAGTGCTCGTCTAGCCGAATCAGGTCGTTTCGAAGGACATTTTAGTGATTTAGTGATAAGGAGCTGATATGACAAGATTGCCATTTGATAGGTACATAAATCAATCCTACTTTCGACTCCGTTGTAACGCATGTTGCATATTTCAGTTGCGTTAGTATGGCTTAAGTTTATTCAGTTTACTGGATTCTCTGCACTTTAATGAAGTTATATGTGTATTGTTATATAACTGTACATCATTGTTAGTTACTGCTATCCGCTGTAAAGGTAGATACAGGTGCAAGACTTTGCAATAACGACCTAAAAGCAGTTGTTATGATTCCAGGGAACGCGGCTGATTTTTAGAGTCTATACATCATGAAGAAACGGCGATCGTGTGAGAAAGACTTATTCTGTACGGATGACAGGGCCAGCATTTCGGACCCAAGGGAAAGGCTATTGTGCATCGGAAAGAGACAAAATCATATCATTATATAGAAAACTCGTCGTAGTATTTAAAAACCAAGTAACTAACACTGTTATTAAGTGCGGACTTTAAATCAAGTGGTCGCGGTCGTTTTTATTTGCATAAAACTTTAAACGTGATCTTGAAAATATAACGCTTGCAACAAACATCCATGCATAGTGTGTTACTGCGAATGAAAATACGCGGGTCGCAATTTATGATCCAAGTGTATAATGGTAAATAATTAAATAAATAAAACCGCAGGCTTTCACATCGAGTGCACCCCAATAACGTTTCATTGAAATGTCCATGTTATGTACGCCGGGCACTGATGGATGCAGGCCTAGCGATCTCTATAACAATGCCAAGCAAAGAATGTCACTGATTTACCAAAGCGGTCAGTTTTCGGGGATCCTGCGGCAGCTGGGAGAAGAAGAATCGGGCAGGTTTCAGAATCGGCGAGCACTCGGATAAAAGGCACCGATTTCCCAGCCGCGCTTTTCTTTTCGGAACCAGCAGAAGTGCCCTCCGCACCATCCTCGGCGCTAGGACACGCCGGCCACTTTATTACCCTAAAACAGGGAGCATACACCGATCTTCAAAGCCAAACTTACCTTGCCGATTTTCGCTTAACTGCTTCTCAAACTCATCGAAATCGGACATTTTTCAGTCCGTACTAAAGACGTATTGCAAAATAAGCAGAGGTCCAACAGTAGGCCTTTGAATGGGCTACAGGCTGCATTGGGTTCTGCTGCTTTTTCTTCCGAGTCGCCTGCCCCTCCTCCCCCGAAGTCATCGGCTCTTCCTCGGTTGTATCACACACAGGTTCGGAAACATTCGATGCGCATTACCGTCCCCTCCTGCACTGGAGGGTTAAGGACAACGTGATTATATCGAACCAAAATTGAAATGTGCAAGTTGACTTTCCTAGTTATACGTCTTCATTTTTATTCTGGGTTTAACAACCATGAGTTTATGACGTATTTTACATGATTAGTTGGCGACTGGACCTTATTGTTTATATCTCTTATTAAGGATCCATCCATCCATACATCAATTATCAAAACTACACACTTACAATCCGAGTCTAGTTTCATATGCTGCGCTGCTGAGCGACCCGCAGAATATTATGCATGAGTACAAGTCACAAGCCCCGTTTCCACTAACACGGGGCCGGTTCTAGCTTGGTGCCTTTTGAGACCGAGGCAAAAAGATGCAGAAATGTGTTTTTCTTTGGAAAACAAAGAAATTTGCATGTGATCCCAAACTTTTGAGCGGTAATGTATATCTTGGGGGTGGCATGGTGGTGCAGTGGTTAGCACTGTTGCCTCACACCTCTGGGACCCAGGTTTGAGTCGCCGCCTGTGTCACATGTGTGTGGAGTTTGCATGTTCTCCCCATGTCGTCGTGGGGGGTACTCCGGTTTCCCCCCACAGTCCAAAAACATGCTGAGGCTAATTGGAGTTGCTAAATTGCCCATAGGTGTGCATGTGAGAGTGAATGGTGTGTGAGTGTGCCCTGCGATGGGCTGGCCCCCCATCCTGGGTTGTTCCCTGCCTCGTGCCCATTGCTTCCGGGATAGGCTCCGGACCCCCGTGACTCAGTAGAATAAGCGGTTTGGAAAATGGATGGATGGATGGATGTATATCTTATCATACCCCTGAGTATGAGAACCTGAGTACTTGTCTCTTTCTGTGTAAATAGACTCAATAAACAATACATTTTATTCATAACTGTCTATGTCTGTTTAATTACCACAGCGACATAAATAAATAAATAAATAAAATTGTAACCATAGTTTTAAGCTGTTTATTAAATACATCAATATCAAGAAAACGAAGAATAATGGATGAATGTGATTACAAGAAATGGAGAAATTTGTTCATGCTTTTTTGAAAACATGCCTCAAAATGATTAGCATTTCAATCTAACTTGAAATGTATCAGAAAAAAAATCATTAACGGAGATTTTGCAGCGCCGGGGAGGGTCTCTTCGCTTCGCAAAAAAAATCCTTCAATTTCATTGGCTGCCACTGTGTTATGGCTATACGCGACCGGCCCCCGTGTGGCAGGCGAGAATTCTACCACTGAACCACCCATGCAAACACACGATACCGGCTTTCCGCCGAAAGACCGGAAAAATTGCTAAAGCAAAAACGGAGTGATGACAGCTCATTTCACACAACTGTTAAGATCAACGGAGTATTTATAAATTGAAGTGCTTGAAGCACAAGAACTCTGGGACCTTCTAGTGGAAGTGCTGCTTCGGGATGCTTGACAACTCCGTCGACTTTTCCAATAAATGCCTCCAAAAAACCTCGTTCCATCAGAAAGTTGTAAACAACACCAGAAGGCAGCATGGTTTTACAGTGCGGGTTGGATTTTTCTTCAAGAACTACTACGCTCTTTGAGCAAATTGTGTATGTAGACGTACACTTTGCCAGTCCACTTGCTGCAGAATTGTCAGCTAAGAGAAATGCATGTATCCTCCATTTCTTTTTCTCACTACGACGCAGGTGAATATGGCACGACTGTGTTCTTATAATCACGTCGGACACTTTCATTTTCCTTACCTCTGATCTCCAAGCACTCCGACCACCGGGAGAAAGAGAAAGTGTGGCCCGTACAGGGATCGAACCCATGACCTTGGCGTTATTAGCACCATGCTCTAACCAGCTGAGCTAACCGGCCAAGCGGCAGAAAAGGTCGGCTACACCACATGCAAAAAGTGCAAAAGAAACGTTTTTGGGCAAGAGTGCGCCTTGGGGCGCAAAACTGAGCCCATGACAGGTCCCACCGAGATTTGAACTCGGATCGCTGGATTCAGAGCCCAGAATGCTAACCATTACACCATGGAACCAGCGGGTACATCGCAGCCCAAGGCGGAGACGAGCTCCAAGACTCACGTCACGTGCTGCCAGAACCCGGGATTGAACCAGGGACCTTTAGATCTTCAGTCTAACGCTCTCCCAACTGAGCTATTCCGGCACAACCGTGAGCTCCACTCTTGCCGTTTTCTGCCTCTTTCTTTGGAGCCCATCTCCCCACCTGAGCCACATGCAGTGAATGTCAACCTGGAGCAGCAGCAAGCTATGAGAAGTGTCCGATTTTAAGCCATAGTACGGTACACGAGTCAGGTGAGAGGCTCTTCTCAAGCTAACACGAGACTGTTGCTCAACAAAGACAATATGTCAGACAGTGGAATGTGTGAGAAAGTGCACAGATGCAAGGATGGGCAAGAAGGCGGTCAGAAGTGTGAAGCTGAGATGCCTCTGTGTAGTTTTTAGCTAGGGGAACTGTAATGAGCCAGCCTCAGGGCTCCGCTTGCCAGGGGTTGAGCGGAAATGTGGAGTACCTGTCTTGAGATAAGACTGAATTAGCTGGAGTTCAGCGCTGAGTGTACAGTTATTAAAAGAGCCGCTTTGCATTGGCCGGGAATGGAACCCGGGCCTCCCGCGTGGCAGGCGAGAATTCTACCACTGAACCACCCATGCAAACACACGAGACCAGCTTTCCGCCGAAAGACCGGAAAAATTGCTAAAGCAAAAACGGAGTGATGACAGCTCATTTCACACAACTGTTAAGATCAACGGAGTATTTATAAATTGAAGTGCTTGAAGCACAAGAACTCTGGGACCTTCTAGTGGAAGTGCTGCTTCGGGATGCTTGACAACTCCGTCGACTTTTCCAATAAATGCCTCCAAAAAAGCTCGTTCCATCAGAAAGTTGTAAACAACATCAGAAGGCAGCATGGTTTTACAGTGCGGGTTGGATTTTTCTTCAAGAACTACTACGCTCTTTGAGCAAATTGTGTATGTAGACGTACACTTTGCCAGTCCACTTGCTGCAGAATTGTCAGCTAAGAGAAATGCGTGTATCCTCCATTTCTTTTTCTCACCACGACGCAGGTGAATCTGGCACGACTGTGTTCTTATCATCACGTCGGACACTTTCATTTTCCCTACCTCTGATCTCCAAGCACTCCGACCACCGGGAGAAAGAGAAAGCGTGGCCCGTATGGGGATCGCACCCATGACCTTGGCGTTATTAGCACCACGCTCTAACCAGCTGAGCTAACCGGCCAAGCGGCAGAAAAGGTCGGCTACACCACATGCAAAAAGTGCAAAAGAAACGTTTTTGGGCAAGAGTGCGCCTTGGGGCGCAAAACTGAGCCCATGACAGGTCCCACCGAGATTTGAACTCGGATCGCTGGATTCAGAGCCCAGAGTGCTAACCATTACACCATGGAACCAGCGGGTACATCGCAGCCCAAGGCGGAGACGAGCTCCAAGACTCACGTCACGTGCTGCCAGAACCTGGGATTGAACCAGGGACCTTTAGATCTTCAGTCTAACGCTCTCCCAACTGAGCTATTCCGGCAGAACCGAGAGCTCCACTCTTGCCGTTTTCTGCCTCTTTCTTTGGAGCCCATCTCCCCACCTGAGCCACATGCAGTGAATGTCAACCTGGAGCAGCAGCAAGCTATGAGAAGTGTCCGATTTTAAGCCATAGTACGGTACACGAGTCAGGTGAGAGGCTCTTCTCAAGCTAACACGAGACTGTTGCTCAACAAAGACAATATGTCAGACAGTGGAATGTGTGAGAAAGTGCACAGATGCAAGGATGGGCAAGAAGGCGGTCAGAAGTGTGAAGCTGAGATGCCTCTGTGTAGTTTTTAGCTAGGGGAACTGTAATGAGCCAGCCTCAGGGCTCCGCTTGCCAGGGGTTGAGCGGAAATGTGGAGTACCTGTCTTGAGATAAGACTGAATTAGCTGGAGTTCAGCGCTGAGTGTACAGTTATTAAAAGAGCCACTTTGCATTGGCCGGGAATCGAACCCGGGCCTCCCGCGTGGCAGGTGAGAATTCTACCACTGAACCACCCATGCAAACACACGAGACCAGCTTTCCGCCGAAAAACCGGAAAAATTGCTAAAGCAAAAACGGAGTGATGACAGCTCATTTCACACAACTGTTAAGATCAACGGAGTATTTATAAATTGAAGTGCTTGAAGCACAAGAACTCTGGGACCTTCTAGTGGAAGTGCTGCTTCGGGATGCTTGACAACTCCGTCGACTTTTCCAATAAATGCCTCCAAAAAAGCTTGTTCCATCAGAAAGTTGTAAACAACATCAGAAGGCAGCATGGTTTTACAGTGCGGGTTGGATTTTTCTTCAAGAACTACTACGCTCTTTGAGCAAATTGTGTATGTAGACGTACACTTTGCCAGTCCACTTGCTGCAGAATTGTCAGCTAAGAGAAATGCGTGTATCCTCCATTTCTTTTTCTCACCACGACGCAGGTGAATCTGGCACGACTGTGTTCTTATCATCACATCGGACACTTTCATTTTCCTTACCTCTGATCTCCAAGCACTCCGACCACCGGGAGAAAGAGAAAGCGTGGCCCGTACGGGGATCGAACCCATGATCTTGGCGTTATTAGCACCACGCTCTAACCAGCTGAGCTAACCGGCCAAGCGGCAGAAAAGGTCGGCTACACCACATGCAAAAAGTGCAAAAGAAACGTTTTTGGGCAAGAGTGCGCCTTGGGGCGCAAAACTGAGCCCATGACAGGTCCCACCGAGATTTGAACTCGGATCGCTGGATTCAGAGCCCAGAGTGCTAACCATTACACCATGGAACCAGCGGGTACATCGCAGCCCAAGGCGGAGACGAGCTCCAAGACTCACGTCACGTGCTGCCAGAACCTGGGATTGAACCAGGGACCTTTAGATCTTCAGTCTAACGCTCTCCCAACTGAGCTATTCCGGCAGAACCGAGAGCTCCACTCTTGCCGTTTTCTGCCTCTTTCTTTGGAGCCCATCTCCCCACCTGAGCCACATGCAGTGAATGTCAACCTGGAGCAGCAGCAAGCTATGAGAAGTGTCCGATTTTAAGCCATAGTACGGTACACGAGTCAGGTGAGAGGCTCTTCTCAAGCTAACACGAGACTGTTGCTCAACAAAGACAATATGTCAGACAGTGGAATGTGTGAGAAAGTGCACAGATGCAAGGATGGGCAAGAAGGCGGTCAGAAGTGTGAAGCTGAGATGCCTCTGTGTAGTTTTTAGCTAGGGGAACTGTAATGAGCCAGCCTCAGGGCTCCGCTTGCCAGGGGTTGAGCGGAAATGTGGAGTACCTGTCTTGAGATAAGACTGAATTAGCTGGAGTTCAGCGCTGAGTGTACAGTTATTAAAAGAGCCACTTTGCATTGGCCGGGAATCGAACCCGGGCCTCCCGCGTGGCAGGTGAGAATTCTACCACTGAACCACCCATGCAAACACACGAGACCAGCTTTCCGCCGAAAGACCGGAAAAATTGCTAAAGCAAAAACGGAGTGATGACAGCTCATTTCACACAACTGTTAAGATCAACGGAGTATTTATAAATTGAAGTGCTTGAAGCACAAGAACTCTGGGACCTTCTAGTGGAAGTGCTGCTTCGGGATGCTTGACAACTCCGTCGACTTTTCCAATAAATGCCTCCAAAAAAGCTCGTTCCATCAGAAAGTTGTAAACAACACCAGAAGGCAGCATGGTTTTACAGTGCGGGTTGGATTTTTCTTCAAGAACTACTACGCTCTTTGAGCAAATTGTGTATGTAGACGTACACTTTGCCAGTCCACTTGCTGCAGAATTGTCAGCTAAGAGAAATGCGTGTATCCTCCATTTCTTTTTCTCACCACGACGCAGGTGAATCTGGCACGACTGTGTTCTTATCATCACATCGGACACTTTCATTTTCCTTACCTCTGATCTCCAAGCACTCCGACCACCGGGAGAAAGAGAAAGCGTGGCCCGTACGGGGATCGAACCCATGACCTTGGCGTTATTAGCACCACGCTCTAACCAGCTGAGCTAACCGGCCAAGCGGCAGAAAAGGTCGGCTACACCACATGCAAAAAGTGCAAAAGAAACGTTTTTGGGCAAGAGTGCGCCTTGGGGCGCAAAACTGAGCCCATGACAGGTCCCACCGAGATTTGAACTCGGATCGCTGGATTCAGAGCCCAGAGTGCTAACCATTACACCATGGAACCAGCGGGTACATCGCAGCCCAAGGCGGAGACGAGCTCCAAGACTCACGTCACGTGCTGCCAGAACCTGGGATTGAACCAGGGACCTTTAGATCTTCAGTCTAACGCTCTCCCAACTGAGCTATTCCGGCAGAACCGAGAGCTCCACTCTTGCCGTTTTCTGCCTCTTTCTTTGGAGCCCATCTCCCCACCTGAGCCACATGCAGTGAATGTCAACCTGGAGCAGCAGCAAGCTATGAGAAGTGTCCGATTTTAAGCCATAGTACGGTACACGAGTCAGGTGAGAGGCTCTTCTCAAGCTAACACGAGACTGTTGCTCAACAAAGACAATATGTCAGACAGTGGAATGTGTGAGAAAGTGCACAGATGCAAGGATGGGCAAGAAGGCGGTCAGAAGTGTGAAGCTGAGATGCCTCTGTGTAGTTTTTAGCTAGGGGAACTGTAATGAGCCAGCCTCAGGGCTCCGCTTGCCAGGGGTTGAGCGGAAATGTGGAGTACCTGTCTTGAGATAAGACTGAATTAGCTGGAGTTCAGCGCTGAGTGTACAGTTATTAAAAGAGCCGCTTTGCATTGGCCGGGAATCGAACCCGGGCCTCCCGCGTGGCAGGCGAGAATTCTACCACTGAACCACCCATGCAAACACACGAGACCGGCTTTCCGCGGAAAGACCGGAAAAATTGCTAAAGCAAAAACGGAGTGATGACAGCTCATTTCACACAACTGTTAAGATCAACGGAGTATTTATAAATTGAAGTGATTGAAGCACAAGAACTCTGGGACCTTCTAGTGGAAGTGCTGCTTCGGGATGCTTGACAACTCCGTCGACTTTTCCAATAAATGCCTCCAAAAAAGCTCGTTCCATCAGAAAGTTGTAAACAACATCAGAAGGCAGCATGGTTTTACAGTGCGGGTTGGATTTTTCTTCAAGAACTACTACGCTCTTTGAGCAAATTGTGTATGTAGACGTACACTTTGCCAGTCCACTTGCTGCAGAATTGTCAGCTAAGAGAAATGCGTGTATCCTCCATTTCTTTTTCTCACCACGACGCAGGTGAATCTGGCACGACTGTGTTCTTATCATCACATCGGACACTTTCATTTTCCTTACCTCTGATCTCCAAGCACTCCGACCACCGGGAGAAAGAGAAAGCGTGGCCCGTACGGGGATCGAACCCATGACCTTGGCGTTATTAGCACCACGCTCTAACCAGCTGAGCTAACCGGCCAAGCGGCAGAAAAGGTCGGCTACACCACATGCAAAAAGTGCAAAAGAAACGTTTTTGGGCAAGAGTGCGCCTTGGGGCGCAAAACTGAGCCCATGACAGGTCTCACCGAGATTTGAACTCAGATCGCTGGATTCAGAGCCCAGAGTGCTAACCATTACACCATGGAACCAGCGGGTAAATTGCAGCCCAAGGCGGAGACGAGCTCCAAGACTCACGTCACGTGCTGCCAGAACCCGGGATTGAACCAGAGACCTTTAGATCTTCAGTCTAACGCTCTCCCAACTGAGCTATTCCGGCACAACTGTGAGCTCCACTCTTGCCGTTTTCTGCCTCTTTCTTTGGAGCCCATCTCCCCACCTGAGCCACATGCAGTGAATGTCAACCTGGAGCAGCAGCAAGCTATGAGAAGTGTCCGATTTTAAGCCATAGTACGGTACACGAGTCAGGTGAGAGGCTCTTCTCAAGCTAACACGAGACTGTTGCTCAACAAAGACAATATGTCAGACAGTGGAATGTGTGAGAAAGTGCACAGATGCAAGGATGGGCAAGAAGGCGGTCAGAAGTGTGAAGCTGAGATGCCTCTGTGTAGTTTTTAGCTAGGGGAACTGTAATGAGCCAGCCTCAGGGCTCCGCTTGCCAGGGGTTGAGCGGAAATGTGGAGTACCTGTCTTGAGATAAGACTGAATTAGCTGGAGTTCAGCGCTGAGTGTACAGTTATTAAAAGAGCCGCTTTGCATTGGCCGGGAATCGAACCCGGGCCTCCCGCGTGGCAGGCGAGAATTCTACCACTGAACCACCCATGCAAACACACGAGACCGGCTTTCCGCCGAAAGACCGGAAAAATTGCTAAAGCAAAAACGGAGTGATGACAGCTCATTTCACACAACTGTTAAGATCAACGGAGTATTTATAAATTGAAGTGCTTGAAGCACAAGAACTCTGGGACCTTCTAGTGGAAGTGCTGCTTCGGGATGCTTGACAACTCCTTCGACTTTTCCAATAAATGCCTCCAAAAAAGCTCGTTCCATCAGAAAGTTGTAAACAACACCAGAAGGCAGCATGGTTTTACAGTGCGGGTTGGATTTTTCTTCAAGAACTACTACGCTCTTTGAGCAAATTGTGTATGTAGACGTACACTTTGCCAGTCCACTTGCTGCAGAATTGTCAGCTAAGAGAAATGCATGTATCCTCCATTTCTTTTTCTCACCACGACGCAGGTGAATATGGCACGACTGTGTTCTTATTATCACGTCGGACACTTTCATTTTCCTTACCTCTGATCTCCAAGCACTCTGACCACCGGGAGAAAGAGAAAGCGTGGCCCGTATGGGGATCGAACCCATGACCTTGGCGTTATTAGCACCACGCTCTAACCAGCTGAGCTAACCGGCCAAGCGGCAGAAAAGGTCGGCTACACCACATGCAAAAAGTGCAAAAGAAACGTTTTTGGGCAAGAGTGCGCCTTGGGGCGCAAAACTGAGCCCATGACAGGTCTCACCGAGATTTGAACTCGGATCGCTGGATTCAGAGCCCAGAGTGCTAACCATTACACCATGGAACCAGCGGGTACATCGCAGCCCAAGGCGGAGACGAGCTCCAAGACTCACGTCACGTGCTGCCAGAACCCGGGATTGAACCAGGGACCTTTAGATCTTCAGTCTAACGCTCTCCCAACTGAGCTATTCCGGCACAACCGTGAGCTCCACTCTTGCCGTTTTCTGCCTCTTTCTTTGGAGCCCATCTCCCCACCTGAGCCACATGCAGTGAATGTCAACCTGGAGCAGCAGCAAGCTATGAGAAGTGTCCGATTTTAAGCCATAGTACGGTACACGAGTCAGGTGAGAGGCTCTTCTCAAGCTAACACGAGACTGTTGCTCAACAAAGACAATATGTCAGACAGTGGAATGTGTGAGAAAGTGCACAGTTGCAAGGATGGGCAAGAAGGCGGTCAGAAGTGTGAAGCTGAGATGCCTCTGTGTAGTTTTTAGCTAGGGGAACTGTAATGAGCCAGCCTCAGGGCTCCGCTTGCCAGGGGTTGAGCGGAAATGTGGAGTACCTGTCTTGAGATAAGACTGAATTAGCTGGAGTTCAGCGCTGAGTGTACAGTTATTAAAAGAGCCGCTTTGCATTGGCCGGGAATCGAACCCGGGCCTCCCGCGTGGCAGGCGAGAATTCTACCACTGAACCACCCATGCAAACACACGAGACCGGCTTTCCGCCGAAAGACCGGAAAAATTGCTAAAGCAAAAACGGAGTGATGACAGCTCATTTCACACAACTTTTAAGATCAACGGAGTATTTATAAATTGAAGTGCTTGAAGCACAAGAACTCTGGGACCTTCTAGTGGAAGTGCTGCTTCGGGATGCTTGACAACTCCGTCGACTTTTCCAATAAATGCCTCCAAAAAAGCTCGTTCCATCAGAAAGTTGTAAACAACATCAGAAGGCAGCATGGTTTTACAGTGCGGGTTGGATTTTTCTTCAAGAACTACTACGCTCTTTGAGCAAATTGTGTATGTAGACGTACACTTTGCCAGTCCACTTGCTGCAGAATTGTCAGCTAAGAGAAATGCGTGTATCCTCCATTTATTTTTCTCACCACAACGCAGGTGAATCTGGCACGACTGTGTACTTATCATCACGTCGGACATTTTCATTTTCCCTACCTCTGATCTCCAAGCACTCCGACCACCGGGAGAAAGAGAAAGCGTGGCCCGTATGGGGATCGAACCCATGACCTTGGCGTTATTAGCACCACGCTCTAACCAGCTGAGCTAACCGGCCAAGCGGCAGAAAAGGTCGGCTACACCACATGCAAAAAGTGCAAAAGAAACGTTTTTGGGCAAGAGTGCGCCTTGGGGCGCAAAACTGAGCCCATGACAGGTCTCACCGAGATTTGAACTCGGATCGCTGGATTCAGAGCCCAGAGTGCTAACCATTACACCATGGAACCAGCGGGTAAATCGCAGCCCAAGGCGGAGACGAGCTCCAAGACTCACGTCACGTGCTGCCAGAACCCGGGATTGAACCAGGGACCTTTAGATCTTCAGTCTAACGCTCTCCCAACTGAGCTATTCCGGCACAACCGTGAGCTCCACTCTTGCCGTTTTCTGCCTCTTTCTTTGGAGCCCATCTCCCCACCTGAGCCACATGCAGTGAATGTCAACCTGGAGCAGCAGCAAGCTATGAGAAGTGTCCGATTTTAAGCCATAGTACGGTACACGAGTCAGGTGAGAGGCTCTTCTCAAGCTAACACGAGACTGTTGCTCAACAAAGACAATATGTCAGACAGTGGAATGTGTGAGAAAGTGCACAGTTGCAAGGATGGGCAAGAAGGCGGTCAGAAGTGTGAAGCTGAGATGCCTCTGTGTAGTTTTTAGCTAGGGGAACTGTAATGAGCCAGCCTCAGGGCTCCGCTTGCCAGGGGTTGAGCGGAAATGTGGAGTACCTGTCTTGAGATAAGACTGAATTAGCTGGAGTTCAGCGCTGAGTGTACAGTTATTAAAAGAGCCGCTTTGCATTGGCCGGGAATCGAACCCGGGCCTCCCGCGTGGCAGGCGAGAATTCTACCACTGAACCACCCATGCAAACACACGAGACCGGCTTTCCGCCGAAAGACCGGAAAAATTGCTAAAGCAAAAACGGAGTGATGACAGCTCATTTCACACAACTTTTAAGATCAACGGAGTATTTATAAATTGAAGTGCTTGAAGCACAAGAACTCTGGGACCTTCTAGTGGAAGTGCTGCTTCGGGATGCTTGACAACTCCGTCGACTTTTCCAATAAATGCCTCCAAAAAAGCTCGTTCCATCAGAAAGTTGTAAACAACATCAGAAGGCAGCATGGTTTTACAGTGCGGGTTGGATTTTTCTTCAAGAACTACTACGCTCTTTGAGCAAATTGTGTATGTAGACGTACACTTTGCCAGTCCACTTGCTGCAGAATTGTCAGCTAAGAGAAATGCGTGTATCCTCCATTTATTTTTCTCACCACAACGCAGGTGAATCTGGCACGACTGTGTACTTATCATCACGTCGGACATTTTCATTTTCCCTACCTCTGATCTCCAAGCACTCCGACCACCGGGAGAAAGAGAAAGCGTGGCCCGTATGGGGATCGAACCCATGACCTTGGCGTTATTAGCACCACGCTCTAACCAGCTGAGCTAACCGGCCAAGCGGCAGAAAAGGTCGGCTACACCACATGCAAAAAGTGCAAAAGAAACGTTTTTGGGCAAGAGTGCGCCTTGGGGCGCAAAACTGAGCCCATGACAGGTCCCACCGAGATTTGAACTCGGATCGCTGGATTCAGAGCCCAGAGTGCTAACCATTACACCATGGAACCAGCGGGTACGTCGCAGCCCAAGGCGGAGACGAGCTCCAAGACTCACGTCACGTGCTGCCAGAACCCGGGATTGAACCAGGGACCTTTAGATCTTCAGTCTAACGCTCTACCAACTGAGCTATTCCGGCAGAACCGAGAGCTCCACTCTTGCCGTTTTCTGCCTCTTTCTTTGGAGCCCATCTCCCCACCTGAGCCACATGCAGTGAATGTCAACCTGGAGCAGCAGCAAGCTATGAGAAGTGTCCGATTTTAAGCCATAGTACGGTACACGAGTCAGGTGAGAGGCTCTTCTCAAGCTAACACGAGACTGTTGCTCAACAAAGACAATATGTCAGACAGTGGAATGTGTGAGAAAGTGCACAGATGCAAGGATGGGCAAGAAGGCGGTCAGAAGTGTGAAGCTGAGATGCCTCTGTGTAGTTTTTAGCTAGGGGAACTGTAATGAGCCAGCCTCAGGGCTCCGCTTGCCAGGGGTTGAGCGGAAATGTGGAGTACCTGTCTTGAGATAAGACTGAATTAGCTGGAGTTCAGCGCTGAGTGTACAGTTATTAAAAGAGCCGCTTTGCATTGGCCGGGAATCGAACCCGGGCCTCCCGCGTGGCAGGCGAGAATTCTACCACTGAACCACCCATGCAAACACACGAGACCGGCTTTCCGCCGAAAGACCGGAAAAATTGCTAAAGCAAAAACGGAGTGATGACAGCTCATTTCACACAACTGTTAAGATCAACGGAGTATTTATAAATTGAAGTGCTTGAAGCACAAGAACTCTGGGACCTTCTAGTGGAAGTGCTGCTTCGGGATGCTTGACAACTCCGACGACTTTTCCAATAAATGCCTCCAAAAAAGCTCGTTCCATCAGAAAGTTGTAAACAACATCAGAAGGCAGCATGGTTTTACAGTGCGGGTTGGATTTTTCTTCAAGAACTACTACGCTCTTTGAGCAAATTGTGTATGTAGACGTACACTTTGCCAGTCCACTTGCTGCAGAATTGTCAGCTAAGAGAAATGCGTGTATCCTCCATTTCTTTTTCTAACCACGACGCAGGTGAATCTGGCACGACTGTGTTCTTATAATCACGTCGGACTGTTTTATTTTCCTTACCTCTGATCTCCAAGCACTCCGACCACCGGGAGAAAGAGAAAGCGTGGCCCGTATGGGGATCGAACCCATGACCTTGGCGTTATTAGCACCGCGCTCTAACCAGCTGAGCTAACCGGCCAAGCGGCAGAAAAGGTCGGCTACACCACATGCAAAAAGTGCAAAATAAACGTTTTTGGGCAAGAGTGCGCCTTGGGGCGCAAAACTGAGCCCATGACAGGTCCCACCGAGATTTGAACTCGGATCGCTGGATTCAGAGCCCAGAGTGCTAACCATTACACCATGGAACCAGCGGGTACATCGCAGCCCAAGGCGGAGACGAGCTCCAAGACTCACGTCACGTGCTGCCAAAACCCGGGATTGAACCAGGGACCTTTAGATCTTCAGTCTAACGCTCTCCCAACTGAGCTATTCCGGCACAACCGTGAGCTCCACTCTTGCCGTTTTCTGCCTCTTTCTTTGGAGCCCATCTCCCCACCTGAGCCACATGCAGTGAATGTCAACCTGGAGCAGCAGCAAGCTATGAGAAGTGTCCGATTTTAAGCCATAGTACGGTACACGAGTCAGGTGAGAGGCTCTTCTCAAGCTAACACGAGACTGTTGCTCAACAAAGACAATATGTCAGACAGTGGAATGTGTGAGAAAGTGCACAGATGCAAGGATGGGCAAGAAGGCGGTCAGAAGTGTGAAGCTGAGATGCCTCTGTGTAGTTTTTAGCTAGGGGAACTGTAATGAGCCAGCCTCAGGGCTCCGCTTGCCAGGGGTTGAGCGGAAATGTGGAGTACCTGTCTTGAGATAAGACTGAATTAGCTGGAGTTCAGCGCTGAGTGTACAGTTATTAAAAGAGCCGCTTTGCATTGGCCGGGAATCGAACCCGGGCCTCCCGCGTGGCAGGCGAGAATTCTACCACTGAACCACCCATGCAAACACACGAGACCGGCTTTCCGCCGAAAGACCGGAAAAATTGCTAAAGCAAAAACGGAGTGATGACAGCTCATTTCACACAACTGTTAAGATCAACGGAGTATTTATAAATTGAAGTGCTTGAAGCACAAGAACTCTGGGACCTTCTAGTGGAAGTGCTGCTTCGGGATGCTTGACAACTCCGTCGACTTTTCCAATAAATGCCTCCAAAAAAGCTCGTTCCATCAGAAACTTGTAAACAACATCAGAAGGCAGCATGGTTTTACAGTGCGGGTTGGATTTTTCTTCAAGAACTACTACGCTCTTTGAGCAAATTGTGTATGTAGACGTACACTTTGCCAGTCCACTTGCTGCAGAATTGTCAGCTAAGAGAAATGCGTGTATCCTCCATTTATTTTTCTCACCACAACGCAGGTGAATCTGGCACGACTGTGTACTTATCATCACGTCGGACATTTTCATTTTCCCTACCTCTGATCTCCAAGCACTCCGACCACCGGGAGAAAGAGAAAGCGTGGCCCGTATGGGGATCGAACCCATGACCTTGGCGTTATTAGCACCACGCTCTAACCAGTTGAGCTAACCGGCCAAGCGGCAGAAAAGGTCGGCTACACCACATGCAAAAAGTGCAAAAGAAACGTTTTTGGGCAAGAGTGCGCCTTGGGGCGCAAAACTGAGCCCATGACAGGTCCCACCGAGATTTGAACTCGGATCGCTGGATTCAGAGCCCAGAGTGCTAACCATTACACCATGGAACCAGCGGGTACGTCGCAGCCCAAGGCGGAGACGAGCTCCAAGACTCACGTCACGTGCTGCCAGAACCCGGGATTGAACCAGGGACCTTTAGATCTTCAGTCTAACGCTCTCCCAACTGAGCTATTCCGGCAGAACCGAGAGCTCCACTCTTGCCGTTTTCTGCCTCTTTCTTTGGAGCCCATCTCCCCACCTGAGCCACATGCAGTGAATGTCAACCTGGAGCAGCAGCAAGCTATGAGAAGTGTCCGATTTTAAGCCATAGTACGGTACACGAGTCAGGTGAGAGGCTCTTCTCAAGCTAACACGAGACTGTTGCTCAACAAAGACAATATGTCAGACAGTGGAATCGAACCCGGGCCTCCCGCGTGGCAGGCGAGAGTTCTACCACTGAACCACCCATGCAAACACACGAGACTAGCTTTCCGCCGAAAGACTGGAAAAATTGCTAAAGCAAAAACGGAGTGATGAAAGCTCATTTCACACAACTGTTAAGATCAACGGAGTATTTATAAATTGAAGTGCTTGAAGCACAAGAACTCTGGGACCTTCTAGTGGAAGTGCTGCTTCGGGATGCTTGACAACTCCGTCGACTTTTCCAATAAATGCCTCCAAAAAACCTCGTTCCATCAGAAAGTTGTAAACAACACCAGAAGGCAGCATGGTTTTACAGTGCGGGTTGGATTTTTCTTCAAGAACTACTACGCTCTTTGAGCAAATTGTGTATGTAGACGTACACTTTGCCAGTCCACTTGCTGCAGAATTGTCAGCTAAGAGAAATGCGTGTATCCTCCATTTCTTTTTCTCACCACGACGCAGGTGAATCTGGCACGACTGTGTTCTTATAATCACGTCGGACACTTTCATTTTCCTTACCTCTGATCTCCAAGCACTCCGACCACCGGGAGAAAGAGAAAGCGTGGCCCGTATGGGGATCGAACCCATGACCTTGGCGCTATTAGCACCACGCTCTAACCAGCTGAGCTAACCGGCCAAGCGGCAGAAAAGGTCGGCTACACCACATGCAAAAAGTGCAAAAGAAACGTTTTTGGGCAAGAGATGTGCCTTGGGGCGCAAAACTGAGCCCATGACAGGTCCCACCGAGATTTGAACTCGGATCGCTGGATTCAGAGCCCAGAGTGCTAACCATTACACCATGGAACCAGCGGGTACATCGCAGCCCAAGGCGGAGACGAGCTCCAAGACTCACGTCACGTGCTGCCAGAACCCGGGATTGAACCAGGGACCTTTAGATCTTCAGTCTAACGCTCTCCCAACTGAGCTATTCCGGCACAACCGTGAGCTCCACTCTTGCCGTTTTCTGCCTCTTTCTTTGGAGCCCATCTCCCCACCTGAGCCACATGCAGTGAATGTCAACCTGGAGCAGCAGCAAGCTATGAGAAGTGTCCGATTTTAAGCCATAGTACGGTACACGAGTCAGGTGAGAGGCTCTTCTCAAGCTAACACGAGACTGTTGCTCAACAAAGACAATATGTCAGACAGTGGAATGTGTGAGAAAGTGCACAGATGCAAGGATGGGCAAGAAGGCGGTCAGAAGTGTGAAGCTGAGATGCCTCTGTGTAGTTTTTAGCTAGGGGAACTGTAATGAGCCAGCCTCAGGGCTCCGCTTGCCAGGGGTTGAGCGGAAATGTGGAGTACCTGTCTTGAGATAAGACTGAATTAGCTGGAGTTCAGCGCTGAGTGTACAGTTATTAAAAGAGCCGCTTTGCATTGGCCGGGAATGGAACCCGGGCCTCCCGCGTGGCAGGCGAGAATTTTACCACTGAACCACCCATGCAAACACACGAGACCATCTTTCCGCCGAATGACCGGAAAAATTGCTAAAGCAAAAACGGAGTGATGACAGCTCATTTCACACAACTGTTAAGATCAACGGAGTATTTATAAATTGAAGTGCTTGAAGCACAAGAACTCTGGGACCTTCTAGTGGAAGTGCTGCTTCGGGATGCTTGACAACTCCGTCGACTTTTCCAATAAATGCCTCCAAAAAAGCTCGTTCCATCAGAAACTTGTAAACAACACCAGAAGGAAGCATGGTTTTACAGTGCGGGTTGGATTTTTCTTCAAGAACTACTACGCTCTTTGAGCAAATTGTGTATGTAGACATACACTTTGCCAGTCCAAATGCTGCAGAATTGTCAGCTAAGAGAAATGCGTGTATCCTCCATTTTTTTTTCTCACCACGACGAAGGTGAATCTGGCACGACTGTGTTCTTATAATCACGTCGGACACTTTCATTTTCCTTACCTCTGATCTCCAAGCACTCCGACCACCGGGAGAAAGAGAAAGCGTGGCCCGTACGGGGATCGAACCCATGACCTTGGCGTTATTAGCACCACGCTCTAACCAGCTGAGCTAACTGGCCAAGCGGCAGGAAAGGTCGGCTACACCACATGCAAAAAGTGCAAAAGAAACGTTTTTGGGCAAGAGTGCGCCTTGGGGCGCAAAACTGAGCCCATGACAGGTCCCACCGAGATTTGAACTCGGATCGCTGGATTCAGAGCCCAGAGTGCTAACCATTACACCATGGAACCAGCGGGTACATCGCAGCCCAAGGCGGAGACGAGCTCCAAGACTCACGTCACGTGCTGCCAGAACCCGGGATTGAACCAGGGAGCTTTAGATCTTCAGTCTAACGCTCTCCCAACTGAGCTATTCCGGCACAACCGTGAGCTCCACTCTTGCCGTTTTCTGCCTCTTTCTTTGGAGCCCATCTCCCCACCTGAGCCACATGCAGTGAATGTCAACCTGGAGCAGCAGCAAGCTATGAAAAGTGTCCGATTTTAAGCCATAGTACGGTACACGAGTCAGGTGAGAGGCTCTTCTCAAGCTAACACGAGACTGTTGCTCAACAAAGACAATATGTCAGACAGTGGAATGTGTGAGAAAGTGCACAGATGCAAGGATGGGCAAGAAGGCGGTCAGAAGTGTGAAGCTGAGATGCCTCTGTGTAGTTTTTAGCTAGGGGAACTGTAATGAGCCAGCCTCAGGGCTCCGCTTGCCAGGGGTTGAGCGGAAATGTGGAGTACCTGTCTTGAGATAAGACTGAATTAGCTGGAGTTCAGCGCTGAGTGTACAGTTATTAAAAGAGCCGCTTTGCATTGGCCGGGAATCGAACCCGGGCCTCCCGCGTGGCAGGCGAGAATTCTACCACTGAACCACCCATGCAAACACACGAGACCGGCTTTCCGCCGAAAGACCGGAAAAATTGCTAAAGCAAAAACGGAGTGATGACAGCTCATTTCACACAACTGTTAAGATCAACGGAGTATTTATAAATTGAAGTGCTTGAAGCACAAGAACTCTGGGACCTTCTAGTGGAAGTGCTGCTTCGGGATGCTTGACAACTCCGTCGACTTTTCCAATAAATGCCTCCAAAAAAGCTCGTTCCATCAGAAACTTGTAAACAACATCAGAAGGCAGCATGGTTTTACAGTGCGGGTTGGATTTTTCTTCAAGAACTACTACGCTCTTTGAGCAAATTGTGTATGTAGACGTACACTTTGCCAGTCCACTTGCTGCAGAATTGTCAGCTAAGAGAAATGCGTGTATCCTCCATTTATTTTTCTCACCACAACGCAGGTGAATCTGGCACGACTGTGTTCTTATCATCACGTCGGACATTTTCATTTTCCTTACCTCTGATCTCCAAGCACTCCGACCACCGGGAGAAAGAGAAAGCGTGGCCCGTATGGGGATCGAACCCATGACCTTGGCGTTATTAGCAGCACGCTCTAACCAGCTGAGCTAACCGGCCAAGCGGCAGAAAAGGTCGGCTACACCACATGCAAAAAGTGCAAAAGAAACGTTTTTGGGCAAGAGTGCGCCTTGGGGCGCAAAACTGAGCCCATGACAGGTCCCACCGAGATTGGAACTCGGATCGCTGGATTCAGAGCCCAGAGTGCTAACCATTACACCATGGAACCAGCGGGTACCTCGCAGCCCAAGGCGGAGACGAGCTCCAAGACTCACGTCACGTGCTGCCAGAACCCGGGATTGAACCAGGGACCTTTAGATCTTCAGTCTAACGCTCTCCCAACGGAGCTATTCCGGCACAACCGTGAGCTCCACTCTTGCCGTTTTCTGGCTCTTTCTTTGGAGCCCATCTCCCCACCTGAGCCACATGCAGTGAATGTCAACCTGGAGCAGCAGCAAGCTATGAGAAGTGTCCGATTTTAAGCCATAGTACGGTACACGAGTCAGGTGAGAGGCTCTTCTCAAGCTAACACGAGACTGTTGCTCAACAAAGACAATATGTCAGACAGTGGAATGTGTGAGAAAGTGCACAGATGCAAGGATGGGCAAGAAGGCGGTCAGAAGTGTGAAGCTGAGATGCCTCTGTGTAGTTTTTAGCTAGGGGAACTGTAATGAGCCAGCCTCAGGGCTCCGCTTGCCAGGGGTTGAGAGGAAATGTGGAGTACCTGTCTTGAGATAAGACTGAATTAGCTGGAGTTCAGCGCTGAGTGTACAGTTATTAAAAGAGCCGCTTTGCATTGGCCGGGTATCGAACCCTGGCCTCCCGCGTGGCAGGCGAGAATTCTACCACTGAACCACCCATGCAAACACACGAGACCGGCTTTCCGCCGAAAGACCGGAAAAATTGCTAAAGCAAAAACGGAGTGATGACAGCTCATTTCACACAACTGTTAAGATCAACGGAGTATTTATAAATTGAAGTGCTTGAAGCACAAGAACTCTGGGACCTTCTAGTGGAAGTGCTGCTTCGGGATGCTTGACAACTCCGTCGACTTTTCCAATAAATGCCTCCAAAAAAGCTCGTTCCATCAGAAACTTGTAAACAACACCAGAAGGCAGCATGGTTTTACAGTGCGGGTTGGATTTTTCTTCAAGAACTACTACGCTCTTTGAGCAAATTGTGTATGTAGACGTACACTTTGCCAGTCCACTTGCTGCAGAGTTGTCAGCTAAGAGAAATGCATGTATCCTCCATTTCTTTTTCTCACCACGACGCAGGTGAATATGGCACGACTGTGTTCTTATAATCACGTCGGACACTTTCATTTTCCTTACCTCTGATCTCCAAGCACTCCGACCACCGGGAGAAAGAGAAAGCGTGGCCCGTACGGGGATCGAACCCATGACCTTGCCGTTATTAGCACCACGCTCTAACCAGCTGAGCTAACCGGCCAAGCGGCAGAAAAGGTCGGCTACACCACATGCAAAAAGTGCAAAAGAAACGTTTTTGGGCAAGAGTGCGCCTTGGGGCGCAAAACTGAGCCCATGACAGGTCCCACCGAGATTTGAACTCGGATCGCTGGATTCAGAGCCCAGAGTGCTAACCATTACACCATGGAACCAGCGGGTACATCGCAGCCCAAGGTGGAGACGAGCTCCAAGACTCACGTCACGTGCTGCAAGAACCCGGGATTGAACCAGGGACCTTTAGATCTTCAGTCTAACGCTCTCCCAACTGAGCTATTCCGGCACAACCGTGAGCTCCACTCTTGCCGTTTTCTGCCTCTTTCTTTGGAGCCCATCTCCCCACCTGAGCCACATGCAGTGAATGTCAACCTGGAGCAGCAGCAAGCTATGAAAAGTGTCCGATTTTAAGCCATAGTACGGTACACGAGTCAGGTGAGAGGCTCTTCTCAAGCTAACACGAGACTGTTGCTCAACAAAGACAATATGTCAGACAGTGGAATGTGTGAGAAAGTGCACAGATGCAAGGATGGGCAAGAAGGCGGTCAGAAGTGTGAAGCTGAGATGCCTCTGTGTAGTTTTTAGCTAGGGGAACTGTAATGAGCCAGCCTCAGGGCTCCGCTTGCCAGGGGTTGAGCGGAAATGTGGAGTACCTGTCTTGAGATAAGACTGAATTAGCTGGAGTTCAGCGCTGAGTGTACAGTTATTAAAAGAGCCGCTTTGCATTGGCCGGGAATCGAACCCGGGCCTCCCGCGTGGCAGGCGAGAATTCTACCACTGAACCACCCATGCAAACACACGAGACCGGCTTTCCGCCGAAAGACCGGAAAAATTGCTAAAGCAAAAACGGAGTGATGACAGCTCATTTCACACAACTGTTAAGATCAACGGAGTATTTATAAATTGAAGTGCTTGAAGCACAAGAACTCTGGGACCTTCTAGTGGAAGTGCTGCTTCGGGATGCTTGACAACTCCGTCGACTTTTCCAATAAATGCCTCCAAAAAAGCTCGTTCCATCAGAAACTTGTAAACAACATCAGAAGGCAGCATGGTTTTACAGTGCGGGTTGGATTTTTCTTCAAGAACTACTACGCTCTTTGAGCAAATTGTGTATGTAGACGTACACTTTGCCAGTCCACTTGCTGCAGAATTGTCAGCTAAGAGAAATGCGTGTATCCTCCATTTATTTTTCTCACCACAACGCAGGTGAATCTGGCACGACTGTGTTCTTATCATCACGTCGGACATTTTCATTTTCCCTACCTCTGATCTCCAAGCACTCCGACCACCGGGAGAAAGAGAAAGCGTGGCCCGTATGGGGATCGAACCCATGACCTTGGCGTTATTAGCACCACGCTCTAACCAGCTGAGCTAACCGGCCAAGCGGCAGAAAAGGTCGGCTACACCACATGCAAAAAGTGCAAAAGAAACGTTTTTGGGCAAGAGTGCGCCTTGGGGCGCAAAACTGAGCCCATGACAGGTCCCACCGAGATTGGAACTCGGATCGCTGGATTCAGAGCCCAGAGCGCAAACCATTACACCATGGAACCAGCGGGTACCTCGCAGCCCAAGGCGGAGACGAGCTCCAAGACTCACGTCACGTGCTGCCAGAACCCGGGATTGAACCAGGGACCTTTAGATTTTCAGTCTAACGCTCTCCCAACTGAGCTATTCCGGCACAACCGTGAGCTCCACTCTTGCCGTTTTCTGGCTCTTTCTTTGGAGCCCATCTCCCCACCTGAGCCACATGCAGTGAATGTCAACCTGGAGCAGCAGCAAGCTATGAGAAGTGTCCGATTTTAAGCCATAGTACGGTACACGAGTCAGGTGAGAGGCTCTTCTCAAGCTAACACGAGACTGTTGCTCAACAAAGACAATATGTCAGACAGTGGAATGTGTGAGAAAGTGCACAGATGCAAGGATGGGCAAGAAGGCGGTCAGAAGTGTGAAGCTGAGATGCCTCTGTGTAGTTTTTAGCTAGGGGAACTGTAATGAGCCAGCCTCAGGGCTCCGCTTGCCAGGGGTTGAGAGGAAATGTGGAGTACCTGTCTTGAGATAAGACTGAATTAGCTGGAGTTCAGCGCTGAGTGTACAGTTATTAAAAGAGCCGCTTTGCATTGGCCGGGAATCGAACCCGGGCCTCCCGCGTGGCAGGCGAGAATTCTACCACTGAACCACCCATGCAAACACACGAGACCGGCTTTCCGCCGAAAGACCGGAAAAATTGCTAAAGCAAAAACGGAGTGATGACAGCTCATTTCACACAACTGTTAAGATCAACGGAGTATTTATAAATTGAAGTGCTTGAAGCACAAGAACTCTGGGACCTTCTAGTGGAAGTGCTGCTTCGGGATGCTTGACAACTCCGACGACTTTTCCAATAAATGCCTCCAAAAAAGCTCGTTCCATCAGAAAGTTGTAAACAACACCAGAAGGCAGCATGGTTTTACAGTGCGGGTTGGATTTTTCTTCAAGAACTACTACGCTCTTTGAGCAAATTGTGTATGTAGACGTACACTTTGCCAGTCCACTTGCTGCAGAATTGTCAGCTAAGAGAAATGCGTGTATCCTCCATTTCTTTTTCTCACCACGACGCAGGTGAATCTGGCACGACTGTGTTCTTATAATCACGTCGGACACTTTCATTTTCCTTACCTCTGATCTCCAAGCACTCCGACCACCGGGAGAAAGAGAAAGCGTGGCCCGTATGGGGATCGAACCCATGACCTTGGCGCTATTAGCACCACGCTCTAACCAGCTGAGCTAACCGGCCAAGCGGCAGAAAAGGTCGGCTACACCACATGCAAAAAGTGCAAAAGAAACGTTTTTGGGCAAGAGTGCGCCTTGGGGCGCAAAACTGAGACCATGACAGGTCCCACCGAGATTTGAACTCAGATCGCTGGATTCAGAGCACAGAGTGCTAACCATTACACCATGGAACCAGCGGGTACATCGCAGCCCAAGGCGGAGACGAGCTCCAAGACTCACGTCACGTGCTGCCAGAACCCAGGATTGAACCAGGGACCTTTAGATCTTCAGTCTAACGCTCTCCCAACTGAGCTATTCCGGCACAACCGTGAGCTCCACTCTTGCCGTTTTCTGCCTCTTTCTTTGGAGCCCATCTCCCCACCTGAGCCACATGCAGTGAATGTCAACCTGGAGCAGCAGCAAGCTATGAGAAGTGTCCGATTTTAAGCCATAGTACGGTACACGAGTCAGGTGAGAGGCTCTTCTCAAGCTAACACGAGACTGTTGCTCAACAAAGACAATATGTCAGACAGTGGAATGTGTGAGAAAGTGCACAGATGCAAGGATGGGCAAGAAGGCGGTCAGAAGTGTGAAGCTGAGATGCCTCTGTGTAGTTTTTAGCTAGGGGAACTGTAATGAGCCAGCCTCAGGGCTCCGCTTGCCAGGGGTTGAGCGGAAATGTGGAGTACCTGTCTTGAGAGAAGACTGAATTAGCTGGAGTTCAGCGCTGAGTGTACAGTTATTAAAAGAGCCGCTTTGCATTGGCCGGGAATGGAACCCGGGCCTCCCGCGTGGCAGGCGAGAATTCTACCACTGAACCACCCATGCAAACACACGAGACCAGCTTTCCGCCGAAAGACCGGAAAAATTGCTAAAGCAAAAACGGAGTGATGACAGCTCATTTCACACAACTGTTAAGATCAACGGAGTATTTATAAATTGAAGTGCTTGAAGCACAAGAACTCTGGGACCTTCTAGTGGAAGTGCTGCTTCGGGATGCTTGACAACTCCGTCGACTTTTCCAATAAATGCCTCCAAAAAAGCTCGTTCCATCAGAAACTTGTAAACAACACCAGAAGGCAGCATGGTTTTACAGTGCGGGTTGGATTTTTCTTCAAGAACTACTACGCTCTTTGAGCAAATTGTGTATGTAGACGTACACTTTGCCAGTCCACTTGCTGCAGAGTTGTCAGCTAAGAGAAATGCATGTATCCTCCATTTCTTTTTCTCACCACGACGCAGGTGAATATGGCACGACTGTGTTCTTATAATCACGTCGGACACTTTCATTTTCCTTACCTCTGATCTCCAAGCACTCCGACCACCGGGAGAAAGAGAAAGCGTGGCCCGTACGGGGATCGAACCCATGACCTTGCCGTTATTAGCACCACGCTCTAACCAGCTGAGCTAACCGGCCAAGCGGCAGAAAAGGTCGGCTACACCACATGCAAAAAGTGCAAAAGAAACGTTTTTGGGCAAGAGTGCGCCTTGGGGCGCAAAACTGAGCCCATGACAGGTCCCACCGAGATTTGAACTCGGATCGCTGGATTCAGAGCCCAGAGTGCTAACCATTACACCATGGAACCAGCGGGTACATCGCAGCCCAAGGTGGAGACGAGCTCCAAGACTCACGTCACGTGCTGCAAGAACCCGGGATTGAACCAGGGACCTTTAGATCTTCAGTCTAACGCTCTCCCAACTGAGCTATTCCGGCACAACCGTGAGCTCCACTCTTGCCGTTTTCTGCCTCTTTCTTTGGAGCCCATCTCCCCACCTGAGCCACATGCAGTGAATGTCAACCTGGAGCAGCAGCAAGCTATGAGAAGTGTCCGATTTTAAGCCATAGTACGGTACACGAGTCAGGTGAGAGGCTCTTCTCAAACTAACACGAGACTGTTGCTCAACAAAGACAATATGTGAGACAGTGGAATGTGTGAGAAAGTGCACAGATGCTAGGATGGGCAAGAAGGCGGTCAGAAGTGTGAAGCTGAGATGCCTCTGTGTAGTTTTTAGCTAGGGGAACTGTAATGAGCCAGCCTCAGGGCTCCGCTTGCCAGGGGTTGAGAGGAAATGTGGAGTACCTGTCTTGAGATAAGACTGAATTAGCTGGAGTTCAGCGCTGAGTGTACAGTTATTAAAAGAGCCGCTTTGCATTGGCCGGGAATCGAACCCGGGCCTCCCGCGTGGCAGGCGAGAATTCTACCACTGAACCACCCATGCAAACACACGAGACCGGCTTTCCGCCGAAAGACCGGAAAAATTGCTAAAGCAAAAACGGAGTGATGACAGCTCATTTCACACAACTGTTAAGATCAACGGAGTATTTATAAATTGAAGTGCTTGAAGCACAAGAACTCTGGGACCTTCTAGTGGAAGTGCTGCTTCGGGATGCTTGACAACTCCGTCGACTTTTCCAATAAATGCCTCCAAAAAACCTCGTTCCATCAGAAAGTTGTAAACAACACCAGAAGGCAGCATGGTTTTACAGTGCGGGTTGGATTTTTCTTCAAGAACTACTACGCTCTTTGAGCAAATTGTGTATGTAGACGTACACTTTGCCAGTCCACTTGCTGCAGAATTGTCAGCTAAGAGAAATGCGTGTATCCTCCATTTCTTTTCCTAACCACGACGCAGGTGAATCTGGCACGACTGTGTTCTTATAATCACGTCGGACACTTTCATTTTCCTTACCTCTGATCTCCAAGCACAACCGACCACCGGGAGAAAGAGAAAGCGTGGCCCGTATGGGGATCGAACCCATGACCTTGGCGCTATTAGCACCACGCTCTAACCAGCTGAGCTAACCGGCCAAGCGGCAGAAAAGGTCGGCTACACCACATGCAAAAAGTGCAAAAGAAACGTTTTTGGGCAAGAGTGCGCCTTGGGGCGCAAAACTGAGCCCATGACAGGTCCCACCGAGATTTGAACTCGGATCGCTGGATTCAGAGCCCAGAGTGCTAACCATTACACCATGGAACCAGCGGGTACATCGCAGCCCAAGGCGGAGACGAGCTCCAAGACTCACGTCACGTGCTGCCAGAACCCGGGATTGAACCAGGGACCTTTAGATCTTCAGTCTAACGCTCTCCCAACTGAGCTATTCCGGCACAACCGTGAGCTCCACTCTTGCCGTTTTCTGCCTCTTTCTTTGGAGCCCATCTCCCCACCTGAGCCACATGCAGTGAATGTCAACCTGGAGCACCAGCAAGCTATGAGAAGTGTCTAATTTTAAGCCATAGTACGGTACACGAGTCAGGTGAGAGGCTCTTCTCAAGCTAACACGAGACTGTTGCTCAACAAAGACAATATGTCAGACAATGGAATGTGTGAGAAAGTGCACAGATGCAAGGATGGGCAAGAAGGCGGTCAGAAGTGTGAAGCTGAGATGCCTCTGTGTAGTTTTTAGCTAGGGGAACTGTAATGAGCCAGCCTCAGGGCTCCGCTTGCCAGGGGTTGAGCGGAAATGTGGAGTACCTGTCTTGAGATAAGACTGAATTAGCTGGAGTTCAGCGCTGAGTGTACAGTTATTAAAAGAGCCGCTTTGCATTGGTCGGGAATGGAACCCGGGCCTCCCGCGTGGCAGGCGAGAATTCTACCACTGAACCACCCATGCTAACACACGAGACCAGCTTTCCGCCGAAAGACCGGAAAAATTGATAAAGCAAAAACGGAGAGATGACAGCTCATTTCACACAACTGTTAAGATCAACGGAGTATTTATAAATTGAAGTGCTTGAAGCACAAGAACTCTGGGACCTTCTAGTGGAAGTGCTGCTTCGGGATGCTTGACAACTCCGTCGACTTTTCCAATAAATGCCTCCAAAAAAGCTCGTTCCATCAGAAACTTGTAAACAACACCAGAAGGCAGCATGGTTTTACAGTGCGGGTTGGATTTTTCTTCAAGAACTACTACGCTCTTTGAGCAAATTGTGTATGTAGACGTACACTTTGCCAGTCCACTTGCTGCAGAATTGTCAGCTAAGAGAAATGCATGTATCCTCCATTTTTTTTTCTCACCACGACGCAGGTGAATATGGCACGACTGTTCTTATAATCACGTTGGACACTTTCATTTTCCTTACCTCTGATCTCCAAGCACTCCGACCACCGGGAGAAAGAGAAAGCGTGGCCCGTACGGGGATCAAACCCATGACCTTGGCGTTATTAGCAGCACGCTCTAACCAGCTGAGCTAACCGGCCAAGCGGCAGAAAAGGTCGGCTACACCATATGCAAAAAGTGCAAAAGAAACGTTTTTGGGCAAGAGTGCGCCTTGGGGCGCAAAACTGAGCCCATGACAGGTCCCACCGAGATTTGAACTCGGATCGCTGGATTCAGAGCCCAGAGTGCTAACCATTACACCATGGAACCAGCGGGTACATCGCAGCCCAAGGCGGAGACGAGCTCCAAGACTCACGTCACGTGCTGCCAGAACCCGGGATTGAACCAGGAACCTTTAGATCTTCAGTCTAACGCTCTCCCAACTGAGCTATTCCGGCACAACCGTGAGCTCCACTCTTGCCGTTTTCTGCCTCTTTCTTTGGAGCCCATCTCCCCACCTGAGCCACATGCAGTGAATGTCAACCTGGAGCACCAGCAAGCTATGAGAAGTGTCCAATTTTAAGCCATAGTACGGTACACGAGTCAGGTGAGAGGCTCTTCTCAAGCTAACACGAGACTGTTGCTCAACAAAGACAATATGTCAGACAGTGGAATGTGTGAGAAAGTGCACAGATGCAAGGATGGGCAAGAAGGCGGTCAGAAGTGTGAAGCTGAGATGCCTCTGTGTAGTTTTTAGCTAGGGGAACTGTAATGAGCCAGCCTCAGGGCTCCGCTTGCCAGGGGTTGAGCGGAAATGTGAAGTACCTGTCTTCAGAAAAGACTGAATTAGCTGGAGTTCAGCGCTGAGTGTACAGTTATTAAAAGAGCCGCTTTGCATTGGCCGGGAATCTAACCCGGGCCTCCCGCGTGGCAGGCGAGAATTCTACCACTGAACCACCCATGCTAACACACGAGACCAGCTTTCCGCCGAAAGACCGGAAAAATTGCTAAAGCAAAAACGGAGTGATGACAGCTCATTTCACACAACTGTTAAGATCAACGGAGTATTTATAAATTGAAGTGCTTGAAGCACAAGAACTCTGGGACCTTCTAGTGGAAGTGCTGCTTCGGGATGCTTGACAACTCCGTCGACTTTTCCAATAAATGCCTCCAAAAAAGCTCGTTCCATCAGAAACTTGTAAACAACACCAGAAGGCAGCATGGTTTTACAGTGCGGGTTGGATTTTTCTTCAAGAACTACTACGCTCTTTGAGCAAATTGTGTATGTAGACGTACACTTTGCCAGTCCACTTGCTGCAGAATTGTCAGCTAAGAGAAATGCATGTATCCTCCATTTCTTTTTCTCACCACGACGCAGGTGAATATGGCACGACTGTTCTTATAATCACGTTGGACACTTTCATTTTCCTTACCTCTGATCTCCAAGCACTCCGACCACCGGGAGAAATAGAAAGCGTGGCCCGTACGGGGATCAAACCCATGACCTTGGCGTTATTAGCAGCACGCTCTAACCAGCTGAGCTAACCGGCCAAGCGGCAGAAAAGGTCGGCTACACCACATGCAAAAAGTGCAAAAGAAACGTTTTTGGGCAAGAGTGCGCCTTGGGGCGCAAAACTGAGCCCATGACAGGTCCCACCGAGATTTGAACTCGGATCGCTGGATTCAGAGCCCAGAGTGCTAACCATTACACCATGGAACCAGCGGGTACATCGCAGCCCAAGGCGGAGACGAGCTCCAAGACTCACGTCACGTGCTGCCAGAACCCGGGATTGAACCAGGGACCTTTAGATCTTCAGTCTAACGCTCTCCCAACTGAGCTATTCCGGCACAACCGTGAGCTCCACTCTTGCCGTTTTCTGCCTCTTTCTTTGGAGCCCATCTCCCCACCTGAGCCACATGCAGTGAATGTCAACCTGGAGCACCAGCAAGCTATGAGAAGTGTCCAATTTTAAGCCATAGTACGGTACACGAGTCAGGTGAGAGGCTCTTCTCAAGCTAACACGAGACTGTTGCTCAACAAAGACAATATGTCAGACAGTAGAATGTGTGAGAAAGTGCACAGATGCAAGGATGGGCAAGAAGGCGGTCAGAAGTGTGAAGCTGAGATGCCTCTGTGTAGTTTTTAGCTAGGGGAACTGTAATGAGCCAGCCTCAGGGCTCCGCTTGCCAGGGGTTGAGCGGAAATGTGGAGTACCTGTCTTGAGATAAGACTGAATTAGCTGGAGTTCAGCGCTGAGTGTACAGTTATTAAAAGAGCCGCTTTGCATTGGCCGGGAATGGAACCCGGGCCTCCCGCGTGGCAGGCGAGAATTCTACCACTGAACCACCCATGCTAACACACGAGACCAGCTTTCCGCCGAAAGACCGGAAAAATTGCTAAAGCAAAAACGGAGTGATGACAGCTCATTTCACACAACTGTTAAGATCAACGGAGTATTTATAAATTGAAGTGCTTGAAGCACAAGAACTCTGGGACCTTCTAGTGGAAGTGCTGCTTCGGGATGCTTGACAACTCCGTCGACTTTTCCAATAAATGCCTCCAAAAAAGCTCGTTCCATCAGAAAGTTGTAAACAACACCAGAAGGCAGCATGGTTTTACAGTGCGGGTTGGATTTTTCTTCAAGAACTACTACGCTCTTTGAGCAAATTGTGTATGTAGACGTACACTTTGCCAGTCCACTTGCTGCAGAATTGTCAGCTAAGAGAAATGCGTGTATCCTCCATTTCTTTTTCTCACCACGACGCAGGTGAATCTGGCACGACTGTGTTCTTATAATCACGTCGGACACTTTCATTTTCCTTACCTCTGATCTCCAAGCACTCCGACCACCGGGAGAAAGAGAAAGCGTGGCCCGTATGGGGATCGAACCCATGACCTTGGCGCTATTAGCACCACGCTCTAACCAGCTGAGCTAACCGGCCAAGCGGCAGAAAAGGTCGGCTACACCACATGCAAAAAGTGCAAAAGAAACGTTTTTGGGCAAGAGTGCGCCTTGGGGCGCAAAACTGAGCCCATGACAGGTCCCACCGAGATTTGAACTCAGATCGCTGGATTCAGAGCCCAGAGTGCTAACCATTACACCATGGAACCAGCGGGTACATCGCAGCCCAAGGCGGAGACGAGCTCCAAGACTCACGTCACGTGCTGCCAGAACCCGGGATTGAACCAGGGACCTTTAGATCTTCAGTCTAACGCTCTCCCAACTGAGCTATTCCGGCACAACCGTGAGCTCCACTCTTGCCGTTTTCTGCCTCTTTCTTTGGAGCCCATCTCCCCACCTGAGCCACATGCAGTGAATGTCAACCTGGAGCAGCAGCAAGCTATGAGAAGTGTCCGATTTTAAGCCATAGTACGGTACACGAGTCAGGTGAGAGGCTCTTCTCAAGCTAACACGAGACTGTTGCTCAACAAAGACAATATGTCAGACAGTGGAATGTGTGAGAAAGTGCACAGATGCAAGGATGGGCAAGAAGGCGGTCAGAAGTGTGAAGCTGAGATGCCTCTGTGTAGTTTTTAGCTAGGGGAACTGTAATGAGCCAGCCTCAGGGCTCCGCTTGCCAGGGGTTGAGCGGAAATGTGGAGTACCTGTCTTGAGATAAGACTGAATTAGCTGGAGTTCAGCGCTGAGTGTACAGTTATTAAAAGAGCCGCTTTGCATTGGCCGGGAATGGAACCCGGGCCTCCCGCGTGGCAGGCGAGAATTCTACCACTGAACCACCCATGCAAACACACGAGACCAGCTTTCCGCCGAAAGACCGGAAAAATTGCTAAAGCAAAAACGGAGTGATGACAGCTCATTTCACACAACTGTTAAGATCAACGGAGTATTTATAAATTGAAGTGCTTGAAGCACAAGAACTCTGGGACCTTCTAGTGGAAGTGCTGCTTCGGGATGCTTGACAACTCCGTCGACTTTTCCAATAAATGCCTCCAAAAAAGCTCGTTCCATCAGAAAGTTGTAAACAACACCAGAAGGCAGCATGGTTTTACAGTGCGGGTTGGATTTTTCTTCAAGAACTACTACGCTCTTTGAGCAAATTGTGTATGTAGACGTACACTTTGCCAGTCCACTTGCTGCAGAATTGTCAGCTAAGAGAAATGCGTGTATCCCCCATTTCATTTTCTCACCACGACGCAGGTGAATCTGGCACGACTGTGTTCTTATAATCACGTCGGACACTTTCATTTTCCTTACCTCTGATCTCCAAGCACTCCGACCACCGGTAGAAAGAGAAAGCGTGGCCCGTATGGGGATCGAACCCATGACCTTGGCGTTATTAGCACCACGCTCTAACCAGCTGAGCTAACCGACCAAGCGGCAGAAAAGGTCGGCTACACCACATGCAAAAAGTGCAAAAGAAACGTTTTTGGGCAAGAGTGCGCCTTGGGGCGCAAAACTGAGCCCATGACAGATCCCACCGAGATTTGAACTCAGATCGCTGGATTCAGAGCCCAGAGTGCTAACCATTACACCATGGAACCAGCGGGTACATCGCAGCCCAAGGCGGAGACGAGCTCCAAGACTCACGTCACGTGCTGCCAGAACCCAGGATTGAACCAGGGACCTTTAGATCTTCAGTCTAACGCTCTCCCAACTGAGCTATTCCGGCACAATCGTGAGCTCCACTCTTGCCGTTTTCTGCCTCTTTCTTTGGAGCCCATCTCCCCACCTGAGCCACATGCAGTGAATGTCAACCTGGAGCAGCAGCAAGCTATGAGAAGTGTCCGATTTTAAGCCATAGTACGGTACACGAGTCAGGTGAGAGGCTCTTCTCAAGCTAACACGAGACTGTTGCTCAACAAAGACAATATGTCAGACAGTGGAATGTGTGAGAAAGTGCACAGATGCAAGGATGGGCAAGAAGGCGGTCAGAAGTGTGAAGCTGAGATGCCTCTGTGTAGTTTTTAGCTAGGGGAACTGTAATGAGCCAGCCTCAGGGCTCCGCTTGCCAGGGGTTGAGCGGAAATGTGGAGTACCTGTCTTGAGATAAGACTGAATTAGCTGGAGTTCAGCGCTGAGTGTACAGTTATTAAAAGAGCCGCTTTGCATTGGCCGGGAATCGAACCCGGGCCTCCCGCGTGGCAGGCGAGAATTCTACCACTGAACCACCCATGCAAACACACGAGACCGGCTTTCCGCCGAAAGACCGGAAAAATTGCTAAAGCAAAAACGGAGTGATGACAGCTCATTTCACACAACTGTTAAGATCAACGGAGTATTTATAAATTGAAGTGCTTGAAGCACAAGAACTCTGGGACCTTCTAGTGGAAGTGCTGCTTCGGGATGCTTGACAACTCCGTCGACTTTTCCAATAAATGCCTCCAAAAAAGCTCGTTCCATCAGAAAGTTGTAAACAACACCAGAAGGCAGCATGGTTTTACAGTGCGGGTTGGATTTTTCTTCAAGAACTACTACGCTCTTTGAGCAAATTGTGTATGTAGACGTACACTTTGCCAGTCCACTTGCTGCAGAATTGTCAGCTAAGAGAAATGCGTGTATCCTCCATTTCTTTTTCTCACCACGACGCAGGTGAATCTGGCACGACTGTGTTCTTATAATCACGTCGGACACTTTCATTTTCCTTACCTCTGATCTCCAAGCACTCCGACCACCGGGAGAAAGAGAAAGCGTGGCCCGTATGGGGATCGAACCCATGACCTTGGCGTTATTAGCACCAAGCTCTAACCAGCTGAGCTAACCGACCAAGCGGTAGAAAAGGTCGGCTACACCACATGCAAAAAGTGCAAAAGAAACGTTTTTGGGCAAGAGTGCGCCTTGGGGCGCAAAACTGAGCCCATGACAGGTCCCACCGAGATTTGAACTCGGATCGCTGGATTCAGAGCCCAGAGTGCTAACCATTACACCATGGAACCAGCAGGTACATTGCAGCCCAAGGCGGAGACGAGCTCCAAGACTCACATCACGTGCTGCCAGAACCCGGGATTGAACCAGGGACCTTTAGATCTTCAGTCTAACGCTCCCCCAACTGAGCTATTCCGGCAGAACCGTGAGCTCCACTCTTGCCGTTTTTTGCCTCTTTCTTTGGAGCCCATCTCCCCACCTGAGCCACATGCAGTGAATGTCAACCTGGAGCAGCAGCAAGCTATGAGAAGTGTCCGATTTTAAGCCATAGTACGGTACACGAGTCAGGTGAGAGGCTCTTCTCAAGCTAACACGAGACTGTTGCTCAACAAAGACAATATGTCAGACAGTGGAATGTGTGAGAAAGTGCACAGATGCAAGGATGGGCAAGAAGGCGGTCAGAAGTGTGAAGCTGAGATGCCTCTGTGTAGTTTTTAGCTAGGGGAACTGTAATGAGCCAGCCTCAGGGCTCCGCTTGCCAGGGGTTGAGCGGAAATGTGGAGTACCTGTCTTGAGATAAGACTGAATTAGCTGGAGTTCAGCGCTGAGTGTACAGTTATTAAAAGAGCCACTTTGCATTGGCCGGGAATCGAACCCGGGCCTCCCGTGTGGCAGGCGAGAATTCTACCACTGAACCACCCATGCAAACACACGATACCGGCTTTCCGCCGAAAGACCGGAAAAATTGCTAAAGCAAAAACGGAGTGATGACAGCTCATTTCACACAACTGTTAAGATCAACGGAGTATTTATAAATTGAAGTGCTTGAAGCACAAGAACTCTGGGACCTTCTAGTGGAAGTGCTGCTTCGGGATGCTTGACAACTCCGTCGACTTTTCCAATAAATGCCTCCAAAAAAGCTCGTTCCATCAGAAACTTGTAAACAACACCAGAAGGCAGCATGGTTTTACAGTGCGGGTTGGATTTTTCTTCAAGAACTACTACGCTCTTTGAGCAAATTGTGTATGTAGACGTACACTTTGCCAGTCCACTTGCTGCAGAATTGTCAGCTAAGAGAAATGCGTGTATCCTCCATTTCTTTTTCTCACCACGACGCAGGTGAATCTGGCACGACTGTGTTCTTATAATCACGTCGGACACTTTCATTTTCCTTACCTCTGATCTCCAAGCACTCCGACCACTGGGAGAAAGAGAAAGCGTGGCCCGTATGGGGATCGAACCCATGACCTTGGCGTTATTAGCACCAAGCTCTAACCAGCTGAGCTGACCGGCCAAGCGGCAGAAAAGGTCGGCTACACCACATGCAAAAAGTGCAAAAGAAACGTTTTTGGGCAAGAGTGCGCCTTGGGGCGCAAAACTGAGCCCATGACAGGTCCCACCGAGATTTGAACTCGGATCGCTGGATTCAGAGCCCAGAGTGCTAACCATTACACCATGGAACCAGCAGGTACATCGCAGCCCAAGGCGGAGACGAGCTCCAAGACTCACGTCACGTGCTGCCAGAACCCGGGATTGAACCAGGGACCTTTAGATCTTCAGTCTAACGCTCTCCCAACTGAGCTATTCCGGCACAACTGTGAGCTCCACTCTTGCCGTTTTCTGCCTCTTTCTTTGGAGCCCATCTCCCCACCTGAGCCACATGCAGTGAATGTCAACCTGGAGCAGCAGCAAGCTATGAGAAGTGTCCGATTTTAAGCCATAGTACGGTACACGAGTCAGGTGAGAGGCTCTTCTCAAGCTAACACGAGACTGTTGCTCAACAAAGACAATATGTCAGACAGTGGAATGTGTGAGAAAGTGCACAGATGCAAGGATGGGCAAGAAGGCGGTCAGAAGTGTGAAGCTGAGATGCCTCTGTGTAGTTTTTAGCTAGGGGAACTGTAATGAGCCAGCCTCAGGGCTCCGCTTGCCAGGGGTTGAGCGGAAATGTGGAGTACCTGTCTTGAGATAAGACTGAATTAGCTGGAGTTCAGCGCTGAGTGTACAGTTATTAAAAGAGCCACTTTGCATTGGCCGGGAATCGAACCCGGGCCTCCCGTGTGGCAGGCGAGAATTCTACCACTGAACCACCCATGCAAACATACGATACCGGCTTTCCGCCGAAAGACCGGAAAAATTGCTAAAGCAAAAACGGAGTGATGACAGCTCATTTCACACAACTGTTAAGATCAACGGAGTATTTATAAATTGAAGTGCGTGAAGCACAAGAACTCTGGGACCTTCTAGTGGAAGTGCTGCTTCGGGATGCTTGACAACTCCGTCGACTTTTCCAATAAATGCCTCCAAAAAAGCTCGTTCCATCAGAAAGTTGTAAACAACACCAGAAGGCAGCATGGTTTTACAGTGCGGGTTGGATTTTTCTTCAAGAACTACTACGCTCTTTGAGCAAATTGTGTATGTAGACGTACACTTTGCCAGTCCACTTGCTGCAGAATTGTCAGCTAAGAGAAATGCGTCTATCCTCCATTTCTTTTTCTCACCACGACACAGGTGAATCTGGCACGACTGTGTTCTTATCATCACGTCGGACACTTTCATTTTCCCTACCTCTGATCTCCAAGCACTCCGACCACCGGGAGAAAGAGAAAGCGTGGCCCGTATGGGGATCGAACCCATGACCTTGGCGTTATTAGCACCACGCTCTAACCAGCTGAGCTGACCGGCCAAGCGGCAGAAAAGGTCCGCTACACCACATGCAAAAAGTGCAAAAGAAACGTTTTTGGGCAAGAGTGCGCCTTGGGGCGCAAAACTGAGCCCATGACAGGTCCCACCGAGATTTGAACTCGGATCGCTGGATTCAGAGCCCAGAGTGCTAACCATTACACCATGGAACCAGCAGGTACATCGCAGCCCAAGGCGGAGACGAGCTCCAAGACTCACGTCACGTGCTGCCAGAACCCGGGATTGAACCAGGGACCTTTAGATCTTCAGTCTAACGCTCTCCCAACTGAGCTATTCCGGCACAACTGTGAGCTCCACTCTTGCCGTTTTCTGCCTCTTTCTTTGGAGCCCATCTCCCCACCTGAGCCACATGCAGTGAATGTCAACCTGGAGCAGCAGCAAGCTATGAGAAGTGTCCGATTTTAAGCCATAGTACGGTACACGAGTCAGGTGAGAGGCTCTTCTCAAGCTAACACGAGACTGTTGCTCAACAAAGACAATATGTCAGACAGTGGAATGTGTGAGAAAGTGCACAGATGCAAGGATGGGCAAGAAGGCGGTCAGAAGTGTGAAGCTGAGATGCCTCTGTGTAGTTTTTAGCTAGGGGAACTGTAATGAGCCAGCCTCAGGGCTCCGCTTGCCAGGGGTTGAGCGGAAATGTGGAGTACCTGTCTTGAGATAAGACTGAATTAGCTGGAGTTCAGCGCTGAGTGTACAGTTATTAAAAGAGCCACTTTGCATTGGCCGGGAATCGAACCCGGGCCTCCCGTGTGGCAGGCGAGAATTCTACCACTGAACCACCCATGCAAACACACGATACCGGCTTTCCGCCGAAAGACCGGAAAAATTGCTAAAGCAAAAACGGAGTGATGACAGCTCATTTCACACAACTGTTAAGATCAACGGAGTATTTATAAATTGAAGTGCGTGAAGCACAAGAACTCTGGGACCTTCTAGTGGAAGTGCTGCTTCGGGATGCTTGACAACTCCGTCGACTTTTCCAATAAATGCCTCCAAAAAAGCTCGTTCCATCAGAAAGTTGTAAACAACACCAGAAGGCAGCATGGTTTTACAGTGCGGGTTGGATTTTTCTTCAAGAACTACTACGCTCTTTGAGCAAATTGTGTATGTAGACGTACACTTTGCCAGTCCACTTGCTGCAGAATTGTCAGCTAAGAGAAATGCGTGTATCCTCCATTTCTTTTTCTCACCACGACGCAGGTGAATCTGGCACGACTGTGTTCTTATAATCACGTCGGACACTTTCATTTTCCTTACCTCTGATCTCCAAGCACTCCGACCACCGGGAGAAAGAGAAAGCGTGGCCCGTATGGGGATCGAACCCATGACCTTGGCGTTATTAGCACCAAGCTCTAACCAGCTGAGCTAACCGACCAAGCGGCAGAAAAGGTCGGCTACACCACATGCAAAAAGTGCAAAAGAAACGTTTTTGGGCAAGAGTGCGCCTTGGGGCGCAAAACTGAGCCCATGACAGGTCCCACCGAGATTTGAACTCGGATCGCTGGATTCAGAGCCCAGAGTGCTAACCATTACACCATGGAACCAGCAGGTACATCGCAGCCCAAGGCGGAGACGAGCTCCAAGACTCACGTCATGTGCTGCCAGAACCCGGGATTGAATCAGGGACCTTTTGATCTTCAGTCTAACGCTCTCCCAACTGAGCTATTCCGGCACAACCATGAGCTCCACTCTTGCCGTTTTCTGCCTCTTTCTTTGGAGCCCATCTCCCCACCTGAGCCACATGCAGTGAATGTCAACCTGGAGCAGCAGCAAGCTATGAGAAGTGTCTGATTTTAAGCCATAGTACGGTACACGAGTCAGGTGAGAGGCTCTTCTCAAGCTAACACGAGACTGTTGCTCAACAAAGACAATATGTCAGACAGTGGAATGTGTGAGAAAGTGCACAGATGCAAGGATGGGCAAGAAGGCGGTCAGAAGTGTGAAGCTGAGATGCCTCTGTGTAGTTTTTAGCTAGGGGAACTGTAATGAGCCAGCCTCAGGGCTCCGCTTGCCAGGGGTTGAGCGGAAATGTGGAGTACCTGTCTTGAGATAAGACTGAATTAGCTGGAGTTCAGCGCTGAGTGTACAGTTATTAAAAGAGCCACTTTGCATTGGCCGGGAATCGAACCCGGGCCTCCCGTGTGGCAGGCGAGAATTCTACCACTGAACCACCCATGCAAACATACGATACCGGCTTTCCGCCGAAAGACCGGAAAAATTGCTAAAGCAAAAACGGAGTGATGACAGCTCATTTCACACAACTGTTAAGATCAACGGAGTATTTATAAATTGAAGTGCGTGAAGCACAAGAACTCTGGGACCTTCTAGTGGAAGTGCTGCTTCGGGATGCTTGACAACTCCGTCGACTTTTCCAATAAATGCCTCCAAAAAAGCTCGTTCCATCAGAAAGTTGTAAACAACACCAGAAGGCAGCATGGTTTTACAGTGCGGGTTGGATTTTTCTTCAAGAACTACTACGCTCTTTGAGCAAATTGTGTATGTAGACGTACACTTTGCCAGTCCACTTGCTGCAGAATTGTCAGCTAAGAGAAATGCGTCTATCCTCCATTTCTTTTTCTCACCACGACACAGGTGAATCTGGCACGACTGTGTTCTTATCATCACGTCGGACACTTTCATTTTCCCTACCTCTGATCTCCAAGCACTCCGACCACCGGGAGAAAGAGAAAGCGTGGCCCGTATGGGGATCGAACCCATGACCTTGGCGTTATTAGCACCACGCTCTAACCAGCTGAGCTGACCGGCCAAGCGGCAGAAAAGGTCCGCTACACCACATGCAAAAAGTGCAAAAGAAACGTTTTTGGGCAAGAGTGCGCCTTGGGGCGCAAAACTGAGCCCATGACAGGTCCCACCGAGATTTGAACTCGGATCGCTGGATTCAGAGCCCAGAGTGCTAACCATTACACCATGGAACCAGCAGGTACATCGCAGCCCAAGGCGGAGACGAGCTCCAAGACTCACGTCACGTGCTGCCAGAACCCGGGATTGAACCAGGGACCTTTAGATCTTCAGTCTAACGCTCTCCCAACTGAGCTATTCCGGCACAACTGTGAGCTCCACTCTTGCCGTTTTCTGCCTCTTTCTTTGGAGCCCATCTCCCCACCTGAGCCACATGCAGTGAATGTCAACCTGGAGCAGCAGCAAGCTATGAGAAGTGTCCGATTTTAAGCCATAGTACGGTACACGAGTCAGGTGAGAGGCTCTTCTCAAGCTAACACGAGACTGTTGCTCAACAAAGACAATATGTCAGACAGTGGAATGTGTGAGAAAGTGCACAGATGCAAGGATGGGCAAGAAGGCGGTCAGAAGTGTGAAGCTGAGATGCCTCTGTGTAGTTTTTAGCTAGGGGAACTGTAATGAGCCAGCCTCAGGGCTCCGCTTGCCAGGGGTTGAGCGGAAATGTGGAGTACCTGTCTTGAGATAAGACTGAATTAGCTGGAGTTCAGCGCTGAGTGTACAGTTATTAAAAGAGCCACTTTGCATTGGCCGGGAATCGAACCCGGGCCTCCCGTGTGGCAGGCGAGAATTCTACCACTGAACCACCCATGCAAACACACGATACCGGCTTTCCGCCGAAAGACCGGAAAAATTGCTAAAGCAAAAACGGAGTGATGACAGCTCATTTCACACAACTGTTAAGATCAACGGAGTATTTATAAATTGAAGTGCGTGAAGCACAAGAACTCTGGGACCTTCTAGTGGAAGTGCTGCTTCGGGATGCTTGACAACTCCGTCGACTTTTCCAATAAATGCCTCCAAAAAAGCTCGTTCCATCAGAAAGTTGTAAACAACACCAGAAGGCAGCATGGTTTTACAGTGCGGGTTGGATTTTTCTTCAAGAACTACTACGCTCTTTGAGCAAATTGTGTATGTAGACGTACACTTTGCCAGTCCACTTGCTGCAGAATTGTCAGCTAAGAGAAATGCGTGTATCCTCCATTTCTTTTTCTCACCACGACGCAGGTGAATCTGGCACGACTGTGTTCTTATAATCACGTCGGACACTTTCATTTTCCTTACCTCTGATCTCCAAGCACTCCGACCACCGGGAGAAAGAGAAAGCGTGGCCCGTATGGGGATCGAACCCATGACCTTGGCGTTATTAGCACCAAGCTCTAACCAGCTGAGCTAACCGACCAAGCGGCAGAAAAGGTCGGCTACACCACATGCAAAAAGTGCAAAAGAAACGTTTTTGGGCAAGAGTGCGCCTTGGGGCGCAAAACTGAGCCCATGACAGGTCCCACCGAGATTTGAACTCGGATCGCTGGATTCAGAGCCCAGAGTGCTAACCATTACACCATGGAACCAGCAGGTACATCGCAGCCCAAGGCGGAGACGAGCTCCAAGACTCACGTCATGTGCTGCCAGAACCCGGGATTGAATCAGGGACCTTTTGATCTTCAGTCTAACGCTCTCCCAACTGAGCTATTCCGGCACAACCATGAGCTCCACTCTTGCCGTTTTCTGCCTCTTTCTTTGGAGCCCATCTCCCCACCTGAGCCACATGCAGTGAATGTCAACCTGGAGCAGCAGCAAGCTATGAGAAGTGTCTGATTTTAAGCCATAGTACGGTACACGAGTCAGGTGAGAGGCTCTTCTCAAGCTAACACGAGACTGTTGCTCAACAAAGACAATATGTCAGACAGTGGAATGTGTGAGAAAGTGCACAGATGCAAGGATGGGCAAGAAGGCGGTCAGAAGTGTGAAGCTGAGATGCCTCTGTGTAGTTTTTAGCTAGGGGAACTGTAATGAGCCAGCCTCAGGGCTCCGCTTGCCAGGGGTTGAGCGGAAATGTGGAGTACCTGTCTTGAGATAAGACTGAATTAGCTGGAGTTCAGCGCTGAGTGTACAGTTATTAAAAGAGCCGCTTTGCGTTGTCCGGGAATCGAACCCGGACCTCCCGCGTGGCAGGCGAGAATTCTACCACTGAACCACCCATGCAAACACACGAGACCGGCTTTCCGCCGAAAGACCGGAAAAATTGCTAAAGCAAAAACGGAGTGATGACAGCTCATTTCACACAACTGTTAAGATCAACGGAGTATTTATAAATTGAAGTGCTTGAAGCACAAGAACTCTGGGACCTTCTAGTGGAAGTGCTGCTTCGGGATGCTTGACAACTCCGTCGACTTTTCCAATAAATGCTTCCAAAAAAGCTCGTTCCATCAGAAACTTGTAAACAACACCAGAAGGCAGCATGGTTTTACAGTGCGGGTTGGATTTTTCTTCAAGAACTACTACGCTCTTTGAGCAAATTGTGTATGTAGACGTACACTTTGCCAGTCCACTTGCTGCAGAATTGTCAGCTAAGAGAAATGCGTGTATCCTCCATTTCTTTTTCTCACCACGACGCAGGTGAATCTGGCACGACTGTGTTCTTATCATCACGTCGGACACTTTCATTTTCCCTACCTCTGATCTCCAAGCACTCCGACCACCGGGAGAAAGAGAAAGCGTGGCCCGTATGGGGATCGAACCCATGACCTTGGCGTTATTAGCACCACGCTCTAACCAGCTGAGCTGACCGGCCAAGCGGCAGAAAAGGTCCGCTACACCACATGCAAAAAGTGCAAAAGAAACGTTTTTGGGCAAGAGTGCGCCTTGGGGCGCAAAACTGAGCCCATGACAGGTCCCACCGAGATTTGAACTCGGATCGCTGGATTCAGAGCCCAGAGTGCTAACCATTACACCATGGAACCAGCAGGTACATCGCAGCACAAGGCGGAGACGAGCTCCAAGACTCACGTCACGTGCTGCCAGAACCCGGGATTGAACCAGGGACCTTTAGATCTTCAGTCTAACGCTCTCCCAACTGAGCTATTCCGGCACAACTGTGAGCTCCACTCTTGCCGTTTTCTGCCTCTTTCTTTGGAGCCCATCTCCCCACCTGAGCCACATGCAGTGAATGTCAACCTGGAGCAGCAGCAAGCTATGAGAAGTGTCCGATTTTAAGCCATAGTACGGTACACGAGTCAGGTGAGAGGCTCTTCTCAAGCTAACACGAGACTGTTGCTCAACAAAGACAATATGTCAGACAGTGGAATGTGTGAGAAAGTGCACAGATGCAAGGATGGGCAAGAAGGCGGTCAGAAGTGTGAAGCTGAGATGCCTCTGTGTAGTTTTTAGCTAGGGGAACTGTAATGAGCCAGCCTCAGGGCTCCGCTTGCCAGGGGTTGAGCGGAAATGTGGAGTACCTGTCTTGAGATAAGACTGAATTAGCTGGAGTTCAGCGCTGAGTGTACAGTTATTAAAAGAGCCGCTTTGCATTGGCCGGGAATCGAACCCGGGCCTCCCGCGTGGCAGGCGAGAATTCTACCACTGAACCACCCATGCAAACACACAAGACCGGCTTTCCGCGGAAAGACCGGAAAAATTGCTAAAGCAAAAACGGAGTGATGACAGCTCATTTCACACAACTGTTAAGATCAACGGAGTATTTATAAATTGAAGTGCTTGAAGCACAAGAACTCTGGGACCTTCTAGTGGAAGTGCTGCTTCGGGATGCTTGACAACTCCGTCGACTTTTCCAATAAATGCCTCCAAAAAAGCTCGTTCCATCAGAAACTTGTAAACAACACCAGAAGGCAGCATGGTTTTACAGTGCGGGTTGGATTTTTCTTCAAGAACTACTACGCTCTTTGAGCAAATTGTGTATGTAGACGTACACTTTGCCAGTCCACTTGCTGCAGAATTGTCAGCTAAGAGAAATGCGTGTATCCTCCATTTCTTTTTCTCACCACGACGCAGGTGAATCTGGCACGACTGTGTTCTTATCATCACGTCGGACACTTTCATTTTCCCTACCTCTGATCTCCAAGCACTCCGACCACCGGGAGAAAGAGAAAGCGTGGCCCGTATGGGGATCGAACCCATGACCTTGGCGTTATTAGCACCACGCTCTAACCAGCTGAGCTAACCGGCCAAGTGGCAGAAAAGGTCGGCTACACCACATGCAAAAAGTGCAAAAGAAACGTTTTTGGGCAAGAGTGCGCCTTGGGGCGCAAAACTGAGCCCATGACAGGTCCCACCGAGAGTTGAACTCGGATCGCTGGATTCAGAGCCCAGAGTGCTAACCATTACACCATGGAACCAGCTGGTACATCGCAGCCCAAGGCGGAGACGAGCTCCAAGACTCACGTCACGTGCTGCCAGAACCCAGGATTGAACCAGGGACCTTTAGATCTTCAGTCTAACGCTCTCCCAACTGAGCTATTCCGGCACAACCGTGAGCTCCACTCTTGCCGTTTTCTGCCTCTTTCTTTGGAGCCCATCTCCCCACCTGAGCCACATGTAGTGAATGTCAACCTGGAGCAGCAGCAAGCTATGAGAAGTGTCCGATTTTAAGCCATAGTACGGTACACGAGTCAGGTGAGAGGCTCTTCTCAAGCTAACACGAGACTGTTGCTCAACAAAGACAATATGTCAGACAGTGGAATGTGTGAGAAAGTGCACAGATGCAAGGATGGGCAAGAAGGCGGTCAGAAGTGTGAAGCTGAGATGCCTCTGTGTAGTTTTTAGCTAGGGGAACTGTAATGAGCCAGCCTCAGGGCTCCGCTTGCCAGGGGTTGAGCGGAAATGTGGAGTACCTGTCTTGAGATAAGACTGAATTAGCTGGAGTTCAGCGCTGAGTGTACAGTTATTAAAAGAGCCGCTTTGCATTGGCCGGGAATCGAACCCGGGCCTCCCGCGTGGCAGGCGAGAATTCTACCACTGAACCACCCATGCAAACACACGAGACCGGCTTTCCGCCGAAAGACCGGAAAAATTGCTAAAGCAAAAACAGAGTGATGACAGCTCATTTCACACAACTGTTAAGATCAACGGAGTATTTATAAATTGAAGTGCTTGAAGCACAAGAACTCTGGGACCTTCTAGTGGAAGTGCTGCTTCGGGATGCTTGACAACTCCGTCGACTTTTCCAATAAATGCCTCCAAAAAAGCTCGTTCCATCAGAAAGTTGTAAACAACACCAGAAGGCAGCATGGTTTTACAGTGCGGGTTGGATTTTTCTTCAAGAACTACTACGCTCTTTGAGCAAATTGTGTATGTAGACGTACACTTTGCCAGTCCACTTGCTGCAGAATTGTCAGCTAAGAGAAATGCGTGTATCCTCCATTTCTTTTTCTCACCACGACGCAGGTGAATCTGGCACGACTGTGTTCTTATAATCACGTCGGACACTTTCATTTTCCTTACCTCTGATCTCCAAGCACTCCGACCACCGGGAGAAAGAGAAAGCGTGGCCCGTATGGGGATCGAACCCATGACCTTGGCGTTATTAGCACCAAGCTCTAACCAGCTGCGCTAACCGACCAAGCGGCAGAAAAGGTCGGCTACACCACATGCAAAAAGTGCAAAAGAAACGTTTTTTGGGCAAGAGTGCGCCTTGGGGCGCAAAACTGAGCCCATGACAGGTCCCACCGAGATTTGAACTCGGATCGCTGGATTCAGAGCCCAGAGTGCTAACCATTACACCATGGAACCAGCAGGTACATCGCAGCCCAAGGCGGAGACGAGCTCCAAGACTCACGTCACGTGCTGCCAAAACCTGGGATTGAACCAGGGACCTTTAGATCTTCAGTCTAACGCTCTCCCAACTGAGCTATTCCGGCACAACCGTGAGCTCCACTCTTGCCGTTTTCTGCCTCTTTCTTTGGAGCCCATCTCCCCACCTGAGCCACATGCAGTGAATGTCAACCTGGAGCAGCAGCAAGCTATGAGAAGTGTCCGATTTTAAGCCATAGTACGGTACACGAGTCAGGTGAGAGGCTCTTCTCAAGCTAACACGAGACTGTTGCTCAACAAAGACAATATGTCAGACAGTGGAATGTGTGAGAAAGTGCACAGATGCAAGGATGGGCAAGAAGGCGGTCAGAAGTGTGAAGCTGAGATGCCTCTGTGTAGTTTTTAGCTAGGGGAACTGTAATGAGCCAGCCTCAGGGCTCCGCTTGCCAGGGGTTGAGCGGAAATGTGGAGTACCTGTCTTGAGATAAGACTGAATTAGCTGGAGTTCAGCGCTGAGTGTACAGTTATTAAAAGAGCCACTTTGCATTGGCCGGGAATCGAACCCGGGCCTCCCGTGTGGCAGGCGAGAATTCTACCACTGAACCACCCATGCAAACACACGATACCGACTTTCCGCCGAAAGACCGGAAAAAATGCTAAAGCAAAAACGGAGTGATGACAGCTCATTTCACACAACTGTTAAGATCAACGGAGTATTTATAAATTGAAGTGCTTGAAGCACAAGAACTCTGGGACCTTCTAGTGGAAGTGCTGCTTCGGGATGCTTGACAACTCCGTCGACTTTTCCAATAAATGCCTCCAAAAAAGCTCGTTCCATCAGAAACTTGTAAACAACACCAGAAGGCAGCATGGTTTTACAGTGCGGGTTGGATTTTTCTTCAAGAACTACTACGCTCTTTGAGCAAATTGTGTATGTAGACGTACACTTTGCCAGTCCACTTGCTGCAGAATTGTCAGCTAAGAGAAATGCGTGTATCCTCCATTTCTTTTTCTCACCACGACGCAGGTGAATCTGGCACGACTGTGTTCTTATCATCACGTTGGACACTTTCATTTTCCCTACCTCTGATCTCCAAGCACTCCGACCACCGGGAGAAAGAGAAAGCGTGGCCCGTATGGGGATCGAACCCATGACCTTGGCATTATTAGCACCACGCTCTAACCAGCTGAGCTAACCGGCCAAGCGGCAAAAAAGGTCGGCTACACCACATGCAAAAAGTGGAAAAGAAACGTTTTAGGGCAAGAGTGCGCCTTGGGGCGCAAAACTGAGCCCATGACAGGTCCCACCGAGATTTGAACTCGGATCGCTGGATTCAGAGCCCAGAGTGCTAACCATTACACCATGGAACCAGCTGGTACATCGCAGCCCAAGGCGGAGACGAGCTCCAAGACTCACGTCACGTGCTGCCAGAACCCGGGATTGAACCAGGGACCTTTAGATCTTCAGTCTAACGCTCTCCCAACTGAGCTATTCCGGCACAACCGGGAGCTCCACTCTTGCCGTTTTCTGCCTCTTTCTTTGGAGCCCATTTCCCCACCTGAGCCACATGCAGTGAATGTCAACCTGGAGCAGCAGCAAGCTATGAGAAGTGTCCGATTTTAAGCCATAGTACGGTACACGAGTCAGGTGAGAGGCTCTTCTCAAGCTAACACGAGTGTCATGCCCGGCTTGTCCGCTCCTCGTGTGTGCCACGCCCCCTGCCTTCCCACGTGTATTTCCTTGATTGTACCCTGCTGTGTCTGCTTACTTTGATTAGTCTTGTCTGGTTTTAAGTCCTGGTCTTACCTGTTAGCATTGTCTGTCATTGATGTTAGTCGGCGTGCCATGTTCCCGAGTCCTCGTACTCCCAATAAATCCCCGTTTGCCCTAAGTCTGCCTGCTTGCTTGCCTCTCCGCTCATCACCTTACCCGTGCGCCTCTACCGCCGACGTATATCGTGACAGAATGACAGACCACGCAAAGAAGCGGAGCAAGCAAAACCCGGAAGAACCGGTACTCCGTCTGGGAGCCTGCGCGTTGGCCAGGTTTTGGCCCTTGAGCGAGGAGGAGGTGGATGAATCCCTGCTACTGTGGCCATCCGAACCGGACGCCACGGAGTTGCCACCGCCGCTCGAGCGGAATTGCTTCCGGCCTGAGCGGGTGGCGAACAAAGGGGCCGCCACTGTACGAGATGCCATCCCGCGAATCCCGCGGCGTCTTAAAGGGACCAAGCCCGTCTCATCTGTGCAGGCTCAGCTCGTCCCACCGCTTACGGCAGAGACACTCCGGCCAGAGGTAATCGCTCCAACCCCGACTCACATTACCCAGTTCTTCACCCTCCAGGGGTTATACTGGAGGGTGAGGGATGAACTGGCCGGGCAGATGTCGCCCGAAGCGGACCAGCTCGTGATGCAGCTAGAGGAGGGGTTCGCTGCGTTCACTCCTGCTTCCCCCCCGGAAGTCCTGGAGCAGCTCGCAGCGGATCTCCGAGGGCTGCTCCTGCTCCGGAGAGCGGTGGATCCCACTCCAGAACGGCCGTCACTGTCCTCGGACCCTGCTCCAGAGCAGCCGCCATTGCCGCCTTCGCCGCTGCCGCCGCCTGCGCAGCCGCCTTCGCCGCTGCCGCCGCCTGCGCAGCCGCCGCCTGCGCAGCCGCCGCCTGCGCAGCCGCCGCCTGCGCAGCCGCCTTCGCTGCCTGTTACAGCTCCCGGGCAGGCGCCCCCACTGCAGCAACCTGCAGCTCCCGGGCTGGCGCCCCCACTGCAGCCAGCTCCTGTTCCTGACTGCGCTCCAGTTCCTGCAGAGGCGCCCCCTCTGCAGCCGCCTGCTGCAGCTCCCGGGCAGGCGCCCCCACTGCAGCCAGCTCCTGTTCCTGACCGTGTTCCAGTTCCTGACCGCGCTCCAGTTCCTGCAGAGGCACCCCCTCTGCAGCCGCCTGCTGCAGCTCCCGGGCAGGCGCCCCCACTGCAGCAACCTGCAGCTCCCGGGCTGGCGCCCCCACTGCAGCCAGCTCCTGTTCCTGACTGCGCTCCAGTTCCTGCAGAGGCGCCCCCTCTGCAGCCGCCTGCTGCAGCTCCCGGGCAGGCGCCCCCACTGCAGCCAGCTCCTGTTCCTGACCGTGTTCCAGTTCCTGACCGCGCTCCAGTTCCTGCAGAGGCACCCCCTCTGCAGCCGCCTGCTGCAGCTCCCGGGCAGGCGCCCCCTCTGCAGCCACCTGCTGCAGCTCCCGGGCAGGCGCCCCCACTGCAGCCAGCTCCTGTTCCTGACCGCGCTCCTGTTCCTGACCGCGCTCCTGTTCCTGACCGCGCTCCTGTTCCTGTCCAGGCGCCCCCACTGCAGCCACCTGCAGCTCCCGGGCCGGCGCCCCCACTGCAGCAACCTGCAGCTCCCGGGCCGGCGCCCCCACTGCAGCAACCTGCAGCTCCCGGGCAGGCGCCCCCACTGCAGCCGCCTGCTGCAGCTCCTGTCCCTGACTGCGCTCCTGTCCCTGACCGCCCTGCTGCAGCCGCTCCTGAGGTGCCCCCGCTGCAGTCCCCTGCAGTTCCCGGGCGAGCGCCCCCACAGCAATTGCCTGCAGCTCCAGTCCCTGACTGCGCTCCTGTCCCTGACTGCGCTCCTGTCCCTGACTGCGCTCCTGTCCCTGACTGCGCTCCTGTCCCTGACTGCCCTGCTGCAGCCGCTCCTGAGGTGCCCCCGCTGCAGTCCCCTGCAGTTCCCGGGCGAGCGCCCCCACAGCAATTGCCTGCAGCCCCAGTTCCTGATCTCGCCCCAGTTCCTGATCTCGCCCCAGTTCCTGATCTCGCCCCAGTTCCTGATCTCGCCCCAGTTCCTGATCTCGCCCCTGTTCCTGATCTCGCCGCAGCCGCTTCCGAGACGCTCCTGTCCCCGCCTGCTACAGCCGCTTCCGAGGCGCCCCCACTGCAGTCACCTGTAGTTCCAGGGCGAGCGCCCCCACGACGGCGGCTTGCAGCGCCTGGGCCGGCGCCCCCACTGCAGTGTCTTGCAGTTCCAGGGCGAGCGCCCCCACGACGGCGGCTTGCAGCGCCTGGGCCGGCGCCCCCACTGCAGTGTCCTGCAGTTCCAGGGCGAGCGCCCCCGCGACGGTGGCTTGTAGCGCCTGGGCCGGCGCCCCCACTGCAGCGTCCTGCAGTTCCCGGGCGGGCGCCCCCACGACGGCGACTTGCAACGCCCGTGCCGGCGCTCCCACTGCAGCGTCCTGCAGTTCCCGGGCGGGCGCCCCCACGACGGCGACTTGCAACGCCCGTGCCGGTGCCCCCTCTGCAGCGTCCTGCAGTTCCCGGGCGGGCGCCCCCACGACAGCGGCTTGCAGCACCTGGGCCGAGGTCCCCACTGCAGCGTCCTGCAGTTTCCGGGCTGATGCCCCGGCGGCCTGACCGTGTTCCTGTCCCGGCGCCCCGGCAGCCTGACCGTGTTCCTGTCCCGGCGCCCCGGCAGCCTGACCGTGTTCCTGTCCCGGCGCCCCGGCAGCCTGACCGTGTTCCTGTCCCGGCGCCACGGCAGCCTGACCGTGTTCCTGTCCCGGCGCCACGGCAGCCTGACCGTGTTCCTGTCCCGGCGCCACGGCAGCCTGACCGTGTTCCTGTCCCGGCGCCACGGCAGCCTGCAGCAGCTCCAGAGGCGCCCCCTCCGACTGCAGCAGCTCCAGAGGCGCCCCCTCCGACTGCAGCAGCTCCAGAGGCGCCCCCTCCGACTGCAGCAGCTCCAGAGGCGCCCCCTCCGACTGCAGCAGCTCCAGAGGCGCCCCCTCCGACTGCTGCAGCTCCAGTCCCTGTCCTAGTCCCCGAGGTGGTCCCGGACAACTCCATCTTGGCTCCTCCCTCTTCGGAGGTGGAGGAGCTGGAATGGGACCCCTCGGGGACAGAACTTGTAACCCCTTGTCCCTCGCCCCGGCGACTTCGACCCCGAACTAGGGTCGGCCTGTCTGTGTCCCGCAGGGGAAGGGGACACAGACGCAGGGCTGGGGTCCCTCCCGCCCTGCCCCCTGGCTCGCCCTCCCTCGCCTGCGCTCTGGCTCGGTTGGCGCCTGCGGGTCCTGGCCCTCCAGTACCTCGTCGCCCCGCCTCGCTCCCCCCTCCGGTGCCTGGTCGGCCGCCTGCGGGCTCCCCGACGGCAGCTCCTCGGTTGCCTGCGGGGCCCCTACCTCCGGCCCTCCGCCGGACGTCGCCGCCTGCTGCGGCTCCCCCCTCCTCCGGGCCTTCGCCGTGGGCCCCTCCAGCTCCCTCGTCCCCTTCCCCGGTGCTCCCTCCTGCTCCCTCCCTGGCCCCTCCGCGGGTCCCTCGCCCTGCCTCCTCGGCCCCTCCGAGGTCCCCTCCGGCTCCGGCCTCCCGGCCGCCTGCGGCCCCTCCGGCTGCCGCCCGTCGCCCGCTGGGTCTCCCTCGGGCTCCCCTTTGTTCCCCCTCCTTGTCTCCCTATGCCCCTGCCTTTGTCCCGCCTGTCTCTGTCCCTTCTTCTGCTCGTCCCTTCGTCCCGCCCGTCTCTGCTCCTCGTGTTCCTCCTGTCTTTGCTGCCCGTCCTCCTCTGTGCCCTCTGTTCACTCCTGGCCCTTGTGTCCCGCCGGTTCCTTCTGTGTCCCCTCTCTTTCTCTGTCGGTCCGTGTTCCCCGTCCTCTGTCAGGTTTTGTCCCTGGTCCTGTCTTTGTGCCTGTTCTGTCTCTCTGTTTAGTTCCCGGTCTTTTGTTCTTGGTTTTGGGTTTTGTTTTTCAGGTCCTGGTCCCCTCGTCCCGTTCGTCGCCTCCTCCTGGGCGCGCCCGGTGCAGCGCGCCTTTGGGGGGGGGCTCTGTCATGCCCGGCTTGTCCGCTCCTCGTGTGTGCCACGCCCCCTGCCTTCCCACGTGTATTTCCTTGATTGTACCCTGCTGTGTCTGCTTACTTTGATTAGTCTTGTCTGGTTTTAAGTCCTGGTCTTACCTGTTAGCATTGTCTGTCATTGATGTTAGTCGGCGTGCCATGTTCCCGAGTCCTCGTACTCCCAATAAATCCCCGTTTGCCCTAAGTCTGCCTGCTTGCTTGCCTCTCCGCTCATCACCTTACCCGTGCGCCTCTACCGCCGACGTATATCGTGACAACGAGACTGTTGCTCAACAAAGACAATATGTCAGACAGTGGAATGTGTGAGAAAGTGCACAGATGCAAGGATGGGCAAGAAGGCGGTCAGAAGTGTGAAGCTGAGATGCCTCTGTGTAGTTTTTAGCTAGGGGAACTGTAATGAGCCAGCCTCAGGGCTCCGCTTGCCAGGGGTTGAGCGGAAATGTGGAGTACCTGTCTTGAGATAAGACTGAATTAGCTGGAGTTCAGCGCTGAGTGTACAGTTATTAAAAGAGCCGCTTTGCGTTGTCCGGGAATCGAACCCGGGCCTCCCGCGCGGGCGGCGAGAATAGTTTAGCTTAACTTCCCTTAACTTTTCCCATTCATTTTCAATGGTAGTGCTTAACAGTACGGATGTAATATTCTTTCGGCCGCTGGTTGATGTTTTGTTGCTGTTTCGACGCCTCCAATGACGTTTTACCCTTATCACTACCGACAGTCGACACAATTGGATTTTGGAAAAGAGCAGCAGAGAGTGAGTAGTATTTCAGTAAATTTGGTGATTCACCTAAAAGAAAAACCGCCCGGTCGAACGGAAAGGACGACTTTCCAAGGTAAACTGAACAGCAATCTTATATTTTCTTAAATATTCCGATGTATTTCACATTCCAAAATCGAACTGGATGCTGTACGTTTTACGGAGCCCCTCGCGAAGCTCTCTGTGTAATGCTGAAGTAGTTATTCACTCGCTCCATAGGTAGCATTGCTTTTGAAATATTTAATAATTAGTATTCAATTTTTAATGCACAATTTAAATAAAAACATGTTTGACTTTGGAAATTAAGGCGGGTACCGTTTATAAGAATTCCACTCATCGTGAGGAATCCAAAAGTATCTTTTATTAGTGGCCCGGTAAAGCAGTACATTTATTAAGCTAGACAGTGTCCATTTATGGAAAACGAGTAATTTGCAGTAAAACGAGCATACACTGGTCAAGTAGAATGAGTCTAGGCAGATGAGACAGAATAAACTGGATTACCGTTTATAAACTAACCTTATATATATAGTGTATTATACATATACTAATTCTGCACGTTCCTATATGCAAGGTACTGTGACGGTAACTTTCCTGTAAGTCATTGATATTTAACTACAACTTTTTTATGCATATTGTTTGCTGGCATTGCCGTTAACTTAGATATTAAAGAATTCCTCACATAATCGTTAAGTATTAAACCTACTAAAGTTGTTCAAACAAACCTTGTTTTAGGTTAAAGCAAGTCAGTTAGAAGCTATTACACTTACTTTGCTACCAAATGGCAAAGGTGTCAGATCACAGAATTCTTGTTTATAATTCCATGCCCTTCTGTGTTTCTTTACGCCTGTCAACTACCACCTGTCAAAAGTGAGGATGAGAATTTGGTTGGGTTTGGAGTCCGTGCTGGTAAGACCTGGAAGGATATTTGGGACAGTAGGGATGATGGGTATGAGGCTGTTATCCTCAAACAACAATGCGTACCAGGCAGCAAAATGTACCGACTACAGCAGTACCTGAGGCTGAAGCACAGCAATCTTCAGATGACACTGGAGGCTTCTGCTCCCTCAAGACCAGCACTTCCAGACACTTCTACTAATCCTCCAGGTTGGCTGACAGTTTCATATATGTGGTTCTGTGCATTGATTATGTCTTTTATTCATATCTATTTTGTTTTATAGAAATAGAGGAAGATGAGGAATTGGAGAGGATGATGCTTTGTTGGTCCCCTTCCAAAACCGAAGGCCCGATGAGTGAGAATCTCATATGCATGCACACACACAAACAGTCACTCTTCAGGATTCAGTATAAATTAAGGAATCAATATTATTTGTGGTTCATTTGTGGTTTTTTCACTTTGCTTTCAGGTTTGCAAGTTGTTGGAGTCCATGATGCTAAAGGTTCTTTCCCTTCAATTATGGAGGATAATTCTGGATGTCATGATCAGAATTTTTCATCCAAGTTCTTTATTATTCATCTTGTTTTGGCCACGTTCAGGCCCGTTTTGATGCCTGTGTTCTGTTTGTTCCATTGTTCAAGACTATGCAGCCAGAGATGACCTGGAGGGAGTTTCAAAAATCTCCTTTTTATGAGGCTGAAAAGCAGCGTTGGTCAGCGGAGAGAAAAAAGTAACACACTACCTGCTACTTCAAGAGCAGCGTTATTTGTAAAAATTGTAAATGTTTTCCATATACACTCTGTCCACTTTATTAAGAACAGCTATTTTGTGTCTGGGCTCATTTTTCACTGACAAATAATGCATGGCAACAGGTGGGTTACAATCAGATTGTAAAAATTGCCGCTGTTAGGTAGGTTTTCTTAAAGAAGTGGCAAGCATAGTTTTTTTTTAAAACAAAAAAAGTAAAGATTGTTTTATATTCTTTATAGTTCAGTATTGTTTGAATATACACTTGCAGCATTTTAACATATGGTTAATATGTTCCTTGTTTGTTCCTGATTCTCTAAGGTCATAAATTATCCCTGAGCATCTCTCAAAGTGTGGGGCAGTTACCCCAATGGCTAAATTCCCCATCGTGACCCTTTCAGATCTGTCCTATTAATCATTCCCTATCCACTGGCTAAATCTCTCTTGTCTCATCACCACATCAACCAGTGTGGTGAGTCTAAGAAAGTGTTACGGCGTCAGTCAGGAGTTTTGGGCACACCTACCTATAGAATTGTTTCTTTGTACTATTCTTTACATTTTATAATATTTATAAAGACATCATAACTATAAAGTAATACACATGGAATTATGCACTACTCAGAAAAGTTATTTAAAAAAAATAATTTGTTGGGGGGGACAATTCTGTTGGAACTCAGAAGGTTGCCGGTTCAAATCCCAGGGCTGGCCGAGTGATCCCACCATTGGGCCCTTGAGCAAGGCCCTTAACCCCAGCTGCTCCAGGGACTGACTGATCCTGCTTTCTACTTTATACTAGTTTAATGAGGTGGCCTCCTGGAATGCTTTTCCAGCTCTCCTGAAGGAGCCGTCTCATATATGCTGAGCACTCAGCCGATTTTCTTTAACTCTCTGGTCAGACTCCTTGAAAAACATTTCTACTGGGTTTAGCTCAAGTATCCAGGTAATATGACCCAGTCCCTTTGTAGGCAGAGTGGTGTGTCCAAATTACTGACTGGTACTGTATGTCTAACTATCTGACAGTTGTTAAAATGCTGCAGCATCACTGTTAGTATTGTCATAACAATGCTATTTTTAATTATGCTTTTTGTTTTGATTCAGGATTCAATGAGTCATTTGTTAACATGCTACAAAATGCATGCATTAACACTGCTGTTTAAGAAAATTAATCATTTCATCTATTTAATATTTGACATACACTACCGTTCAATTATATACCCTGTGACAAGACTTGATTGGGGTCAGTTTTATCCTACAAAAGGATAATGACCCAAACCAAACCTCCAAAATGTGTTAGCAATATTTAAAGAATAAGCAGTCAGACATACCAGGAGATTGATGCAGAGGACTGCCAGTTGCTGATAATAGGCCTCTATATGTAGATGTGGATAAAATTTTGTGAATTGCATGAAAATGTGTTTTTCTTTGGAAAACAAAGAAATTTGCATGTGATCCCAAACTTTTGAGCGGTAATGTATATCTTGGGGGTGGCATGGTGGTGCAGTGGTTAGCACTGTTGCCTCACACCTCTGGGACCCAGGTTTGAGTCGCCGCCTGTGTCACATGTGTGTGGAGTTTGCATGTTCTCCCCATGTCGTCGTGGGGGGTACTCCGGTTTCCCCCCACAGTCCAAAAACATGCTGAGGCTAATTGGAGTTGCTAAATTGCCCATAGGTGTGCATGTGAGAGTGAATGGTGTGTGAGTGTGCCCTGCGATGGGCTGGCCCCCCATCCTGGGTTGTTCCCTGCCTCGTGCCCATTGCTTCCGGGATAGGCTCCGGACCCCCGTGACCCAGTAGAATAAGCGGTTTGGAAAATGGATGGATGGATGGATGTATATCTTATCATACCCCTGAGTATGAGAACCTGAGTACTTGTCTCTTTCTGTGTAAATAGACTCAATAAACAATACATTTTATTCATAACTGTCTATGTCTGTTTAATTACCACAGCGACATAAATAAATAAATAAATAAAATTGTAACCATAGTTTTAAGCTGTTTATTAAATACATCAATATCAAGAAAACGAAGAATAATGGATGAATGTGATTACAAGAAATGGAGAAATTTGTTCATGCTTTTTTGAAAACATGCCTCAAAATGATTAGCATTCTAACTTGAAATGTATCAGAAAAAAAATCATTAACGGAGATTTTGCAGCGCCGGGGAGGGTCTCTTCGCTTCGCAAAAAAAATCCTTCAATTTCATTGGCTGCCACTGTGTTATGGCTATACGCGACCGGCCCCCGCGTGACAGGCGGGGATACTCACCACTATACTAACGAGGAAATATACGCGCACTGCTTTTACATATTCAAGATAAACAGCGGATGACTATTAACATTTGCGAGTAATCAATGATTGTACAAAATTTTCTTTCTTACACAAAGAAAATGTTGAGGGCAGAATGAAAAATGATTGTCTGTCTATCTGAACCGATCAGATTGTCTGTCTATCTGAACCGATCAGATTGTCTGTCTATCTGAACCGATCAGATTGTCTGTCTATCTGAACCGATCAGATTGTCTGTCTATCTGAACCAATCAGATTGTCTGTCTATCTGAACCAATCAGATTGTTTTTCTTACACAAAAAATTATTCCGTTTTCAAAACACTTTTGTGCAAGAAATGCTCCCATGAGCCTGTGTTTAGTGCCTACAGAGGTCTTCTTTTTGCCACTGGTACAGGAGAGTACGGGTCCCACCTTGCCACAGCCAGGCACCTCCACGCCATCGACGGGCCGCGGAATCTCGATGGAGCGCACGTTGCCGTACTTGCAACACTCCTCCCGGATGTCCTCCAGGATCTCCTCGTAGTCCTCGTCGTCCACCAGCTCCTCGGGCATGACCATGTTGAGGAGGCACAGCACCTCCGTGGGCATGCCGGAGCTCTGCAGCCGCTGCAGCCCTGGAACCTGCAGCGTCACCGGCGTCTCAATGATGGCCGTCTGTCCCGGGGGGCGACAAGAGTGTCAGATACCCCCTGATCGTCCAATCGTCTCGAGTAACAGCGAGAAATTTACATGGACCCAAATAAACCCAAGAAATAGGGGCATTAAGCTTCCTGGGAGGCACCCAGGAACCAAGTTGGGTTTAGGACATCAGAAAGGCGGCAGCCGAGGGCAAATACTCACAGCGTTGGCATTCTTAGCCCCCACGCTTGCCCGCTGGACGATGAGCTTCTTGTCTCCGAGCTGCATGCCATTGAGTCCAGCCACGGCCTGCGGGATGCATCCCACACAAGCGTCAGCAATTCCATCCGGAAGCCCCGAGTCACCCCAGACCTTCCAGCTGCTGCCCCACCTCACGCACCTGGTCAGTGGCACTGATGTCCACGTATTCACAGAAAGCGTAACCCTTAGACAGTGACGTGGCACTGTCCTTCACAAGGTTGAAGGCCTTAAGAGGTCCGAACGACGTCAAGAGTTCCTTCACCTGGGCAAGAGGAGGAGACGCGGGGGGGCGATTAGCCCGACAGTCCAGGCACGGCGCCTCGCTAGAAATGCTAATCTTAACTGTGGGAGAAGCAGCATGTTAAACTTTGCAAAACGACATGAGGAAACAGTGAAGACATCAGGAAAATGGCTTTATGACAAGTGGCTCGACATTACGGTGCAACACTAGAGCTCAAAGCCCCCTGTGCCCTTTCTGCATGACTTACTTACTGGGAGCGTACAAAAGTAACTATTTTGATTCTTGTCAATGAATGATAACACAGATTCCCCCCCCCCCATCCTACAGCATATACAACACAACTGAATTCCTAATCAAGTTCTCTGATAATTCCAACTACGAATTTTGAAATATGGACCGAGTTGCATCTGATTTTAAGGGCCACAATAATTAAGCTAGATGGTATATAAAAAAAAAACTAAATAAAAACAGCTAATTATATGTTAAGTGTTCCATGTATACAATGTGGAGGGGGGGGGGGCGACTCGGCAGAACACAAACCCAGCCGAATCACTGACTTCCTGTTCTTAAAACCAAGAACCACATTGGTGCAGTTAATTAGAGGGACAAAGCCTACAGGAGATAAACTCACAGGTAAAGCTAAGAGCCGCCACAGGGTCCTGCTAAAGGGGCCACGGCTTGAAGCCAAACAGGACGAAATAGCTCTGCTAACATCATTCCTCACTTATTCTACAGGAATCTACTGTAAAGCCGCATTAACCACTGACTTCAGAAAGGAGTCACCTGGGACACTGGCAGCCACAAGAGGGCGCTACCTCCTACCTTCTCTTAGGGGCAAAAAAAAAAAAAAAATCAAATTTATACCCTGTGATCAGCATAATAAGTCTCTCCCCAGCCTTCAACCCCCAAAAAAAGGACCCCATATGCTTAAGAGCACTCCAGGACAGAGCCCCCCCACAGGGGCAGGCCGTCGACAGGGAGGATATCCGTGCAAGGGACGGAATGTCTTACTTGCCTTGTGTTACATGTTGGCATGGCAGCAGTAGGTCAGTACTACTGAACAAATTATGAGCGAAGACTTAACGATCTTACAGGCCCCTAGCTGGGGACAAAGTGGGGAACAAAAATGAAAGAGCTGTAAGTATCAAAGCGGTAGCAGGGACTGCAAAAAAAATGTAAACACCAGGATACAAGCAGCGGTTTCCATTTCACCTGTCTATGGCACATTTACTGGCTTTGACATGAAATACATTAACAGTTCTGCTGGATTCAAACTCTCTCCCCCCAGTGCTGCTTTGGTACAGCCTTCCTCTTGACTTGAATTACATGTGACTCACACTGGATAAGAAAGATTACGATGACAATCCGAAAAGGAGGAAAAAAATCAAAGAAAAACAAACTGACTGCACTTCTCACTTACCTTTCACTGAAACCGCGATCACTATCTTGTGGGCTGAGTCTTGCCATTTTTAACAGTTTAGGCTAAAGTGAGTGGGACACCGGAGCTCAAAATGTTACAATGCAGGGGTGGACGCAAAACGTTTTGCGATTAACTTTTGCAAAATAAATAGGTAAACTATTAAATGCCTGTATGGATTATGTCTATAATGGGCCGATTTCAGTGGGGTGGCGATATAGGAAGAAAAAAAAAAAATCATAAAAGATGCTAATGAGAAGTAGAAAATGTCTAAAATGTGACCCTTTCAACACTTTCAGAGTAAGACGACCTCATCTGTGCATGTTGTTATGGTAATATTATCCATCACTGACGTCATAACAGAATAGGGCATGGGGCACGATGTGAAAACTCCAGTGAAGCTGATAATCGTTCACCGGGAAAAAGGTCCGAAGTATTTTCTGCCTTTCGAGCGACACAGCAATGTAGGGAACGATTCTTCCGCAGCTCCCCATCGCTGTTAACGGGATGTGAAGTCATCGTTCTCAGTGTGCGGACATGGACGTGAGACACGGCACGTCTGCGAATACTGAAGCGTTTGGGGACTTGGTCGATCTCCCCCACATTTCAAGCACAGTCTATGGTAGTGTTTCCCAGCCCAGTCCTCGGGGGTACCCCCCCGGTCAGTCCACGTTTTTGCTTCCTCTCAGCGCACCTGTACCAGGTATTCGGTGTTCCTGATTGGCTGGGAGCTAGGAGGGAGCGAAAATGTGGACAGTCGGCGGTTCCCCGAGGACTGGGATTGGGCAAACACAGGTGTACGGCAATGTGGAGGTATTCGTCAGTTAGGTGACGCGCAGATGACTCGATTTTAAATTTTCATGCAGCAAAACGACGCGGCTGATTCATCCGACTAACACTCAGCAATTAACCCGATATACAAATATTCCAGGGTACCCAGCAACAGGCAGCACAGGGACTGGCTACGTGACTGGTTTGGCAAGCCGCCAGCTGTAAGGCACGTTTCCCAAAGCCTTTGTTGCTAATAAGGTTATTTGCTAACAACATTAGCAACTTACAACTGAATGGTTCCAACTATGCAAGTCGATAACATGAGGTTTTGGGAAACGTACCTTTTACATTAGCGGGGTCTCAATATCTTCATAATTTACAGCTGGATAAACAATGAGCGTAATGTAACTGTCAACTCATTACCTACATGTCTAATAAATGTTTAATAAATCCCATGAATATCTTTAAAAAAAAAAAAAAAAAAAAACTCAAATGTGCGGCTATTTTCAGCAGCTAGCTTTAAACATGATGCTGACATTTGACCCCCCAGTATCTTGTAATGAATTTTAAGCGGTGAGGTAACTTTGACAGGCTTTCTTTTCCTACTAATCAGTTACACAGAGACGAGTGTTTATTTTATGTATGTATGTATGTGCGTGCGCGTGCGTGCGTGCGTGCGTGCGTGTGTGTGCATGCCTGCTTGAGTTCCACGTGCAGCAGTGGGACAGAAACACAGGAGGGTTGTGGGTCGGCTCCCCGGCGACAGAGACTGAGGGCGGGGTACCTGATCGTCACTGAGATAGTTGGGCAGGCCTCCGACAAAGAGCTTGTGTGGCGAGTCTGGAACCACGGTGGAGACGACCCCTGCAGACAGAGCGGCACGGCGCCCAAAGCCGGCCGATCACAGCAAACCGTCAACATGCCGGATAATGACCACGAGCAAACGGCGCGAGTGAAATAAGCCAACTTCAAATCAGTATGACGTCGTTATCTTCTATATAATATCAGATAAATGTAACTCCAGCAAAAAAATACCTAAATACTGGGGCAGTTTGACGACTGTTTTTTGTCTCTCCCATCTTGCTCTCCATGGGAGATGCTGACACATGCAGCACCAGTCAAAAGTATGGACACACCTGCTCTTAATGCATTTGTCTCTATTTTAGCTGTTATTCACCTTATAGTAAAAGGCCTTTGGGCATGGAAGTTATGCATATGAAGTACTGCAAAGACAAAATTTTTGTCTCTTCAAAATAGGAGCCATTGGCTTCGATGACAGCATTGCGGACTCAACCAGCTAACATATGTACCCACCTGGACCGTTTCTCCAACAGTCCTCGAGTTTCCACAAGTTCTGCGCGCAAGCTGGCTACCTTACTCTTACTCTCATCCAACTGATCCCAAACCAGCTCTATAGAGTTTAGGTTGGGGGGCTGTGGGGACCATCTCTTTCCTAGTTCACAAGGTAATAAGCTACTTGCATAACCTTCAAGGTGGGCTTTGGGTCATTATCTTGCTGAAAAACAAGTCATTTTCAGTAGGTGTGTCCAGAATTTTTGACTAGAATAGGAGCCAGCAACCCTAGAACAATTTGGGGGTTAGGGTCCTTGCTCAAGGGCCCAGTGGTGAAATCACTCTGCCAACCCTGGTATTTGAACCAGCAACCTTCTTTTCATGGGCAAACATCACAGAGCCACACAGCCTATGTTAACAGTAAGAAGTGAGTGACTGAGCTGTGTGTGTGTGTGTGTGGCTCAGCTGGTTAGGATGCCAGCGTTATCATCAGAAGATCACTGGTTCACATCACTGGTGATCACACCACTGGGCCGGCGAGTTTGCTCTAGGGACAGGCTGACCCTGATTTCTCAAAAAAAAAAAAAAAAAAAAAAAAAAAAAAACATTCTTCACTTTGGATAAAACTGTCTGCTAAATATTTACAACATTAAGTAAATAAAAGTGAAAGTCTCCCTCTTTATATGACAAGACATCCGCAGCTTGCGAAGGACAGTCAGTCCGTAACGAGTACAAAAAACTGGCCTTGCCGATCGGCTCTTCAAAGGTAAATAAAGATTAAGGTTATGACGGCGACAAGCAAAACGGACCTGGTACGTGGAAGGCGGGCTGCTCTGAGATGCCAGGCAGGGGGCGATAGTCGTGGGGCCGCCTGATTTTTAACGACTGACCCTGGAAAATGATGCCGTCGAAGGCCATTGCCTGCGTGGTCTCATCCACGGACCGAAACTAGGGCAGAACGAAGAACGTCGTTAATCAGGGAAGGCTGCGGTCTCCGCCTGGACACAGCAGCCATTAGGCAGGAAAGACTCTTACTTCAAGGAAGGCAAAGTTCTTGTCCTGGTTTATCTGAACAGCGAGGACGGGATTGGTGGGACCTTGACATAAGCCAGCCAATCGCATCTGGGTATTGAAGAAATCCGCCATGGCCTCCTAAAAAGACAGGCAGACACACTGAATGAAGACAGGCAGACGTCTGAAGACATCAAAACAGGCAAACGAGAAAAAAAATGACTGACAAGTCTAGTACATTTATCTATTTATTTTGCGGACACTTTCATCCAAAGCAACATACATTTCATTGAAGAAGCAGGACCAGACAGTTCCTAGAGCAAATAGTGCTTAAGGGCTGCGCTCGGGGGCCCAATGGTGAAATCACTCTGCTGCCCAAGGGATTTGAACCAACAACCTTCTTGTGACCGGCTCAGTGTCCTAACTCACTGAGCTACACATGACACCAGTATGCATGACAGAAGGCAACGCGGGACTTTGCCTGGACTCACCTCCGTCAGGCCGAAGGGGATGTTGCCGACATAAAGCCGCCTGGCCTGCCGGGTCATCTGGCTGCCGACCATCGGCACCTGGGTGGGCGTCACTGCCACGCCGCTGGTGGTGGATGTTGCCAGTAAAGCTATCGTGGGGATCTGCCCTGCAGCTGTGGGGAGGAGAAAGGGCTTCAAGACCCCAACCAGGGACGGCCAGAACATCCGGATCGTCGCCTTCATTTGCTTCTAACCCCTAGGTTTAAGCTCTCTTCACACTGTCTGAAATCATCCCAAGTGTTATTCCCTCTTTGACCAGCAGGGGGGGAGGAGGGCACTCCAGAATAAATGCTTTCATTGCAACCAATATACCATAACCTTGCAATACTGAACTAGCACACATGGAAGCGTCGCATCCATACCTTGCATTGCCTTGTACTGCATGGGGGTGATGTGCTCGAATCCCGGAGGGGGAACATCCCAGTACTTGTATGTCCTTTTCTTACGGCTTCTCCGAGAAGAGTAGCTGCCCAAACACAAAACAGAAGGTTGTTTTCCCCAAACAATACAGTGTAAACACTCAGAATCTGGCAAAAACAAACAGATGGCAGAATGTTTACATTTAACTTTGGATCGCAGGCAGTTTAAGGTCATGAGGGTGTGACCATGCGCCACTTTTTAGGCTGGCTTTGAGGTCCCATCGCTATGGCGGGGGCTACTTATAAACGCCAGTTAAAATTTAATATGGGTACAGTCCCCCTTCCCACCACGAAGAAACCAATTGGTTGATTGTGAAAGAAACTTGTTAAGAGGCCTCAAACCAAGCTAGATATCAGCTTCAGTGCCTGTAACCGGGACCGTGAGGGGGGGTACCTGTGCTTCTTGTGCTCGCGTGAGCTGCTCCGTCGGTCACGACCCTTGCGGTCGCGGCTGCTGCTGCGCTTCTCGTGACTCCGCCCCCTGGAGTCCTTGCTCCAGTGGCGGTGCTTCTCGCCACGGCTCAGAGACCGGCTGCGGCTACGCTTCTTGTGTCGCTCCTTCTCCCGCTCTGGGGGACGACACCGTGGTACCAGTGAGACGGTGGGCGGAGCGACATGACTGCCCCCCTACCATCCATTTCGATAAATCCAAGATGTGTAACTCAGAGGGATTATGAATGTGTGTCCGGATGGTTGTGGGTTTGAAGCCCATGAGTCACAGAGTAATCATATTACCAACTTCCCTGGGGTGCTGGATGCTGACTGACCCAGCGCTATGCCTTAAAAGTCACTTACGGAGACCAAGATGTGGTACGGGGTCTAACTCCCCAGTTTCCTCACCAGAATGAAGCACCTCCATTCAATTCACATATTCAATCACACCCTCCTGAAACAAACACACCCATCTCTCAATGGCTAATAATTTCAAGGGCACAAGGACATCCCCTTGAATGTCAGTCTGTTGTGAAACAATAAAAACATAACCAGACTAATTAATGATATAGGAGCACAGTGGTGAGTACAGTTGCCTCACGCCTCCGAGTCTGGAGGCCTGAATTTTGCCTCTGCTCTCTGTATGGGGAATTTGCCTGGAATAGGCTCCAGGGGAGCCTGACTAAGATAACTGGTTGGACGATGGATGGGTAATTAATATCGTTTCAATCTGACAGACAGCACTTTATTAAACTAGCAATAAAATATCACCTTTCTATCCCAGCAGGTCCTTCATATAGAAGCTTAAATAAATCCCTGAAGGTGCAGTTTTCAGTGAAGCATTTAAACGCAGGTGCTGCTCGAGGAATCAGCTTCATGCATCAGTTATAACAGCGTTACGGTAATGCACCGCTGCAAAAGTACAGACACGGAGCGGCCAATGCATCTTACGTAAATCGGTAATAACCAATTACCGCAATCGCAGGCATAGTCAGAGCGCAGATATGAATGACTGGAACTGCTAGTTTATCAAACACGGCGGCACTTAGTGCTCGTCTAGCCGAATCAGGTCGTTTCGAATGACATTTTAGTGATTTAGTGATAAGGAGCTGATATGACAAGATTGCCATTTGATAGGTACATAAATCAATCCTACTTTCGACTCCGTTGTAACGCATGTTGCATATTTCAGTTGCGTTAGTATGGCTTAAGTTTATTCAGTTTACTGGATTCTCTGCACTTTAATGAAGTTATATGTGTATTGTTATATAACTGTACATCATTGTTAGTTACTGCTATCCGCTGTAAAGGTAGATACAGGTGCAAGACTTTGCAATAACGACCTAAAAGCAGTTGTTATGATTCCAGGGAACGCGGCTGATTTTTAGAGTCTATACATCATGAAGAAACGGCGATCGTGTGAGAAAGACTTATTCTGTACGGATGACAGGGCCAGCATTTCGGACCCAAGGGAAAGGCTATTGTGCATCGGAAAGAGACAAAATCATATCATTATATAGAAAACTCGTCGTAGTATTTAAAAACCAAGTAACTAACACTGTTATTAAGTGCGGACTTTAAATCAAGTGGTCGCGGTCGTTTTTATTTGCATAAAACTTTAAACGTGATCTTGAAAATATAACGCTTGCAACAAACATCCATGCATAGTGTGTTACTGCGAATGAAAATACGCGGGTCGCAATTTATGATCCAAGTGTATAATGGTAAATAATTAAATAAATAAAACCGCAGGCTTTCACATCGAGTGCACCCCAATAACGTTTCATTGAAATGTCCATGTTATGTACGCCGGGCACTGATGGATGCAGGCCTAGCGATCTCTATAACAATGCCAAGCAAAGAATGTCACTGATTTACCAAAGCGGTCAGTTTTCGGGGATCCTGCGGCAGCTGGGAGAAGAAGAATCGGGCAGGTTTCAGAATCGGCGAGCGCTCGGATAAAAGGCACCGATTTCCCAGCCGCGCTTTTCTTTTCGGAACCAGCAGAAGTGCCCTCCGCACCATCCTCGGCGCTAGGACACGCCGGCCACTTTATTACCCTAAAACAGGGAGCATACACCGATCTTCAAAGCCAAACTTACCTTGCCGATTTTCGCTTAACTGCTTCTCAAACTCATCGAAATCGGACATTTTTCAGTCCGTACTAAAGACGTATTGCAAAATAAGCAGAGGTCCAACAGTAGGCCTTTGAATGGGCTACAGGCTGCATTGGGTTCTGCTGCTTTTTCTTCCGAGTCGCCTGCCCCTCCTCCCCCGAAGTCATCGGCTCTTCCTCGGTTGTATCACACACAGGTTCGGAAACATTCGATGCGCATTACCGTCCCCTCCTGCACTGGAGGGTTAAGGACAACGTGATTATATCGAACCAAAATTGAAATGTGCAAGTTGACTTTCCTAGTTATACGTCTTCATTTTTATTCTGGGTTTAACAACCATGAGTTTATGACGTATTTTACATGATTAGTTGGCGACTGGACCTTATTGTTTATATCTCTTATTAAGGATCCATCCATCCATACATCAATTATCAAAACTACACACTTACAATCCGAGTCTAGTTTCATATGCTGCGCTGCTGAGCGACCCGCAGAATATTATGCATGAGTACAAGTCACAAGCCCCGTTTCCACTAACACGGGGCCGGTTCTAGCTTGGTGCCTTTTGAGACCGAGGCAAAAAGATGCAGAAATGTGTTTTTCTTTGGAAAACAAAGAAATTTGCATGTGATCCCAAACTTTTGAGCGGTAATGTATATCTTGGGGGTGGCATGGTGGTGCAGTGGTTAGCACTGTTGCCTCACACCTCTGGGACCCAGGTTTGAGTCGCCGCCTGTGTCACATGTGTGTGGAGTTTGCATGTTCTCCCCATGTCGTCGTGGGGGGTACTCCGGTTTCCCCCCACAGTCCAAAAACATGCTGAGGCTAATTGGAGTTGCTAAATTGCCCATAGGTGTGCATGTGAGAGTGAATGGTGTGTGAGTGTGCCCTGCGATGGGCTGGCCCCCCATCCTGGGTTGTTCCCTGCCTCGTGCCCATTGCTTCCGGGATAGGCTCCGGACCCCCGTGACCCAGTAGAATAAGCGGTTTGGAAAATGGATGGATGGATGGATGTATATCTTATCATACCCCTGAGTATGAGAACCTGAGTACTTGTCTCTTTCTGTGTAAATAGACTCAATAAACAATACATTTTATTCATAACTGTCTATGTCTGTTTAATTACCACAGCGACATAAATAAATAAATAAATAAAATTGTAACCATAGTTTTAAGCTGTTTATTAAATACATCAATATCAAGAAAACGAAGAATAATGGATGAATGTGATTACAAGAAATGGAGAAATTTGTTCATGCTTTTTTGAAAACATGCCTCAAAATGATTAGCATTTCAATCTAACTTGAAATGTATCAGAAAAAAAATCATTAACGGAGATTTTGCAGCGCCGGGGAGGGTCTCTTCGCTTCGCAAAAAAAATCCTTCAATTTCATTGGCTGCCACTGTGTTATGGCTATACGCGACCGGCCCCCGTGTGGCAGGCGAGAATTCTACCACTGAACCACCCATGCAAACACACGATACCGGCTTTCCGCCGAAAGACCGGAAAAATTGCTAAAGCAAAAACGGAGTGATGACAGCTCATTTCACACAACTGTTAAGATCAACGGAGTATTTATAAATTGAAGTGCTTGAAGCACAAGAACTCTGGGACCTTCTAGTGGAAGTGCTGCTTCGGGATGCTTGACAACTCCGTCGACTTTTCCAATAAATGCCTCCAAAAAAGCTCGTTCCATCAGAAAGTTGTAAACAACACCAGAAGGCAGCATGGTTTTACAGTGCGGGTTGGATTTTTCTTCAAGAACTACTACGCTCTTTGAGCAAATTGTGTATGTAGACGTACACTTTGCCAGTCCACTTGCTGCAGAATTGTCAGCTAAGAGAAATGCATGTATCCTCCATTTCTTTTTCTCACTACGACGCAGGTGAATATGGCACGACTGTGTTCTTATAATCACGTCGGACACTTTCATTTTCCTTACCTCTGATCTCCAAGCACTCCGACCACCGGGAGAAAGAGAAAGTGTTGCCCGTACAGGGATCGAACCCATGACCTTGGCGTTATTAGCACCATGCTCTAACCAGCTGAGCTAACCGGCCAAGCGGCAGAAAAGGTCGGCTACACCACATGCAAAAAGTGCAAAAGAAACGTTTTTGGGCAAGAGTGCGCCTTGGGGCGCAAAACTGAGCCCATGACAGGTCCCACCGAGATTTGAACTCGGATCGCTGGATTCAGAGCCCAGAATGCTAACCATTACACCATGGAACCAGCGGGTACATCGCAGCCCAAGGCGGAGACGAGCTCCAAGACTCACGTCACGTGCTGCCAGAACCCGGGATTGAACCAGGGACCTTTAGATCTTCAGTCTAACGCTCTCCCAACTGAGCTATTCCGGCACAACCGTGAGCTCCACTCTTGCCGTTTTCTGCCTCTTTCTTTGGAGCCCATCTCCCCACCTGAGCCACATGCAGTGAATGTCAACCTGGAGCAGCAGCAAGCTATGAGAAGTGTCCGATTTTAAGCCATAGTACGGTACACGAGTCAGGTGAGAGGCTCTTCTCAAGCTAACACGAGACTGTTGCTCAACAAAGACAATATGTCAGACAGTGGAATGTGTGAGAAAGTGCACAGATGCAAGGATGGGCAAGAAGGCGGTCAGAAGTGTGAAGCTGAGATGCCTCTGTGTAGTTTTTAGCTAGGGGAACTGTAATGAGCCAGCCTCAGGGCTCCGCTTGCCAGGGGTTGAGCGGAAATGTGGAGTACCTGTCTTGAGATAAGACTGAATTAGCTGGAGTTCAGCGCTGAGTGTACAGTTATTAAAAGAGCCGCTTTGCATTGGCCGGGAATGGAACCCGGGCCTCCCGCGTGGCAGGCGAGAAATCTACCACTGAACCACCCATGCAAACACACAAGACCGGCTTTCCGCCGAAAGACCAGAAAAATTGCTAAAGCAAAAACGGAGTGATGACAGCTCATTTCACACAACTGTTAAGATCAACGGAGTATTTATAAATTGAAGTGCTTGAAGCACAAGAACTCTGGGACCTTCTAGTGGAAGTGCTGCTTCGGGATGCTTGACAACTCCGTCGACTTTTCCAATAAATGCCTCCAAAAAAGCTCGTTCCATCAGAAACTTGTAAACAACACCAGAAGGCAGCATGGTTTTACAGTGCGGGTTGGATTTTTCTTCAAGAACTACTACGCTCTTTGAGCAAATTGTGTATGTAGACGTACACTTTGCCAGTCCACTTGCTGCAGAATTGTCAGCTAAGAGAAATGCGTGTATCCTCTATTTCTTTTTCTCACCACGACGCAGGTGAATCTGGCACGACTGTGTTCTTATCATCACGTCGGACACTTTCATTTTCCCTACCTCTGATCTCCAAGCACTCCGACCACCGGGAGAAAGAGAAAGCGTGGCCCGTATGGGGATCGAACCATGACCTTGGCGTTATTAGCACCACGCTCTAACCAGCTGAGCTAACCGGCCAAGCGGGAGAAAAGGTCGGCTACACCACATGCAAAAAGTGCAAAAGAAACGTTTTTGGGCAAGAGTGCGCCTTGGGGCGCAAAACTGAGCCCATGACAGGTCCCACCGAGAGTTGAACTCGGATCGCTGGATTCAGAGCCCAGAGTGCTAACCATTACACCATGGAACCAGCTGGTACATCGCAGCCCAAGGCGGAGACGAGCTCCAAGACTCACGTCACGTGCTGCCAGAACACGGGATTGAACCAGGGACCTTTAGATCTTCAGTCTAACGCTCTCCCAACTGAGCTATTCCGGCACAACCGTGAGCTCCACTCTTGCCGTTTTCTGCCTCTTTCTTTGGAGCCCATCTCCCCACCTGAGCCACATGCAGTGAATGTCAACCTGGAGCAGCAGCAAGCTATGATAAGTGACCGATTTTAAGCCATAGTACGGTACACGAGTCAGGTGAGAGGCTCTTCTCAAGCTAACACGAGACTGTTGCTCAACAAAGACAATATGTCAGACAGTGGAATGTGTGAGAAAGTGCACAGATGCAAGGATGGGCAAGAAGGCGGTCAGAAGTGTGAAGCTGAGATGCCTCTGTGTAGTTTTTAGCTAGGGGAACTGTAATGAGCCAGCCTCAGGGCTCCGCTTGCCAGGGGTTGAGCGGAAATGTGGAGTACCTGTCTTGAGATAAGACTGAATTAGCTGGAGTTCAGCGCTGAGTGTACAGTTATTAAAAGAGCCGCTTTGCGTTGGCCGGGAATCGAACCCGGGCCTCCCGCGTGGCAGGCGAGAATTCTACCACTGAACCAGCCATGCAAACACACGAGACCAGCTTTCCGCCGAAAGACCGGAAAAATTGCTAAAGCAAAAACGGAGTGATGACAGCTCATTTCACACAACTGTTAAGATCAACGGAGTATTTATAAATTGAAGTGCTTGAAGCACAAGAACTCTGGGACCTTCTAGTGGAAGTGCTGCTTCGGGATGCTTGACAACTCCGTCGACTTTTCCAATAAATGCTTCCAAAAATGCTCGTTCCATCAGAAACTTGTAAACAACACCAGAAGGCAGCATGGTTTTACAGTGCGGGTTGGATTTTTCTTCAAGAACTACTACGCTCTTTGAGCAAATTGTGTATGTAGACGTACACTTTGCCAGTCCACTTGCTGCAGAATTGTCAGCTAAGAGAAATGCGTGTATCCTCCATTTCTTTTTCTCACCACGACGCAGGTGAATCTGGCACGACTGTCTTCTTATCATCACGTCGGACACTTTCATTTTCCCTACCTCTGATCTCCAAGCACTCCGACCACCGGGAGAAAGAGAAAGCGTGGCCCGTATGGGGATCGAACCCATGACCTTGGCGTTATTAGCACCACGCTCTAACCAGCTGAGCTAACCGGCCAAGCGGCAAAAAAGGTCGGCTACACCACATGCAAAAAGTGGAAAAGAAACGTTTTTGGGCAAGAGTGCGCCTTGGGGCGCAAAACTGAGCCCATGACAGGTCCCACCGAGATTTGAACTCGGATCGCTGGATTCAGAGCCCAGAGTGCTAACCATTACACCATGGAACCAGCTGGTACATCGCAGCCCAAGGCGGAGACGAGCTCCAAGACTCACGTCACGTGCTGCCAGAACCCGGGATTGAACCAGGGACCTTTAGATCTTCAGTCTAACGCTCTCCCAACTGAGCTATTCCGGCACAACCGTGAGCTCCACTCTTGCCGTTTTCTGCCTCTTTCTTTGGAGCCCATTTCCCCACCTGAGCCACATGCAGTGAATGTCAACCTGGAGCAGCAGCAAGCTATGAGAAGTGTCCGATTTTAAGCCATAGTACGGTACACGAGTCAGGTGAGAGGCTCTTCTCAAGCTAACACGAGACTGTTGCTCAACAAAGACAATATGTCAGACAGTGGAATGTGTGAGAAAGTGCACAGATGCAAGGATGGGCAAGAAGGCGGTCAGAAGTGTGAAGCTGAGATGCCTCTGTGTAGTTTTTAGCTAGGGGAACTGTAATGAGCCAGCCTCAGGGCTCCGCTTGCCAGGGGTTGAGCGGAAATGTGAAGTACCTGTCTTGAGATAAGACTGAATTAGCTGGAGTTCAGCGCTGAGTGTACAGTTATTAAAAGAGCCGCTTTGCGTTGGCCGGGAATCGAACCCGGGCCTCTCGCGTGGCAGGCGAGAATTCTACCACTGAACCACCCATGCAAACACACGAGACCGGCATTCCGCCGAAAGACCGGAAAAATTGCTAAAGCAAAAACGGAGTGATGACAGCTCATTTCACACAACTGTTAAGATCAACGGAGTATTTATAAATTGAAGTGCTTGAAGCACAAGAACTCTGCGACCTTCTAGTGGAAGTGCTGCTTCGGGATGCTTGACAACTCCGTCGACTTTTCCAATAAATGCCTCCAAAAAAGCTCGTTCCATCAGAAACTTGTAAACAACACCAGAAGGCAGCATGGTTTTACAGTGCGGGTTGGATTTTTCTTCAAGAACTACTACGCTCTTTGAGCAAATTGTGTATGTAGACGTACACTTTGCCAGTCCACTTGCTGCAGAATTGTCAGCTAAGAGAAATGCGTCTATCCTCCATTTCTTTTTCTCACCACGACGCAGGTGAATCTGGCACGACTGTGTTCTTATAATCACGTCGGACACTTTCATTTTCCTTACATCTTATCTCCAAGCACTCCGACCACCGGGAGAAAGAGAAAGCGTGGCCCGTATGGGGATCGAACCCATTACCTTGGCGTTATTAGCACCACGCTCTAACCAGCTGAGCTAACCGGCCAAGCGGCAGAAAAGGTCGGCTACACCACATGCAAAAAGTGCAAAAGAAACGTTTTTGGGCAAGAGTGTGCCTTGGGGCGCAAAACTGAGCCCATGACAGGTCCCACAGAGATTTGAACTCGGATCGCTGGATTCAGAGCCCAGAGTGCTAACCATTACACCATGGAACCAGCGGGTACATTGCAGCCCAAGGCGGAGACGAGCTCCAAGACTCACGTCACGTGCTGCCAGAACCCGGGATTGAACCAGGGACCTTTAGATCTTCAGTCTAACGCTCTCCCAACTGAGCTATTCCGGCACAACTGTGAGCTCCACTCTTGCCGTTTTCTGCCTCTTTCTTTGGAGCCCATCTCCCCACCTGAGCCACATGCAGTGAATGTCAACCTGGAGCAGCAGCAAGCTATGAGAAGTGTCCGATTTTAAGCCATAGTATGGTACACGAGTCAGGTGAGAGGCTCTTCTCAAGCTAACACGAGACTGTTGCTCAACAAAGACAATATGTCAGACAGTGGAATGTGTGAGAAAGTGCACAGATGCAAGGATGGGCAAGAAGGCGGTCAGAAGTGTGAAGCTGAGATGCCTCTGTGTAGTTTTTAGCTAGGGGAACTGTAATGAGCCAGCCTCAGGGCTCCGCTTGCCAGGGGTTGAGCGGAAATGTGGAGTACCTGTCTTGAGATAAGACTGAATTAGCTGGAGTTCAGCGCTGAGTGTACAGTTATTAAAAGAGCCGCTTTGCATTGGCCGGGAATCGAACCCGGGCCTGCCACGTGGCAGGCGAGAATTCTACCACTGAACCACCCATGCAAACACACGAGACCGGCTTTCCGCCGAAAGACCGGAAAAATTGCTAAAGCAAAAACGGAGTGATGACAGCTCATTTCACACAACTGTTAAGATCAACGGAGTATTTATAAATTGAAGTGCTTGAAGCACAAGAACTCTGGGACCTTCTAGTGGAAGTGCTGCTTCGGGATGCTTGACAACTCCGTCGACTTTTCCAATAAATGCCTCCAAAAAAGCTCGTTCCATCAGAAAGTTGTAAACAACACCAGAAGGCAGCATGGTTTTACAGTGCGGGTTGGATTTTTCTTCAAGAACTACTATGCTCTTTGAGCAAATAGTGTATGTAGACGTACACTTTGCCAGTATACTTGCTGCAGAATTGTCAGCTAAGAGAAATGCGTGTATCCTCCATTTCTTTTTCTCACCACGACGCAGGTGAATCTGGCACGACTGTGTTCTTATCATCACGTCGGACACTTTCATTTTCCCTACCTCTGATCTCCAAGCACTCCGACCACCGGGAGAAAGAGAAAGCGTGGCCCGTATGGGGATCGAACCCATGACCTTGGCGTTATTAGCACCACGCTCTAACCAGCTGAGCTAACCGGCCAAGCGGCAGAAAAGGTCGGCTACACCACATGCAAAAAGTGCAAAAGAAACGTTTTTGGGCAAGAGTGCGCCTTGGGGCGCAAAACTGAGCCCATGACAGGCCCCACCGAGATTTGAACTCGGATCGCTGGATTCAGAGCCCAGAGTGCTAACCATTACACCATGGAACCAGCGGGTACATCGCAGCCCAAGGCGGAGACGAGCTCCAAGACTCACGTCACGTGCTGCCAGAACCCGGGATTGAACCAGGGACCTTTAGATCTTCAGTTTAACGCTCTCCCAACTGAGCTATTCCGGCACAACCGTGAGCTCCACTCTTGCCGTTTTCTGCCTCTTTCTTTGGAGCCCATCTCCCCACCTGAGCCACATGTAGGGAATGTCAACCTGGAGCAGCAGCAAGCTATGGGAAGTGTCCGATTTTAAGCCATAGTACGGTACACGAGTCAGGTGAGAGGCTCTTCTCAAGCTAACACGAGACTGTTGCTCAACAAAGACAATATGTCAGACAGTGGAATGTGTGAGAAAGTGCACAGATGCAAGGATGGGCAAGAAGGCGGTCAGAAGTGTGAAGCTGAGATGCCTCTGTATAGTTTTTAGCTAGGGGAACTGTAATGAGCCAGCCTCAGGGCTCCGCTTGCCAGGGGTTGAGCGGAAATGTGGAGTACCTGTCTTGAGATAAGACTGAATTAGCTGGAGTTCAGCGCTGAGTGTACAGTTATTAAAAGAGCCGCTTTGCATTGGCCGGGAATCGAACCCTGGCCTCCCGCGTGGCAGGCGAGAATTCTACCACTGAACCACCCATGCAAACACACGAGACCGGCTTTCCGCCGAAAGACCGGAAAAATTGCTAAAGCAAAAACGGAGTGATGACAGCTCATTTCACACAACTGTTAAGATCAACGGAGTATTTATAAATTGAAGTGCTTGAAGCACAAGAACTCTGGGACCTTCTAGTGGAAGTGCTGCTTCGGGATGCTTGACAACTCCGTCGACTTTTCCAATAAATGCCTCCAAAAAAGCTCGTTCCATCAGAAAGTTGTAAACAACACCAGAAGGCAGCATGGTTTTACAGTGCGGGTTGGATTTTTCTTCAAGAACTACTATGCTCTTTGAGCAAATAGTGTATGTAGACGTACGCTTTGCCAGTATACTTGCTGCAGAATTGTCAGCTAAGAGAAATGCGTGTATCCTCCATTTCTTTTTCTCACCACGACGCAGGTGAATCTGGCACGACTGTGTTCTTATCATCACGTCGGACACTTTCATTTTCCCTACCTCTGATCTCCAAGCACTACGACCACCGGGAGAAAGAGAAAGCGTGGCCCGTATGGGGATCGAACCCATGACCTTGGCGTTATTAGCACCACGCTCTAACCAGCTGAGCTAACCGGCCAAGCGGCAGAAAAGGTCGGCTACACCGCATACAAAAAGTGCAAAAGAAACGTTTTAGGGCAAGAGTGCGCCTTGGGGCGCAAAACTGAGCCCATGACAGGCCCCACCGAGATTTGAACTCGGATCGCTGGATTCAGAGCCCAGAGTGCTAACCATTACACCATGGAACCAGCGGGTACATCGCAGCCCAAGGCGGAGACGAGCTCCAAGACTCACGTCACGTGCTGCCAGAACCCGGGATTGAACCAGGGACCTTTAGATCTTCAGTCTAACGCTCTCCCAACTGAGCTATTCCGGCACAACCGTGAGCTCCACTCTTGCCGTTTTCTGCCTCTTTCTTTGGAGCCCATCTCCCCACCTGAGCCACATGTAGGGAATGTCAACCTGGAGCAGCAACAAGCTATGGGAAGTGTCCGATTTTAAGCCATAGTACGGTACACGAGTCAGGTGAGAGGCTCTTCTCAAGCTAACACGAGACTGTTGCTCAACAAAGACAATATGTCAGACAGTGGAATGTGTGAGAAAGTGCACAGATGCAAGGATGGGCAAGAAGGCGGTCAGAAGTGTGAAGCTGAGATGCCTCTGTATAGTTTTTAGCTAGGGGAACTGTAATGAGCCAGCCTCAGGGCTCCGCTTGCCAGGGGTTGAGCGGAAATGTGGAGTACCTGTCTTGAGATAAGACTGAATTAGCTGGAGTTCAGCGCTGAGTGTACAGTTATTAAAAGAGCCGCTTTGTATTGGCCGGGAATCGAACCCTGGCCTCCCGCGTGGCAGGCGAGAATTCTACCACTGAACCACCCATGCAAACACACGAGACCGGCTTTCCGCCGAAAGACCGGAAAAATTGCTAAAGCAAAAACGGAGTGATGACAGCTCATTTCACACAACTGTTAAGATCAACGGAGTATTTATAAATTGAAGTGCTTGAAGCACAAGAACTCTGGGACCTTCTAGTGGAAGTGCTGCTTCGGGATGCTTGACAACTCCGTCGACTTTTCCAATAAATGCCTCCAAAAAAGCTCGTTCCATCAGAAACTTGTAAACAACACCAGAAGGCAGCATGGTTTTACAGTGCGGGTTGGATTTTTCTTCAAGAACTACTATGCTCTTTGAGCAAATAGTGTATGTAGACGTACACTTTGCCAGTATACTTGCTGCAGAATTGTCAGCTAAGAGAAATGCGTGTATCCTCCATTTCTTTTTCTCACCACGACGCAGGTGAATCTGGCACGACTGTGTTCTTATCATCACGTCGGACACTTTCATTTTCCCTACCTCTGATCTCCAAGCACTCCGACCACCGTGAGAAAGAGAAAGCGTGGCCCGTATGGGGATCGAACCCATGACCTTGGCGTTATTAGCACCACGCTCTAACCAGCTGAGCTAACCGGCCAAGCGGCAGAAAAGGTCGGCTACACCACATGCAAAAAGTGCAAAAGAAACGTTTTTGGGCAAGAGTGCGCCTTGGGGCGCAAAACTGAGCCCATGACAGGCCCCACCGAGATTTGAACTCGGATCGCTGGATTCAGAGCCCAGAGTGCTAACCATTACACCATGGAACCAGCGGGTACATCACAGCCCAAGGCGGAGACGAGCTCCAAGACTCACGTCACGTGCTGCCAGAACCCGGGATTGAACCAGGGACCTTTAGATCTTCAGTCTAACGCTCTCCCAACTGAGCTATTCCGGCACAACCGTGAGCTCCACTCTTGCCGTTTTCTGCCTCTTTCTTTGGAGCCCATCTCCCCACCTGAGCCACATGTAGGGAATGTCAACCTGGAGCAGCAGCAAGCTATGGGAAGTGTCCGATTTTAAGCCATAGTACGGTACACGAGTCAGGTGAGAGGCTCTTCTCAAGCTAACACGAGACTGTTGCTCAACAAAGACAATATGTCAGACAGTGGAATGTGTGAGAAAGTGCACAGATGCAAGGATGGGCAAGAAGGCGGTCAGAAGTGTGAAGCTGAGATGCCTCTGTATAGTTTTTAGCTAGGGGAACTGTAATGAGCCAGCCTCAGGGCTCCGCTTGCCAGGGGTTGAGCGGAAATGTGGAGTACCTGTCTTGAGATAAGACTGAATTAGCTGGAGTTCAGCGCTGAGTGTACAGTTATTAAAAGAGCCGCTTTGCATTGGCCGGGAATCGAACCCTGGCCTCCCGCGTGGCAGGCGAGAATTCTACCACTGAACCACCCATGCAAACACACGAGACCGGCTTTCCGCCGAAAGACCGGAAAAATTGCTAAAGCAAAAACGGAGTGATGACAGCTCATTTCACACAACTGTTAAGATCAACGGAGTATTTATAAATTGAAGTGCTTGAAGCACAAGAACTCTGGGACCTTCTAGTGGAAGTGCTGCTTCGGGATGCTTGACAACTCCGTCGACTTTTCCAATAAATGCCTCCAAAAAAGCTCGTTCCATCAGAAACTTGTAAACAACACCAGAAGGCAGCATGGTTTTACAGTGCGGGTTGGATTTTTCTTCAAGAAGTACTACGCTCTTTGAGCAAATTGTGTATGTAGACGTACACTTTGCCAGTATACTTGCTGCAGAATTGTCAGCTAAGAGAAATGCGTCTATCCTCCATTTCTTTTTCTCACCACGACGCAGGTGAATCTGGCACGACTGTGTTCTTATCATCACGTCGGACACTTTCATTTTCCCTACCTCTGATCTCCAAGCACTCCGACCTCCGGGAGAAAGAGAAAGCGTGGCCCGTATGGGGATCGAACCCATGACCTTGGCGTTATTAGCACCACGCTCTAACCAGCTGAGCTAACCGGCCAAGCGGCAGAAAAGGTCAGCTACACCACATGCAAAAAGTGCAAAAGAAACGTTTTTGGGCAAGAGTGCGCCTTGGGGCGCAAAACTGAGCCCATGACAGGTCCCACCGAGATTTGAACTCGGATCGCTGGATTCAGAGCCCAGAGTGCTAACCATTACACCATGGAACCAGCGGGTACATCGCAGCCCAAGGCAGAGACGAGCTCCAAGACTCACGTCACTTGCTGCCAGAACCCGGGATTGAACCAGGGACCTTTAGATCTTCAGTCTAACGCTCTCCCAACTGAGCTATTCCGGCACAACCGTGAGCTCCACTCTTGCCGTTTTCTGCCTCTTTCTTTGGAGCCCATCTCCCCACCTGAGCCACATGCAGTGAATGTCAACCTGGAGCAGCAGCAAGCTATGAGAAGTGTCCGATTTTAAGCCATAGTACGGTACACGAGTCAGGTGAGAGGCTCTTCTCAAGCTAACACGAGACTGTTGCTCAACAAAGACAATATGTCAGACAGTGGAATGTGTGAGAAAGTGCACAGATGCAAGGATGGGCAAGAAGGCGGTCAGAAGTGTGAAGCTGAGATGCCTCTGTGTAGTTTTTAGCTAGGGGTACTGTAATAAGCCAGCCTCAGGGATCCGCTTGCCAGGGGTTGAGCGGAAATGTGGAGTACCTGTCTTGAGATAAGACTGAATTAGCTGGAGTTCAGCGCTGAGTGTACAGTTATTAAAAGAGCCGCTTTGCATTGGCCGGGAATCGAACCCGGGCCTCCCGCGTGGCAGGCGAGAATTCTACCACTGAACCACCCATGCAAACACACGAGACCGGCTTTCCGCCGAAAGACTGGAAAAATTGCTAAAGCAAAAACGGAGTGATGACAGCTCATTTCACACAACTGTTAAGATCAACGGAGTATTTATAAATTGAAGTGCTTGAAGCACAAGAACTCTGGGACCATCTAGTGGAAGTGCTGCTTCGGGATGCTTGACAACTCCGTCGACTTTTCCAATAAATGCCTCCAAAAAAGCTCGTTCCATCAGAAACTTGTAAACAACACCAGAAGGCAGCATGGTTTTACAGTGCGGGTTGGATTTTTCTTCAAGAAGTACTACGCTCTTTGAGCAAATTGTGTATGTAGACGTACACTTTGCCAGTATACTTGCTGCAGAATTGTCAGCTAAGAGAAATGCGTCTATCCTCCATTTCTTTTTCTCACCACGACGCAGGTGAATCTGGCACGACTGTGTTCTTATCATCACGTCGGACACTTTCATTTTCCCTACCTCTGATCTCCAAGCACTCCGACCTCCTGGAGAAAGAGAAAGCGTGGCCCGTATGGGGATCGAACCCATGACCTTGGCGTTATTAGCACCACGCTCTAACCAGCTGAGCTAACCGGCCAAGCGGCAGAAAAGGTCAGCTACACCACATGCAAAAAGTGCAAAAGAAACGTTTTTGGGCAAGAGTGCGCCTTGGGGCGCAAAACTGAGCCCATGACAGGTCCCACCGAGATTTGAACTCGGATCGCTGGATTCAGAGCCCAGAGTGCTAACCATTACACCATGGAACCAGCGGGTACATCGCAGCCCAAGGCAGAGACGAGCTCCAAGACTCACGTCACGTGCTGCCAGAACCCGGGATTGAACCAGAGACCTTTAGATCTTCAGTCTAACGCTCTCCCAACTGAGCTATTCCGGCACAACCGTGAGCTCCACTCTTGCCGTTTTCTGCCTCTTTCTTTGGAGCCCATCTCCCCACCTGAGCCACATGCAGTGAATGTCAACCTGGAGCAGCAGCAAGCTATGAGAAGTGTCCGATTTTAAGCCATAGTACGGTACACGAGTCAGGTGAGAGGCTCTTCTCAAGCTAACACGAGACTGTTGCTCAACAAAGACAATATGTCAGACAGTGGAATGTGTGAGAAAGTGCACAGATGCAAGGATGGGCAAGAAGGCGGTCAGAAGTGTGAAGCTGAGATGCCTCTGTGTAGTTTTTAGCTAGGGGTACTGTAATAAGCCAGCCTCAGGGCTCCGCTTGCCAGGGGTTGAGCGGAAATGTGGAGTACCTGTCTTGAGATAAGACTGAATTAGCTGGAGTTCAGCGCTGAGTGTACAGTTATTAAAAGAGCCGCTTTGCATTGGCCGGGAATCGAACCCGGGCCTCCCGCGTGGCAGGCGAGAATTCTACCACTGAACCACCCATGCAAACACACGAGACCGGCTTTCCGCCGAAAGACTGGAAAAATTGCTAAAGCAAAAACGGAGTGATGACAGCTCATTTCACACAACTGTTAAGATCAACGGAGTATTTATAAATTGAAGTGCTTGAAGCACAAGAACTCTGGGACCTTCTAGTGGAAGTGCTGCTTCGGGATGCTTGACAACTCCGTCGACTTTTCCAATAAATGCCTCCAAAAAAGCTCGTTCCATCAGAAACTTGTAAACAACACCAGAAGGCAGCATGGTTTTACAGTGCGGGTTGGATTTTTCTTCAAGAACTACTACGCTCTTTGAGCAAATTGTATATGTAGACGTACACTTTGCCAGTCCACTTGCTGCAGAATTGTCAGCTAAGAGAAATGCGTGTATCCTCCATTTCTTTTTCTCACCATGACGCAGGTGAATCTGGCACGACTGTGTTCTTATAATCACGTCGGACACTTTCATTTTCCTTACCTCTGATCTCCAAGCACTCCGACCACCGGGAGAAAGAGAAAGCGTGGCCCGTATGGGGATCGAACCCATGACCTTGGCGTTATTAGCATCACGCTCTAACCAGCTGAGCTAACCGGCCAAGCGGCAGAAAAGGTCGGCTACACCACATGCAAAAAGTGCAAAAGAAACGTTTTTGGGCAAGAGTGCGCCTTGGGGCGCAAAACTGAGCCCATGACAGGTCCCACCGAGATTTGAACTCAAATCGCTGGATTCAGAGCACAGAGTGCTAACCATTACACCATGGAACCAGCGGGTACATCGCAGCCCAAGGCGGAGACGAGCTCCAAGACTCACGTCACGTGCTGCCAGAACCCGGGATTGAACCAGGGACCTTTAGATCTTCAGTCTAACGCTCTCCCAACTGAGCTATTCCGGCACAACCGTGAGCTCCACTCTTGCCGTTTTCTGCCTCTTTCTTTGGAGCCCATCTCCCCACCTGAGCCACATGCAGTGAATGTCAACCTGGAGCAGCAGCAAGCTATGAGAAGTGTCCGATTTTAAGCCATAGTACGGTACACGAGTCAGGTGAGAGGCTCTTCTCAAGCTAACACGAGACTGTTGCTCAACAAAGACAATATGTCAGACAGTGGAATGTGTGAGAAAGTGCACAGATGCAAGGATGGGCAAGAAGGCGGTCAGAAGTGTGAAGCTGAGATGCCTCTGTGTAGTTTTTAGCTAGGGGAACTGTAATGAGCCAGCCTCAGGGCTCCGCTTGCCAGGGGTTGAGCGGAAATGTGGAGTACCTGTCTTGAGATAAGACTGAATTAGCTGGAGTTCAGCGCTGAGTGTACAGTTATTAAAAGAGCCGCTTTGCATTGGCCGGGAATCGAACCCGGGCCTCCCGCGTGGCAGGCGAGAATTCTACCACTGAACCACCCATGCAAACACACGAGACCGGCTTTCCGCCGAAAGACCGGAAAAATTGCTAAAGCAAAAACGGAGTGATGACAGCTCATTTCACACAACTGTTAAGATCAACGGAGTATTTATAAATTGAAGTGCTTGAAGCACAAGAACTCTGGGACCTTCTAGTGGAAGTGCTGCTTCGGGATGCTTGACAATTCCGTCGACTTTTCCAATAAATGCCTCCAAAAAAGCTCGTTCTATCAGAAACTTGTAAACAACACCAGAAGGCAGCATGGTTTTACAGTGCGGGTTGGATTTTTCTTCAAGAACTACTACGCTCTTTGAGCAAATTGTGTATGTAGACGTACACTTTGCCAGTCCACTTGCTGCAGAATTGTCAGCTAAGAGAAATGCGTGTATCCTCCATTTCTTTTTCTCACCACGACGCAGGTGAATCTGGCACGACTGTGTTCTTATCATCACGTCGGACACTTTCATTTTCCCTACCTCTGATCTCCAAGCACTCCAACCACCGGGAGAAAGAGAAAGCGTGGCCCATATGGGGATCGAACCCATGACGCTCTAACCAGCTGAGCTAACCGGCCAAGCGGCAGAAAAGGTCGGCTACACCACATGCAAAAAGTGCAAAAGAAACGTTTTTGGGCAAGAGTGCGCCTTGGGGCGCAAAACTGAGCCCATGACAGGTCCCACCGAGATTTGAACTCGGATCGCTGGATTCAGAGCCCAGAGTGCTAACCATTACACCATGGAACCAGCAGGTACATCGCAGCCCAAGGCGGAGACGAGCTCCAAGACTCACGTCACGTGGTGCCAGAACCCGGGATTGAACCAGGGACCTTTAGATCTTCAGTCTAACGCTCTCCCAACTGAGCTATTCCGGCACAACCGCGAGCTCCACTCTTGCCGTTTTCTGCCTCTTTCTTTGGAGCCCATCTCCCCACCTGAGCCACATGTAGTGAATGTCAACCTGGAGCAGCAGCAAGCTATGAGAAGTGTCCGATTTTAAGCCATAGTACGGTACACGAGTCAGGTGAGAGGCTCTTCTCAAGCTAACACGAGACTGTTGCTCAACAAAGACAATATGTCAGACAGTGGAATGTGTGAGAAAGTGCACAGATGCAAGGATGGGCAAGAAGGCGGTCAGAAGTGTGAAGCTGAGATGCCTCTGTGTAGTTTTTAGGTAGGGGAACTGTAATGAGCCAGCCTCAGGGCTCCGCTTGCCAGGGGTTGAGCGGAAATGTAGAGTACCTGTCTTGAGATAAGACTGAATTAGCTGGAGTTCAGTGCTGAGTGTACAGTTATTAAAAGAGCCGCTTTGCATTGGCCGGGAATCGAACCCTGGCCTCCCGCGTGGCAGGCGAGAATTCTACTACTGAACCACCCATGCAAACACACGAGACCGGCTTTCCGCCGAAAGACCGGAAAAATTGCTAAAGCAAAAACGGAGTGATGACAGCTCATTTCACACAACTGTTAAGATCAACGGAGTATTTATAAATTGAAGTGCTTGAAGCACAAGAACTCTGGGACCTTCTAGTGGAAGTGCTGCTTCGGGATGCTTGACAATTCCGTCGACTTTTCCAATAAATGCCTCCAAAAAAGCTCGTTCCATCAGAAACTTGTAAACAACACCAGAAGGCAGCATGGTTTTACAGTGCGGGTTGGATTTTTCTTCAAGAACTACTACGCTCTTTGAGCAAATTGTGTATGTAGACGTACACTTTGCCAGTCCACTTGCTGCAGAATTGTCAGCTAAGAGAAATGCGTGTATCCTCCATTTCTTTTTCTCACCACGACGCAGGTGAATCTGGCACGACTGTGTTCTTATCATCACGTCGGACACTTTCATTTTCCCTACCTCTGATCTCCAAGCACTCCAACCACCGGGAGAAAGAGAAAGCGTGGCCCGTATGGGGATCGAACCCATGACGCTCTAACCAGCTGAGCTAACCGGCCAAGCGGCAGAAAAGGTCGGCTACACCACATGCAAAAAGTGCAAAAGAAACGTTTTTGGGCAAGAGTGCGCCTTGGGGCGCAAAACTGAGCCCATGACAGGTCCCACTGAGATTTGAACTCGGATCGCTGGATTCAGAGCCCAGAGTGCTAACCATTACACCATGGAACCAGCAGGTACATCGCAGCCCAAGGCGGAGACGAGCTCCAAGACTCACGTCATGTGCTGCCAGAACCCGGGATTGAACCAGGGACCTTTACATCTTCAGTCTAACGCTCTCCCAACTGAGCTATTCCGGCACAACCGTGAGCTCCACTCTTGCCGTTTTCTGCCTCTTTCTTTGGAGCCCATCTCCCCACCTGAGCCACATGCAGTGAATGTCAACCTGGAGCAGCAGCAAGCTATGAGAAGTGTCCGATTTTAAGCCATAGTACGGTACACGAGTCAGGTGAGAGGCTCTTCTCAAGCTAACACGAGACTGTTGCTCAACAAAGACAATATGTCAGACAGTGGAATGTGTGAGAAAGTGCACAGATGCAAGGATGGGCAAGAAGGCGGTCAGAAGTGTGAAGCTGAGATGCCTCTGTGTAGTTTTTAGGTAGGGGAACTGTAATGAGCCAGCCTCAGGGCTCCGCTTGCCAGGGGTTGAGCGGAAATGTAGAGTACCTGTCTTGAGATAAGACTGAATTAGCTGGAGTTCAGTGCTGAGTGTACAGTTATTAAAAGAGCCGCTTTGCATTGGCCGGGAATCGAACCCTGGCCTCCCGCGTGGCAGGCGAGAATTCTACTACTGAACCACCCATGCAAACACACGAGACCGGCTTTCCGCCGAAAGACCGGAAAAATTGCTAAAGCAAAAACGGAGTGATGACAGCTCATTTCACACAACTGTTAAGATCAACGGAGTATTTATAAATTGAAGTGCTTGAAGCACAAGAACTCTGGGACCTTCTAGTGGAAGTGCTGCTTCGGGATGCTTGACAATTCCGTCGACTTTTCCAATAAATGCCTCCAAAAAAGCTCGTTCCATCAGAAACTTGTAAACAACACCAGAAGGCAGCATGGTTTTACAGTGCGGGTTGGATTTTTCTTCAAGAACTACTACGCTCTTTGAGCAAATTGTGTATGTAGACGTACACTTTGCCAGTCCACTTGCTGCAGAATTGTCAGCTAAGAGAAATGCGTGTATCCTCCATTTCTTTTTCTCACCACGACGCAGGTGAATCTGGCACGACTGTGTTCTTATCATCACGTCGGACACTTTCATTTTCCCTACCTCTGATCTCCAAGCACTCCAACCACCGGGAGAAAGAGAAAGCGTGGCCCGTATGGGGATCGAACCCATGACGCTCTAACCAGCTGAGCTAACCGGCCAAGCGGCAGAAAAGGTCGGCTACACCACATGCAAAAAGTGCAAAAGAAACGTTTTTGGGCAAGAGTGCGCCTTGGGGCGCAAAACTGAGCCCATGACAGGTCCCACCGAGATTTGAACTCGGATCGCTGGATTCAGAGCCCAGAGTGCTAACCATTACACCATGGAACCAGCAGGTACATCGCAGCCCAAGGCGGAGACGAGCTCCAAGACTCACATCACGTGCTGCCAGAACCCAGGATTGAACCAGGGACCTTTAGATCTTCAGTCTAACGCTCTCCCAACTGAGCTATTCCGGCACAACCGTGAGCTCCACTCTTGCCGTTTTCTGCCTCTTTCTTTGGAGCCCATCTCCCCACCTGAGCCACATGCAGTGAATGTCAACCTGGAGCAGCAGCAAGCTATGAGAAGTGTCCGATTTTAAGCCATAGTACGGTACACGAGTCAGGTGAGAGGCTCTTCTCAAGCTAACACGAGACTGTTGCTCAACAAAGACAATATGTCAGACAGTGGAATGTGTGAGAAAGTGCACAGATGCAAGGATGGGCAAGAAGGCGGTCAGAAGTGTGAAGCTGAGATGCCTCTGTGTAGTTTTTAGCTAGGGGAACTGTAATGAGCCAGCCTCAGGGCTCCGCTTGCCAGGGGTTGAGCGGAAATGTGGAGTACCTGTCTTGAGATAAGACTGAATTAGCTGGAGTTCAGCGCTGAGTGTACAGTTATTAAAAGAGCCGCTTTGCATTGGCCGGGAATCGAACCCGGGCCTCCCGCGTGGCAGGCGAGAATTCTACCACTGAACCACCCATGCAAACACACGAGACCGGCTTTCCGCCGAAAGACCGGAAAAATTGCTAAAGCAAAAACGGAGTGATGATAGCTCATTTCACACTACTGTTAAGATCAACGGAGTATTTATAAATTGAAGTGCTTGAAGCACAAGAACTCTGGGACCTTCTAGTGGAAGTGCTGCTTCGGGATGCTTGACAACTCCGTCGACTTTTCCAATAAATGCCTCCAAAAAAGCTCGTTCCATCAGAAACTTGTAAACAACACCAGAAGGCAGCATGGTTTTACAGTGCGGGTTGGATTTTTCTTCAAGAACTACTACGCTCTTTGAGCAAATTGTGTATGTAGACGTACACTTTGCCAGTCCACTTGCTGCAGAATTGTCAGCTAAGAGAAATGCGTGTATCCTCCATTTCTTTTTCTCACCACGACGCAGGTGAATCTGGCACGACTGTGTTCTTATAATCACGTCGGACACTTTCATTTTCCTTACCTCTTATCTCCAAGCACTCCGACCACCGGGAGAAAGAGAAAGCGTGGCCCGTATGGGGATCGAACCCATTACCTTGGCGTTATTAGCACCACGCTCTAACCAGCTGAGCTAACCGGCCAAGCGGCAGAAAAGGTCGGCTACACCACATGCAAAAAGTGCAAAAGAAACGTTTTTGGGCAAGAGTGCGCCTTGGGGCGCAAAACTGAGCCCATGACAGGTCCCACAGAGATTTGAACTCGGATCGCTGGATTCAGAGCCCAGAGTGCTAACCATTACACCATGGAACCAGCCGGTACATCGCAGCCCAAGGCGGAGATGAGCTCCAAGACTCACGTCACGTGCTGCCAGAACCCGGGATTGAACCAGGGACCTTTAGATCTTCAGTCTAACACTCTCCCAACTGAGCTATTCCGGCACAACCGTGAACTCCACTCTTGCCGTTTTCTGCCTCTTTCTTTGGAGCCCATCTCCCCACCTGAGCCACATGCAGTGAATGTCAACCTGGAGCAGCAGCAAGCTATGAGAAGTGTCCGATTTTAAGCCATAGTACGGTACACGAGTCAGGTGAGAGGCTCTTCTCAAGCTAACACGAGACTGTTGCTCAACAAAGACAATATGTCAGACAGTGGAATGTGTGAGAAAGTGCACAGATGCAAGGATGGGCAAGAAGGCGGTCAGAAGTGTGAAGCTGAGATGCCTCTGTGTAGTTTTTAGCTAGGGGAACTGTAATGAGCCAGCCTCAGGGCTCCGCTTGCCAGGGGTTGAGCGGAAATGTAGAGTACCTGTCTTGAGATAAGACTGAATTAGCTGGAGTTCAGCGCTGAGTGTACAGTTATTAAAAGAGCCGCTTTGCATTGGCCGGGAATCGAACCCGGGCCTCCCGCGTGGCAGGCGAGAATTCTACCACTGAACCACCCATGCAAACACACGAGACCAGCTTTCCGCCGAAAGACCGGAAAAATTGCTAAAGCAAAAACGGAGTGATGACAGCTCATTTCACACAACTGTTAAGATCAACGGAGTATTTATAAATTGAAGTGCTTGAAGCACAAGAACTCTGGGACCTTCTAGTGGAAGTGCTGCTTCGGGATGCTTGACAACTCTGTCGACTTTTCCAATAAATGCCTCCAAAAAAGCTCGTTCCATCAGAAAGTTGTAAACAACACCAGAAGGCAGCATGGTTTTACAGTGCGGGTTGGATTTTTCTTCAAGAACTACTACGCTCTTTGAGCAAATTGTGTATGTAGACGTACACTTTGCCAGTCCACTTGCTGCAGAATTGTCAGCTAAGAGAAATGCGTGTATCCTCCATTTCTTTTTCTCACCACGACACAGATGAATCTGGCACGACTGTGTTCTTATCATCACGTCGGACACTTTCATTTTCCCTACCTCTGATCTCCAAGCACTCCGACCACTGGGAGAAAGAGAAAGCGTGGCCCGTATGGGGATCGAACCCATGACCTTGGCGTTATTAGCACCACGCTCTAACCAGCTGAGCTAACCGACCAAGCGGCAGAAAAGGTCGGCTACACCACATGCAAAAAGTGCAAAAGAAACGTTTTTGGGCAAGAGTGCGCCTTGGGGCGCAAAACTGAGCCCATGACAGGTACCACCGAGATTTGAACTCGGATCGCTGGATTCAGAGCCCAGAGTGCTAACCATTACACCATGGAACCAGCGGGTACATCGCAGCCCAAGGCGGAGACGAGCTCCAAGACTCACGTCACGTGCTGCCAGAACCCGGGATTGAACCAGGGACCTTTATATCTTCAGTCGAACGCTCTCCCAACTGAGCTATTCCGGCACAACCGTGAGCTCCACTCTTGCCGTTTTCTGCCTCTTTCTTTGGAGCCCATCTCCCCACCTGAGCCACATGTAGTGAATGTCAACCTGGAGCAGCAGCAAGCTATGAGAAGTGTCCGATTTTAAGCCATAGTACGGTACACGAGTCAGGTGAGAGGCTCTTCTCAAGCTAACACGAGACTGTTGCTCAACAAAGACAATATGTCAGACAGTGGAATGTGTGAGAAAGTGCACAGATGCAAGGATGGGCAAGAAGGCGGTCAGAAGTGTGAAGCTGAGATGCCTCTGTGTAGTTTTTAGCTAGGGGAACTGTAATGAGCCAGCCTCAGGGCTCCGCTTGCCAGGGGTTGAGCGGAAATGTGGAGTACCTGTCTTGAGATAAGACTGAATTAGCTGGAGTTCAGCGCTGAGTGTACAGTTATTGAAAGAGCCGCTTTGCATTGGCCGGGAATCGAACCCGGGCCTCCCGCGTGGCAGGCGAGAATTCTACCACTGAACCACCCATGCAAACACACGAGACCGGCTTTCCGCCGAAAGACCGGAAAAATTGCTAAAGCAAAAACGGAGTGATGACAGCTCATTTCACACAACTGTTAAGATCAACGGAGTATTTATAAATTGAAGTGCTTGAAGCACAAGAACTCTGGGACCTTCTAGTGGAAGTGCTGCTTCGGGATGCTTGACAACTCCGTCGACTTTTCCAATAAATGCTTCCAAAAAAGCTTGTTCCATCAGAAACTTGTAAACAACACCAGAAGGCAGCATGGTTTTACAGTGCGGGTTGGATTTTTCTTCAAGAACTACTACGCTCTTTGAGCAAATTGTGTATGTAGACGTACACTTTGCCAGTCCACTTGCTGCAGAATTGTCAGCTAAGAGAAATGCGTGTATCCTCCATTTCTTTTTCTCACCACGACGCAGGTGAATCTGGCACGACTGTGTTCTTATAATCACGTCGGACACTTTCATTTTCCTTACCTCTGATCTCCAAGCACTCCGACCACCGGGAGAAAGAGAAAGCGTGGCCCGTATGGGGATCGAACCCATGACCTTGGCGTTATTAGCACCAAGCTCTAACCAGCTGAGCTAACCGACCAAGCGGCAGAAAAGGTCGGCTACACCACATGCAAAAAGTGCAAAAGAAACGTTTTTGGGCAAGAGTGCGCCTTGGGGCGCAAAACTGAGCCCATGACAGGTCCCACCGAGATTTGAACTCGGATCGCTGGATTCAGAGCCCAGAGTGCTAACCATTACACCATGGAACCAGCAGGTACATCGCAGCCCAAGGCGGAGACGAGCTCCAAGACTCACGTCACGTGCTGCCAGAACCCGGGATTGAACCAGGGACCTTTAGATCTTCAGTCTAACGCTCTCCCAACTGAGCTATTCCGGCACAACCGTGAGCTCCACTCTTGCCGTTTTCTGCCTCTTTCTTTGGAGCCCATCTCCCCACCTGAGCCACATGCAGTGAATGTCAACCTGGAGCAGCAGCAAGCTATGAGAAGTGTCCGATTTTAAGCCATAGTACGGTACACGAGTCAGGTGAGAGGCTCTTCTCAAACTAACACGAGACTGTTGCTCAAGAAAGACAATATGTCAGACAGTGGAATGTGTGAGAAAGTGCACAGATGCAAGGATGGGCAAGAAGGCGGTCAGAAGTGTGAAGCTGAGATGCCTCTGTGTAGTTTTTAGCTAGGGGAACTGTAATGAGCCAGCCTCAGGGCTCCGCTTGCCAGGGGTTGAGCGGAAATGTGGAGTACCTGTCTTGAGATAAGACTGAATTAGCTGGAGTTCAGCGCTGAGTGTACAGTTATTAAAAGAGCCACTTTGCATTGGCCGGGAATCGAACCCGGGCCTCCCGTGTGGCAGGCGAGAATTCTACCACTGAACCACCCGTGCAAACACACGATACCGGCTTTCCGCCGAAAGACCGGAAAAATTGCTAAAGCAAAAACGGAGTGATGACAGCTCATTTCACACAACTGTTAAGATCAACGGAGTATTTATAAATTGAAGTGCTTGAAGCACAAGAACTCTGGGACCTTCTAGTGGAAGTGCTGCTTCGGGATGCTTGACAACTCCGTCGACTTTTCCAATAAATGCCTCCAAAAAAGCTCGTTCCATCAGAAACTTGTAAACAACACCAGAAGGCAGCATGGTTTTACAGTGCGGGTTGGATTTTTCTTCAAGGACTACTACGCTCTTTGAGCAAATTGTGTATGTAGACGTACACTTTGCCAGTCCACTTGCTGCAGAATTGTCAGCTAAGAGAAATGCGTGTATCCTCCATTTCTTTTTCTCACCACGACGCAGGTGAATCTGGCACGACTGTGTTCTTACAATCACGTCGGACACTTTCATTTTCCTTACCTCTGATCTCCAAGCACTCCGACCACCGGGAGAAAGAGAAAGCGTGGCCCGTATGGGGATCGAACCCATGACCTTGGCGTTATTAGCACCAAGCTCTAACCAGCTGAGCTAACCGACCAAGCGGCAGAAAAGGTCGGCTACACCACATGCAAAAAGTGCAAAAGAAACGTTTTTGGGCAAGAGTGCGCCTTGGGGCGCAAAACTGAGCCCATGACAGGTCCCACCGAGATTTGAACTCGGATCGCTGGATTCAGAGCCCAGAGTGCTAACCATTACACCATGGAACCAGCAGGTACATCGCAGCCCAAGGCGGAGACGAGCTCCAAGACTCACGTCACGTGCTGCCAGAACCCGGGATTGAACCAGGGACCTTTAGATCTTCAGTCTAACGCTCTCCCAACTGAGCTATTCCGGCACAACCGTGAGCTCCACTCTTGCCGTTTTCTGCCTCTTTCTTTGGAGCCCATCTCCCCACCTGAGCCACATGCAGTGAATGTCAACCTGGAGCAGCAGCAAGCTATGAGAAGTGTCCGATTTTAAGCCATAGTACGGTACACGAGTCAGGTGAGAGGCTCTTCTCAAGCTAACACGAGACTGTTGCTCAACAAAGACAATATGTCAGACAGTGGAATGTGTGAGAAAGTGCACAGATGCAAGGATGGGCAAGAAGGCGGTCAGAAGTGTGAAGCTGAGATGCCTCTGTGTAGTTTTTAGCTAGGGGAACTGTAATGAGCCAGCCTCAGGGCTCCGCTTGCCAGGGGTTGAGCGGAAATGTGGAGTACCTGTCTTGAGATAAGACTGAATTAGCTGGAGTTCAGCGCTGAGTGTACAGTTATTAAAAGAGCCACTTTGCATTGGCCGGGAATCGAACCCGGGCCTCCCGTGTGGCAGGCGAGAATTCTACCACTGAACCACCCATGCAAACACACGATACCGGCTTTCCGCCGAAAGACCGGAAAAATTGCTAAAGCAAAAACGGAGTGATGACAGCTCATTTCACACAACTGTTAAGATCAACGGAGTATTTATAAATTGAAGTGCTTGAAGCACAAGAACTCTGGGACCTTCTAGTGGAAGTGCTGCTTCGGGATGCTTGACAACTCCGTCGACTTTTCCAATAAATGCCTCCAAAAAAGCTCGTTCCATCAGAAACTTGTAAACAACACCAGAAGGCAGCATGGTTTTACAGTGCGGGTTGGATTTTTCTTCAAGAACTACTACGCTCTTTGAGCAAATTGTGTATGTAGACGTACACTTTGCCAGTCCACTTGCTGCAGAATTGTCAGCTAAGAGAAATGCGTGTTTCCTCCATTTCTTTTTCTCACCACGACGCAGGTGAATCTGGCACGACTGTGTTCTTATAATCACGTCGGACACTTTCATTTTCCTTACCTCTGATCTCCAAGCACTCCGACCACCGGGAGAAAGAAAAAGCGTGGCCCGTATGGGGATCGAACCCATGACCTTGGCGTTATTAGCACCAAGCTCTAACCAGCTGAGCTAACCGACCAAGCGGCAGAAAAGGTCGGCTACACCACATGCAAAAAGTGCAAAAGAAACGTTTTTGGGCAAGAGTGCGCCTTGGGGCGCAAAACTGAGCCCATGACAGGTCCCACCGAGATTTGAACTCGGATCGCTGGATTCAGAGCCCAGAGTGCTAACCATTACACCATGGAACCAGCGGGTACATCGCAGCCCAAGGCGGAGACGAACTCCAAGACTCACGTCACGTGCTGCCAGAACCTGGGATTGAACCAGGGACCTTTAGATCTTCAGTCTAACGCTCTCCCAACTGAGCTATTCCGGCACAACCGTGAGCTCCACTCTTGCCGTTTTCTGCCTCTTTCTTTGGAGCCCATCTCCCCACCTGAGCCACATGCAGTGAATGTCAACCTGGAGCAGCAGCAAGCTATGAGAAGTGTCCGATTTTAAGCCATAGTACGGTACACGAGTCAGGTGAGAGGCTCTTCTCAAGCTAACACGAGACTGTTGCTCAACAAAGACAATATGTCAGACAGTGGAATGTGTGAGAAAGTGCACAGATGCAAGGATGGGCAAGAAGGCGGTCAGAAGTGTGAAGCTGAGATGCCTCTGTGTAGTTTTTAGCTAGGGGAACTGTAATGAGCCAGCCTCAGGGCTCCGCTTGCCAGGGGTTGAGCGGAAATGTGGAGTACCTGTCTTGAGATAAGACTGAATTAGCTGGAGTTCAGCGCTGAGTGTACAGTTATTAAAAGAGCCGCTTTGCGTTGTCCAGGAATCGAACCCGGGCCTCCCGCGTGGCAGGCGAGAATTCTACCACTGAACCACCCATGCAAACACACGAGACCGGCTTTCCGCCGAAAGACCGGAAAAATTGCTAAAGCAAAAACGGAGTGATGACAGCTCATTTCACACAACTGTTAAGATCAACGGAGTATTTATAAATTGAAGTGCTTGAAGCACAAGAACTCTGGGACCTTCTAGTGGAAGTGCTGCTTCGGGATGCTTGACAACTCCGTCGACTTTTCCAATAAATGCTTCCAAAAAAGCTCGTTCCATCAGAAACTTGTAAACAACACCAGAAGGCAGCATGGTTTTACAGTGCGGGTTGGATTTTTCTTCAAGAACTACTACGCTCTTTGAGCAAATTGTGTATGTAGACGTACACTTTGCCAGTCCACTTGCTGCAGAATTGTCAGCTAAGAGAAATGCGTGTATCCTCCATTTCTTTTTCTCACCACGACGCAGGTGAATCTGGCACGACTGTGTTCTTATAATCACGTCGGACACTTTCATTTTCCCTACCTCTGATCTCCAAGCACTCCGACCACCGGGAGAAAGAGAAAGCGTGGCCCGTATGGGGATCGAACCCATGACCTTGGCGTTATTAGCACCACGCTCTAACCAGCTGAGCTAACCGGCCAAGTGGCAGAAAAGGCCGGCTACACCACATGCAAAAAGTGCAAAAGAAACGTTTTTGGGCAAGAGTGCGCCTTGGGGCGCAAAACTGAGCCCATGACAGGTCCCACCGAGAGTTGAACTCGGATCGCTGGATTCAGAGCCCAGAGTGCTAACCATTACACCATGGAACCAGCTGGTACATCGCAGCCCAAGGAGGAGACGAGCTCCAAGACTCACGTCACGTGCTGCCAAAACCCGGGATTGAACCAGGGACCTTTAGATCTTCAGTCTAACGCTCTCCCAACTGAGCTATTCCGGCACAACCGTGAGCTCCACTCTTGCCGTTTTCTGCCTCTTTCTTTGGAGCCCATCTCCCCACCTGAGCCACATGCAGTGAATGTCAACCTGGAGCAGCAGCAAGCTATGAGAAGTGTCCGATTTTAAGCCATAGTACGGTACACGAGTCAGGTGAGAGGCTCTTCTCAAGCTAACACGAGACTGTTGCTCAACAAAGACAATATGTCAGACAGTGGAATGTGTGAGAAAGTGCACAGATGCAAGGATGGGCAAGAAGGCGGTCAGAAGTGTGAAGCTGAGATGCCTCTGTGTAGTTTTTAGCTAGGGGAACTGTAATGAGCCAGCCTCAGGGCTCCGCTTGCCAGGGGTTGAGCGGAAATGTAGAGTACCTGTCTTGAGATAAGACTGAATTAGCTGGAGTTCAGTGCTGAGTGTACAGTTATTAAAAGAGCCACTTTGCATTGGCCGGGAATCGAACCCTGGCCTCCCGCGTGGCAGGCGAGAATTCTACCACTGAACCACCCATGCAAACACACGAAACCGGCTTTCCGCCGAAAGACCGGAAAAATTGCTAAAGCAAAAACGGAGTGATGACAGCTCATTTCACACTACTGTTAAGATCAACGGAGTATTTATAAATTGAAGTGCTTGAAGCACAAGAACTCTGGGACCTTCTAGTGGAAGTGCTGCTTCGGGATGCTTGACAACTCCGTCGACTTTTCCAATAAATGCCTCCAAAAAAGCTCGTTCCATCAGAAAGTTGTAAACAACACCAGAAGGCAGCATGGTTTTACAGTGCGGGTTGGATTTTTCTTCAAGAACTACTACGCTCTTTGAGCAAATTGTGTATGTAGACGTACACTTTGCCAGTCCACTTGCTGCAGAATTGTCAGCTAAGAGAAATGCGTCTATCCTCCATTTCTTTTTCTCACCACGACGCAGGTGAATCTGGCACGACTGTGTTCTTATAATCACGTCGGACACTTTCATTTTCCTTACCTCTTATCTCCAAGCACTCCGACCACCGGGAGAAAGAGAAAGCGTGGCCCGTATGGGGATCGAACCCATTACCTTGGCGTTATTAGCACCACGCTCTAACCAGCTGAGCTAACCGGCCAAGTGGCAGAAAAGGTCGGCTACACCACATGCAAAAAGTGCAAAAGAAACGTTTTTGGGCAAGAGTGTGCCTTGGGGCGCAAAACTGAGCCCATGACAGGTCCCACAGAGATTTGAACTCGGATCGCTGGATTCAGAGCCCAGAGTGCTAACCATTACACCATGGAACCAGCGGGTACATTGCAGCCCAAGGCGGAGACGAGCTCCAAGACTCACGTCACGTGCTGCCAGAACCCGGGATTGAACCAGGGACCTTTAGATCTTCAGTCTAACGCTCTCCCAACTGAGCTATTCCGGCACAACCGTGAGCTCCACTCTTGCCGTTTTCTGCCTCTTTCTTTGGAGCCCATCTCCCCACCTGAGCCACATGCAGTGAATGTCAACCTGGAGCAGCAGCAAGCTATGAGAAGTGTCCGATTTTAAGCCATAGTATGGTACACGAGTCAGGTGAGAGGCTCTTCTCAAGCTAACACGAGACTGTTGCTCAACAAAGACAATATGTCAGACAGTGGAATGTGTGAGAAAGTGCACAGATGCAAGGATGGGCAAGAAGGCGGTCAGAAGTGTGAAGCTGAGATGCCTCTGTGTAGTTTTTAGCTAGGGGAACTGTAATGAGCCAGCCTCAGGGCTCCGCTTGCCAGGGGTTGAGCGGAAATGTGGAGTACCTGTCTTGAGATAAGACTGAATTAGCTGGAGTTCAGCGCTGAGTGTACAGTTATTAAAAGAGCCGCTTTGCATTGGCCGGGAATCGAACCCGGGCCTCCCGCGTGGCAGGCGAGAATTCTACCACTGAACCACCCATGCAAACACACGAAACCGGCTTTCCGCCGAAAGACCGGAAAAATTGGTAAAGCAAAAACGGAGTGATGACAGCTCATTTCACACTACTGTTAAGATCAACGGAGTATTTATAAATTGAAGTGCTTGAAGCACAAGAACTCTGGGACCTTCTAGTGGAAGTGCTGCTTCGGGATGCTTGACAACTCCGTCGACTTTTCCAATAAATGCCTCCAAAAAAGCTCGTTCCATCAGAAAGTTGTAAACAACACCAGAAGGCAGCATGGTTTTACAGTGCGGGTTGGATTTTTCTTCAAGAACTACTACGCTCTTTGAGCAAATTGTGTATGTAGACGTACACTTTGCCAGTCCACTTGCTGCAGAATTGTCAGCTAAGAGAAATGCGTCTATCCTCCATTTCTTTTTCTCACCACGACGCAGGTGAATCTGGCACGACTGTGTTCTTATAATCACGTCGGACACTTTCATTTTCCTTACCTCTTATCTCCAAGCACTCCGACCACCGGGAGAAAGAGAAAGCGTGGCCCGTATGGGGATCGAACCCATTACCTTGGCGTTATTAGCACCACGCTCTAACCAGCTGAGCTAACCGGCCAAGCGGCAGAAAAGGTCGGCTACACCACATGCAAAAAGTGCAAAAGAAACGTTTTTGGGCAAGAGTGTGCCTTGGGGCGCAAAACTGAGCCCATGACAGGTCCCACAGAGATTTGAACTCGGATCGCTGGATTCAGAGCCCAGAGTGCTAACCATTACACCATGGAACCAGCGGGTACATCGCAGCCCAAGGCGGAGACGAGCTCCAAGACTCACGTCACGTGCTGCCAGAACCCGGGATTGAACCAGGGACCTTTATATCTTCAGTCTAACGCTCTCCCAACTGAGCTATTCCGGCACAACCGTGAGCTCCACTCTTGCCGTTTTCTGCCTCTTTCTTTGGAGCCCATCTCCCCACCTGAGCCACATGTAGTGAATGTCAACCTGGAGCAGCAGCAAGCTATGAGAAGTGTCCGATTTTAAGCCATAGTACGGTACACGAGTCAGGTGAGAGGCTCTTCTCAAGCTAACACGAGACTGTTGCTCAACAAAGACAATATGTCAGACAGTGGAATGTGTGAGAAAGTGCACAGATGCAAGGATGGGCAAGAAGGCGGTCAGAAGTGTGAAGCTGAGATGCCTCTGTGTAGTTTTTAGCTAGGGGAACTGTAATGAGCCAGCCTCAGGGCTCCGCTTGCCAGGGGTTGAGCGGAAATGTGGAGTACCTGTCTTGAGATAAGACTGAATTAGCTGGAGTTCAGCGCTGAGTGTACAGTTATTAAAAGAGCCGCTTTGCATTGGCCGGGAATCGAACCCGGGCCTCCCGCGTGGCAGGCGAGAATTCTACCACTGAACCACCCATGCAAACACACAAGACCGGCTTTCCGCGGAAAGACCGGAAAAATTGCTAAAGCAAAAACGGAGTGATGACAGCTCATTTCACACAACTGTTAAGATCAACGGAGTATTTATAAATTGAAGTGCTTGAAGCACAAGAACTCTGGGACCTTCTAGTGGAAGTGCTGCTTCGGGATGCTTGACAACTCCGTCGACTTTTCCAATAAATGCCTCCAAAAAAGCTCGTTCCATCAGAAACTTGTAAACAACACCAGAAGGCAGCATGGTTTTACAGTGCGGGTTGGATTTTTCTTCAAGAACTACTACGCTCTTTGAGCAAATTGTGTATGTAGACGTACACTTTGCCAGTCCACTTGCTGCAGAATTGTCAGCTAAGAGAAATGCGTGTATCCTCCATTTCTTTTTCTCACCACGACGCAGATGAATCTGGCACGACTGTGTTCTTATCATCACGTCGGACACTTTCATTTTCCTTACCTCTGATCTCCAAGCACTCCGACCACTGGGAGAAAGAGAAAGCGTGGCCCGTATGGGGATCGAACCCATGACCTTGGTGTTATTAGCACCACGCTCTAACCAGCTGAGCTAACCGGCCAAGCGGCAGAAAAGGTTGGCTACACCACATGCAAAAAGTGCAAAAGAAACGTTTTTGGGCAAGAGTGCGCCTTGGGGCGCAAAACTGAGCCCATGACAGATCCCACCGAGATTTGAACTCAGATCGCTGGATTCAGAGCCCAGAGCGCTAACCATTACACCATGGAACCAGCGGGTACATCGCAGCCCAAGGCGGAGACGAGCTCCAAGACTTACGTCACGTGCTGCCAGAACCCAGGATTGAACCAGGGACCTTTAGATCTTCAGTCTAACGCTCTCCCAACTGAGCTATTCCGGCACAACCGTGAGCTCCACTCTTGCCGTTTTCTGCCTCTTTCTTTGGAGCCCATCTCCCCACCTGAGCCACATGCAGTGAATGTCAACCTGGAGCAGCAGCAAGCTATGAGAAGTGTCCGATTTTAAGCCATAGTACGGTACACGAGTCAGGTGAGAGGCTCTTCTCAAGCTAACACGTGACTGTTGCTCAACAAAGACAATATGTCAGACAGTGGAATGTGTGAGAAAGTGCACAGATGCAAGGATGGGCAAGAAGGCGGTCAGAAGTGTGAAGCTGAGATGCCTCTGTGTAGTTTTTAGCTAGGGGAACTGTAATGAGCCAGCCTCAGGGCTCCGCTTGCCAGGGGTTGAGCGGAAATGTGGAGTACCTGTCTTGAGATAAGACTGAATTAGCTGGAGTTCAGCGCTGAGTGTACAGTTATTAAAAGAGCCGCTTTGCATTGGCCGGGAATCGAACCCGGGCGTCCCGCGTGGCAGGCGAGAATTCTACCACTGAACCACCCATGCAAACACACGAGACCGGCTTTCCGCCGAAAGACCGGAAAAATTGCTAAAGCAAAAACGGAGTGATGACAGCTCATTTCACACAACTGTTAAGATCAACGGAGTATTTATAAATTGAAGTGCTTGAAGCACAAGAACTCTGGGACCTTCTAGTGGAAGTGCTGCTTCGGGATGCTTGACAACTCCGTCGACTTTTCCAATAAATGCCTCCAAAAAAGCTCGTTCCATCAGAAAGTTGTAAACAACACCAGAAGGCAGCATGGTTTTACAGTGCGGGTTGGATTTTTCTTCAAGAACTACTACGCTCTTTGAGCAAATTGTGTATGTAGACGTACACTTTGCCAGTCCACTTGCTGCAGAATTGTCAGCTAAGAGAAATGCGTGTATCCTCCATTTCTTTTTCTCACCACGACGCAGGTGAATCTGGCATGACTGTGTTCTTATAATCACGTCGGACACTTTCATTTTCCTTACCTCTGATCTCCAAGCACTCCGACCACCGGGAGAAAGAGAAAGCGTGGCCCGTATGGGGATCGAACCCATGACCTTGGCGTTATTAGCACCAAGCTCTAACCAGCTGAGCTAACCGACCAAGCGGTAGAAAAGGTCGGCTACACCACATGCAAAAAGTGCAAAAGAAACGTTTTTGGGCAAGAGTGCGCCTTGGGGCGCAAAACTGAGCCCATGACAGGTCCCACCGAGATTTGAACTCGGATCGCTGGATTCAGAGCCCAGAGTGCTAACCATTACACCATGGAACCAGCAGGTACATCGCAGCCCAAGGCGGAGACGAGCTCCAAGACTCACGTCACGTGCTGCCAGAACCCGGGATTGAACCAGGGACCTTTAGATCTTCAGTCTAACGCTCCCCCAACTGAGCTATTCCGGCACAACCGTGAGCTCCACTCTTGCCATTTTCTGCCTCTTTCTTTGGAGCCCATCTCCCCACCTGAGCCACATGCAGTGAATGTCAACCTGGAGCAGCAGCAAGCTATGAGAAGTGTCCGATTTTAAGCCATAGTACGGTACACGAGTCAGGTGAGAGGCTCTTCTCAAGCTAACACGTGACTGTTGCTCAACAAAGACAATATGTCAGACAGTGGAATGTGTGAGAAAGTGCACAGATGCAAGGATGGGCAAGAAGGCGGTCAGAAGTGTGAAGCTGAGATGCCTCTGTGTAGTTTTTAGCTAGGGGAACTGTAATGAGCCAGCCTCAGGGCTCCGCTTGCCAGGGGTTGAGCGGAAATGTGGAGTACCTGTCTTGAGATAAGACTGAATTAGCTGGAGTTCAGCGCTGAGTGTACAGTTATTAAAAGAGCCGCTTTGCATTGGCCGGGAATCGAACCCGGGCCTCCCGCGTGGCAGGCGAGAATTCTACCACTGAACCACCCATGCAAACACACAAGACCGGCTTTCCGCGGAAAGACCGGAAAAATTGCTAAAGCAAAAACGGAGTGATGACAGCTCATTTCACACAACTGTTAAGATCAACGGAGTATTTATAAATTGAAGTGCTTGAAGCACAAGAACTCTGGGACCTTCTAGTGGAAGTGCTGCTTCGGGATGCTTGACAACTCCGTCGACTTTTCCAATAAATGCCTCCAAAAAAGCTCGTTCCATCAGAAACTTGTAAACAACACCAGAAGGCAGCATGGTTTTACAGTGCGGGTTGGATTTTTCTTCAAGAACTACTACGCTCTTTGAGCAAATTGTGTATGTAGACGTACACTTTGCCAGTCCACTTGCTGCAGAATTGTCAGCTAAGAGAAATGCGTGTATCCTCCATTTCTTTTTCTCACCACGACGCAGATGAATCTGGCACGACTGTGTTCTTATCATCACGTCGGACACTTTCATTTTCCTTACCTCTGATCTCCAAGCACTCCGACCACTGGGAGAAAGAGAAAGCGTGGCCCGTATGGGGATCGAACCCATGACCTTGGCGTTATTAGCACCACGCTCTAACCAGCTGAGCTAACCGGCCAAGCGGCAGAAAAGGTTGGCTACACCACATGCAAAAAGTGCAAAAGAAACGTTTTTGGGCAAGAGTGCGCCTTGGGGCGCAAAACTGAGCCCATGACAGATCCCACCGAGATTTGAACTCAGATCGCTGGATTCAGAGCCCAGAGCGCTAACCATTACACCATGGAACCAGCGGGTACATCGCAGCCCAAGGCGGAGACGAGCTCCAAGACTTACGTCACGTGCTGCCAGAACCCAGGATTGAACCAGGGACCTTTAGATCTTCAGTCTAACGCTCTCCCAACTGAGCTATTCCGGCACAACCGTGAGCTCCACTCTTGCCGTTTTCTGCCTCTTTCTTTGGAGCCCATCTCCCCACCTGAGCCACATGCAGTGAATGTCAACCTGGAGCAGCAGCAAGCTATGAGAAGTGTCCGATTTTAAGCCATAGTACGGTACACGAGTCAGGTGAGAGGCTCTTCTCAAGCTAACACGTGACTGTTGCTCAACAAAGACAATATGTCAGACAGTGGAATGTGTGAGAAAGTGCACAGATGCAAGGATGGGCAAGAAGGCGGTCAGAAGTGTGAAGCTGAGATGCCTCTGTGTAGTTTTTAGCTAGGGGAACTGTAATGAGCCAGCCTCAGGGCTCCGCTTGCCAGGGGTTGAGCGGAAATGTGGAGTACCTGTCTTGAGATAAGACTGAATTAGCTGGAGTTCAGCGCTGAGTGTACAGTTATTAAAAGAGCCGCTTTGCATTGGCCGGGAATCGAACCCGGGCGTCCCGCGTGGCAGGCGAGAATTCTACCACTGAACCACCCATGCAAACACACGAGACCGGCTTTCCGCCGAAAGACCGGAAAAATTGCTAAAGCAAAAACGGAGTGATGACAGCTCATTTCACACAACTGTTAAGATCAACGGAGTATTTATAAATTGAAGTGCTTGAAGCACAAGAACTCTGGGACCTTCTAGTGGAAGTGCTGCTTCGGGATGCTTGACAACTCCGTCGACTTTTCCAATAAATGCCTCCAAAAAAGCTCGTTCCATCAGAAAGTTGTAAACAACACCAGAAGGCAGCATGGTTTTACAGTGCGGGTTGGATTTTTCTTCAAGAACTACTACGCTCTTTGAGCAAATTGTGTATGTAGACGTACACTTTGCCAGTCCACTTGCTGCAGAATTGTCAGCTAAGAGAAATGCGTGTATCCTCCATTTCTTTTTCTCACCACGACGCAGGTGAATCTGGCATGACTGTGTTCTTATAATCACGTCGGACACTTTCATTTTCCTTACCTCTGATCTCCAAGCACTCCGACCACCGGGAGAAAGAGAAAGCGTGGCCCGTATGGGGATCGAACCCATGACCTTGGCGTTATTAGCACCAAGCTCTAACCAGCTGAGCTAACCGACCAAGCGGTAGAAAAGGTCGGCTACACCACATGCAAAAAGTGCAAAAGAAACGTTTTTGGGCAAGAGTGCGCCTTGGGGCGCAAAACTGAGCCCATGACAGGTCCCACCGAGATTTGAACTCGGATCGCTGGATTCAGAGCCCAGAGTGCTAACCATTACACCATGGAACCAGCAGGTACATCGCAGCCCAAGGCGGAGACGAGCTCCAAGACTCACGTCACGTGCTGCCAGAACCCGGGATTGAACCAGGGACCTTTAGATCTTCAGTCTAACGCTCCCCCAACTGAGCTATTCCGGCACAACCGTGAGCTCCACTCTTGCCATTTTCTGCCTCTTTCTTTGGAGCCCATCTCCCCACCTGAGCCACATGCAGTGAATGTCAACCTGGAGCAGCAGCAAGCTATGAGAAGTGTCCGATTTTAAGCCATAGTACGGTACACGAGTCAGGTGAGAGGCTCTTCTCAAGCTAACACGAGACTGTTGCTCAACAAAGACAATATGTCAGACAGTGGAATGTGTGAGAAAGTGCACAGATGCAAGGATGGGCAAGAAGGCGGTCAGAAGTGTGAAGCTGAGATGCCTCTGTGTAGTTTTTAGCTAGGGGAACTGTAATGAGCCAGCCTCAGGGCTCCGCTTGCCAGGGGTTGAGCGGAAATGTGGAGTACCTGTCTTGAGATAAGACTGAATTAGCTGGAGTTCAGCGCTGAGTGTACAGTTATTAAAAGAGCCACTTTGCATTGGCCGGGAATCGAACCCGGGCTTCCCTTGTGGCAGGCGAGAATTCTACCACTGAACCACCCATGCAAACACATGATACCGACTTTCCGCCGAAAGACCAGAAAAATTGCTAAAGCAAAAACGGAGTGATGACAGCTCATTTCACACAACTGTTAAGATCAACGGAGTATTTATAAATTGAAGTGCTTGAAGCACAAGAACTCTGGGACCTTCTAGTGGAAGTGCTGCTTCGGGATGCTTGACAACTCCGTCGACTTTTCCAATAAATGCCTCCAAAAAAGCTCGTTCCATCAGAAACTTGTAAACAACACCAGAAGGCAGCATGGTTTTACAGTGCGGGTTGGATTTTTCTTCAAGAACTACTACGCTCTTTGAGCAAATTGTGTATGTAGACGTACACTTTGCCAGTCCACTTGCTGCAGAATTGTCAGCTAAGAGAAATGCGTGTATCCTCCATTTCTTTTTCTCACCACGACGCAGGTGAATCTGGCACGACTGTGTTCTTATCATCACGTTGGACACTTTCATTTTCCCTACCTCTGATCTCCAAGCACTCCGACCACCGGGAGAAAGAGAAAGCGTGGCCCGTATGGGGATCGAACCCATGACCTTGGCATTATTAGCACCACGCTCTAACCAGCTGAGCTAACCGGCCAAGCGGCAAAAAAGGTCGGCTACACCACATGAAAAAAGTGGAAAAGAAACGTTTTTGGGCAAGAGTGCGCCTTGGGGCGCAAAACTGAGCCCATGACAGGTCCCACCGAGATTTGAACTCGGATCGCTGGATTCAGAGCCCAGAGTGCTAACCATTACACCATGGAACCAGCTGGTACATCGCAGCCCAAGGCGGAGACGAGCTCCAAGACTCACGTCACGTGCTGCCAGAACCCGGGATTGAACCAGGGACCTTTAGATCTTCAGTCTAACGCTCTCCCAACTGAGCTATTCCGGCACAACCGTGAGCTCCACTCTTGCCGTTTTCTGCCTCTTTCTTTGGAGCCCATTTCCCCACCTGAGCCACATGCAGTGAATGTCAACCTGGAGCAGCAGCAAGCTATGAGAAGTGTCCGATTTTAAGCCATAGTACGGTACACGAGTCAGGTGAGAGGCTCTTCTCAAGCTAACACGAGACTGTTGCTCAACAAAGACAATATGTCAGACAGTGGAATGTGTGAGAAAGTGCACAGATGCAAGGATGGGCAAGAAGGCGGTCAGAAGTGTGAAGCTGAGATGCCTCTGTGTAGTTTTTAGCTAGGGGAACTGTAATGAGCCAGCCTCAGGGCTCCGCTTGCCAGGGGTTGAGCGGAAATGTGGAGTACCTGTCTTGAGATAAGACTGAATTAGCTGGAGTTCAGCGCTGAGTGTACAGTTATTAAAAGAGCCGCTTTGCGTTGTCCGGGAATCGAACCCGGGCCTCCCGCGCGGGCGGCGAGAATAGTTTAGCTTAACTTCCCTTAACTTTTCCCATTCATTTTCAATGGTAGTGCTTAACAGTACGGATGTAATATTCTTTCGGCCGCTGGTTGATGTTTTGTTGCTGTTTCGACGCCTCCAATGACGTTTTACCCTTATCACTACCGACAGTCGACACAATTGGATTTTGGAAAAGAGCAGCAGAGAGTGAGTAGTATTTCAGTAAATTTGGTGATTCACCTAAAAGAAAAACCGCCCGGTCGAACGGAAAGGACGACTTTCCAAGGTAAACTGAACAGCAATCTTATATTTTCTTAAATATTCCGATGTATTTCACATTCCAAAATCGAACTGGATGCTGTACGTTTTACGGAGCCCCTCGCGAAGCTCTCTGTGTAATGCTGAAGTAGTTATTCACTCGCTCCATAGGTAGCATTGCTTTTGAAATATTTAATAATTAGTATTCAATTTTTAATGCACAATTTAAATAAAAACATGTTTGACTTTGGAAATTAAGGCGGGTTCCGTTTATAAGAATTCCACTCATCGTGAGGAATCCAAAAGTATCTTTTATTAGTGGCCCGGTAAAGCAGTACATTTATTAAGCTAGACAGTGTCCATTTATGGAAAACGAGTAATTTGCAGTAAAACGAGCATACACTGGTCAAGTAGAATGAGTCTAGGCAGATGAGACAGAATAAACTGGATTACCGTTTATAAACTAACCTTATATATATAGTGTATTATACATATACTAATTCTGCACGTTCCTATATGCAAGGTACTGTGACGGTAACTTTCCTGTAAGTCATTGATATTTAACTACAACTTTTTTATGCATATTGTTTGCTGGCATTGCCGTTAACTTAGATATTAAAGAATTCCTCACATAATCGTTAAGTATTAAACCTACTAAAGTTGTTCAAACAAACCTTGTTTTAGGTTAAAGCAAGTCAGTTAGAAGCTATTACACTTACTTTGCTACCAAATGGCAAAGGTGTCAGATCACAGAATTCTTGTTTATAATTCCATGCCCTTCTGTGTTTCTTTACGCCTGTCAACTACCACCTGTCAAAAGTGAGGATGAGAATTTGGTTGGGTTTGGAGTCCGTGCTGGTAAGACCTGGAAGGATATTTGGGACAGTAGGGATGATGGGTATGAGGCTGTTATCCTCAAACAACAATGCGTACCAGGCAGCAAAATGTACCGACTACAGCAGTACCTGAGGCTGAAGCACAGCAATCTTCAGATGACACTGGAGGCTTCTGCTCCCTCAAGACCAGCACTTCCAGACACTTCTACTAATCCTCCAGGTTGGCTGACAGTTTCATATATGTGGTTCTGTGCATTGATTATGTCTTTTATTCATATCTATTTTGTTTTATAGAAATAGAGGAAGATGAGGAATTGGAGAGGATGATGCTTTGTTGGTCCCCTTCCAAAACCGAAGGCCCGATGAGTGAGAATCTCATATGCATGCACACACACAAACAGTCACTCTTCAGGATTCAGTATAAATTAAGGAATCAATATTATTTGTGGTTCATTTGTGGTTTTTTCACTTTGCTTTCAGGTTTGCAAGTTGTTGGAGTCCATGATGCTAAAGGTTCTTTCCCTTCAATTATGGAGGATAATTCTGGATGTCATGATCAGAATTTTTCATCCAAGTTCTTTATTATTCATCTTGTTTTGGCCACGTTCAGGCCCGTTTTGATGCCTGTGTTCTGTTTGTTCCATTGTTCAAGACTATGCAGCCAGAGATGACCTGGAGGGAGTTTCAAAAATCTCCTTTTTATGAGGCTGAAAAGCAGCGTTGGTCAGCGGAGAGAAAAAAGTAACACACTACCTGCTACTTCAAGAGCAGCGTTATTTGTAAAAATTGTAAATGTTTTCCATATACACTCTGTCCACTTTATTAAGAACAGCTATTTTGTGTCTGGGCTCATTTTTCACTGACAAATAATGCATGGCAACAGGTGGGTTACAATCAGATTGTAAAAATTGCCGCTGTTAGGTAGGTTTTCTTAAAGAAGTGGCAAGCATAGTTTTTTTTTAAAACAAAAAAAGTAAAGATTGTTTTATATTCTTTATAGTTCAGTATTGTTTGAATATACACTTGCAGCATTTTAACATATGGTTAATATGTTCCTTGTTTGTTCCTGATTCTCTAAGGTCATAAATTATCCCTGAGCATCTCTCAAAGTGTGGGGCAGTTACCCCAATGGCTAAATTCCCCATCGTGACCCTTTCAGATCTGTCCTATTAATCATTCCCTATCCACTGGCTAAATCTCTCTTGTCTCATCACCACCTCAACCAGTGTGGTGAGTCTAAGAAAGTGTTACGGCGTCAGTCAGGAGTTTTGGGCACACCTACCTATAGAATTGTTTCTTTGTACTATTCTTTACATTTTATAATATTTATAAAGACATCATAACTATAAAGTAATACACATGGAATTATGCACTACTCAGAAAAGTTATTTAAAAAAAATAATTTGTTGGGGGGGACAATTCTGTTGGAACTCAGAAGGTTGCCGGTTCAAATCCCAGGGCTGGCCGAGTGATCCCACCATTGGGCCCTTGAGCAAGGCCCTTAACCCCAGCTGCTCCAGGGACTGACTGATCCTGCTTTCTACTTTATACTAGTTTAATGAGGTGGCCTCCTGGAATGCTTTTCCAGCTCTCCTGAAGGAGCCGTCTCATATATGCTGAGCACTCAGCCGATTTTCTTTAACTCTCTGGTCAGACTCCTTGAAAAACATTTCTACTGGGTTTAGCTCAAGTATCCAGGTAATATGACCCAGTCCCTTTGTAGGCAGAGTGGTGTGTCCAAATTACTGACTGGTACTGTATGTCTAACTATCTGACAGTTGTTAAAATGCTGCAGCATCACTGTTAGTATTGTCATAACAATGCTATTTTTAATTATGCTTTTTGTTTTGATTCAGGATTCAATGAGTCATTTGTTAACATGCTACAAAATGCATGCATTAACACTGCTGTTTAAGAAAATTAATCATTTCATCTATTTAATATTTGACATACACTACCGTTCAATTATATACCCTGTGACAAGACTTGATTGGGGTCAGTTTTATCCTACAAAAGGATAATGACCCAAACCAAACCTCCAAAATGTGTTAGCAATATTTAAAGAATAAGCAGTCAGACATACCAGGAGATTGATGCAGAGGACTGCCAGTTGCTGATAATAGGCCTCTATATGTAGATGTGGATAAAATTTTGTGAATTGCATGAAAATGTGTTTTTCTTTGGAAAACAAAGAAATTTGCATGTGATCCCAAACTTTTGAGCGGTAATGTATATCTTGGGGGTGGCATGGTGGTGCAGTGGTTAGCACTGTTGCCTCACACCTCTGGGACCCAGGTTTGAGTCGCCGCCTGTGTCACATGTGTGTGGAGTTTGCATGTTCTCCCCATGTCGTCGTGGGGGGTACTCCGGTTTCCCCCCACAGTCCAAAAACATGCTGAGGCTAATTGGAGTTGCTAAATTGCCCATAGGTGTGCATGTGAGAGTGAATGGTGTGTGAGTGTGCCCTGCGATGGGCTGGCCCCCCATCCTGGGTTGTTCCCTGCCTCGTGCCCATTGCTTCCGGGATAGGCTCCGGACCCCCGTGACCCAGTAGAATAAGCGGTTTGGAAAATGGATGGATGGATGGATGTATATCTTATCATACCCCTGAGTATGAGAACCTGAGTACTTGTCTCTTTCTGTGTAAATAGACTCAATAAACAATACATTTTATTCATAACTGTCTATGTCTGTTTAATTACCACAGCGACATAAATAAATAAATAAATAAAATTGTAACCATAGTTTTAAGCTGTTTATTAAATACATCAATATCAAGAAAACGAAGAATAATGGATGAATGTGATTACAAGAAATGGAGAAATTTGTTCATGCTTTTTTGAAAACATGCCTCAAAATGATTAGCATTCTAACTTGAAATGTATCAGAAAAAAAATCATTAACGGAGATTTTGCAGCGCCGGGGAGGGTCTCTTCGCTTCGCAAAAAAAATCCTTCAATTTCATTGGCTGCCACTGTGTTATGGCTATACGCGACCGGCCCCCGCGTGACAGGCGGGGATACTCACCACTATACTAACGAGGAAATATACGCGCACTGCTTTTACATATTCAAGATAAACAGCGGATGACTATTAACATTTGCGAGTAATCAATGATTGTACAAAATTTTCTTTCTTACACAAAGAAAATGTTGAGGGCAGAATGAAAAATGATTGTCTGTCTATCTGAACCGATCAGATTGTCTGTCTATCTGAACCGATCAGATTGTCTGTCTATCTGAACCGATCAGATTGTCTGTCTATCTGAACCAATCAGATTGTCTGTCTATCTGAACCAATCAGATTGTCTGTCTATCTGAACCAATCAGATTGTCTGTCTATCTGAACCAATCAGATTGTTTTTCTTACACAAAAAATTATTCCGTTTTCAAAACACTTTTGTGCAAGAAATGCTCCCATGAGCCTGTGTTTAGTGCCTACAGAGGTCTTCTTTTTGCCACTGGTACAGGAGAGTACGGGTCCCACCTTGCCACAGCCAGGCACCTCCACGCCATCGACGGGCCGCGGAATCTCGATGGAGCGCACGTTGCCGTACTTGCAACACTCCTCCCGGATGTCCTCCAGGATCTCCTCGTAGTCCTCGTCGTCCACCAGCTCCTCGGGCATGACCATGTTGAGGAGGCACAGCACCTCCGTGGGCATGCCGGAGCTCTGCAGCCGCTGCAGCCCTGGAACCTGCAGCGTCACCGGCGTCTCAATGATGGCCGTCTGTCCCGGGGGGCGACAAGAGTGTCAGATACCCCCTGATCGTCCAATCGTCTCGAGTAACAGCGAGAAATTTACATGGACCCAAATAAACCCAAGAAATAGGGGCATTAAGCTTCCTGGGAGGCACCCAGGAACCAAGTTGGGTTTAGGACATCAGAAAGGCGGCAGCCGAGGGCAAATACTCACAGCGTTGGCATTCTTAGCCCCCACGCTTGCCCGCTGGACGATGAGCTTCTTGTCTCCGAGCTGCATGCCATTGAGTCCAGCCACGGCCTGCGGGATGCATCCCACACAAGCGTCAGCAATTCCATCCGGAAGCCCCGAGTCACCCCAGACCTTCCAGCTGCTGCCCCACCTCACGCACCTGGTCAGTGGCACTGATGTCCACGTATTCACAGAAAGCGTAACCCTTAGACAGTGACGTGGCACTGTCCTTCACAAGGTTGAAGGCCTTAAGAGGTCCGAACGACGTCAAGAGTTCCTTCACCTGGGCAAGAGGAGGAGACGCGGGGGGGCGATTAGCCCGACAGTCCAGGCACGGCGCCTCGCTAGAAATGCTAATCTTAACTGTGGGAGAAGCAGCATGTTAAACTTTGCAAAACGACATGAGGAAACAGTGAAGACATCAGGAAAATGGCTTTATGACAAGTGGCTCGACATTACGGTGCAACACTAGAGCTCAAAGCCCCCTGTGCCCTTTCTGCATGACTTACTTACTGGGAGCGTACAAAAGTAACTATTTTGATTCTTGTCAATGAATGATAACACAGATTCCCCCCCCCCCATCCTACAGCATATACAACACAACTGAATTCCTAATCAAGTTCTCTGATAATTCCAACTACGAATTTTGAAATATGGACCGAGTTGCATCTGATTTTAAGGGCCACAATAATTAAGCTAGATGGTATATAAAAAAAAAACTAAATAAAAACAGCTAATTATATGTTAAGTGTTCCATGTATACAATGTGGAGGGGGGGGGGCGACTCGGCAGAACACAAACCCAGCCGAATCACTGACTTCCTGTTCTTAAAACCAAGAACCACATTGGTGCAGTTAATTAGAGGGACAAAGCCTACAGGAGATAAACTCACAGGTAAAGCTAAGAGCCGCCACAGGGTCCTGCTAAAGGGGCCACGGCTTGAAGCCAAACAGGACGAAATAGCTCTGCTAACATCATTCCTCACTTATTCTACAGGAATCTACTGTAAAGCCGCATTAACCACTGACTTCAGAAAGGAGTCACCTGGGACACTGGCAGCCACAAGAGGGCGCTACCTCCTACCTTCTCTTAGGGGCAAAAAAAAAAAAAAAATCAAATTTATACCCTGTGATCAGCATAATAAGTCTCTCCCCAGCCTTCAACCCCCAAAAAAAGGACCCCATATGCTTAAGAGCACTCCAGGACAGAGCCCCCCCACAGGGGCAGGCCGTCGACAGGGAGGATATCCGTGCAAGGGACGGAATGTCTTACTTGCCTTGTGTTACATGTTGGCATGGCAGCAGTAGGTCAGTACTACTGAACAAATTATGAGCGAAGACTTAACGATCTTACAGGCCCCTAGCTGGGGACAAAGTGGGGAACAAAAATGAAAGAGCTGTAAGTATCAAAGCGGTAGCAGGGACTGCAAAAAAAATGTAAACACCAGGATACAAGCAGCGGTTTCCATTTCACCTGTCTATGGCACATTTACTGGCTTTGACATGAAATACATTAACAGTTCTGCTGGATTCAAACTCTCTCCCCCCAGTGCTGCTTTGGTACAGCCTTCCTCTTGACTTGGATTACATGTGACTCACACTGGATAAGAAAGATTACGATGACAATCCGAAAAGGAGGAAAAAAATCAAAGAAAAACAAACTGACTGCACTTCTCACTTACCTTTCACTGAAACCGCGATCACTATCTTGTGGGCTGAGTCTTGCCATTTTTAACAGTTTAGGCTAAAGTGAGTGGGACACCGGAGCTCAAAATGTTACAATGCAGGGGTGGACGCAAAACGTTTTGCGATTAACTTTTGCAAAATAAATAGGTAAACTATTAAATGCCTGTATGGATTATGTCTATAATGGGCCGATTTCAGTTGGGTGGCGATATAGGAAGAAAAAAAAAAAATCATAAAAGATGCTAATGAGAAGTAGAAAATGTCTAAAATGTGACCCTTTCAACACTTTCAGAGTAAGACGACCTCATCTGTGCATGTTGTTATGGTAATATTATCCATCACTGACGTCATAACAGAATAGGGCATGGGGCACGATGTGAAAACTCCAGTGAAGCTGATAATCGTTCACCGGGAAAAAGGTCCGAAGTATTTTCTGCCTTTCGAGCGACACAGCAATGTAGGGAACGATTCTTCCGCAGCTCCCCATCGCTGTTAACGGGATGTGAAGTCATCGTTCTCAGTGTGCGGACATGGACGTGAGACACGGCACGTCTGCGAATACTGAAGCGTTTGGGGACTTGGTCGATCTCCCCCACATTTCAAGCACAGTCTATGGTAGTGTTTCCCAGCCCAGTCCTCGGGGGTACCCCCCCGGTCAGTCCACGTTTTTGCTTCCTCTCAGCGCACCTGTACCAGGTATTCGGTGTTCCTGATTGGCTGGGAGCTAGGAGGGAGCGAAAATGTGGACAGTCGGCGGTTCCCCGAGGACTGGGATTGGGCAAACACAGGTGTACGGCAATGTGGAGGTATTCGTCAGTTAGGTGACGCGCAGATGACTCGATTTTAAATTTTCATGCAGCAAAACGACGCGGCTGATTCATCCGACTAACACTCAGCAATTAACCCGATATACAAATATTCCAGGGTACCCAGCAACAGGCAGCACAGGGACTGGCTACGTGACTGGTTTGGCAAGCCGCCAGCTGTAAGGCACGTTTCCCAAAGCCTTTGTTGCTAATAAGGTTATTTGCTAACAACATTAGCAACTTACAACTGAATGGTTCCAACTATGCAAGTCGATAACATGAGGTTTTGGGAAACGTACCTTTTACATTAGCGGGGTCTCAATATCTTCATAATTTACAGCTGGATAAACAATGAGCGTAATGTAACTGTCAACTCATTACCTACATGTCTAATAAATGTTTAATAAATCCCATGAATATCTTTAAAAAAAAAAAAAAAAAAAACTCAAATGTGCGGCTATTTTCAGCAGCTAGCTTTAAACATGATGCTGACATTTGACCCCCCAGTATCTTGTAATGAATTTTAAGCGGTGAGGTAACTTTGACAGGCTTTCTTTTCCTACTAATCAGTTACACAGAGACGAGTGTTTATTTTATGTATGTATGTATGTGCGTGCGCGTGCGTGCGTGCGTGCGTGCGTGTGTGTGCATGCCTGCTTGAGTTCCACGTGCAGCAGTGGGACAGAAACACAGGAGGGTTGTGGGTCGGCTCCCCGGCGACAGAGACTGAGGGCGGGGTACCTGATCGTCACTGAGATAGTTGGGCAGGCCTCCGACAAAGAGCTTGTGTGGCGAGTCTGGAACCACGGTGGAGACGACCCCTGCAGACAGAGCGGCACGGCGCCCAAAGCCGGCCGATCACAGCAAACCGTCAACATGCCGGATAATGACCACGAGCAAACGGCGCGAGTGAAATAAGCCAACTTCAAATCAGTATGACGTCGTTATCTTCTATATAATATCAGATAAATGTAACTCCAGCAAAAAAATACCTAAATACTGGGGCAGTTTGACGACTGTTTTTTGTCTCTCCCATCTTGCTCTCCATGGGAGATGCTGACACATGCAGCACCAGTCAAAAGTATGGACACACCTGCTCTTAATGCATTTGTCTCTATTTTAGCTGTTATTCACCTTATAGTAAAAGGCCTTTGGGCATGGAAGTTATGCATATGAAGTACTGCAAAGACAAAATTTTTGTCTCTTCAAAATAGGAGCCATTGGCTTCGATGACAGCATTGCGGACTCAACCAGCTAACATATGTACCCACCTGGACCGTTTCTCCAACAGTCCTCGAGTTTCCACAAGTTCTGCGCGCAAGCTGGCTACCTTACTCTTACTCTCATCCAACTGATCCCAAACCAGCTCTATAGAGTTTAGGTTGGGGGGCTGTGGGGACCATCTCTTTCCTAGTTCACAAGGTAATAAGCTACTTGCATAACCTTCAAGGTGGGCTTTGGGTCATTATCTTGCTGAAAAACAAGTCATTTTCAGTAGGTGTGTCCAGAATTTTTGACTAGAATAGGAGCCAGCAACCCTAGAACAATTTGGGGGTTAGGGTCCTTGCTCAAGGGCCCAGTGGTGAAATCACTCTGCCAACCCTGGTATTTGAACCAGCAACCTTCTTTTCATGGGCAAACATCACAGAGCCACACAGCCTATGTTAACAGTAAGAAGTGAGTGACTGAGCTGTGTGTGTGTGTGTGTGGCTCAGCTGGTTAGGATGCCAGCGTTATCATCAGAAGATCACTGGTTCACATCACTGGTGATCACACCACTGGGCCGGCGAGTTTGCTCTAGGGACAGGCTGACCCTGATTTCTCAAAAAAAAAAAAAAAAAAAAAAAAAAACATTCTTCACTTTGGATAAAACTGTCTGCTAAATATTTACAACATTAAGTAAATAAAAGTGAAAGTCTCCCTCTTTATATGACAAGACATCCGCAGCTTGCGAAGGACAGTCAGTCCGTAACGAGTACAAAAAACTGGCCTTGCCGATCGGCTCTTCAAAGGTAAATAAAGATTAAGGTTATGACGGCGACAAGCAAAGCGGACCTGGTACGTGGAAGGCGGGCTGCTCTGAGATGCCAGGCAGGGGGGCGATAGTCGTGGGGCCGCCTGATTTTTAACGACTGACCCTGGAAAATGATGCCGTCGAAGGCCATTGCCTGCGTGGTCTCATCCACGGACCGAAACTAGGGCAGAACGAAGAACGTCGTTAATCAGGGAAGGCTGCGGTCTCCGCCTGGACACAGCAGCCATTAGGCAGGAAAGACTCTTACTTCAAGGAAGGCAAAGTTCTTGTCCTGGTTTATCTGAACAGCGAGGACGGGATTGGTGGGACCTTGACATAAGCCAGCCAATCGCATCTGGGTATTGAAGAAATCCGCCATGGCCTCCTAAAAAGACAGGCAGACACACTGAATGAAGACAGGCAGACGTCTGAAGACATCAAAACAGGCAAACGAGAAAAAAAATGACTGACAAGTCTAGTACATTTATCTATTTATTTTGCGGACACTTTCATCCAAAGCAACATACATTTCATTGAAGAAGCAGGACCAGACAGTTCCTAGAGCAAATAGTGCTTAAGGGCTGCGCTCGGGGGCCCAATGGTGAAATCACTCTGCTGCCCAAGGGATTTGAACCAACAACCTTCTTGTGACCGGCTCAGTGTCCTAACTCACTGAGCTACACATGACACCAGGATGCATGACAGAAGGCAACGCGGGACTTTGCCTGGACTCACCTCCGTCAGGCCGAAGGGGATGTTGCCGACATAAAGCCGCCTGGCCTGCCGGGTCATCTGGCTGCCGACCATCGGCACCTGGGTGGGCGTCACTGCCACGCCGCTGGTGGTGGATGTTGCCAGTAAAGCTATCGTGGGGATCTGCCCTGCAGCTGTGGGGAGGAGAAAGGGCTTCAAGACCCCAACCAGGGACGGCCAGAACATCCGGATCGTCGCCTTCATTTGCTTCTAACCCCTAGGTTTAAGCTCTCTTCACACTGTCTGAAATCATCCCAAGTGTTATTCCCTCTTTGACCAGCAGGGGGGGAGGAGGGCACTCCAGAATAAATGCTTTCATTGCAACCAATATACCATAACCTTGCAATACTGAACTAGCACACATGGAAGCGTCGCATCCATACCTTGCATTGCCTTGTACTGCATGGGGGTGATGTGCTCGAATCCCGGAGGGGGAACATCCCAGTACTTGTATGTCCTTTTCTTACGGCTTCTCCGAGAAGAGTAGCTGCCCAAACACAAAACAGAAGGTTGTTTTCCCCAAACAATACAGTGTAAACACTCAGAATCTGGCAAAAACAAACAGATGGCAGAATGTTTACATTTAACTTTGGATCGCAGGCAGTTTAAGGTCATGAGGGTGTGACCATGCGCCACTTTTTAGGCTGGCTTTGAGGTCCCATCGCTATGGCGGGGGCTACTTATAAACGCCAGTTAAAATTTAATATGGGTACAGTCCCCCTTCCCACCACGAAGAAACCAATTGGTTGATTGTGAAAGAAACTTGTTAAGAGGCCTCAAACCAAGCTAGATATCAGCTTCAGTGCCTGTAACCGGGACCGTGAGGGGGGGTACCTGTGCTTCTTGTGCTCGCGTGAGCTGCTCCGTCGGTCACGACCCTTGCGGTCGCGGCTGCTGCTGCGCTTCTCGTGACTCCGCCCCCTGGAGTCCTTGCTCCAGTGGCGGTGCTTCTCGCCACGGCTCAGAGACCGGCTGCGGCTACGCTTCTTGTGTCGCTCCTTCTCCCGCTCTGGGGGACGACACCGTGGTACCAGTGAGACGGTGGGCGGAGCGACATGACTGCCCCCCTACCATCCATTTCGATAAATCCAAGATGTGTAACTCAGAGGGATTATGAATGTGTGTCCGGATGGTTGTGGGTTTGAAGCCCATGAGTCACAGAGTAATCATATTACCAACTTCCCTGGGGTGCTGGATGCTGACTGACCCAGCGCTATGCCTTAAAAGTCACTTACGGAGACCAAGATGTGGTACGGGGTCTAACTCCCCAGTTTCCTCACCAGAATGAAGCACCTCCATTCAATTCACATATTCAATCACACCCTCCTGAAACAAACACACCCATCTCTCAATGGCTAATAATTTCAAGGGCACAAGGACATCCCCTTGAATGTCAGTCTGTTGTGAAACAATAAAAACATAACCAGACTAATTAATGATATAGGAGCACAGTGGTGAGTACAGTTGCCTCACGCCTCCGAGTCTGGAGGCCTGAATTTTGCCTCTGCTCTCTGTATGGGGAATTTGCCTGGAATAGGCTCCAGGGGAGCCTGACTAAGATAACTGGTTGGACGATGGATGGGTAATTAATATCGTTTCAATCTGACAGACAGCACTTTATTAAACTAGCAATAAAATATCACCTTTCTATCCCAGCAGGTCCTTCATATAGAAGCTTAAATAAATCCCTGAAGGTGCAGTTTTCAGTGAAGCATTTAAACGCAGGTGCTGCTCGAGGAATCAGCTTCATGCATCAGTTATAACAGCGTTACGGTAATGCACCGCTGCAAAAGTACAGACACGGAGCGGCCAATGCATCTTACGTAAATCGGTAATAACCAATTACCGCAATCGCAGGCATAGTCAGAGCGCAGATATGAATGACTGGAACTGCTAGTTTATCAAACACGGCGGCACTTAGTGCTCGTCTAGCCGAATCAGGTCGTTTCGAATGACATTTTAGTGATTTAGTGATAAGGAGCTGATATGACAAGATTGCCATTTGATAGGTACATAAATCAATCCTACTTTCGACTCCGTTGTAATGCATGTTGCATATTTCAGTTGCGTTAGTATGGCTTAAGTTTATTCAGTTTACTGGATTCTCTGCACTTTAATGAAGTTATATGTGTATTGTTATATAACTGTACATCATTGTTAGTTACTGCTATCCGCTGTAAAGGTAGATACAGGTGCAAGACTTTGCAATAACGACCTAAAAGCAGTTGTTATGATTCCAGGGAACGCGGCTGATTTTTAGAGTCTATACATCATGAAGAAACGGCGTTCGTGTGAGAAAGACTTATTCTGTACGGATGACAGGGCCAGCATTTCGGACCCAAGGGAAAGGCTATTGTGCATCGGAAAGAGACAAAATCATATCATTATATAGAAAACTCGTCGTAGTATTTAAAAACCAAGTAACTAACACTGTTATTAAGTGCGGACTTTAAATCAAGTGGTCGCGGTCGTTTTTATTTGCATAAAACTTTAAACGTGATCTTGAAAATATAACGCTTGCAACAAACATCCATGCATAGTGTGTTACTGCGAATGAAAATACGCGGGTCGCAATTTATGATCCAAGTGTATAATGGTAAATAATTAAATAAATAAAACCGCAGGCTTTCACATCGAGTGCACCCCAATAACGTTTCATTGAAATGTCCATGTTATGTACGCCGGGCACTGATGGATGCAGGCCTAGCGATCTCTATAACAATGCCAAGCAAAGAATGTCACTGATTTACCAAAGCGGTCAGTTTTCGGGGATCCTGCGGCAGCTGGGAGAAGAAGAATCGGGCAGGTTTCAGAATCGGCGAGCACTCGGATAAAAGGCACCGATTTCCCAGCCGCGCTTTTCTTTTCGGAACCAGCAGAAGTGCCCTCCGCACCATCCTCGGCGCTAGGACACGCCGGCCACTTTATTACCCTAAAACAGGGAGCATACACCGATCTTCAAAGCCAAACTTACCTTGCCGATTTTCGCTTAACTGCTTCTCAAACTCATCGAAATCGGACATTTTTCAGTCCGTACTAAAGACGTATTGCAAAATAAGCAGAGGTCCAACAGTAGGCCTTTGAATGGGCTACAGGCTGCATTGGGTTCTGCTGCTTTTTCTTCCGAGTCGCCTGCCCCTCCTCCCCCGAAGTCATCGGCTCTTCCTCGGTTGTATCACACACAGGTTCGGAAACATTCGATGCGCATTACCGTCCCCTCCTGCACTGGAGGGTTAAGGACAACGTGATTATATCGAACCAAAATTGAAATGTGCAAGTTGACTTTCCTAGTTATACGTCTTCATTTTTATTCTGGGTTTAACAACCATGAGTTTATGACGTATTTTACATGATTAGTTGGCGACTGGACCTTATTGTTTATATCTCTTATTAAGGATCCATCCATCCATACATCAATTATCAAAACTACACACTTACAATCCGAGTCTAGTTTCATATGCTGCGCTGCTGAGCGACCCGCAGAATATTATGCATGAGTACAAGTCACAAGCCCCGTTTCCACTAACACGGGGCCGGTTCTAGCTTGGTGCCTTTTGAGACCGAGGCAAAAAGATGCAGAAATGTGTTTTTCTTTGGAAAACAAAGAAATTTGCATGTGATCCCAAACTTTTGAGCGGTAATGTATATCTTGGGGGTGGCATGGTGGTGCAGTGGTTAGCACTGTTGCCTCACACCTCTGGGACCCAGGTTTGAGTCGCCGCCTGTGTCACATGTGTGTGGAGTTTGCATGTTCTCCCCATGTCGTCGTGGGGGGTACTCCGGTTTCCCCCCACAGTCCAAAAACATGCTGAGGCTAATTGGAGTTGCTAAATTGCCCATAGGTGTGCATGTGAGAGTGAATGGTGTGTGAGTGTGCCCTGCGATGGGCTGGCCCCCCATCCTGGGTTGTTCCCTGCCTCGTGCCCATTGCTTCCGGGATAGGCTCCGGACCCCCGTGACCCAGTAGAATAAGCGGTTTGGAAAATGGATGGATGGATGGATGTATATCTTATCATACCCCTGAGTATGAGAACCTGAGTACTTGTCTCTTTCTGTGTAAATAGACTCAATAAACAATACATTTTATTCATAACTGTCTATGTCTGTTTAATTACCACAGCGACATAAATAAATAAATAAATAAAATTGTAACCATAGTTTTAAGCTGTTTATTAAATACATCAATATCAAGAAAACGAAGAATAATGGATGAATGTGATTACAAGAAATGGAGAAATTTGTTCATGCTTTTTTGAAAACATGCCTCAAAATGATTAGCATTTCAATCTAACTTGAAATGTATCAGAAAAAAAATCATTAACGGAGATTTTGCAGCGCCGGGGAGGGTCTCTTCGCTTCGCAAAAAAAATCCTTCAATTTCATTGGCTGCCACTGTGTTATGGCTATACGCGACCGGCCCCCGCGTGGCAGGCGAGAATTCTACCACTGAACCACCCATGCTAACACACGAGACCAGCTTTCCGCCGAAAGACCGGAAAAATTGCTAAAGCAAAAACGGAGTGATGACAGCTCATTTCACACAACTGTTAAGATCAACGGAGTATTTATAAATTGAAGTGCTTGAAGCACAAGAACTCTGGGACCTTCTAGTGGAAGTGCTGCTTCGGGATGCTTGACAACTCCGTCGACTTTTCCAATAAATGCCTCCAAAAAAGCTCGTTCCATCAGAAACTTGTAAACAACACCAGAAGGCAGCATGGTTTTACAGTGCGGGTTGGATTTTTCTTCAAGAACTACTACGCTCTTTGAGCAAATTGTGTTTGTAGACGTACACTTTGCCAGTCCACTTGCTGCAGAATTGTCAGCTAAGAGAAATGCGTGTATCCTCCATTTCTTTTTCTCACCACGACGCAGGTGAATATGGCACGACTGTTCTTATAATCACGTTGGACACTTTCATTTTCCTTACCTCTGATCTCCAAGCACTCCGACCACCGGGAGAAAGAGAAAGCGTGGCCCGTACGGGGATCGAACCCATGACCTTGGCGTTATTAGCAGCACGCTCTAACCAGCTGAGCTAACCGGCCAAGCGGCAGAAAAGGTCGGCTACACCACATGCAAAAAGTGCAAAAGAAACGTTTTTGGGCAAGAGTGCGCCTTGGGGCGCAAAACTGAGCCCATGACAGGTCCCACCGAGATTTGAACTCGGATCGCTGGATTCAGAGCCCAGAGTGCTAACCATTACACCATGGAACCAGCGGGTACATCGCAGCCCAAGGCGGAGACGAGCTCCAAGACTCACGTCACGTGCTGCCAGAACCCGGGATTGAACCAGGGACCTTTAGATCTTCAGTCTAACGCTCTCCCAACTGAGCTATTCCGGCACAACCGTGAGCTCCACTCTTGCCGTTTTCTGCCTCTTTCTTTGGAGCCCATCTCCCCACCTGAGCCACATGCAGTGAATGTCAACCTGGAGCACCAGCAAGCTATGAGAAGTGTCCAATTTTAAGCCATAGTACGGTACACGAGTCAGGTGAGAGGCTCTTCTCAAGCTAACACGAGACTGTTGCTCAACAAAGACAATATGTCAGACAGTGGAATGTGTGAGAAAGTGCACAGATGCAAGGATGGGCAAGAAGGCGGTCAGAAGTGTGAAGCTGAGATGCCTCTGTGTAGTTTTTAGCTAGGGGAACTGTAATGAGCCAGCCTCAGGGCTCCGCTTGCCAGGGGTTGAGCGGAAATGTGGAGTACCTGTCTTGAGATAAGACTGAATTAGCTGGAGTTCAGCGCTGAGTGTACAGTTATTAAAAGAGCCGCTTTGCATTGGCCGGGAATCTAACCCGGGCCTCCCGCGTGGCAGGCGAGAATTCTACCACTGAACCACCCATGCTAACACACGAGACCAGCTTTCCGCCGAAAGACCGGAAAAATTGCTAAAGCAAAAACGGAGTGATGACAGCTCATTTCACACAACTGTTAAGATCAACGGAGTATTTATAAATTGAAGTGCTTGAAGCACAAGAACTCTGGGACCTTCTAGTGGAAGTGCTGCTTCGGGATGCTTGACAACTCCGTCGACTTTTCCAATAAATGCCTCCAAAAAAGCTCGTTCCATCAGAAACTTGTAAACAACACCAGAAGGCAGCATGGTTTTACAGTGCGGGTTGGATTTTTCTTCAAGAACTACTACGCTCTTTGAGCAAATTGTGTATGTAGACGTACACTTTGCCAGTCCACTTGCTGCAGAATTGTCAGCTAAGAGAAATGCGTGTATCCTCCATTTCTTTTTCTCACCACGACGCAAGTGAATCTGGCACGACTGTGTTCTTATAATCACGTCGGACACTTTCATTTTCCTTACCTCTGATCTCCAAGCACTCCGACCACCGGGAGAAAGAGAAAGCGTGGCCCGTATGGGGATCGAACCCATGACCTTGGCGCTATTAGCACCACGCTCTAACCAGCTGAGCTAACCGGCCAAGCGGCAGAAAAGGTCGGCTACACCACATGCAAAAAGTGCAAAAGAAACGTTTTTGGGCAAGAGTGCGCCTTGGGGCGCAAAACTGAGCCCATGACAGGTCCCACCGAGATTTGAACTCGGATCGCTGGATTCAGAGCCCAGAGTGCTAACCATTACACCATGGAACCAGCGGGTACATCGCAGCCCAAGGCGGCGACGAGCTCCAAGACTCACGTCACGTGCTGCCAGAACCCGGGATTGAACCAGGGACCTTTAGATCTTCAGTCTAACGCTCTCCCAACTGAGCTATTCCGGCACAACCGTGAGCTCCACTCTTGCCGTTTTCTGCCTCTTTCTTTGGAGCCCATCTCCCCACCTGAGCCACATGCAGTGAATGTCAACCTGGAGCACCAGCAAGCTATGAGAAGTGTCCAATTTTAAGCCATAGTACGGTACACGAGTCAGGTGAGAGGCTCTTCTCAAGCTAACACGAGACTGTTGCTCAACAAAGACAATATGTCAGACAGTGGAATGTGTGAGAAAGTGCACAGATGCAAGGATGGGCAAGAAGGCGGTCAGAAGTGTGAAGCTGAGATGCCTCTGTGTAGTTTTTAGCTAGGGGAACTGTAATGAGCCAGCCTCAGGGCTCCGCTTGCCAGGGGTTGAGCGGAAATGTGGAGTACCTGTCTTGAGATAAGACTGAATTAGCTGGAGTTCAGCGCTGAGTGTACAGTTATTAAAAGAGCCGCTTTGCATTGGCCGGGAATCTAACCCGGGCCTCCCGCGTGGCAGGCGAGAATTCTACCACTGAACCACCCATGCTAACACACGAGACCAGCTTTCCGCCGAAAGACCGGAAAAATTGCTAAAGCAAAAACGGAGTGATGACAGCTCATTTCACACAACTGTTAAGATCAACGGAGTATTTATAAATTGAAGTGCTTGAAGCACAAGAACTCTGGGACCTTCTAGTGGAAGTGCTGCTTCGGGATGCTTGACAACTCCGTCGACTTTTCCAATAAATGCCTCCAAAAAAGCTCGTTCCATCAGAAACTTGTAAACAACACCAGAAGGCAGCATGGTTTTACAGTGCGGGTTGGATTTTTCTTCAAGAACTACTACGCTCTTTGAGCAAATTGTGTATGTAGACGTACACTTTGCCAGTCCACTTGCTGCAGAATTGTCAGCTAAGAGAAATGCGTGTATCCTCCATTTCTTTTTCTCACCACGACGCAAGTGAATCTGGCACGACTGTGTTCTTATAATCACGTCGGACACTTTCATTTTCCTTACCTCTGATCTCCAAGCACTCCGACCACCGGGAGAAAGAGAAAGCGTGGCCCGTATGGGGATCGAACCCATGACCTTGGCGCTATTAGCACCACGCTCTAACCAGCTGAGCTAACCGGCCAAGCGGCAGAAAAGGTCGGCTACACCACATGCAAAAAGTGCAAAAGAAACGTTTTTGGGCAAGAGTGCGCCTTGGGGCGCAAAACTGAGCCCATGACAGGTCCCACCGAGATTTGAACTCAGATCGCTGGATTCAGAGCCCAGAGTGCTAACCATTACACCATGGAACCAGCGGGTACATCGCAGCCCAAGGCAGAGACGAGCTCCAAGACTCACGTCACGTGCTGCCAGAACCCGGGATTGAACCAGGGACCTTTAGATCTTCAGTCTAACGCTCTCCCAACTGAGCTATTCCGGCACAACCGTGAGCTCCACTCTTGCCGTTTTCTGCCTCTTTCTTTGGAGCCCATCTCCCCACCTGAGCCACATGCAGTGAATGTCAACCTGGAGCAGCAGCAAGCTATGAGAAGTGTCCGATTTTAAGCCATAGTACGGTACACGAGTCAGGTGAGAGGCTCTTCTCAAGCTAACACGAGACTGTTGCTCAACAAAGACAATATGTCAGACAGTGGAATGTGTGAGAAAGTGCACAGATGCAAGGATGGGCAAGAAGGCGGTCAGAAGTGTGAAGCTGAGATGCCTCTGTGTAGTTTTTAGCTAGGGGAACTGTAATGAGCCAGCCTCAGGGCTCCGCTTGCCAGGGGTTGAGCGGAAATGTGGAGTACCTGTCTTGAGATAAGACTGAATTAGCTGGAGTTCAGCGCTGAGTGTACAGTTATTAAAAGAGCCGCTTTGCATTGGCCGGGAATGGAACCCGGGCCTCCCGCGTGGCAGGCGAGAATTCTACCACTGAACCACCCATGCAAACACACGAGACCAGCTTTCCGCCGAAAGACCGGAAAAATTGCTAAAGCAAAAACGGAGTGATGACAGCTCATTTCACACAACTGTTAAGATCAACGGAGTATTTATAAATTGAAGTGCTTGAAGCACAAGAACTCTGGGACCTTCTAGTGGAAGTGCTGCTTCGGGATGCTTGACAACTCCGTCGACTTTTCCAATAAATGCCTCCAAAAAAGCTCGTTCCATCAGAAAGTTGTAAACAACACCAGAAGGCAGCATGGTTTTACAGTGCGGGTTGGATTTTTCTTCAAGAACTACTACGCTCTTTGAGAAAATTGTGTATGTAGACGTACACTTTGCCAGTCCACTTGCTGCAGAATTGTCAGCTAAGAGAAATGCGTGTATCCTCCATTTCTTTTTCTCACCACGACGCAGGTGAATCTGGCACGACTGTGTTCTTATAATCACGTCGGACACTTTCATTTTCCTTACCTCTGATCTCCAAGCACTCCGACCACCGGGAGAAAGAGAAAGTGTGGCCCGTATGGGGATCGAACCCATGACCTTGGCGCTATTAGCACCACGCTCTAACCAGCTGAGCTAACCGGCCAAGCGGCAGAAAAGGTCGGCTACACCACATGCAAAAAGTGCAAAAGAAACGTTTTTGGGCAAGAGTGCGCCTTGGGGCGCAAAACTGAGCCCATGACAGGTCCCACCGAGATTTGAACTCAGATCGCTGGATTCAGAGCCCAGAGTGCTAACCATTACACCATGGAACCAGCGGGTACATCGCAGCCCAAGGCGGAGACGAGCTCCAAGACTCACGTCACGTGCTGCCAGAACCCGGGATTGAACCAGGGACCTTTAGATCTTCAGTCTAACGCTCTCCCAACTGAGCTATTCCGGCACAACCGTGAGCTCCACTCTTGCCGTTTTCTGCCTCTTTCTTTGGAGCCCATCTCCCCACCTGAGCCACATGCAGTGAATGTCAACCTGGAGCAGCAGCAAGCTATGAGAAGTGTCCGATTTTAAGCCATAGTACGGTATACGAGTCAGGTGAGAGGCTCTTCTCAAGCTAACACGAGACTGTTGCTCAACAAAGACAATATGTCAGACAGTGGAATGTGTGAGAAAGTGCACAGATGCAAGGATGGGCAAGAAGGCGGTCAGAAGTGTGAAGCTGAGATGCCTCTGTGTAGTTTTTAGCTAGGGGAACTGTAATGAGCTAGCCTCAGGGCTCCGCTTGCCAGGGGTTGAGCGGAAATGTGGAGTACCTGTCTTGAGATAAGACTGAATTAGCTGGAGTTCAGCGCTGAGTGTACAGTTATTAAAAGAGCCGCTTTGCATTGGCCGGGAATGGAACCCGGGCCTCCCGCGTGGCAGGCGAGAATTCTACCACTGAACCACCCATGCAAACACACGAGACCGGCTTTCCGCCGAAAGACCGGAAAAATTGCTAAAGCAAAAACGGAGTGATGACAGCTCATTTCATACAACTGTTAAGATCAACGGAGTATTTATAAATTGAAGTGCTTGAAGCACAAGAACTCTGGGACCTTCTAGTGGAAGTGCTGCTTCGGGATGCTTGACAACTCCGTCGACTTTTCCAATAAATGCCTCCAAAAAACCTCGTTCCATCAGAAAGTTGTAAACAACACCAGAAGGCAGCATGGTTTTACAGTGCGGGTTGGATTTTTCTTCAAGAACTACTACGCTCTTTGAGCAAATTGTGTATGTAGACGTACACTTTGCCAGTCCACTTGCTGCAGAATTGTCAGCTAAGAGAAATGCGTGTATCCTCCATTTCTTTTTCTCACCACGACGCAGGTGAATCTGGCACGACTGTGTTCTTATAATCACGTCGGACACTTTCATTTTCCTTACCTCTGATCTCCAAGCACTCCGACCACCGGGAGAAAGAGAAAGCGTGGCCCGTATGGGGATCGAACCCATGACCTTGGCGCTATTAGCACCACGCTCTAACCAGCTGAGCTAACCGGCCAAGCGGCAGAAAAGGTCGGCTACACCACATGCAAAAAGTGCAAAAGAAACGTTTTTGGGCAAGAGTGCGCCTTGGGGCGCAAAACTGAGCCCATGACAGGTCCCACCGAGATTTGAACTCGGATCGCTGGATTCAGAGCCCAGAGTGCTAACCATTACACCATGGAACCAGCGGGTACATCGCAGCCCAAGGCGGAGACGAGCTCCAAGACTCACGTCACGTGCTGCCAGAACCCGGGATTGAACCAGGGACCTTTAGATCTTCAGTCTAACGCTCTCCCAACTGAGCTATTCCGGCACAACCGTGAGCTCCACTCTTGCCGTTTTCTGCCTCTTTCTTTGGAGCCCATCTCCCCACCTGAGCCACATGCAGTGAATGTCAACCTGGAGCAGCAGCAAGCTATGAGAAGTGTCCGATTTTAAGCCATAGTACGGTACACGAGTCAGGTGAGAGGCTCTTCTCAAGCTAACACGAGACTGTTGCTCAACAAAGACAATATGTCAGACAGTGGAATGTGTGAGAAAGTGCACAGATGCAAGGATGGGCAAGAAGGCGGTCAGAAGTGTGAAGCTGAGATGCCTCTGTGTAGTTTTTAGCTAGGGGAACTGTAATGAGCCAGCCTCAGGGCTCCGCTTGCCAGGGGTTGAGCGGAAATGTGGAGTACCTGTCTTGAGATAAGACTGAATTAGCTGGAGTTCAGCGCTGAGTGTACAGTTATTAAAAGAGCCGCTTTGCATTGGCCGGGAATCGAACCCGGGCCTCCCGCGTGGCAGGCGAGAATTCTACCACTGAACCACCCATGCAAACACACTAGACCGGCTTTCCGCCGAAAGACCGGAAAAATTGCTAAAGCAAAAACGGAGTGATGACAGCTCATTTCACACAACTGTTAAGATCAACGGAGTATTTATAAATTGAAGTGCTTGAAGCACAAGAACTCTGGGACCTTCTAGTGGAAGTGCTGCTTCGGGATGCTTGACAACTCCGTCGACTTTTCCAATAAATGCCTCCAAAAAAGCTCGTTCCATCAGAAAGTTGTAAACAACACCAGAAGGCAGCATGGTTTTACAGTGCGGGTTGGATTTTTCTTCAAGAACTACTACGCTCTTTGAGCAAATTGTGTATGTAGACGTACACTTTGCCAGTCCACTTGCTGCAGAATTGTCAGCTAAGAGAAATGCGTGTATCCTCCATTTCTTTTTCTCACCACGACGCAGGTGAATCTGGCACGACTGTGTTCTTATAATCACGTCAGACACTTTCATTTTCCTTACCTCTGATTTCCAAGCACTCCGACCACCGGGAGAAAGAGAAAGCGTGGCCCATACGGGGATCGAACCCATGACCTTGGCGTTATTAGCACCACGCTCTCCCAACTGAGCTATTCCGGCACAACCGTGAGCTCCACTCTTGCCGTTTTCTGCCTCTTTCTTTGGAGCCCATCTCCCCACCTGAGCCACATGCAGTGAATGTCAACCTGGAGCAGCAGCAAGCTATGAGAAGTGTCCGATTTTAAGCCATAGTACGGTACACGAGTCAGGTGAGAGGCTCTTCTCAAGCTAACACGAGACTGTTGCTCAACAAAGACAATATGTCAGACAGTGGAATGTGTGAGAAAGTGCACAGATGCAAGGATGGGCAAGAAGGCGGTCAGAAGTGTGAAGCTGAGATGCCTCTGTGTAGTTTTTAGCTAGGGGAACTGTAATGAGCCAGCCTCAGGGCTCCGCTTGCCAGGGGTTGAGCGGAAATGTGGAGTACCTGTCTTGAGATAAGACTGAATTAGCTGGAGTTCAGCGCTGAGTGTACAGTTATTAAAAGAGCCGCTTTGCATTGGCCGGGAATCGAACCCGGGCCTCCCGCGTGGCAGGCGAGAATTCTACCACTGAACCACCCATGCAAACACACTAGACCGGCTTTCCGCCGAAAGACCGGAAAAATTGCTAAAGCAAAAACGGAGTGATGACAGCTCATTTCACACAACTGTTAAGATCAACGGAGTATTTATAAATTGAAGTGCTTGAAGCACAAGAACTCTGGGACCTTCTAGTGGAAGTGCTGCTTCGGGATGCTTGACAACTCCGTCGACTTTTCCAATAAATGCCTCCAAAAAAGCTCGTTCCATCAGAAAGTTGTAAACAACACCAGAAGGCAGCATGGTTTTACAGTGCGGGTTGGATTTTTCTTCAAGAACTACTACGCTCTTTGAGCAAATTGTGTATGTAGACGTACACTTTGCCAGTCCACTTGCTGCAGAATTGTCAGCTAAGAGAAATGCGTGTATCCTCCATTTCTTTTTCTCACCACGACGCAGGTGAATCTGGCACGACTGTGTTCTTATAATCACGTCAGACACTTTCATTTTCCTTACCTCTGATCTCCAAGCACTCCGACCACCGGGAGAAAGAGAAAGCGTGGCCCATACGGGGATCGAACCCATGACCTTGGCGTTATTAGCACCACGCTCTAACCAGCTGAGCTAACCGGCCAAGCAGCAGGAAAGGTCGGCTACACCACATGCAAAAAGTGCAAAAGAAACGTTTTTGGGCAAGAGTGCGCCTTGGGGCGCAAAACTGAGCCCATGACAGGTCCCACCGAGATTTGAACTCGGATTGCTGGATTCAGAGCCCAGAGTGCTAACCATTACACCATGGAACCATGGAACCAGCGGGTACATCGCAGCCCAAGGCAGAGACGAGCTCCAAGAATCACGTCACGTGCTGCCAGAACCCGGGATTGAACCAGGGACCTTTAGATCTTCAGTCTAACGCTCTCCCAACTGAGCTATTCCGGCACAACCGTGAGCTCCACTCTTGCCGTTTTCTGCCTCTTTCTTTGGAGCCCATCTCCCCACCTGAGCCACATGCAGTGAATGTCAACCTGGAGCAGCAGCAAGCTATGAGAAGTGTCCGATTTTAAGCCATAGTACGGTACACGAGTCAGGTGAGAGGCTCTTCTCAAGCTAACACGAGACTGTTGCTCAACAAAGACAATATGTCAGACAGTGGAATGTGTGAGAAAGTGCACAGATGCAAGGATGGGCAAGAAGGCGGTCAGAAGTGTGAAGCTGAGATGCCTCTGTGTAGTTTTTAGCTAGGGGAACTGTAATGAGCCAGCCTCAGGGCTCCGCTTGCCAGGGGTTGAGCGGAAATGTGGAGTACCTGTCTTGAGATAAGACTGAATTAGCTGGAGTTCAGCGCTGAGTGTACAGTTATTAAAAGAGCTACTTTGCATTGGCCGGGAATCGAACCCAGGCCTCCCGCGTGGCAGGTGAGAATTCTACCACTGAACCACCCATGCAAACACACGAGACCGGCTTTCCGCCGAAAGACCGGAAAAATTGCTAAAGCAAAAACGGAGTGATGACAGCTCATTTCACACAACTTTTAAGATCAACGGAGTATTTATAAATTGAAGTGCTTGAAGCACAAGAACTCTGGGACCTTCTAGTGGAAGTGCTGCTTCGGGATGCTTGACAACTCCGTCGACTTTTCCAATAAATGCCTCCAAAAAAGCTCGTTCCATCAGAAAGTTGTAAACAACACCAGAAGGCAGCATGGTTTTACAGTGCGGGTTGGATTTTTCTTCAAGAACTACTACGCTCTTTGAGCAAATTGTGTATGTAGACGTACACTTTGCCAGTCCACTTGCTGCAGAATTGTCAGCTAAGAGAAATGCGTGTATCCTCCATTTCTTTTTCTCACCACGACGCAGGTGAATCTGGCACGACTGTGTTCTTATAATCACGTCGGACACTTTCATTTTCCTTACCTCTGATCTCCAAGCACTCCGACCACCGGGAGAAAGAGAAAGTGTGGCCCGTACGGGGATCGAACCCATGACCTTGGCGTTATTAGCACCACGCTCTAACCAGCTGAGTTAACCGGCCAAGTGGCAGAAAAGGTCGGCTACACCACATGCAAAAAGTGCAAAAGAAACGTTTTTGGGCAAGAGTGCGCCTTGGGGCGCAAACTGAGCCCATGACAGGTCCCACCGAGATTTGAACTCGGATCGCTGGATTCAGAGCCCAGAGTGCTAACCATTACACCATGGAACCAGCGGGTACATCGCAGCCCAAGGCAGAGACGAGCTCCAAGACTCACGTCACGTGCTGCCCGAACCCGGGATTGAACCAGGGACCTTTAGATCTTCAGTCTAACGCTCTCCCAACTGAGCTATTCCGGCACAACCGTGAGCTCCACTCTTGCCGTTTTCTGCCTCTTTCTTTGGAGCCCATCTCCCCACCTGAGCCACATGCAGTGAATGTCAACCTGGAGCAGCAGCAAGCTATGAGAAGTGTCCGATTTTAAGCCATAGTACGGTACACGAGTCAGGTGAGAGGCTCTTCTCAAGCTAACACGAGACTGTTGCTCAACAAAGACAATATGTCAGACAGTGGAATGTGTGAGAAAGTGCACAGATGCAAGGATGGGCAAGAAGGCGGTCAGAAGTGTGAAGCTGAGATGCCTCTGTGTAGTTTTTAGCTAGGGGAACTGTAATGAGCCAGCCTCAGGGCTCCGCTTGCCAGGGGTTGAGCGGAAATGTGGAGTACCTGTCTTGAGATAAGACTGAATTAGCTGGAGTTCAGCGCTGAGTGTACAGTTATTAAAAGAGCTACTTTGCATTGGCCGGGAATCGAACCCAGGCCTCCCGCGTGGCAGGTGAGAATTCTACCACTGAACCACCCATGCAAACACACGAGACCGGCTTTCCGCCGAAAGACCGGAAAAATTGCTAAAGCAAAAACGGAGTGATGACAGCTCATTTCACACAACTTTTAAGATCAACGGAGTATTTATAAATTGAAGTGCTTGAAGCACAAGAACTCTGGGACCTTCTAGTGGAAGTGCTGCTTCGGGATGCTTGACAACTCCGTCGACTTTTCCAATAAATGCCTCCAAAAAAGCTCGTTCCATCAGAAAGTTGTAAACAACACCAGAAGGCAGCATGGTTTTACAGTGCGGGTTGGATTTTTCTTCAAGAACTACTACGCTCTTTGAGCAAATTGTGTATGTAGACGTACACTTTGCCAGTCCACTTGCTGCAGAATTGTCAGCTAAGAGAAATGCGTGTATCCTCCATTTCTTTTTCTCACCACGACGTAGGTGAATCTGGCACGACTGTGTTCTTATAATCACGTCGGACACTTTCATTTTCCTTACCTCTGATCTCCAAGCACTCCGACCACCGGGAGAAAGAGAAAGTGTGGCCCGTACGGGGATCGAACCCATGACCTTGGCGTTATTAGCACCACGCTCTAACCAGCTGAGCTAACCGGCCAAGTGGCAGAAAAGGTCGGCTACACCACATGCAAAAAGTGCAAAAGAAACGTTTTTGGGCAAGAGTGCGCCTTGGGGCGCAAACTGAGCCCATGACAGGTCCCACCGAGATTTGAACTCGGATCGCTGGATTCAGAGCCCAGAGTGCTAACCATTACACCATGGAACCAGCGGGTACATCGCAGCCCAAGGCAGAGACGAGCTCCAAGACTCACGTCACGTGCTGCCCGAACCCGGGATTGAACCAGGGACCTTTAGATCTTCAGTCTAACGCTCTCCCAACTGAGCTATTCCAGCACAACCGTGAGCTCCACTCTTGCCGTTTTCTGCCTCTTTCTTTGGAGCCCATCTCCCCACCTGAGCCACATGCAGTGAATGTCAACCTGGAGCAGCAGCAAGCTATGAGAAGTGTCCGATTTTAAGCCATAGTACGGTACACGAGTCAGGTGAGAGGCTCTTCTCAAGCTAACACGAGACTGTTGCTCAACAAAGACAATATGTCAGACAGTGGAATGTGTGAGAAAGTGCACAGATGCAAGGATGGGCAAGAAGGCGGTCAGAAGTGTGAAGCTGAGATGCCTCTGTGTAGTTTTTAGCTAGGGGAACTGTAATGAGCCAGCCTCAGGGCTCCGCTTGCCAGGGGTTGAGCGGAAATGTGGAGTACCTGTCTTGAGATAAGACTGAATTAGCTGGAGTTCAGCGCTGAGTGTACAGTTATTAAAAGAGCTACTTTGCATTGGCCGGGAATCGAACCCAGGCCTCCCGCGTGGCAGGTGAGAATTCTACCACTGAACCACCCATGCAAACACACGAGACCGGCTTTCCGCCGAAAGACCGGAAAAATTGCTAAAGCAAAAACGGAGTGACGACAGCTCATTTCACACAACTTTTAAGATCAACGGAGTATTTATAAATTGAAGTGCTTGAAGCACAAGAACTCTGGGACCTTCTAGTGGAAGTGCTGCTTCGGGATGCTTGACAACTCCGTCGACTTTTCCAATAAATGCCTCCAAAAAAGCTCGTTCCATCAGAAAGTTGTAAACAACACCAGAAGGCAGCATGGTTTTACAGTGCGGGTTGGATTTTTCTTCAAGAACTACTACGCTCTTTGAGCAAATTGTGTATGTAGACGTACACTTTGCCAGTCCACTTGCTGCAGAATTGTCAGCTAAGAGAAATGCGTGTATCCTCCATTTCTTTTTCTCACCACGACGCAGGTGAATCTGGCACGACTGTGTTCTTATAATCACGTCGGACACTTTCATTTTCCTTACCTCTGATCTCCAAGCACTCCGACCACCGGGAGAAAGAGAAAGCGTGGCCCGTACGGGGATCGAACCCATGACCTTGGCGTTATTAGCACCACGCTCTAACCAGCTGAGCTAACCGGCCAAGTGGCAGAAAAGGTCGGCTACACCACATGCAAAAAGTGCAAAAGAAACGTTTTTGGGCAAGAGTGCGCCTTGGGGCGCAAAACTGAGCCCATGACAGGTCCCACCGAGATTTGAACTCGGATCGCTGGATTCAGAGCCCAGAGTGCTAACCATTACACCATGGAACCAGCGGGTACATCGCAGCCCAAGGCAGAGACGAGCTCCAAGACTCACGTCACGTGCTGCCAGAACCCGGGATTGAACCAGGGACCTTTAGATCTTCAGTCTAACGCTCTCCCAACTGAGCTATTCCGGCACAACCGTGAGCTCCACTCTTGCCGTTTTCTGCCTCTTTCTTTGGAGCCCATCTCCCCACCTGAGCCACATGCAGTGAATGTCAACCTGGAGCAGCAGCAAGCTATGAGAAGTGTCCGATTTTAAGCCATAGTACGGTACACGAGTCAGGTGAGAGGCTCTTCTCAAGCTAACACGAGACTGTTGCTCAACAAAGACAATATGTCAGACAGTGGAATGTGTGAGAAAGTGCACAGATGCAAGGATGGGCAAGAAGGCGGTCAGAAGTGTGAAGCTGAGATGCCTCTGTGTAGTTTTTAGCTAGGGGAACTGTAATGAGCCAGCCTCAGGGCTCCGCTTGCCAGGGGTTGAGCGGAAATGTGGAGTACCTGTCTTGAGATAAGACTGAATTAGCTGGAGTTCAGCGCTGAGTGTACAGTTATTAAAAGAGCCGCTTTGCATTGGCCGGGAATCGAACCCGGGCCTCCCGCGTGGCAGGCGAGAATTCTACCACTGAACCACCCATGCAAACACACGAGACCGGCTTTCCGCCGAAAGACCGGAAAAATTGCTAAAGCAAAAACGGAGAGATGACAGCTCATTTCACACAACTGTTAAGATCAACGGAGTATTTATAAATTGAAGTGCTTGAAGCACAAGAACTCTGGGACCTTCTAGTGGAAGTGCTGCTTCGGGATGCTTGACAACTCCGTCGACTTTTCCAATAAATGCCTCCAAAAAAGCTCGTTCCATCAGAAAGTTGTAAACAACACCAGAAGGCAGCATGGTTTTACAGTGCGGGTTGGATTTTTCTTCAAGAACTACTACGCTCTTTGAGCAAATTGTGTATGTAGACGTACACTTTGCCAGTCCACTTGCTGCAGAATTGTCAGCTAAGAGAAATGCGTGTATCCTCCATTTCTTTTTCTCACCACGACGCAGGTGAATCTGGCACGACTGTGTTCTTATAATCACGTCGGACACTTTCATTTTCCTTACCTCTGATCTCCAAGCACTCCGACCACCGGGAGAAAGAGAAAGCGTGGCCCGTACGGGGATCGAACCCATGACCTTGGCGTTATTAGCACCACGCTCTAACCAGCTGAGCTAACCGGCCAAGCGGCAGAAAAGGTCGGCTACACCACATGCAAAAAGTGCAAAAGAAACGTTTTTGGGCAAGAGTGCGCCTTGGGGCGCAAAACTGAGCCCATGACAGGTCCCACAGAGATTTGAACTCGGATCGCTGGATTCAGAGCCCAGAGTGCTAACCATTACACCATGGAACCAGCGGGTACATCGCAGCCCAAGGCGGAGACGAGCTCCAAGACTCACGTCACGTGCTGCCAGAACCCAGGATTGAACCAGGGACCTTTAGATCTTCAGTCTAACGCTCTCCCAACTGAGCTATTCCGGCACAACCGTGAGCTCCACTCTTGCCGTTTTCTGCCTCTTTCTTTGGAGCCCATCTCCCCACCTGAGCCACATGCAGTGAATGTCAACCTGGAGCACCAGCAAGCTATGAGAAGTGTCCAATTTTAAGCCATAGTACGGTACACGAGTCAGGTGAGAGGCTCTTCTCAAGCTAACACGAGACTGTTGCTCAACAAAGACAATATGTCAGACAGTGGAATGTGTGAGAAAGTGCACAGATGCAAGGATGGGCAAGAAGGCGGTCAGAAGTGTGAAGCTGAGATGCCTCTGTGTAGTTTTTAGCTAGGGGAACTGTAATGAGCCAGCCTCAGGGCTCCGCTTGCCAGGGGTTGAGCGGAAATGTGGAGTACCTGTCTTGAGATAAGACTGAATTAGCTGGAGTTCAGCGCTGAGTGTACAGTTATTAAAAGAGCCGCTTTGCATTGGCCGGGAATGGAACCCGGGCCTCCCGCGTGGCAGGCGAGAATTCTACCACTGAACCACCCATGCTAACACACGAGACCAGCTTTCCGCCGAAAGACCGGAAAAATTGCTAAAGCAAAAACGGAGTGATGACAGCTCATTTCACACAACTGTTAAGATCAACGGAGTATTTATAAATTGAAGTGCTTGAAGCACAAGAACTCTGGGACCTTCTAGTGGAAGTGCTGCTTCGGGATGCTTGACAACTCCGTCGACTTTTCCAATAAATGCCTCCAAAAAAGCTCGTTCCATCAGAAAGTTGTAAACAACACCAGAAGGCAGCATGGTTTTACAGTGCGGGTTGGATTTTTCTTCAAGAACTACTACGCTCTTTGAGCAAATTGTGTATGTAGACGTACACTTTGCCAGTCCACTTGCTGCAGAATTGTCAGCTAAGAGAAATGCGTGTATCCTCCATTTCTTTTTCTCACCACGACGCAGGTGAATCTGGCACGACTGTGTTCTTATAATCACGTCGGACACTTTCATTTTCCTTACCTCTGATCTCCAAGCACTCCGACCACCGGGAGAAAGAGAAAGCGTGGCCCGTATGGGGATCGAACCCATGACCTTGGCGCTATTAGCACCACGCTCTAACCAGCTGAGCTAACCGGCCAAGCGGCAGAAAAGGTCGGCTACACCACATGCAAAAAGTGCAAAAGAAACGTTTTTGGGCAAGAGTGCGCCTTGGGGCGCAAAACTGAGCCCATGACAGGTCCCACCGAGATTTGAACTCAGATCGCTGGATTCAGAGCCCAGAGTGCTAACCATTACACCATGGAACCAGCGGGTACATCGCAGCCCAAGGCGGAGACGAGCTCCAAGACTCACGTCACGTGCTGCCAGAACCCGGGATTGAACCAGGGCCCTTTAGATCTTCAGTCTAACGCTCTCCCAACTGAGCTATTCCGGCACAACCGTGAGCTCCACTCTTGCCGTTTTCTGCCTCTTTCTTTGGAGCCCATCTCCCCACCTGAGCCATATGCAGTGAATGTCAACCTGGAGCAGCAGCAAGCTATGAGAAGTGTCCGATTTTAAGCCATAGTACGGTATACGAGTCAGGTGAGAGGCTCTTCTCAAGCTAACACGAGACTGTTGCTCAACAAAGACAATATGTCAGACAGTGGAATGTGTGAGAAAGTGCACAGATGCAAGGATGGGCAAGAAGGCGGTCAGAAGTGTGAAGCTGAGATGCCTCTGTGTAGTTTTTAGCTAGGGGAACTGTAATGAGCTAGCCTCAGGGCTCCGCTTGCCAGGGGTTGAGCGGAAATGTGGAGTACCTGTCTTGAGATAAGACTGAATTAGCTGGAGTTCAGCGCTGAGTGTACAGTTATTAAAAGAGCCGCTTTGCATTGGCCGGGAATGGAACCCGGGCCTCCCGCGTGGCAGGCGAGAATTCTACCACTGAACCACCCATGCAAACACACGAGACCGGCTTTCCGCTGAAAGACCGGAAAAATTGCTAAAGCAAAAACGGAGTGATGACAGCTCATTTCACACAACTGTTAAGATCAACGGAGTATTTATAAATTGAAGTGCTTGAAGCACAAGAACTCTGGGACCTTCTAGTGGAAGTGCTGCTTCGGGATGCTTGACAACTCCGTCGACTTTTCCAATAAATGCCTCCAAAAAACCTCGTTCCATCAGAAAGTTGTAAACAACACCAGAAGGCAGCATGGTTTTACAGTGCGGGTTGGATTTTTCTTCAAGAACTACTACGCTCTTTGAGCAAATTGTGTATGTAGACGTACACTTTGCCAGTCCACTTGCTGCAGAATTGTCAGCTAAGAGAAATGCGTGTATCCTCCATTTCTTTTTCTCACCACGACGCAGGTGAATCTGGCACGACTGTGTTCTTATAATCACGTCGGACACTTTCATTTTCCTTACCTCTGATCTCCAAGCACTCCGACCACCGGGAGAAAGAGAAAGCGTGGCCCGTATGGGGATCGAACCCATGACCTTGGCGCTATTAGCACCACGCTCTAACCAGCTGAGCTAACCGGCCAAGCGGCAGAAAAGGTCGGCTACACCACATGCAAAAAGTGCAAAAGAAACGTTTTTGGGCAAGAGTGCGCCTTGGGGCGCAAAACTGAACCCATGACAGGTCCCACCGAGATTTGAACTCGGATCGCTGGATTCAGAGCCCAGAGTGCTAACCATTACACCATGGAACCATGGAACCAGCGGGTACATCGCAGCCCAAGGCAGAGACGAGCTCCAAGACTCACGTCACGTGCTGCCAGAACCCGGGATTGAACCAGGGACCTTTAGATCTTCAGTCTAACGCTCTCCCAACTGAGCTATTCCGGCACAACCGTGAGCTCCACTCTTGCCGTTTTCTGCCTCTTTCTTTGGAGCCCATCTCCCCACCTGAGCCACATGCAGTGAATGTCAACCTGGAGCAGCAGCAAGCTATGAGAAGTGTCCGATTTTAAGCCATAGTACGGTACACGAGTCAGGTGAGAGGCTCTTCTCAAGCTAACACGAGACTGTTGCTCAACAAAGACAATAAGACAGTGGAATGTGTGAGAAAGTGCACAGATGCAAGGATGGGCAAGAAGGCGGTCAGAAGTGTGAAGCTGAGATGCCTCTGTGTAGTTTTTAGCTAGGGGAACTGTAATGAGCCAGCCTCAGGGCTCCGCTTGCCAGGGGTTGAGCGGAAATGTGGAGTACCTGTCTTGAGATAAGACTGAATTAGCTGGAGTTCAGCGCTGAGTGTACAGTTATTAAAAGAGCCGCTTTGCATTGGCCGGGAATCGAACCCGGGCCTCCCGCGTGGCAGGCGAAAACTCTACCACTGAACCACCCATGCAAACACACGAGACCGGCTTTCCGCCGAAAGACCGGAAAAATTGCTAAAGCAAAAACGGAGTGATGACAGCTCATTTCACACAACTGTTAAGATCAACGGAGTATTTATAAATTGAAGTGCTTGAAGCACAAGAACTCTGGGACCTTCTAGTGGAAGTGCTGCTTCGGGATGCTTGACAACTCCGTCGACTTTTCCAATAAATGCCTCCAAAAAAGCTCGTTCCATCAGAAACTTGTAAACAACACCAGAAGGCAGCATGGTTTTACAGTGCGGGTTGGATTTTTCTTCAAGAACTACTACGCTCTTTGAGCAAATTGTGTATGTAGACGTACACTTTGCCAGTCCACTTGCTGCAGAATTGTCAGCTAAGAGAAATGCATGTATCCTCCATTTCTTTTTCTCACCACGACGCAGGTGAATCTGGCACGACTGTGTTCTTATAATCACGTCGGACACTTTCATTTTCCTTACCTCTGATCTCCAAGCACTCCGACCACCGGGAGAAAGAGAAAGCGTGGCCTGTACGGGGATCGAACCCATGACCTTGGCGTTATTAGCACCACGCTCTAACCAGCTGAGCTAACCGGCCAAGTGGCAGAAAAGGTCGGCTACACCACATGCAAAAAGTGCAAAAGAAACGTTTTTGGGCAAGAGTGCGCCTTGGGGCGCAAAACTGAGCCCATGACAGGTCCCACCGAGATTTGAACTCGGATCGCTGGATTCAGAGCCCAGAGTGCTAACCATTACACCATGGAACCATGGAACCAGCGGGTACATCGCAGCCCAAGGCAGAGACGAGCTCCAAGACTCACGTCACGGGCTGCCAGAACCCGGGATTGAACCAGGGACCTTTAGATCTTCAGTCTAACGCTCTCCCAACTGAGCTATTCCGGCACAACCGTGAGCTCCACTCTTGCCGTTTTCTGCCTCTTTCTTTGGAGCCCATCTCCCCACCTGAGCCACATGCAGTGAATGTCAACCTGGAGCAGCAGCAAGCTATGAGAAGTGTCCGATTTTAAGCCATAGTACGGTACACGAGTCAGGTGAGAGGCTCTTCTCAAGCTAACACGAGACTGTTGCTCAACAAAGACAATATGTCAGACAGTGGAATGTGTGAGAAAGTGCACAGATGCAAGGATGGGCAAGAAGGCGGTCAGAAGTGTGAAGCTGAGATGCCTCTGTGTAGTTTTTAGCTAGGGGAACTGTAATGAGCCAGCCTCAGGGCTCCGCTTGCCAGGGGTTGAGCGGAAATGTGGAGTACCTGTCTTGAGATAAGACTGAATTAGCTGGAGTTCAGCGCTGAGTGTACAGTTATTAAAAAAGCTACTTTGCATTGGCCGGGAATCGAACCCAGGCCTCCCGCGTGGCAGGTGAGAATTCTACCACTGAACCACCCATGCAAACACACGAGACCGGCTTTCCGCCGAAAGACCGGAAAAATTGCTAAAGCAAAAACGGAGTGATGACAGCTCATTTCACACAACTGTTAAGATCAACGGAGTATTTATAAATTGAAGTGCTTGAAGCACAAGAACTCTGGGACCTTCTAGTGGAAGTGCTGCTTCGGGATGCTTGACAACTCCGTCGACTTTTCCAATAAATGCCTCCAAAAAAGCTCGTTCCATCAGAAACTTGTAAACAACACCAGAAGGCAGCATGGTTTTACAGTGCGGGTTGGATTTTTCTTCAAGAACTACTACGCTCTTTGAGCAAATTGTGTATGTAGACGTACACTTTGCCAGTCCACTTGCTGCAGAATTGTCAGCTAAGAGAAATGCGTGTATCCTCCATTTCTTTTTCTCACCACGACGCAGGTGAATCTGGCACGACTGTGTTCTTATAATCACGTCGGACACTTTCATTTTCCTTACCTCTGATCTCCAAGCACTCCGACCACCGGGAGAAAGAGAAAGCGTGGCCCGTACGGCGATCGAACCCATGACCTTGGCGTTATTAGCACCACGCTCTAACCAGCTGAGCTAACCGGCCAAGTGGCAGAAAAGGTCGGCTACACCACATGCAAAAAGTGCAAAAGAAATGTTTTTGGGCAAGAGTGCGCCTTGGGGCGCAAAACTGAGCCCATGACAGGTCCCACCGAGATTTGAACTCGGATCGCTGGATTCAGAGCCCAGAGTGCTAACCATTACACCATGGAACCAGCGGGTACATCGCAGCCCAAGGCAGAGACGAGCTCCAAGACTCACGTCACGTGCTGCCAGAACCCAGGATTGAACCAGGGACCTTTAGATCTTCAGTCTAACGCTCTCCCAACTGAGCTATTCCGGCACAACCGTGAGCTCCACTCTTGCCGTTTTCTGCCTCTTTCTTTGGAGCCCATCTCCCCACCTGAGCCACATGCAGTGAATGTCAACCTGGAGCAGCAGCAAGCTATGAGAAGTGTCCGATTTTAAGCCATAGTACGGTACACGAGTCAGGTGAGAGGCTCTTCTCAAGCTAACACGAGACTGTTGCTCAACAAAGACAATATGTCAGACAGTGGAATGTGTGAGAAAGTGCACAGATGCAAGGATTTGCAAGAAGGCGGTCAGAAGTGTGAAGCTGAGATGCCTCTGTGTAGTTTTTAGCTAGGGGAACTGTAATGAGCCAGCCTCAGGGCTCCGCTTGCCAGGGGTTGAGCGGAAATGTGGAGTACCTGTCTTGAGATAAGACTGAATTAGCTGGAGTTCAGCGCTGAGTGTACAGTTATTAAAAGAGCCGCTTTGCATTGGCCGGGAATCGAACCTGGGCCTCCCGCGTTGCAGGTGAGAATTCTACCACTGAACTACCCATGCAAACACACGAGACCGGCTTTCCGCCGAAAGACCGGAAAAATTGCTAAAGCAAAAACGGAGTGATGACAGCTCATTTCACACAACTGTTAAGATCAACGGAGTATTTATAAATTGAAGTGCTTGAAGCACAAGAACTCTGGGACCTTCTAGTGGAAGTGCTGCTTCGGGATGCTTGACAACTCCGTCGACTTTTCCAATAAATGCCTCCAAAAAAGCTCGTTCCATCAGAAACTTGTAAACAACACCAGAAGGCAGCATGGTTTTACAGTGCGGGTTGGATTTTTCTTCAAGAACTACTACGCTCTTTGAGCAAATTGTGTATGTAGACGTACACTTTGCCAGTCCACTTGCTGCAGAATTGTCAGCTAAGAGAAATGCATGTATCCTCCATTTCTTTTTCTCACCACGACGCAGGTGAATCTGGCACGACTGTGTTCTTATAATCACGTCGGACACTTTCATTTTCCTTACCTCTGATCTCCAAGCACTCCGACCACCGGGAGAAAGAGAAAGCGTGGCCCGTACGGGGATCGAACCCATGACCTTGGCGTTATTAGCACCACGCTCTAACCAGCTGAGCTAACCGGCCAAGTGGCAGAAAAGGTCGGCTACACCACATGCAAAAAGTGCAAAAGAAACGTTTTTGGGCAAGAGTGCGCCTTGGGGCGCAAAACTGAGCCCATGACAGGTCCCACCGAGATTTGAACTCGGATCGCTGGATTCAGAGCCCAGAGTGCTAACCATTACACCATGGAACCATGGAACCAGCAGGTACATCGCAGCCCAAGGCAGAGACGAGCTCCAAGACTCACGTCACGTGCTGCCAGAACCCGGGATTGAACCAGGGACCTTTAGATCTTCAGTCTAACGCTCTCCCAACTGAGCTATTCCGGCACAACCGTGAGCTCCACTCTTGCCGTTTTCTGCCTCTTTCTTTGGAGCCCATCTCCCCACCTGAGCCACATGCAGTGAATGTCAACCTGGAGCAGCAGCAAGCTATGAGAAGTGTCCGATTTTAAGCCATAGTACGGTACACGAGTCAGGTGAGAGGCTCTTCTCAAGCTAACACGAGACTGTTGCTCAACAAAGACAATATGTCAGACAGTGGAATGTGTGAGAAAGTGCACAGATGCAAGGATGGGCAAGAAGGCGGTCAGAAGTGTGAAGCTGAGATGCCTCTGTGTAGTTTTTAGCTAGGGGAACTGTAATGAGCCAGCCTCAGGGCTCCGCTTGCCAGGGGTTGAGCGGAAATGTGGAGTACCTGTCTTGAGATAAGACTGAATTAGCTGGAGTTCAGCGCTGAGTGTACAGTTATTAAAAGAGCCGCTTTGCATTGGCCGGGAATCGAACCCGGGCCTCCCGCGTGGCAGGCGAGAATTCTACCACTGAACCACCCATGCAAACACACGAGACCGGCTTTCCGCCGAAAGACCGGAAAAATTGCTAAAGCAAAAACGGAGTGATGACAGCTCATTTCACACAACTGTTAAGATCAACGGAGTATTTATAAATTGAAGTGCTTGAAGCACAAGAACTCTGGGACCTTCTAGTGGAAGTGCTGCTTCGGGATGCTTGACAACTCCGTCGACTTTTCCAATAAATGCCTCCAAAAAACCTCGTTCCATCAGAAAGTTGTAAACAACACCAGAAGGCAGCATGGTTTTACAGTGCGGGTTGGATTTTTCTTCAAGAACTACTACGCTCTTTGAGCAAATTGTGTATGTAGATGTACACTTTGCCAGTCCACTTGCTGCAGAATTGTCAGCTAAGAGAAATGCGTGTATCCTCCATTTCTTTTTCTCACCACGACGCAGGTGAATCTGGCACGACTGTGTTCTTATAATCACGTCGGACACTTTCATTTTCCTTGGCTGTTTTATTTCTATTTATTGTTCTTATTTCGGTAGGCGTGAGTGCTTGTCTGTCCTGTCTGTTGATTAACAACGCGATTGTTATGGACAGTGAGCAGCATTTTCTGTTCGCGTTTAACTCCGTTACAAACACCGGCGGGGTGATAACAGCTAATAATATCTAGCATCAGTAACGTTCCCCAGCGCCGGAAATGGACAGTTGCTCCTGAGCTTTGCCCGGTCGCCAGTCGGGGCCGGGAGGACATTTTCCACTTTTTTCCCCGCTCCTGCAGTAGCCTGCGTGAGGGGGTTTTTTTGGTTTTTCGACCTCCCAAGAGCAACTTCGATTTCGCTTTGTTTTTAGTTCATACTTGGTTCAGGCAGAAGTTCTTTTGGTAAGTAGTAGTAAATTTATCGGATTTAAAATTTTAAATAAATATGATAATTAAGTTCCATTTCAACATTTGTTATTTTAGTGTACTCAGCACTTTATTGCATTTAACTTTATGCTAATTAATCTTTAAAGTTAAATACACTATATAAATTTACTGGGTTGGGAGTACGGGGTCATAGTGAGTTAGTTTATTATGGGGCCGGGTCAGTGTTGCGTTTGCAACATGTTTGCCCTTCTGGACGTTAGTGTCCAGTCGGACTTCATCTGCAAGCGATGTGAGCTAGTGGACTCGCTCATGGTCAAGGTTCGCGGCTTTGAGGAGCAACTGGCTCTCATCCAATGCAACAGTGAGTTAGAGGAGCAAGTTAATACGCCTTTTAGGGAGAAGGTGTGTACGCCACTAGCGGGGAGGAGGGAGAATGAAGAGCAGAGAGGTCGAGAGAGCTGGGTGACCATAGGTCGTAGACGCAGGACAGGGCATACACACGTTATAGAGGCGGCATCACCTGAGGTGACTGTGTCAAACAGGTTTCAGGTTCTTCCAGCTTTAGAGCCAGAAGGGACTGGGGAGGCAAGTGGGCCCTTGGGCACTGAGGAGCCCCCTCCCCCCAGGAAGAGGGAGGTTGTGGTAGTGGGGGATTCCATTATTAGGGGAGTAGACAGTTTTGTGTGCACGCGTGATAGAGGGTCCCGTACGGTGTCTTGCCTGCCTGGTGCCCAGGTAGGAGACCTTCCAGATCGTGTGGACAAGCTTTTGGCCCCAGCTGGGGTGGATCCAGTTGTCGTGGTGCATGTTGGCACCAACGACATAGGCAAGGGTAGAAAGGCTGTTCTGCAGGATAAATTTATAGAAGTCGCCAATAAGCTTAGAAGCAAAACATCCACGGTGGTATTCTCTGAAATACTCCCCGTGCCACGTGCAAGTCAGGCTAAGTTAGCTGAGATAAGGAGATTAAATGCGTGGCTAAAAGGATGGTGTAGGAAAGAAGGGTTTAGGTTTATGGGGCATTGGAGGACCTTCTGGAACAGGTGGGACCTGTACAAGCCGGATGGGTTGCACCTGAACCGAGGGGAACCAGTGTATTGGGGAGGCGTATGTGTAGAGTAGTTGAGGAATGTTTAAACTAGGGACTGGGGGGCAGGGAGGTTAGTTAAGTATGTAAGTGGGGGGAAACGGAAAGCCCCAAATAATCATATTATAAGTGGGCACCGTAATAGGCCTACCCTTTGTTGTTTGTATTTAAACGCTAGGAGTATTAGGAATAAAATTCATGATTTAGAGGCTTTTATCTCATTGGACTCTTATGATATTATAAGAATAACTGAAACGTGGTTGAGAGAAAAGGATGGACAAGAATATAATATGGATGGTTACGCGTTGTTCCGTAAAGATCGTATAGGTAAAAAGGGAGGTGGTGTTGCAGTATATGTAAAGGAAAACTTGCAGGCAAGGGAACTTACTGATATAAATAAAACTACGGAAGCATTATGGGTAAAATTAGATGCTAAAAACTCAAATAGCCTAATTGTCGGTGTTTGTTACAGAACACCTAATGTAGCTGCTGAGGAAAGCAGATTATTATACAGTGATATTAGGATTATGAGCAATAAAAATGATGTGGTAGTTATGGGAGATTTTAATCTACCAGGAATGCAGTGGGACATTGTCACTGGCTCTTCTGAAAATGAACTGGAGATGGTGGAATTAGTACAGGATTGTTTTTTAACTCAGTTTGTTAACACCCCTACCAGGGGAGATGCCATTCTTGATCTTGTTCTCTCTAATAACCAGGACAGGATTGGTAAATTAGACGTTTTAGAACCACTTGACAGTAGCGATCATAACATGGTCAAATTTGAGGTTAAGTTTAGTGTTCGAAGAGCTAAGTCCAAATCAAAAATATATAATGTTAGGAAGGCTGACTTTAAGTGTATGAGACTAAAACTAGAAACTGTGAACTGGATGGAGTTAAATAACAAAACTGTTGAAGAGGCCTGGGAATTTTTTAAAAGCACATTTTTGCAAGTGCAAGAGGACTTCATACCTGTTTCCAACAAGAATAAATCTAGGAAATTGCAACCTAGGTGGTTTACAAGGGAAATAAAGTATAAAGTAAAGAGGAAAAGGGCTTTGTTCCAGCAATGGAAAATAACTGATAATGACAGAATAAAGCAGGAATATCTAAGTCTACAGGCTGAGTTAAAAATGATATTAGAAATATCTAAATAGCTAAAAGAAATGTCGAAAGGATGATTGCATTGGAAGCTAAGGATGACGTTAAAAGTTTCTTCCAGTATTTTAACTCTAAAAGAGCTGTAAAACCTGAAATTACTAATCTGCAGGATAGTAAGGGTCTTATAACAGAAAATGACATTGATATAGTAAATGAGTTCAATGATAGTTTTGCACGGGTATTCACTGTTGAGGACATTAGTAACTTACCAGTTCTTATTACTGATCCAGCATCGTCTATAACTAATATATATATAACTGAAGCTGATGTTTTGCAAAGCCTAGCTAAGCTCAAAATAAATAAATCACAGGGCCCTGATGGCATCTTACCTATAGCGTTAAAAGAGATGAGGGATATTATTTGCCGACCGTTAACTTTACTGTTTCAAAAATCCTTATCTGAAGGTGTGGTACCTTCTGATTGGAAGCATGGAAACATAACGCCCATTTTAAAAAAAGGGGATAGAAGTAATATGTCAAACTATAGGCCAATCAGTCTAACTTGTATAACTGGTAAAGTTATGGAGGCTATAATCAAAGAGAAAATGGTAGATTATCTGGACTCAAATAACATTTTGCGGGATAGCCAGCATGGATTTAGGAGAGGTAGATCCTGTTTAACGAATCTGTTGGAGTTTTTTGAGGAAGCTACTCAGGAAGTTGATGATAAGATGGCCTATGATGTCATCTACTTAGATTTCCAAAAAGGCTTTTGATGTTGTCCCCCACAAGAGGCTCCTACTTAAACTCAAAGCGACAGGTATTTTAGGTACCGTAGCGACCTGGATTGATAACTGGTTAACAGATAGGAAACAGCAAGTAGTTATAAGAGGCACAATGTCACAGTGGGCCTGCGTCCATAGTGGGGTACCGCAGGGTTCGATTTTAGGACCACTATTGTTTCTAATTTACATAAATGATATAGATACCAATATATACAGTAAACTGGTGAAATTTGCAGATGACACCAAGGTGGGTGGTGTAGCAGATACTGAATTAGCGGCTCAGCAGCTACAGCGGGATCTTGATTTAATTAGTGACTGGGCCGATACCTGGCAGATGAAATTTAACATAGACAAATGTAAGGTACTCCATGTAGGGAGATATAAAGTACAGGTATTTTATGGGTCCCACTGAAATAAAGGTAGCTGATCATGAAAAAGACCTTGGTGTGTATGTTGATGCTTCCATGTCCCATTCTCGCCAGTGTGGGGAAGCAATAAAAAAGGCCAATAGGATGTTGGGGTATATCTCCAGGTGTGTGGAGTATAAGTCAGGGAGGTAATGCTAAGATTATACAATTCCTTGGTGAGACCTCACCTAGAATATTGTCTGCAGGTTTGGTCACCATATCTTAAAAAGGACATTGTGGCCTTAGAAAAGGTGCAGCGTAGGGCCACAAAAATGATTCCTGGTCTTAGAAGAATGTCCGACGAGGAAAGGTTACTTGAGCTAAATCTGTTCAGTCTCAAGCACAGGAGACTGAGGGGGGACATGATCCAGGTATATAAGATTCTAACAGGTTTGGATGCTGTTCAACCAAATAGTTACTTCAGCATTAGTTTAAACAAACTCGTGGCCATAGGTGGAAATTAGCGGGAGAACATTTCAAGCTGGATTTAAGGAAGCACTTCTTTACACAGCGCGTAGTCAGAGTATGGAATAGCCTTCCTGATAATGTAGTGCAAGCTGAATCCTTGGGTTCCTTTAAATCAGAGCTAGATAAGATTTTAACGACTCTGAGCTATTAGTTTAGTTCTCCCCCAAGCGACCTTAATAGGCCGAATGGCCTCCTCTCGTTTGTATAGTTCTTATGTTCTTAATAATGCGCTGGGTGTATTTTATTGAAAATAAAACTAACAAAATACAACTAAATTATTTTATTAATTAAATCTCATTGGCTTAAAACTTTATACTAATTTGTCATACGACCGTTTAAGCTACGGCACTTTATCCCGCTGATTAAGCAATTGAAGTTAGATACTTCATCCAGCCCCACAGGCCCACAGCGGGGCGTCCGGGGCTATGCTAGAGTCCCAGAGCTGTGGTGTTAGACATCGACTTTTATTTCAATAAGAAATATATTATTTTATACTATTTACGAATAAAACAGATTAACAAATAGACATAATGTGCTTTCTGCCGGGGGTGTGAATGCTGTCTGTCTGCTTCTCACACTCAGGACCAGCGGTTAAACGAGATGTTACAGACACTCTGCAACAATTTGTCAACCGGCGGCCATTTTGTTTCATTGACGCTTCCTTCACATAGGCTTATCGCTCACGGCTCCAAAAGCTCTTGCGCCAACGCCCCGTTTCCCACTGCCGTAGACATTAGCTGACCGGCATGTCTAGACATGCAATACGCATAAATCCCCCCTAAAAACAGGATTGCCGTGTTTTTACCGTTATAAAATAGGACATTTTGTTAAAAATAAACCGTTAACAATACACAACTACTGCTTTTACCATTCAAAACTGCCCGACTCTCTTTTCTCTCTAGCTAGAAAAGCTCGACGCGTCCGGTGACCCCTTAAAACTATTATTCCTTAAAACGTATTTAGAATGTCGCATTAATAAATTCATATAATGTATTTTATTCTTTTAAAGACTACTGATTCCAATTTGGTGCCATATGCTTTTATCTTGTAGGCCGTAGGATAGCTCCATTTCTACCGGCTATAGGCCATGGTACGTCTGGGCTATTATGCTTAAATTCTTTATTAATTATCGTTGGCTATGTGCTTTTTAACACATTTTATACTTCTTTTACACACGGTTACTTATTGTATACACACTTTAAATTTCCGAAAACGACTTGCCTCAGCTGTTTTGAATAAAAGACAGTGGTGTGTGGGTATTGTGGCTGCACGCACAAGCGCAACATTGAGAGAGAGAGCGGGAGTTATTTTAACAAGGATCGCCAGCGTTATTCCTTGATTCTTGTTGTCGAAATGCTGATGTTTTATAGATGTTTTATTTTAAATAACACATTAGCCGAAAAAGAGTTTCATTGCTTAAAAACGATGTGGTTAAAGGGGCTTATTTGAAATAAAAGTGCAAAGGTAGATGCATGAATTCTTGGTCCGTGACAATTCTTCACCATTTGACAGTTGCTTGACGCAACGAGTTGGCTCACAAACACATGGCCGGCACTGTCTGTATGAGACCGGCAACAATTTGACAATTGCTCGCCATTTGACAGTTGCTTGACGCAACGAGCTGGCTCAATAAAGGAAATGCCGTGTGGATCTACGCGTATGCGCTAGATCAGAGGGGGCCAGAGAAAGTGCATGCGCTCGTTTAAACAAGAATTAACCGCGTTATTCTTTGATTATTGCTGTCAAAAATGCTCAGAGCGCTTTACTTTATTATTCACATTGGCAGAAAAGTGCTTCATTCCTTAAAAACATTACGGTTATATGGGTTTTATTTGCTAAAACAGGCGCTCCGCCGGCGTCGTCATTTTTAAAGGGGCGTCGGCATGGGTGCGCATGCGCAAGGCGCCGGACTAGCTATCATCCATTCCGCCCCGCGTTGTTTAAACAGACAACTCGCATGTGTCGGAGCTCCGGGATCGCTTCGTCCTATTTCTTCTAAAAGTTTGCCGCTTAAATGCTTTCTTCAACCTGATAAATATCACTAAAGTCTTTCGTGGTGGTTAAATGTAATGAGTGTTCTCTTCTTTTAAAACGACGGGCTGTATGTTTGTTGGTATCGCTTGCGCTTGTTTAAATTTGTTCTTCTGCTGCTTCTTTCGGGCATGTTTGTTTAAATTCACATTGCTTTTTCTTTTAAAATATCACTAAAGTTTTCCTTCTTTTGGCGCTTTCTTCTTTTAAAACATATGGGTGCTTTCTTTTAAAATACGCTGTGGCGCTTACTAACAACACGGGGCCGGACGGACGCCCCCCGCTGAACGTGTATGCGCTAGCTTGCCATCGTCCTGCTCTGTTTTATTATACCTTAAAAACTTAATTTAAAAAAGTACATTAATAAATACATCTAATGTATTTTTATTCTATTAAAGTTTAATCTCCCAAACCACCCTATCGGCAACACGTGGCATAAGCATGCATTGATACCATATATGGATATAACGGCAATCTCCCAAAACCCCCTATCGGCAACACGCGGTATAAGCATGTACCATATATGGACATAAGCCCTCGACCAATCAGAATGAAGGATACGCCACTTCCTCTTATGACGTCAGAAGCGGAGTATTAAGCTCCGCCCAATGTACCAGTCAATATTTTTTATGATTTTTAGTTTGATCTGAACTTTTGAAAGGCAATAGTTGGTGACGGACCTATGCAGCTACCACTGGGAAGCGTGTTGTTAAATCGCCATTTGTAGTACGAATTGTCTCTTGGTTTGTGACCCAAATGAAACAAGGAACACTTTTAAAATTTTCTAGTAGTTTTTAGAGCGGCCGTTATTGGTTTATCTCCCCGTAGAAAGAGTGGTAATAAACTGGCCAAACATTAATTTTACACAGCTGTGTTGAAGCGTTTTTGTGGCGGAAATGTTATGTTTGTTGTTCTTGCAAAGCATGTAAAATATACAAATGGTGCAAATGATACAATAGTACAAAAATCGTCAAAGTTAATTTTATTGAGATACAAGACATTGACGGAGAGAGGGACCTGTGAGCACGGCCTGCCAAGGCTAATGCTTTGAATTTTGCTGCTGTCTTTCTAAGAGGTAAGATCGTATTCACATTAGCACCCACACCCACCCTTTGTCTTATCTTTTTGCAGCGTCAGCGACCCTTTCCCTTGTTAGACCCAGTATGTCAAACATAAGCATAATGTCACCGTGACCCTGTTAATACACCTTCTGCTTTTTTGATTACACCATAGTCTAGGGCGATGCCCCCTCCCCTGCCTGTAAGTTGGTTCCCATTTTTAGTGTGACAAAGGTTAGCACAAAGCTTGACCCCCCTCAACGTGTAGTGCTCTAACAAGTCATTTTTTTTAGGTATTGAAGGTTTCGTATTTTCTTGTTTTAGGTGGTTTACTTCCTGGTAATTTTTTTATGACATTTGCAGTTCGGTGTTAGTTATAATGGCAATAGTGGCTGAGGTGCTTAATCGACTACCACTTTGCCATTTTGTAGTACAAATTTATTTGGTTTGTGACCGATACTAAACACATTAGTCACCTTTTAATTTCTAGTAGTTTTTAGAGGGGCTGTTTTTAGTTTATCTCGAACTGGAACAAGAGTGACTTTTCAGGCTTGTTGTTTGCCGAAATTGACCACAGCCAAGTGGAGCCATGCTCCAAGGCTAATCCTTTTTGAATTTTGGTTGGTATTAGTGTTTGGGTGTAAATATGTCCGGTACACTGTTTGGGGGGAGTAATGGTGGCCTACGTATGGTAGCGCATTAAATTGGCACAGACTACACTTCCCATCATCCCTTGCTCACAGAACAGTAAAGTTCCACACCTCAGTTTACTGCCCAGCTCATTCATTTATTTATGGCAACATCTTTGAACGGTGAGGTACCCACTGTTCCAGCTTCATCCACCTGCCATAGCAAATTTAGAACTATATGTAAACATCTCACCAGCTTCCACCCCGGTTGCTGCTTTCTCTGGTTCCTCGGCATACTGGTTCCCTGCGGAAGCGCGCACCGCACTGGGAAGGTTCCCTTATTGCCAATGGTGGAACGGGGGAAGGGGATGGTTTGGCACAGGAAGGGGGGGGGGGGGTGAGTGATGTTATGTATGTTATTGTTTTGTTGTGCAATGTTTGATGTACTGTTTGGAAGATCCGGGGAATGTAGTCGCTAATGGCCATCTATTCTGTTATGTTTGGTGTTAAAAGTATGTGTTGTAAGTTGTCAGCATATGACACTCAAATCTGTTTCCCCCCTGGAGTTAGGCTGTCCCAATGAACCTATTGGGAATCAGTATATAAGGAAAGGGGGGTTAGAGTAAGGGAGGTTCTTTTTCGTGATGTGGCCTGTAATGATTGTGGGAATGCCAATAGTGGGAGCAACAGCTTGATGTGAGGCTGGAAAGGTATTGAAAAATAAAGTTACCTCTTCTTTTTAGAAGACTACCACATCTGTGCCTTGTTTTTCCCCATCTGCACGCGTGTTTACATCCCCTTAACGAGGCGGGCCCTGCCCAGCCCTCGCCTTTTTCACATATACTCTGTGGTAAGCTGTTTTAGATATCTTTTTCAGTTCGCTGTTAGATTTGTAAAGGCAATAGTAGCTGAGGCGCGGACGTGTTGACATTAGTCGGCTTTTAAAATACCCGTATTTACTGATGTACATAAATATTTGCATATGGACATGAGTGGAAATAGACTGTTTTCAGAAATCGGCAGTTTCATCAACTTCTCATTCAGGATTCGAGACTAATAGTTTTGTCACCTTTGCTGCATCTGCAGTATGCCGACTTAGAGATCTGCGCAGTTTCTGAAATTAGCATGCAAGATGGCCGTATTATTTCTGAGACATGCTGGTTACTTGTTTTGTAAGTAAGGTGGGGCAGGACAGGGTACAACAGGCAGAGCATGGAATACAGACAGGATCGTTTGGGCTTATACAGGCTGGACAGGTAAAACAATACTGCCGGGTGCAGCAGCCAGGGTTGACGCCTTAACCCTCTGAGGTCTAAGGGTAGAGAACACGCTCACTGACTGGGGCATGGTCACACATTTCATTCAATACCATAAACTTCATTCTTGGCAAATAAATCATTTCTTATATATTTGATTTTGCATGAAACTCATCTTAATCTTAGTGTACTTTGTAAATAGATTTATGTGAAGTCTGTAATTTGACATCAAAGTATAGACATTAGGGGTGGCATGGTGGTGCCGCGGTTAGCACTGTTGCCTCACACCTCTGGGACCCCGGTTTGAGTCTCCGCCTGGGTCACGTGTGTGGAGTTTGCATGTTCTCCCCATGTCATCGTGGGGTTTCCTCCAGGTACTCCGGTTTCCCCCCACATTCCAAAAACATGCTGAGGCTAATTGGAGTTGCTAAATTGCCCATAGGTATGCATGTGAGTGTGCACTGTTGAAGTTAGACTCCACCGAGTCCGTTTGTTAGGTTGAAGAAACTGTTATTAATCATTTGTTATCATTTCTGTATAATCAGCAATGAGTGTAAATATGTATATACATTATTTTGTTTTTCTTTACCTTCATAATTTAGATTATATTAGTTTACACGTATCCTGAGCACGTGTTTAAATAGTTGTCCACCTGAGGAAAACCAGAACTTCTTCTTACTCTCACAGTCCTTTCTTTGTTCTCACTCCAAGACCCCTGCCCCCCATTGACTATAAATAAAGGTGCCAAGGGGAACCACCCTTTGTAACACATTCCTTTGTAGCCTAGCATGCAGAGAGTGTGGTTACCCTTGTGCAAGTAAAACTCTAAGTGTGTTGTCTCGTAATTAATGGTGTGTACAGAGTTGGAGTGGAAAGCCTGTCGCTTTCTCCAACATATACTGTATTGTAGTTTGGTCCTGTGTGCAGGGTTGGAGTGGAAAGCCTGACGCTTTCTCCAACACCGTTGATGAGGAAAAGATGCATTCGTGAGGCAAAGGATGGTTGTAAGTCCGCTCTCTTTATTTGTTGTACAGATCGCGATCCGGGAGCCACGCTCAGATGCACAAACAGTACATACCCAAGGAAGCTCAGCTCCCTGTTGTCTGTGTCTAGCTTTTATACCCCGTTTAGGGCGTCTACTGTTCTTGTTGGTATCTTTCCAGTTGGCATAACATACAACTATTGTTTTGAAATGGCTGGCGTTAGTCTCCATACCCGTTCTCTTTTACCTTATCTTGTTATGTTGCAATTTAGCAGCGACCCCCCCCCCCCCTTGTTAGGCCCCTCAGGTCAAGCATAAGCATTATGTCACCATGACCCTGCTAATGCACCTTCTGCTTTTCTAAGTTTACTTACACTATGAGAAGGGCCGAAGCCCCCCTCTTCTTCCTGTCTGTGTTCCAGTTTGTTCCCATTTCTTAGTGTGACAAAGTTTAGCACAAAGCCTGGCCCCCCTTCAATTTCCCCTTTTGATCTCTACTAAGAGATCACTTCGGATTACAATGATTCGTGTAAAATTACTCCTGGTTATATTGATTCGTGGAAAATTTGCGGTATCCCCCTTTTGATCTCCGCAAGGAGATGAATTGAGTTACATGAGAAAGATACGCGGCATCGCCGACGATGCCATCGGTTCTGGGAATCCAGGGAATAAGGTCCTCTATTGACCTGATCTCTAAGAGCCAGGCAGTCTCCTGGTAAGGAATGTGCTGCCTGCAGCAATGCGGCAGTCAGCCACGGGGATGCGGCGGTGGCAGTGATGTCGGATGGAGAAGGAGGCCGGATCGACAGCTCCGAAGGTCCGCAGGGCGGCGGGTCAGCCATCAGCACTGGAGCAATGGGGAGCGGTGCAACAGTTCGGGTGGAGGAGACTGTGCCCTCCATAACTGGAGTAGTCTCCTCAGGCCATCTGCCAACCTCTCCATGTCGCTTTGAGGAGAAGTCAGATTAGTGGCCAGATCCTCTATTACCCTCCAGGGACTTCACTGAAAAATTGTTCAGCGAGCATCTGGGCAGGTCTTGCTGGGGTTCGTGCGGGCTCTGCCTTTACTGGCTTGAACACCGCCGGGTCCAGGATAGAAAGGGGTTCCTGAGAATGTCCGGCGGGGGAAGAGAAAGAGAGAGAGAAACCACTCCCAGAAAGATAGACGGCACCTCTTTGGGTTTCTCACCTCCTCTCTTTTTCTTCTTTCTCCGGGTTTGGGCTTTTGGTGGAGGCTGGGAGTCTCCAGGGAGGGCCGTTGGCGAATCAGGAAACCACTCACTGCTGCACTCGACCTGCCGAGTCCTCCACGCGGTCAGTCTCTCTCACAGCTGCCAGAGATTGTGGCGCACATCCTCTGCACAATGCGCGTCATCGGTGAGGGACATCTCCTCTAGGATGTCCCGGCTTTGGCTGGCTAAGGGTTCTGTCGGACCTCCGGCGGGCCAAGACAGTAAAGGACCTCATCTACCAAGCCAATGTACACGTCTGTAGGATCACACATGCACATATCACAAAGCTTAAATTCCAGGTGGCCTGAGACAAGGCCTACCCTGGTACGAGAAGGCACACATCGACCTAGGCCCCAAAGGGGGGTTTGTGACCCCACACACATAGATAACCAGGGAGGCCAGCACTCCAACTTTTATTGCCCAAAGCTTTAACAACCTACAGATAGCAGAGTGGATCCCCAGGGACAGGGGCCCCTCGACTTGGCACACAACCCCATCCCCCGACGTCCTGCCTTACATACCACTCACCCAGCACCCCACAGAAAGTTTCTTTTAAGTTTGGCTTTTGTATATCTGTATATGTATTTACTCTTGACTACTAGTCTTAATATACAGATATGTACAGGTTATGTTCGAATGTGTCTTAACTTTTGGAGATTCTTTTTCTTTGTTTGACAAACCTTCTCCCCCCCCTTTTCTTTGCCACATTCCTCGGCAACCCTTATCTGATCTTTGTATTCTACCATGCCTATCTAAGGGTAAGATGTGCTTATGACATGAGAATATGTCATATAATGTCTGTATAAAGGGTAATATCTGTTGAGGTACAACCTAAACCACCTGTACCATATACTGGTGTTAGTAATAGAACATTACTTATATTATGCTATTATTTTATCATTAATTAATCATCACAGATGGTATTTGGTGTGAACCGCTAGGCTGGTACGGCATGTTTGGTATCAAACCGAAGGAAAATCACTCCAGTTTCCAAATCTGGTCAATGGTTATCACAAAAGTGGATATATCAAAAGTTACACCAGCCTAATGAAAATCACCATTACCAGAGAAGTCAGTCTGGTCATAAATCCCAAAAGGACTGATACCGACCCCCTTCCGAAAGCCCGCCAAATGGATGGTCAGCCATTGGTCCAGGACTCGAATTCCTGGTCACTCCTAATCACGAACCTTATGCTATAAAACCTGGCATCTCAGAACAAAGCAGCGGAGAAAGGTGGAGAAAGGCGGAGAAAAGGAGAAGAACACGGAGAAACAAGCAGCGTTCTTAAAGCCCGTCGGTGAAGACCCAAAGAACTGCAACTCAGCCCAAGCTTCACCAGAAGAAAGAACCGGAGGGACTCCACTCCAACAACCGCTGCAAACACCGCGCCTCCCTGAGAGCCATCACCCATCAGCTCATCAGCCACTGCAACCAACTGCAAAGACCTCCCTCTTTCCTGCATCCAAGTAAACCAACTTCCTTTCCTTTCTAACAACCTGAACTGTCCTATTCACCTGCTATATTCCTTTAGGTTTATAATCCTTACAAACTGCTTGCTTTGCAGAACAGTTTTTCCCTTTTCAGGTTAATCATTTTAAATCTGGTCATTGCATTTTCATGATTACATCGTTTGTGTCTATTCCGTTATTTCATGTTTATTGTTTGTTAGGTGTAATGTCTGTCTTATGTTAGTTGTAGGAATAAATGCATGTCTTTTTACACAACTTCAGCCTCCGTCATTGAGTGCTCACAATAGTCCCTGCCTCTGTGCGATCTGGCTACTACGCTCTGAAACCTCTAAACTCGCCTGAAATATCGCGAGACTCTCTCTCATCGGCCGTGAGGGAAGCTTCGCTACCGATCGTTTACATTACCTGGTGACGCAGCTCGCTGGACGAGCCCACTAACCCAGGTTATTAAGCGATACTGGTTATTAATGAATCCCATTTAAGTCTCACATTAACAGATATCGGGGATTCACAATTGAGTTTGGAGGAGCCGACCATTCGGCATAACAATTGGTTAATAATCAGCATTAAATGATAATTAATTAAAAGTTAATTAATTTCAAAACATATTGGTGGAGATATTAAAATGTACCTGAGCTAATAATTCCTACATAATTGGTGGAGAATGCGGGCACAAGGTTTAAACTTATTGTGAGCACACAATTTAAACTTTTTATGACTGAACGTACAGTTGAATAAGCGCTACAGTGAACTGGTTGGAAAAGTTGAGGATTAATCGCACTCAGGGCAATCTGAAGGCATATAAGCGGGAACATACGGGCTTAATATAGTTATTTTTATTTCTGTTATTAGTAGTTATATTATTTTGTTTTATTTTTGGTTATTTTATTTTAGTTTATTTCGTTAAAACTGCAGTAAACCTTAACCCTATGTCTGACGAGATTCTCAGATATAGCGCGTTGTTTCCAGGATCGATTCGGACGAGTTTCTCCGTTCCCATATATCCTGGCAGAGATCTCTCTATTAGCGAACAGGAATTCTTGTTACGAGGTTCTAACCTGAATTCTGTTGCGCTTGGACTCCCTGAGATAAGACCGATAGCTTAGCTACCTATCAGGATCTTACTCATATGTGTGTGCCTGCTTTAGACAAAGCAAGTTTAACACCACTTTGCGCTGCGAGCCAAGTGCGTGTGTAATTTGGAAATTGGGAGTCTCCAGTTCTTGAGACCCGCCGTGGTTTCAGCATCATTTGCGACGAGATATAGTGCACTCACTATTTAGATCCGTCGCCGTAACGCGAGCGCTGTCTCGCTCCAGTAATTGTTTTAAGGGGTTAAACTGCGCAAAGCGCAGAAGGCCGCAAGCGGCATGTGCATGCATTAAACGTGTGTGACACTCATTGATCGTCGGCAACCGCCTAGCTATCTCTTTGGTTACGAGTGCAGTCTGCGAACGCCACTCTAACCACTTAGAGATCAGAGCCCTGAAGGCCTGCCTGACGCCGTTTTTTTTTTGGTCACCAGTGACCCTACCCCTTAGGCTCACTTGCCTGGGACCCCCCACAAAGGGACCAACGCCCCATTGAGCCTCTAGTGGTCAGTCATAGAACTACCACTCCATTTCGAAATTGCGCCTCTAGTGGTCAGGCATAGAACTACCACTCAATTTCGAAATTGCGCTTCTAGTGGCAAGCCATAGCAGTGCCACTCCATTGAAATTGCACCTCTAGTGGTCAGCCATAGTAGGTTAACATCTGAGTTGGGCCTCGTGGTCATCTGCGGTAATACCAACACGCATAATTGGACACACAGGTTCTTGCCTGAAAGCCTTAATCAACTTTTTAATCAACTTGATTACAACACATTAACATCTAATTAGGTTATTGCTGCATAACTAATTGATGTTTTCAATTAAATAAGAAACACAACTCATTGGGTTAGATTTCTGTTTTACCTTTTTGTTTATTTTAGGTTTTATTTCACTTTATGCTTTTATTCACTCCCTCTCCCCCAACAAGGGTACTTGCATAGAAGTTCAACCATTATTAACAACGGTCAACATACACAATCACATCAGAGAGTCGTTTGATTCTGATCAGTTGAGCTCTTCCTGTGCTAGGTGCTTGCCATTCGCTCTCTGTTGGTTGAGCTTGTCTGTGGCTCTGCTGTCACTGCTTACGATCATACAGTTTGTCAGAACCGAAGGGGAGTTCTCAGCAATTAGACGCCCAAAAGCGTGCCAGCCCGGCTGCACCCACTGACTCATTAAGGGCAAGGCTGACAGGTACCTCAGGCGATCATTACAACTTTTGAGCAGGACCTCGTCTAGGGTGAGTTTGGAGAACGGCCCTAGCTTGGACTCTCACTAGGGTGGGTGATACCTGAAGGCTATTTTGCCAGCCCTGGTCGAGTCAGGTCTCAGGTAGTGCAGCCGATAAGCTGAGCCCCACCTGGGTTGTCTCAGTTGTGCATACAGAACACCCCCTTCCAAGTTGACATTGCTGGGGATCGGGGGAGTGGGAGCCGGACTCAGGCCTGCTTGGCTGGGATTGAGCTTGTGGGACGTGCCCTGTTCAGGAGGGACACCTGACAGCGTTCAAACCTCTCCACCTGCATCACTAGCTTAACACCGCAACAATTCGGATAGGGACAAGTAAAGCAGAACCTGCTAGTGGTCCCCCTTCTGGTCAAAGCGGAGTTGTTCAACAGAGCCCAACCCAGGGGTAATCTGATCTGCAACAGCAAGCTAAGTTTGAATGCAGTCCCATTGCTTTTGAAGCTCTTGCTTCCCACTTTCTATTCCCAACTTCTCCTGTCATCTTCTGACACTGTCAGTAGTCACAGACCGACAATTTCCTGGATAAGGTTTTACCTTTTACCCCTGACTAGGGCATCTCTCAAGCCCTAGAGTAACTCACACTGTTCTAACCTGCAACAACTTCTCCCAGGGAGCAATTTTTGTTTGTTTATTTTGTCGTGGGTAACTATTCCCGTGGTTCACTACACCCTTCCAGTTACCCAGTGACAGGCCCCAGTTCTACTTAATTTTATTTTGTTGGTTTTATTTGTTCACCCAGATTTAGGTGTCAGGTCACCCACCTAGACAACCCCCAGTCTGAGTGTAACAGATTTCTGCGGCCACCCTGCAGTTGACCGAGTCACAATGATCCACATGGAAAGCCCCCTCAACCAGTGGAAAGATTTGGGTACCTGGCCTGATGTTGTGACTTCCGACTTCCTACCCAGTCATGCCGATCTCATACGGTCCAAAGCAGCTAACCAAATTGAGGACGACATCGCTGAACTAATGGCCATGCCACCCACTCATAAATGCGGGAGTAAAAGGCTAACCGAAGCACTCGGCTCCCTCGCACACAAACTTCTAGCCAGGTTGAAGACAAATGAAGAGGAAACGTCCTGTCTCCAGCAAAGGGTGCAAGCACTCCAACAGCAGGAGAGAGACACCCAACAACTTCTGGCTGAGACACAGCGAGATGCGGCCCAAGCTCAACATCGCATTAAGAGCTTCGAGCAAGAACTCCAACAAAGAAGGTCTCCGTCCCATGAGGAAGAGGAGACAGAAGAAGGCAAGATTCCTCAAACAAGCAAAAAGCTTCAACAGGCTTTGGAAGGGCTCAGAGCTGAAGCTGACCAGCAAGAACAGCAAGCCAGAGCCACCAAAGAGAACCTCGAAGCCAGACTGGACCAGGCCGAAACACTGTTGGACAGAGCCCACACAGAGCTCAAGAACAAGGATGCTCGGATCCAGGCCCTGGAAAACCATCTGGCTGAGGCACAGAGATGCCTGCACAAGCTGAATCACCAGCTAATCAGCTCCCAAGAACAGCTCACCGATGCCAGAACGAAACATCGAGCTGACGTAGTAGAGATTGACCGAATGAGACAAGAACTAATACAGGCATATGAGGTGAAGTCAGAATTTGGAGCCTCCTACAATTCAGTGATGGCACCGACTTCCTCTCCGACAGTGCTGTTTCCCCCAAGGCACTCAGACCGCGTTCAAGGGACCTCTCATCGGGACAAGTTACCTCCTTGGCCATCACCGGACCTTGAGGAACCAAGCGCCTGGAAGGTCTCTCTCAAAGAAGGCACCCCAGATGAAACAGGTGTACTGAAGCGATACCAACACCGGGTTACCACAAAGGAGCTTGATAAAGTAGCTCGGAATATCGACATGTTTACGCCTAACCCCATGGGGGGCCACGACATTCATACCTACCTCCAAGACATTGACTTCCACCTCAAAAGACTGGACAATGTGACCAATGAAGACAGAGTCTACCTCATCAGGATCACATCCAGCCTGGAGGTCCGCAGCTTCCTGGATCGACAGCCCAGTCGAATCAAGGCCGACTCCAAGCTGCTACACGAAGCACTGATTCAAGAGTTTGCTGATCCTGAGTCGGAACAAGGTATCAGTGTCGCCTTGGATGTCAAACAGAGCAGACAAGAGACTCCCCAAGCCTACTACAATCGCCTTCGTCGGGCATATTTTGGGTCCAAAAATGAGGCAGACATGGAAGAAGATGCAACCTTCAAGGCTCTCTTCCTTCGGAATCTCCACCCAACCTTAAATCACTACCTTGGGCTCATGGCTTGTCCCCACACCATGACAAGTCAACAACTACGAGACCTTGCAATCAAGGCATACCACAAACAAAGAGCAGCAGCCGAGAAAGCAACTAAAGCGACGGCAGTGCTAAATCTTGGCATTACAGACTCCAAAATTGTCATTGGAAGGTGGCCACCCTCATCCGCAACCACCAATCCATGACCGAGGTTGGACAGCAGCAAGCCACAGTGAGCGTTACCCTGGTCCGCCTCCACAGCAGTTGAAGACCCGGCCAGACCGGTGGGAGGCACAGCGCTCTCTTAACCAAGGGAAACCAAGACCCACAGAGCCTTGGAATAAGCGGGGAGATCGGCTAGGAAGCCAGTTCTCTAATCCAAGCTCTCCACTAAGTTCCCGACGGAATCAACCACGGAACTGGAAAGACAGGAGGAAAAGTTATGAACCAGACTTGAAGCCTGGACAAACCACGGAGAAAGATGAGTGGGTTCTACTCCAGTTGCTGCGTGATTTCTTTGCTCAGCATCCCCTCAAGGGTCAAGAGGACTTTCGGAAGAAAGATCCAAAATGACTAGGACTGAAGCACAAAACACGCACGACCCCACAATCCTCACCAGAACCCAAACCAGACAATGCCCCCAGACTCCCTTGGATGTCAGCCCTAAGTAACACTCAACAGCCATCAGCTTTCCCTACCAGAGATATTGGAACAACTGAAGATGTCCCACCTCAACTAGAAAAAGCTGCCGACTCAAGCCTGGTAAGAGCACCTGATGTTGCCGTCACCAACACAGAGCTCGATCAAGAGGATGAGCCCCCACCAGCACCTGACAACGCTGTCCTAGTTGTGTGCCGTGACTCAGAAGAGCACCACCCCTACTGTGGTGAGGCCTCACCAATTCCTGGCCAGGCCCTTGTGCCACAGCTCCTGGGAGATCTGGTGGAAAGGGGGGTAGCCAAGAAATTCTACCTCTCCATCACCCTGGAAGATGTTCTCACCCTGGAGGCCCTCATCGACACTGCAGCAGACATCACCCTAATGTCAGCCAGTCTTTTCTGCCAAGTGCAGCACCTAGCCGCCCAGAAGAACAAAACCCTCCAGCCGAGGAAATGCTCTTTGGACGTGCAGGCGTATTCACCAGTGGGCACCAGGATGGATCACATGATACCCCTCAATTGGTCCATCGGTCCCATGAATGTAATGCACCCAGTATACATTTCCCAACTTGAGTCCATTCCTCTCCTCATTGGGAAAGATTTGCTGAACCGGTTCGAGCCGATGTTAGACTTCCAACGTCTGAAAATTTGGGCTCAAGTTATAGAACCACTGCCACTGTGGAAACCTGACGCAGCCACACAGGAATGTCAAACCCTGGCTGCATCCTCAGACCTCACTCCACACCATGGAGAGTACCCAGCTGGAGATCAGAATCGTGACACGAGAGACCCATGCCAGCACCATGACTCCTTCCTGTGTAGGCTGGACCCTACCTCAGGATTCTTCAGCCCCAAGATCAGGAAAGGCATATGGCTCCAAGGCATGGAAGTCACAGATGTGGTAATGACCATGGGGGTAGAAAAATATCCAGTGACAAAAGGGACTGTATGTCACATGGAGCTTGCTGGTGACCAACACCTGACAATCCATGCTATAACTGCCCAGCCTAACACAGTACAGTCACCCAGCTGCCACTACTATTCTCGGGAGGGACCAGCAGCACCCAGCATTTTGGACACGCCGACGCCAATGGAACCGTCGCAACACCACTACGTTGATGAGAATGTCTCTCAAGACATGATCACCATTTATGTAGATGGACGCGCATTCAAACAAAAGGGGACCCTGAAAGCTAGAGCAAGCATTCTGGGGCTCAACGACGACCTCGTCCCACCACAACAGCTCAAGCTCTGTCCTCACACATCGCAGTATGCGAAGCTGGCAACAATCTTAATTGCCCGGGAGGTGGCCTCCGAACATGGAGTAGAGAACCTGCTGATCTGCAAAGACTCCAGCTATACACGTCTCAGCTTCATGTGCTATCTCCCTCACTGGACACAGAATGGCTTCAAGACATCAGGGAACAAGCCAGTCAAACACCATGACCACACGGATGCACTTGCCAAAGCAGGAGCACTGCATGGTGATTCATGGGAGTTTTGTCCCCTCCCACCCACCCACGCTGTCCAGATCGTCACCCGCAGTCACAGCCGAGCATCTGCCCCACCGCCAACGATTTCACTGTTGGAACTTTCCCCTCAGGTTTCCAACTCTGACATCGTCTCCCTCCAGCCCACTGATTCTGTGCTCAGCACGGTCTGCGATCACCTCCGCGACCCTGCTGCGAACTCGATCTCCACAACTGACCAAGAATCCCTTCCTGACCTCCATCACCTGATGACAGCTTTATCCTCTTTTCATCTTGCCGAGGGCGTACCTCTTCATGTCCCTGATGCCCACACTTCACCACGGCTCGTGGTCCCTCAGGCACAAAGGGGGGTCATGCTACTGTACGCCCACGACGCACCCTGTGCAGGCCACCGCAATGCCAAAACAACCTATGAGGCACTTAGTCAAGTAGCCTACTGGCCTAACATGCGACAGGATGTGACGGAATATGTGAAAGGATGTCTGGTCTGCTGCCAATTCCAACCAAAAGAAGGACAACTTTTCCAGTTCAAATCTCCCCAAAACCCCCAAGAGAGAAGAACAAAGAGGAAGGGAAGGAGAGAAGGTCACAGATAGGGTAGACCAATGTGGTGGGCTTGACTACTGATATCTGGGTGATCTTGATGTTTTCGTTTATCTGTTTGTTTGTTTTGATAACTTCTCATTTTCTTTGGTTGTTGTTTTTGGTAAGGACCTGGGGTGGCTCACGCGTGCCCGGGAAATTACTGAAGAGGATCCGGTTTTGCATTTTCTTGTCACGTTTGTTTCTTTACAATTGTCCTCTGGCCGAGAATTGTTGCCACTATATCTTTTTCCTGTCCCCTTTGCACAAGGGTGCACCACACTCCGAATCGGTCTTGACTCACCCCCTCACTCCTAATCCGGTCCTTATTTTCTATCCCCTTACCACTAGGATGACGCTGCCCTGCTACTAGCGTTACTCAGCCAGGAGGGGTGAGGCCCCAGTCCAAGAGGGCATCCCCTGGGCCTCCGTCAGGCATTGTCTTCCGGGAACAGCCCGGTCTCTTGATTACTAACTGTTGTACCCACATACAGCGAGTATTCGTCTGACGATGTCGACCGAGCCCACTTCCTCCATGAGAGACGCCAAACGAGTGGGACAGGTGTCCGATGGACCCAGGATGCCATGCATCATGCTGCCGTGGACACTACCCACATGCTGGAGCAGTTACCCAACGACCGTGAACCAAGCTGAGTCCAATCGACTGCCTGAGAGGTTCCTGGACGCCTTGCTGGGAGCTGCGGCACCCTGTTCGACAGAGGGTTCACCACTCCTTGCTGTCCCAGAAGCCAGGGGCCAGCCCATGCGCCTCCTCCCTGTCCATCCAGTCACTGTACCACCCAGAGTGCCAAAAAACGGGACCTTTCATGTGCCTCGTTGCATGTGGATGATCCTGTTTCAACTTCCGTCGCCTGAATGATGGCAATGCCATCATCAGCCGAAAGGGGGGATATGTAGGATCACACATGCACATATCACAAAGCTTAAATTCCAGGTGGCCTGAGACAAGGCCTACCCTGGTACGAGAAGGCACACATCGACCTAGGCCCCAAAGGGGGGTTTGTGACCCCACACACATAGATAACCAGGGAGGCCAGCACTCCAACTTTTATTGCCCAACGCTTTAACAACCTACAGATAGCAGAGTGGATCCCCAGGGACAGGGGCCCCTCGACTTGGCACACAACCCCATCCCCCGACGTCCTGCCTTACATACCACTCACCCAGCACCCCACAGAAAGTTTCTTTTAAGTTTGGCTTTTGTATATCTGTATATTTACTCTTGACTACTAGTCTTAATATACAGATATGTACAGGTTATGTTCGAATGTGTCTTAACTTTTGGAGATTCTTTTTCTTTGTTTGACAAACCTTCTCCCCCCCCTTTTCTTTGCCACATTCCTCGGCAACCCTTATCTGATCTTTGTATTCTACCATGCCTATCTAAGGGTAAGATGTGCTTATGACATGAGAATATGTCATATAATGTCTGTATAAAGGGTAATATCTGTTGAGGTACAACCTAAACCACCTGTACCATATACTGGTGTTAGTAATAGAACATTACTTATATTATGCTATTATTTTATCATTAATTAATCATCACAGATGGTATTTGGTGTGAACCGCTAGGCTGGTACGGCATGTTTGGTATCAAACCGAAGGAAAATCACTCCAGTTTCCAAATCTGGTCAATGGTTATCACAAAAGTGGATATATCAAAAGTTACACCAGCCTAATGAAAATCACCATTACCAGAGAAGTCAGTCTGGTCATAAATCCCAAAAGGACTGATACCGACCCCCTTCCGAAAGCCCGCCAAATGGATGGTCAGCCATTGGTCCAGGACTCGAATTCCTGGTCACTCCTAATCACGAACCTTATGCTATAAAACCTGGCATCTCAGAACAAAGCAGCGGAGAAAGGTGGAGAAAGGCGGAGAAAAGGAGAAGAACACGGAGAAACAAGCAGCGTTCTTAAAGCCCGTCGGTGAAGACCCAAAGAACTGCAACTCAGCCCAAGCTTCACCAGAAGAAAGAACCGGAGGGACTCCACTCCAACAACCGCTGCAAACACCGCGCCTCCCTGAGAGCCATCACCCATCAGCTCATCAGCCACTGCAACCAACTGCAAAGACCTCCCTCTTTCCTGCATCCAAGTAAACCAACTTCCTTTCCTTTCTAACAACCTGAACTGTCCTATTCACCTGCTATATTCCTTTAGGTTTATAATCCTTACAAACTGCTTGCTTTGCAGAACAGTTTTTCCCTTTTCAGGTTAATCATTTTAAATCTGGTCATTGCATTTTCATGATTACATCGTTTGTGTCTATTCCGTTATTTCATGTTTATTGTTTGTTAGGTGTAATGTCTGTCTTATGTTAGTTGTAGGAATAAATGCATGTCTTTTTACACAACTTCAGCCTCCGTCATTGAGTGCTCACAATAGTCCCTGCCTCTGTGCGATCTGGCTACTACGCTCTGAAACCTCTAAACTCGCCTGAAATATCGCGAGACTCTCTCTCATCGGCCGTGAGGGAAGCTTCGCTACCGATCGTTTACATTACCTGGTGACGCAGCTCGCTGGACGAGCCCACTAACCCAGGTTATTAAGCGATACTGGTTATTAATGAATCCCATTTAAGTCTCACATTAACAGATATCGGGGATTCACAATTGAGTTTGGAGGAGCCGACCATTCGGCATAACAATTGGTTAATAATCAGCATTAAATGATAATTAATTAAAAGTTAATTAATTTCAAAACATATTGGTGGAGATATTAAAATGTACCTGAGCTAATAATTCCTACACGTCCTTGGTGAGGGGGGGTACCTTTTCTTGGAGATCTGTCATTCTGTCACGTTGAGTGCTGGCAAGCAGCTGAAGGAAGCTGTGGTATGTGGTGATCGACTCGCATTCCCGAAGGGAAGATGGTGCAAGCTAATCATCGGGCAGAAGCATACTGGCTTACCACTCTAGCTTAGACTTTTTGCTGAACCACATTGTTATCCTGGGCCCGTCTTTAGATGCAACAGGAAAGCAGTTTGAGATTGCAGCTGTAAGTGTGAGTGTATCCAGTGAAAGCATCCCGCAGCAGCATTCAGAAGGTAACTCCTCATCAGTCACCAGACTCAACCTGTTGATCAGCACACCAGAGACTGGATATGGTATGTTAAAGCTGAATGTGACAGATGAAGAAGCATGTGAGGATGACGTCTATGTTAGCAATGAAGGTGATTTTTATCAGTGAGCTACGCAGTGAGTGGTTTTACTTCAATCCTTTGACAACGCAGCAGCAAAGATGCCTTTCCTGTAAACTAGGTGTGGTGTACATCGAGCATGGTCAGTGTAGGCATGACTGCAGAGTTTCCAATGGTTTATCCTTGCAGAACGATGCCTATCACTGCTGATGGTAACTGCTTTTTCAGATCTGTGGCCTTTGCTATAACTGGAAGTGAGAAAAAACACAGGAAAATTAGGTGTGCTGTTGTTGCGCAGATACTAAGAAATGAATCCAGGTATGTCTTAGAGATGGTTACTCTTCTGTCACTCAGTATGTTGCTGCATCATGGATGAAATATGTGGGCACTTGGGAATCTGAGGTAGAGATTCTAGCTGCTGCTGATCTGCTTGGTGTGCATATTTTCACATACTCTGATAACAAATGGTTGAAGTACTCCACATGTCTTGGTTCTGATAGTGATCAGATGGATATATACCTGAAACATTGTAATGAGTCACATCATAAGGCTATAACTTGTGTGAAAAGCCGTGATGCTGATGGTTGTGCTACGACATGCTCTCATTGCTGCTTCTGATGTGCTTTCATTGGGTCGGAGACTGGAATGACTGAAAAGACGGTATGAAGTAAGTAAGGTGTACAGGGAGGAACAACTTGAGAGAAGCTTGAAGCGCTACTGTGAGGATGAAGTGTATAGAGAACATGTGAAGCAGTCAAGTATCTGTTAGTACGCCACAGACACAGAGCACCGTAAATGTGTGATGCGATCAAGTGTGGGTAAGTATGCCACAGATGCTGACCATAGGCAATATATGAGACAGTCAAGTGTGAATAAATATGCCACAGACATTGAACACAGCCAACATGTGAAAGAGTTTATGGCCAGAAAGCATGCCACAAATGAAAGTCACAGAGAAGCTGTGAAGAAACAGAAATTTGAAGCCTACCGTTCTACTGCAGTGTACCAAGCACCCCGGAAGCAAAGTAGCATTAATAGATATAAAACAGACACCCATTATGCCACCGCAGTAAAAAGCAGAAATATTGAAAAACGGTAGTAAGAGACACTCGAAAACATGCAAGCTGCCTCGTTTGCTGTAGGTGAAAATGCTGTAGGTGACGTCAGACGCCGGAGACTTGGTGGTAACTCTGAATGAACAGCGAAGAAAATTTGGAATCTCTTGAGGAGTATATCAACTGGTATTTCAGCAATACAGTCATGAAGAAGAGCGCAAACACATCCTCTCCAGCCCAAAGCGAAACGCCGTCCTCCAAGAGAAGTCGCCCGGCAGACTCCCCCGGAGCAACATCGCCGACTGGTAAAAACTTTGCCGACATCCTGGATTCAATCGACAAACGATTGTCCAGCTTCGACGTGAGGTTAGCGCTAGTCGAGCTTCTACATCAGGAATTCATATCCCTGAGGGAATCTTTGAAATTTAGTCAGCAGCAGGTGGAAACACTCGCTGCTGAAAACGCCTCACTACGGGACTCGGTTAAGTCTCTAACTGAGAATGTGACCCATCTGAATGAAGAAAATAAAAAAATAAAAGATACTGTCGTCGATCTACAGGCCCGTAGTATGAGGAATAACCTGGTGTTCTCAGGCATTCCGGAATCTGCCGAAGAGGACGAAGAAGTTACTGTGAAAGCCATTATTAAGAACCACCTGAAGCTTTCGGAGGACAATGTGAAAAACATCTGCTTTGAGAGAGTCCATCGGCTGGGAGCCAAGAGGCCTGGTGCATTAAGACCGCGTCCTATTGTGGCTAAATTTGGATATTTTAAGCAGAAGGAGCAGGTGAAGAGCCGCGGCAGGGAGCTGAAAGGAACGGACTTTGGCGTAAACGACCAGTTCCCCAAAGAGATCCTGGAGCGACGCAGAGTTCTGTTCCCAATCCGACGTGACTTCATTCAGAAGGGCTCCCGAGCTGTCATCGCCGTAGACCGGCTCTACGTGGATGGGCAGCTATACCGCGACCCCAGTTCCACTCCCTGGTTATATTAATGCCAGTCCAGATAAGACTATATATTTTTCTTATTTATTCTAATCCTTTTCCAATAACATCTCTCTAGCTCATACATGTCATTCTGTTAATGTAACGTGATGTCGTACTGAATACATTACCGTCAGTCTCCGCAGCGCTATAGTACTAGCGATGTTTCCGCTTTTCTCCTGTCCCCATGTATACCCTCACCAACTTGCCCCTTTGTATGTATCCCTCACTTTGCCCTTCTTTCACTACACCGAGCACCTGCTTTACAACTCTGTCACACACAATATCTTCAGTCGTTACACATCTGCACGGCACGACCACATACATATGCAGTCAGCGTCAATACAACCACTACGACCTCATAGCGCACACAGACACATAGGACACACACACACACAAGCGCGTACAAGCTCACTCAAACCTCATTCATTTGCATGTGCAATATTAGCTGCACACACCGGTCTATGGGCACATTAAGGTTTATCTCATGGAATGTGCATGTGTCACAAGAGATCGCGGGCAGAGCGGCGATCGTGCGGGGAATCAGGAAGCAGGAAGGCAGATTACGGGACAAACGGGGTTTTAATTCTCAGGAAATCAGGGGCAGGGTACACAGGACGGCAACAGACATCAATGACAGACAAGGCAAACAGGTAAGACCAGGACTTAAATAAGACAGGACCAAGCAAAGTAAATGGACAAAGCTGGAGACGATCAGGGAAGCACACGTGGGTAATCAGGGGGCGTGGCACACACGAGGAGCGGACGGAGCGGGCGTCACAGCATGGAGCTGGCTCCAGAGAAAAGAGGTTAAAGATTTTTGGCCAGCTTAAAAAACTACAGGCAGACGTTGTTTTATTACAAGAGACTCATAGACCTGCCAAAGCTACTGATGAACTTAAAACACCGGAATTTCCTAATGTGCTCTCAGCCTGCTATAACTCTAGACAAAGAGGGGTAGCAATTTTAATACATAAAAATGTCAATTTTAAAGTACTCAACACAATTATAGATCCAGAGGGTAGATTTATAATTATTAAATTATCTATACTTAACAAAAAGTTATGTATTGTTAGTATATATGGTCCAAATGTTGATAACCCCTCATTCTTCCACGTTTTATTTACCGCACTCTCTGAACACCTAGATTGCGCACTTGTTCTGGGGGGCGATCTCAACTTCGGACTAGATAAAGAAATGGACAGGCTCAGCACAGCTGCTCAGCGCAATTGGGAATCCATAAATATAGTTAAACAGTACATGAGCGACTACGGACTTTGCGATGCATGGCGTTCTCTTCACCCCACCCGTAGGGAATATACTTTCTTCTCACATGTCCATCACTCTTACTCTCGTCTGGATTATTTCCTAGTCAGTAGCTCACTGCTGAGTGACATTTCAGACACAGAGATACACCCTATAGCTGTCAGCGATCATGCTCCTGTTTCTTTAACCCTAATAAATAGGAAGGCCACTCCACCAAGTAGAAACTGGAGATTTAATGCATCGTTGCTTAAAGATGGAGACTTTATTAACTATTTTAAAAAAGAGTGGGCTTTATATTTAGACTATAATGACCTGCCTGGAACATCAGCATCTGTTCTCTGGGAAGCAGGCAAAGCTGTGATGAGAGGTAAAATAATCTCATTCTCATCATATAAAAAGAAAAAAGAAAACAAGTGTATTCAAGAATTAGAAGAAACCATCAAATCGTTAGAAGAAGCCTACGTTTCATCCCAGGAACAGGAAATGCTGAATAAAATACGTAAAGCAAAACTAGAATTAAATGAAATTATTAACAAAAAAACTCAATTCTTAGCACAAAGGCTTCGCTGGCAATATTATGAACATGGTAATAAATCAGGTCAATTTTTAGCTAATCAGTTAAAAATAAACAAGGAAAAAACATCTATATGTGCTGTTAAAGACTCAAATGGGGAAACAGTATATGATCCTGACAGAATAAATAATATTTTCAGGGACTTTTACAAATCTTTATATTCACCACAGATAAACCCATCTAAAGACGAAATTTATCAGTTTCTTGATAGTATAACCCTTCCGAAATTATCAGACAATCAAGCGATAGCACTGGACTCTCCGCTGACTCCAGGTGAACTCCTGGAAGCCCTGAACGGTATGCCCAATAAAAAGGCGCCAGGTCCAGATGGATTTCCAGCAGAATTCCATAAAGAATTCTGGACAATTCTGGCACCAACATTCCACAGAGTGTTGCAAGAAACCAGGGAAAATGGTAGGCTACCACCAAATATGAATTCTGCTAACATTAGTCTCTTGCTAAAACCAGGCAAAGACCCTACATTGCCTACCAGCTATCATCCAATATCCCTTATTAACGTTGAACTTAAAATAATCTGCAAAGCTCTCTCAAAAAGAATAGAGAAGATAACCCCTCTCATAATTCATCCTGACCAAACGGGTTTCATAAAAGGGAGGCACTCATCAACAAATACACGAAGATTACTTAACCTGATAGACTATTCATGCAATAAAAACCTTCAAATTACAATATTGTCTCTAGATGCAGAAAAAGCATTTGATAGAGTTAACTGGAATTTTTTATTTGCAGCTTTACGCAAATTTGGTTTCGGAAACTCTTTCATGAACTGGTTAAAAATATTATATAGTTCCCCAACAGCATATGTCAGGACGAATGACCAAACATCCTCCAGTTTCTGTCTCAAGAGGGGCACCAGGCAGGGATGCCCTCTCTCCCCCTCATTATTTGCAATTTTTATTGAACCACTAGCAGCAGCAATTAGACAGGCTATAGTGATCAAAGGCATTAAATGCAGGAATATAGAACATAAGGTAAGTCTTTATGCGGATGATGTGTTACTTTTTCTCCAGCATTCACAAACCACTCTTTCTGAGGTAATTGCATTAATAAACTCTTTCTCAAGAGTCTCAGATTATTCGATAAATTGGTTAAAATCTACAGTTCTCCCAATTAACTGCTCCTTCCAGAATAATTATCCCACTCCACTGCAGTCTGGAGATATTAAATATTTAGGTATTAACGTTTCACCCAGGCTGGCAGATTTAACTAAACTAAACCATACCCCACTTTTTAAAAAAGTAGAGGATGATCTGGTTAGGTGGAAATCCCTACCCATATCACTTATGGGAAGGGTCGCCTCAATAAAAATGATGGTTTTGCCAAGAATTAATTATTTATTTGCAATGATCCCGAGCAAACCACCACCTGACTGGTTTAGATCTCTGGACTCCGCCATCTCTAAATTCCTCTGGAAAGATAAACCCCCACGTATTACCTTAAAAACACTGCAAAGGACTAAGGACAAAGGAGGACTAGATCTGCCTAACTTTCACCACTATTTCTTAGCCAACAGGCTCCAAAACATCTCAGGGTGGTTAAAACATACCCTCTTAGATGAGCCTTGGCTAGACGTAGAACAAGCACTATGCAATAATATAAATATTTCGGATCTACCATTCATTAGCTCAAATATTAAACGACACGAATGCTTCAAAAGCATCAGTATCAGCTCTTCTCTGACAGCGTGGTGGGAGTTTCTGAAAGCGACTGAGTCTTCATTAATCCCATGCAAACGTACTCCCATCTGGAACAACCCTGATGTACTACTAAATAATAATATGATAAACTTCCCAGATTGGAGTTGTAAAGGTATTAAATACTTGGAACATATATTCGAAGGAATAGACTTTATTCCCTTTGACATATTAGTTAAACGATATGGGATTAACAAGAACAAATTTTTAGAATATCAACAAGTTAAATCTATAGTAAAAAAGAAATTAGGGATTAATCAAATCAAATTACAAATACCACCAAGTGTGGCAGAATTCCTTAATCTTAAAACCCCCAAATTACTGTCTAAAATATACAGGACACTTTCTAAAATGGATGAATCAATATCCCTTCCCATTGCAAAATGGGAGGCAGATCTATCAGTCAGCTGGGACCACAATTTCTGGTCTAACATATGTTTAAAAACCTTTCAACTGATTAGAAATCTCAGTTTACAGTTAATACAATACAAAATCCTGCATAGAGTGCACTATACAGGGCATCGGATGTTCAGGATGGGTTTTACGTCTTCTGACAACTGCTCACACTGTCAAGGCGACACACCTGACAGTTACATCCACGCTTTTTGGTTCTGTCCACCTACTCAGATGTTCTGGCTCAGGATCTGTGAAGACTTATCAAAGTGTCTGAAATGTACCATTCCAGCCTCTCCTTCAGTCTGCTTGTTGGGCGACCTAGATGGTGCCACTACATATTTTGACACAACCCACATGGCTTTCACCGCCTTATGCATTGCTAAGAAGACTGTCCTTATGAACTGGAAGAATAAAAATAACCTTAATATCAACCAATATAGAGACAGTTTGTTGAACCATATTAGTCTTGATACAGCTTCTGCTGCCACACTAGATCAATCTCTCTGGGCTCCTTTGATCAGCTCCATCACCTAGTGGGGGTGGGGGGTCAGGGTTTTGTCCTGCTTGGGTCGGTGTCGTTGGCATGGGGGGGGGCATATTGGCTTGGGGCGTCTGGGGGTTCCCTGGGGGTGGGTTGCTGGGGGGGTTCAGCGCTGGGATTGCGGTCCTGGCCTGGATGGGGCTTTGGTGGCTCTTGGGTGGGGTCCTTCTGGCGGCTGCAGGCGGCGCTGCTGGGGGAGCCTATGCTGGCGGACGTAGGTTCCCGGCCTGGTGGCCGTGCTGCTCCTGGGTAGATCCGGGGCGGGCTTGGGGTTCTGGGGGCGCTCTGCCTCTGGGCCGGGGTTCCGGCTGGGCTGGGGGGGCTTGGGTCCTGGTGGGTATGCCGCCGGGGTGTGGGTTGGTGCATGCACGGGGGCTCGGCCCCGGTGCGGGGGCCTTCGGCTGGCGGGGAGATTCTTACCATCTGTCCGCAGAGAATCCCTGCTTTTGGGGTATCCATTCTGCGGGGGTAGGGGGGGGAATCCAGTAGAGGAGGAGGAAGGACTCAACCTGGATGTCTTTTGTCTTATGCAGTATGGGAGTTGACTGAATGCTGGGGTGGGGGTAGTTTTTCCTCTGGGGTGGGGGCCAGTGAGGCGCCTTGGGCTCCTTGGGGCCGGGTGGTGCCGCTGCCTTGGGCCCCGGTCTGGATGGGCCTGGGCCCACTGCCCTGGGTGGATTTCGGGGAGCGGGGGGTGCCTATGGGGGTCAGCGGGGGAGCTGGCTCCAGAGGGGGGGGAACTTGCCCCGCCTCATTCCTGTCCTCCCCATCCCGAAGTGCCTCCCTCCTCCCGCTCCATCACACCACCACACACGTAGGGCTTTGAGGTGCAGGTGCGTTGCTGGGATACAGGGGAGGTATCCCTCCTCTGTCCCCTCGCGACCACCTGCATCTCAATCAGACATCTCAATCATACATCACAACTTAGACACTCATCACTGACTCTCTCATGACACATACATTTAGGGCCTTGGGCGTGGGCACACAGTATGGCATCCAGAGGGCAGTCTGTTCATTCGGACTTACCTCTGGGGCCAGGGCCCACATCTCAATTTTAATTGCACATAGACATTGAGGGTTCTGGTGAGGGGCCGAGCTGTTGGTCTGCAGGGGGTGGTTAGCGTCATGCCCTTCACCTGTTTTAAAAGCACTTTAGAACAACACGCACCAACACTACATCTGAGCGGGCGAAGGGGGGCATGGGGTCTTTTCACACCCCCGTTCTCCGTTCGCCATTTGGGGCTGGGGGCTGAGAGAGGAAGAGCTGGCCGTCTGGTCGGGGTCTGGACTGGTGGGCTTCTCGGCTGCTGCGGGGTCCGGGGTGGTCTTCTGGTCTCCTCGCCAGAGGAAAAAAAAAAAAAGGGGTATATATGGGGGGTGAGAGTATGTGTACAGCATTCATTTCTGTGTGTCTCCATGTTGGGTGAATGTGTAAATATTTGTTTATGTGTGCATGAGGGTGGGAACGTATGCTTGTATATGTGTATGCCTGTTTGTCTATACGCATGTGTCAGGTTGGGTCCTAGACTCCACCCGAAATAACATCTCGGGCTCTATTCCCCCCCGCCACACTCCCTGCCGGTGGATGGGGCCCCCGGCCGCTGGTGCGTTGGTGGTTCTCGTTGTCCGGGGTTGGGTGCTCGGGTGGGTGCTGGCTCACCCTTGGCGGTTGCCTGGCGATATCTGGCGCTCCTGGCTCTGTCGGGCCCTTGCTGGGGGGTGGGGGGTCCTTGGATCTCTGGGCCCAGGGCCTGGTCTGCCCTGGTGGGGCCGGCCGCCGGCGGAGCCTGCAGGCTCGCCGCCACGGCCCCCTGGGGCTCCTGCACTGTGGCTGCCGGATGGCCTCCCTCCGGAGCTCTCCTCTGCCCTTTTCTGGGTGAGGGGCTGCTATTCTCCCTGCGGCGGTCTTCCGGGGGCTCCCGTGCCCTGGGGGGCCTCTGGATGTCTGGGGTCCGGGCCTCCTCCGTGTCGGCTTCATGTCCTTGGGGATGGGGCTGTGGCTCCCCACACACACTACTAGACATTTACATGGAGTAACCTTTTGAACACCAGCGCGCTCACATACACAGGTGTGCACACAGGGGTACAGACAGGTACTCACAGACACATACAGGTGTACACACAGGTTCTCACAGACACATACAGGTGTACACACAGGTTCTCATAGACACATACAGGTGTACACACAGGTTCTCACAGACACACACTGTCTTGATCGGCTGTTGCTCCTTAACATTCTCATTGTGATTCGTACAGATGTTGGTTGTTGTTTTCAGCAGGTATTGTAGCAGATTATCTGTGGTTTTCTTTCTTCTTTTCCTTTTTTTTTCTTTTCCCTCCCTCCCTCTCTATTTCCCTTCTTCTCTGTTTTTGTCCTTCTGTCCCCCTCTCTCTCCCTCTCCCTCTCTTGAGGAAATAAATAAAAAAAAAAGAATAAATAAACAGAAATAAAGTAGTCCTCCGCAGAGGGGGGGTGGTGGAGGGAATATTTAAAAAAAAAAAGAAAACATGCAAGAAAAAAGGGAAAACTTGTACATTCAATTTCCCACGTCCACCAAGTAACAGGATCGTTATTGTATCGTCACTCAAACTTATAAATGCTGGGAGATGCACAGCGCCTAAAAAAAGAAGTAGCAGCGGCCTAGATTAACAAACATTAGCAAAGAACATTAGTATTGTTCTAAAGAGAAGACCATGTGAAGTCTGGGTGAACCAATATATCAGAGACCTTTTATGCTGTTGGAATGCAAACATGGACATTCAGTTTGTGGTTGATGCATATTCGTGTATTGTGTACATCATCTCCTACATTTCCAAAGCTGAGAGAGAGATGGGACTGCTACTGGCAAATGCTCAGAAAGAGGGCTCCCAGCAAGGCAACCATGACTCAAAAGAAGCTCTTCGACATCTTGGCAGTGTGTTTCTGCATAATCGTGTTTCCGCTCAGGAGAGTGTGTATCGTCTGACTAACATGAGATTGAAAGAGGGGTCACGCAAGGTGCAGTTCATCCCAACTGGAGATTATGCGGTGAGAATGAGTCTTACGTCATGCGGAAGAAAATTAAGTGCGAGAATGAGGATGAACAGGACATTTGGATGAACAGTATCACTGATAGATATAAAGGCAGGCCAAAAACAGAAGACTTTTCAGAAATATGCCTAGTAAGATTTGCTTCTGATTACAGAATTTTATCAAAATCTGAGAGCTCATCCCCTGGAAGCATAGAGTTGAACATGAAATTGGAATTCATGAATAAAAGGACACACACAGATGCAGCTGTTGCTTGGTATGCTCGGTTTTCACCCACAAAGAACCCAGAGAAATACCATCAAAGCATTTTGCAGCTATTCCTACCACATTATTTGGATGGCCAACTAAAACCTTTTCCTTTTGGCAGTTACCAGGACTTCTATGACACCAGCTTTGTGAAGTTTTTCAATGATGAATTACATTCAGTGAAATGGGTTTTTGACTGAAATGCGGAAAATTTTGAAAAGGAAGTGGATGTGATACAAAAACTGAAGAAGATCTACAGTTGCATGCTGTAATGGAAGATGCATGGGCACACATCTGTCCAGAGACTGAACGTGAACAGTTGGAGTGCCTCGCTAGCATAGTCCAATGTGATGAGATAACAGACTTGTTACCAAGACCAGCTCACCATTTGTTCTATGACAATCCTTCTGGTATGTCCAAGCGGGAAACACTGGCTTTACTTCGCTCACTGAACAAGAAGCAGTCTGAGATCTTTTACAAAATACGAAGCTGGTGTTTACAGAAGACACGTGGTGAAAATCCAGTACTGTTTCATGTCTTCATATCTGGACCTGGAGGTGTGGGCAAGTCGGTCTTGATCAGAGCATCATGAGGCATCTCATATCTTGTCAGTTGTCACATAATCCAGATGAGACACGTGTTACTGACTGCTCTAACTGGGGTTAGTGCCTATAACATCAATGCTGCGATGATACACACCTGTTTCCACATTACAACGGATGAGAAAATATTATGTGGTACAATGGGCGGAGCTTAATGCTCCCCCTTCTGACGTCATAAGCGGAAGGGGCATATCCTTTATTCTGATTGGTTGAGAGGTTATGTCCATATATGGTATCATACATGCTTATGCCACGGGTTGCCGATAGGGGGGCATACAGTTTGGGAGATTGCCGTTATGTCCATATATGGTATCATACATGCTTATGCCACGTGTGGCCGATAGGGGGCATATGGTTTGGGAGATAGCCGTTAAACTTTAATAGAATAAAAATACATTACATGTATTTTATAAATGTGTTTTTTTATTATGTTTTTAAGGAATAATAAAACATATAGCAGGATGGATGCGTCCAGCGTGGGTCCCGTCCGGCCCGTTAGCCGCGTGTTGTTAGTAAGCGCCACGGCATATTTTAAAAGAAGAAGAAAAACTTTAGCGTTATTTTAAAAGAAAAGCAGGGTGAATTTAAACAATCATGCCCCAAAGAAGCAGAAGAGCAAATTTAAACACGCACAAGCAAAACCAATAGACATACCGCACGTCGTTTTAAAAGAAGAGAGCACTCATTACATTTAACCACCACAAAAGACTTTAGGGATATTTACCAGGTCGGAGAAAGCATTTAAGCAGCAAACTTTTAGAAGAAATAGGACGAAACGACCCCGGAGCTCAGCCACATGCGACTTGTCTGTTTGAACAACGCAGGGTGGAATGGACGATTGCTAGTCCAGCGCTTGGTGCATGCGCACACACGCCGACGCCCATTTCAAAATGGCGACACCAGCGGAGCGCCTGTTATTTCAAATAAACCCCTATAACCGTAACGTTTTTTTAAGTAATGAAGCACTTTTCTATCAATGTGAATAATAAAGTAAAGCGCTCTGAGTATTTTCAACAGCAATAATGAGGGAATAACGTGGTTAATTCTTGTTTAAACGAGTGCATGCGCTCTCTCTCTGGCTCACTCTCATGTGGCGCATGCGCGTAGATCCACATAGCATTTCCTTTATTGAGAGATATCGCGGCAAGCAACTGTCAAATGGCGAACAATTGTGAAATTGTTGCCGGTCTCATACAGACAGTGCCAACCATGAGTTTGATGACAGCGGCGACGCACCATCACCGCGACTTAGTGCCGCTAAACCCAATATGGGCCCCCCGCAAGCCGCGGAGGCAACGCAAGCATGGAGCTCTGTGCAGCATATTCTCGCATAAAGAATGTATCTGTATAAAACTCGAGAAAAAGTTTGAACAAAGTGAGATCGACGGGGAATCATTAGACCAGCCCCCTTGTGGCAATAGCAGCCAATAAGATGAGAGAAGGCTGTACTTAACCATGGTGAAAAACCTATTAATACCCACCGCGCCTGTGAGCCAGCACTCAAAGACGACGAGACACACCTCCCCAGCGAGCAATAGCGTGCAAACACACAACTTCGACTATCCCGACGTCTCCTGAAGCGACCACGCAGCCGGATCCGTCCTGTCAGCTACAACTGATAGACGAGCATACTTTTGGAATGCTGCTGAACAATGCTGAAACCGACCCTCAGCGGTCACCAACCTGGTCTCCACTGATACAGCCATTGACTTTTCGGCTGCGATTTGACAACTCACCAGAGCCTTTTGGCCGGCGGATGGTCACCATACCTGAGCTTCAGCAGGCCGCGTCATGGGGTGCGTATGGCGACCCGTGCCTTTCATCGCCACCCCCTTCGAGCCCAACATGGGTGCAATGGCCGGCATCGATGGTTGAGGCTGCGGCGGTGACCCCGCATGTATTCTTGGGAGCACCAAGGCCCCCGTCACCGACGATCAACGAACTCTGCGAGAGTTTTGAAGCGATGTCATTGTCTGAAGATGTTGTGGATGGGAGCATCACTGACTCGGCTATGAAAATTATCAAAGGGGCTCTTGCCTGCATTCTGGATCATGGAATCGAGGAGGACTTGAAGGAGGCCTGTGTAGGTTGCTCTGTGATACATCCTAGCCAGCGTCCGCACACGTGCCTGTACGACCCCGAGCCATTTTACTTCTTTCACAATTTTGAAAAGTTGGTCAAAAAGCTGTATAGACCATGGTTTAAACACATCATCACGAAAGCGGTATCGGTGTTCAATCCCCACCCCTCGCCCGTGAAAGTACAGGGTGCTGTTGAGGCTGTCAAGTATGATCTTAAAGCTGAAATAAAAGTGCGGGAGAAATTGCGCGAGTTGAAACGTGAAGTTGAAGGGGCATATTACGAGGGGGCTATAGATGACAAATATAATGAATTCTGTATTTTGCACACATACAAACAACCCCAGGCTGCTGTGTAAACGCTGAACTATGTGATCAAAATGTTTCTGACAATTTTTGCATGCATTCTAAATAAAATGAGTTGACTCAAAAACCACTGTGCCATAATTGCTAGAGGTCCACGATGGATGACAAGCACTTGAAGCATGTCTATTATACACCATCAAACCCTGGGTCTTTTGGGGGTCCCGACAGATTATGCAGATCTCTGATAGATGAAGAAGGGGCGTGTAATATAAATAAGAAACAAGTTGCTACATGGCTATCTGGTGAAGATGCGTACACATTACATAAACCTATCAGGTTTAACTTTAAAAGGAACAGAGTCTTTGTGACTAATATCGATTCTCAATGGCAAGCTGACTTGGTGGACATGTCGGCTTACGCAGAACAGAATGACGATTTTAAATACATGTTAACGTGTATAGACATTCTATCAAAATACGCATGGGTACGATGTCTTAAAAGCAAGACGGGGGCAGATGTAAAGAAAGTGTTTGAAAACATTCTCTCTGAAGGCAGGACCCCTAAAGAGCTACAAACCGATCTCGGGACAGAGTTTTTTAACGCGTCGTTTTATAAGATTACCGAGAAACATGGAATAATACATTTCGCCACTGGTAACGATGTCAAAGCGTCTGTAGTGGAAAGGTTTAACCGCACATTAAAGACACAAATGTGGCCTTATTTTACAGCTTATAATACAAGAAGGTATGTGGAGCTTACAATAATACCCACCACAGTACCATTAAAATGAAGCCGGTCGAGGTAAATGCACAGAATGTGCCCCAAGTCTTCAACAACGTTTATGGTTTGATGCCGAGTACATCTAAAAAGCATTGTTATAAGTTTAAAAATGGTGATGTGGTCAGGATTCTCGTTTGGCTCTCAGCGGAGGCGGTCGCACTTCTCTCCCTCTCCATCCCCTTATCTTCCCTGCTTCGCTCCTCTCGTCTCGTCTAGTCTACTGTCTTATACTTGAGAGACTCTCTCAGCCCTGCTCTCCAAACTATGAAAAACGATGGATTTGATCAGCTGGTCTCTCAACGCAATTGACACCATCTTCTCGACGAGAAGCCTAGGTTCGGGGGAACCTAACTGTCCGGCGGGAACGTATGATGCTGGCTACACGATGGACGGATGGGAGCGGTGGAGGGTCGTGTGCCTGGCAGCTCTTTCCGTGGAGGACATTGAAGACATCTAGCTATTCGGAACCATGATTACAGGTATTATGCTGATTGGATTAGGAATTGCCCTGGTTTATCAAAGACTGAAGAAGACGGTGACAGCCGCTCAAAGCCCCACTATAGGCTGGCCGGAATGATTGATGGAGTGGGCAGAGCTGTTAGCACTCAGACTGTGAAACTGGATAACATCATGGAGAAGCTCACAGCTTTGCAAAACTTATTGGATGGCAGAGACCAGCGTGGACATTAGCGTGGACATTAGCGGAGCTGGAAATTACAGCTTCTCGTATGGAAACCCAAACAACCCTATTCTATCAGGTTTTTGCTCCCCCCAATCAGCACTAGCCTCGGCCAAGGCCGCTGCTGAACTAACAACTCCCCCTGAAGAACAAGGCAGTGAGACTCTCTTGCATTCCTCTCCCCCGATCCCAAGGACTTACCGCACCCTCCCCCCCATCCAACGCCTTCGCCGCTTCATACCCCCAGCGTGAACAGGCGGGTCTGTTGACCAGCACCTCCATGGCTGCAGGACCGGATGGCTGTCTGTCTCTGCTGGACTACCTCCACCACCCCTTTTCCCTCACCCGTTGCAAGTCGTGTCATTTTTATGTTGTAAGGTGTAGTGCCATAATGTGCTTATGTTGCTGAGGTGTTTTTTTCGGTTCCCACAATGTCCTCCCCACTGGAGTACAGCCTGGGGGCTGTTTTTTTTATTATTCTCCTCCTCTCTCCTCATGTTATTCTGTTTCTTTTCTTCTCTCTTCCCCTGTCTCCCGACTGGTCTACCCCCTACTGTGATGTTTGTGTATATGTATGGTCGGGTTGATGGGCAGTTTTTTCGCTGGTACTCGTGACTAGTGACATGGTATATTGCAACAGCAATAAAGGGTTTCATCAAATCAGGGTGTCTAAAGCACGTGGAAAATTCACCAAAGGATACGAGCAAACTTTTACGGACGAGTATTTTACAGTCGCCGAACGTCTACCTAGAGCACCGCCGGTGTATAGGTTAAAAGATTATGATGGCGAAATCATAGAGGGGACATTTTACGCCGAAGAGCTACAAAAGATCCGACTAGACAAAGACAAAAACTTCAAAGTTGAGAAAATCGTTGCGGAAAAAACGCAGCGTGGTAAAAAAATGTTTTTAGTGAAATGGCAGGGATGGCCAGACTAATTTAACAGCTGGGTTCCTTCTAAACAAGTAGTTGACATATAAGTGCGATGGCGTGTTTGTAGCGTTCAGTTCCATCAAAAACAGCCATGGAGGAAAGCGGCTTTTATGTCACGCTCCCAAGCAATGCGTCTCTGGATGTTTTCCCACACAATGCCATATCGAGCTACACGACAAAGCTAGCCAAGCCGATTGAACTGAATGGTAAATGGGAAGTAGGATTAGCCGAAATCCATTACCCGCGTACATGGGATACACTGGTAGAAGAAGAAGACACCTTATTTCACGTGACAGGATGGATGTCGATACCGCCAAGCCTACAGTACAAGCTAAAGGTGGGGTATTACAGAGAAACAAATTGAAAAACAAATTATTGAAAAACAAATCAGTGAGACGAATGAGGTTCTAGGAACGTCAAAACTAAAATTTGACTATAGCGTGAGAAAAAACAAAGTGTATATGGTCGGACCACTGCACGTTGCCTTTAAAGCGAAAGGTAACCTTGCACGGATGCTGGAGTTTGTGCCTGATGTATTTCAGAAGATTGGCGATAGACCATCAGCACCGTACCCCGCTGACATAAGCGCCGGTTTTTACACGATTTACGTGTATTCAGACATTGTTGAGCATCAAAGAGTGGGTGACAGCTACGTGCCTCTTTTACGGAGCGTACATATAGTAGGGGAACACAACTCGATGGTCACGATATCTTACGACAGGATTCATTACATGTCGCTCTGCAAGAATCACATTTATAACATAGTCATCGAGTTAAAGTCTGACCAGAATAAGGCGATACCCTTCCGATATGGGAAAACTGCATTTCAGGCCAGTTAAGCAGTACTACCCCCAATAATGTACAGCGCCGACGGCTTTTAAGATCCACATAGCTATGTGGAATACTACAGCAGCCAGGCGGGAAACGGGCTATCCATATACAATGGCGCCCCCGTTATGTACGGCGGTGGTCTGGGAGGGCTTTTTCGAGGCCTCCTCAGAATGGCTGTGCCATTTTTGAAAAGGAATTTCAATATGGCGAAACCGCATTTAAAATTGGCATCACTAAATATCGTTAAAGACGTAGTAACTGGAGCCATGACGGGTCAATTGACAGCACAGCCGCAAGAGGGCTCGGGGCTCATGGTGCTTGCTCGCGGCAAGCGTCATAGACCCCCTGGGGATCGAATTACCGCCGCTAAAAAACGCAAAGCAATACCCAAGAGAGGCACAGTAGTCAAAAAGAAGCGCGAGAAGAAGGTGGTCAAAAAAGCACAGAGAAGAAGATACATTTTCTAAAACTATGGCCCTCATTCACAACATGTCGGATTAGTGTATGAAATCAGAATTGGATATTTTTGCATTACCTTACACACAAGCAAGCATTGATAAGAATATATACCTGGAAGTGCCACCACTCTCAGCCTTAACTGATAATGGCCCCCTGGAGTTTTTTATCGCTAGTAATGGGGAAGATCTCCTAGATCTCAACAACACGCTACTGCATCTCGGGTGTCGGATCACAAGAGCTAACGGTGCAAACATTGACGCAGGTGCAAAAGTAGGGGTCATAAATTACCCGATCGCTTCGATTTTCTCACAAGTGGACGTATCCCTGGGTGACCGGCTAATGAGCTAATCTAGCAATACTTACCCTTACAGAGCGATGATAGAGTGCCTGCTTAATTATAGCGTCGGTACACTCTCCAGACAGTTTACCTGCGGGTTGTTTTTCAAAGATAGCAGTACAGGAGTGAATGAGACAGACCCGCAAGGCATTAACGCGGGGCTAGAGAAAAGAGCCGCATTTTCGGCAAGAAGCAGCATTTTCGATTTGATGGGTCCAATACACTCTGACATATTTTTTCAGGAGCGACTAATGCTAAATGGGGTCGACGGCAAAATTAAAATGGTCCGAAACAAAGATGAGTTTTGCCTCATGAGCAGAGATGCTGCTGAGCAGTACTCGCTCAAAATAGTATCGGCATCCCTCTTTGTTAAAAAAGTTTTTGTATCGACGGCTGTCAAACTGGGACACGCGAGCGCTTTGCTGACAGCCAATGCGAAATACCCGATCGAGAGAGTCTGTATTAAAACATTTACCCATTGAATTGCATTGCATTTAGCGTTGCCACGGGAAGCCGTGTTTGTGCGCAAGAAAATTTGTTTCTAGGACAGCTGCCTAAAACCGTAGTCATCGGACTTAGATAATATGGGTTTTATGGGCGTGTACGATCAAAACCCCTTCAATTTTCAACATTACGACGCTGAATTTGTAGCGCTTTACGTAGATGGCCAGCAGTATCCCGCTAAACCTTTTCAACCAGATTTTATCCGAGGAAACATGGCCCGTGAATATTAGTTTGATTTTGGCTACGGGGAGACATTTGAAAAACGAGCCTTTCACTGTTGACAGAAACGAGTACATAAACGGCTACACTTTGTACGCCTTTAACTTGTCGCCCAACGAAGGATGTAATCAGGATCTCTCCATGGTTAAAAGCGGAAATATGTGCCTGGAGATGAGGTTCCGCCAGTCGCTGGCCAGGACAGCGACATTGATAGTTTACGCATCATTCGACAATATAATCGAGATTAACCAAAGGAGAAATGTATTGTACGATTACTACTAGTCATGAACACCCTGGAGCTATCCAACATCCTTAGCAGAAACCGCTAGACTGCAAGACATTTTTATGGGGTGTTGGCTTGTGACGAGCTGGAGGATGTAAAACTTGAAAAATTACCCGCAATCTTCATCGTCAACACACATGCGAGTTGGGCCCACGGAGAGCACTGGCTGGCCCTTTTCATCGGTACTGACAGCACCGCAGAGTTTTTCGACTCGTACGGATATCCTCCGGATCACCCCAGCTTTCCGAGGGCCATAAACGCTTTTATGACAAGGCACTGTGCCCGTCTCGTTTGCAACGCAAACCAGATTCAAAGCAATCTCAGTGTGACGTGCGGACAACATTGCATTTTTTATTTAATTAACTGCTATAGAGGCTTTTCTTTTTGTAAAATTCTATCGTTTTATAGCAATGATTTAAAAAAGAACGATGATATGGTTTCTCACTTTGTTTCTAAATTTAAATATATCAATCATGTGAAAAATGTATTTACCAAAATGCAAACGGTGAGATGTTGTGAGGCTTTGAAAAAGACTGTGTATGCCAAATAAAAACCACAAAGACAAAATATCACGTTTGAGTGTTTTAATTAAGTAAGTACAAAAGCATTTTAAAACACAAGCCAGTCGGGTCTTAAGAATTTCCGTGGGGTTCGCGGTGACCGACTATCTCGGGGTGTCCCGTCAGGCTGCTCCTCGGTGTGGGGCTTGTTTTTGATCGCTTCTATGAGACGCCCAACATCTTGGTTAGGTATGAGGGTGCAAGGCATGTTAAGTCTAGCCAGTCCTTGTAGAAATTCGCCCCATCCCACAGGTCTTCTCCCCTCGTTCACGTTATGCGGGTTGGTAATGTTTTTAAGCAAATCGAGCATGTGGGATCCAGCGATAGTTGTACCATTAAAAACAAACTCCCCGCGCGGATTCCACGCAGTTACGGCAGAGTTTTCAAGCATTTTACCCATCATATATTCAACCTTTTTCTTGTTACGCGATGCAACATTTTTAATGACTTCTTCCATAATGGAATCCCCAGCAACGGTGGCACATGCCGCCACAGCATTATCTATTACGAGGTCTTCAGGAGGAAGTGTTAAAGATATGGGCTCATTATCACCTTGTCTGGACAAAGTCAAATATCTCTGTAGCACCTCTGTGTAGAAGCGGACATTTTCGTGGTCAGCAACATCCGTTCTTGATAAAATGTTGCGTATTGTCCAATTCGCTTTCGACAGTCTGTCTTATTGTATCTTTAGGAGATGTGGCATTATGCAGTTTTTCAAGCTGTGCCTTAGGAACCATATACATTTTCCTAGCGTGTTCCATTTACTTAGCTCCATTGAAAACGTTATTTCTCTGTCTAGCGTTACTGTCAAATAAAACTTTCAGGGCACTCCAATTTCTTTTTATACGCACAGACATAATTTTTTTCTTGCGCACGTAAGCAGCCGGCCACTCGGGTGGAAGCATTCCTGTTCTGAGCCTACAGTCCTCGGGTGTCACGGCTTTTAAATCCACCAGCAGATATCCGTAAGATATAAAAGCTTTTTCCACCTCGCCGTTATCGCTGGCTTTTTCCATAAGGTCGTTAATGATGATCAAATTAATTTTATTTATCGGCAAAAGTTCGTCGTCACACAGAGACTATGCCTCTCTTAGTCACAATGTGAAGTTCCAAGTGTCTTGCACACAGATGTTTATTTACAGCACACTTAGCACTGACGTAAACACCGTAGAACTAAAGATACAGGACAAATACAAAGAAAATACATATTACATATTCGCTAACAATAACATACACTCAAATAGGTTAAATAAAATAAACTCAAAGTACAACATACCACTTTTGCCTGCTTGTGAGCTAAGAGGGAATGATGTTTGAAAATCCTTGCTTATGGATGTTTCTCTTAATTTCTTGTGCAGTCCAAAACTCCAGCGCCGCTCGCAACAACTTATTACTCTCCCGCCATGCATACAGGAAATGACGTATAACATATACGTATGAAAGTTAAAATATAAGCAAAATATTTAAAGGAAACAACCCTTAATCAAATAAAATCCCCTTGCATTCTGCAATGTAAATAATATTCAATATAAATATAATATATATGAAATTAATCAAAAGCAGATGAATCTATTGAAATTGAAGCAGTAATGCCAGCTAATGGTAATAACAAATTAAACCAAATTACAATTTTAAAACAAAGTTTACTACTGTCAGCACAGAGACTCTGGAATTCCTTCCACAAATTTAATGTTTTTTATTTTGCACAACAAATCATCATACAATGGTTGCCAGCAAGAATAGCACGTTTTCAGGCACTCTGGACAATGTACAATCCACATTTTCCAACAGTCTTTTAATGAAATGCGACTTGCCACAGTTGCTCGGTCCCGATATAATGCACGAGAATGGGTGCTGAAGTCTATTGTTGAACCCGTCACTAGAATCCATAAGGCAGTGTGGAATAGTCAGGCAGTAGCTGCCGCTTAGTGTACACAACCTTGAAACATTTGTTGACTGTCTTATTTTTCAAAAGGAACCCCCTTTTATCCCTTAAGATTTGCTGCGTCGACATCCTGATCTCTCGAGGGGGGTCACGTGGGTTACTCACAAAATCGTGAACTAACTCTGTGAGGGATGCGATGTTGACAACTTTTGAATTGGTGTTGTGCAGTGTTATGCCCTTAACTTTCAAGTTCGTTTTACTTTTTGCAGTTCTGTACCCATAAGTTTTGGGGCCCCCCTGAAACAAATTCCACAATGTGGTCATCTGGGTCCAATTCGCTTGTCAGCTCACCAAGAAAGTCACCCAAAGGAGGCATCCAATCCCCCGGCTTGCTGACAAAAATGACAGAGTCTGTATCATGGTACAGCGTACGCTGCCATGTCCATGAGGTTGTACAGCTCGAGCCTAGCATACGTGGTAGTAAATGCCGCAATAAACGTGTTGACATGCCGCGGCGTGTTAGGGAACCCTTTTATGTTCCACCATTGGACCATTGCCACATTATCATTCAAAAAGGAAAAGTGAGACACATCAACCAGCTTTGAAAAAATGAACATGAGACACTCATCAGGATCTTTGATGAGCATCGTGCTAGCCTGATTTATTCTCTGACCAAATTTTCCCTGTCTAAAAACAATTAGGAAATTTGGCGTTTTACTTTGTTCACCCCGATGTTTTCAGGGTTCAAACGGATGCCCTCCTTCTCAAAGTAGTTCTGAATGTATCTCTCTTTATCCTCAGCACTCTTTACCCAAGCGGGATAGCCCGAAGCCTCCTGTTTTCCCTTTAAATGTGTGTTAATATAGTCAGCAAATAGTGTGTCTGTCCTGTCAGGGAAATGCCAGACCTCGTAAATCTTGGCAATTTTGTAGCCCTTTTCAACAGCCTTGTTGATTTCGATACTGCACCACGTACCGATCAGAGCTCTCTGCTCATCTGAATGATTACAGACCCCCTGTGTCTCAGTTTCACAGCATGTTTTGCAAAGTGTGAACATGAGTTTACCACCGGCCCTGTAAGGCAGAACCGGCAGGTAAAGACCTCTCGGTTGGTAAACCTTGGCTTTGATCAATCCAAAATAGTTTTCCACATTGTCAAAATCACGGTAAATGGCTACATGGTGGCTTACCAGGTACTCCTTAAACTTGTTGACCGATGGATAAAGGCTCGTGAAGTCGTAGTAATCTATACGCTCATCGCCCTCTGCTTTGTAGTGCAATTGCAAGGCGTTAGTTCTGCCGCCAAACAGAGCGTACCGAGGGTCGATGCGCTCTGGAAAGTCAAATTCCCTCAAGAACGCCTGTACATTTGCATTTTCAGCCTTCAGTTTATTCCATTTGTGTTCCCAAATAACATGTACATTGAGATTGTACGTGTGTTTAAGGGCAAATATCTTATCCTGAAACTGCTGATGCATGTCCCCAAAACGCAGTTTTGTTAAAGGATTCAGTGTGTTTGAATCAAAGCATTCAGGGCACCCATGAAAAAAACACCCAGCAAATTCGTATGCCATACGAACCCCGTCAATTTCGGCATAGCCGCCGAGGTAGTAGGGACCCATTTTCAACTCCCCTCTACAGAGCGCGTGCTGAATCTCTAGTTTTTCGCTATGGAAGATGTATTCCAGCCACTGAGTAGATGGCGTGGAGTATGCCTTTTGTCGCTTGATGTAATTATCTGGAGTGGTTAGCGCGACTGTATTTTCAGGCAAAAAACTCATGCAAAACTGTTTCATGCAGACTGAGGCTATGGTGACACATTGAAAAGGGTCTAGACTACAGCTGTTGATAATCTCACCCCTGAACCTGAGACAGCCCTCTCTCAAGATGACAACATCATTTTTACAGTAATCTCTCCCATTTCTTTTCTAAAGTCAAACACCTCGACCGCAACAGTGCCATACTACTCCATAAACTCTCTCTTGTCCTTCTCCATCATGGTTTGCACACCGTATGCCTCTGGTGGTGGATAGAGACCGACGTAATTTTGATTTTCTACATTGTTCCAAAAATGTGGGAAATAGCCTTTGCTTTCTGCCCGCTTTAGGTTTTGAGAGCGAAAAGAGAGTGAATCAATATATCTTTGGCTAAAGTCCTCGTCTGTCACACAGAGCAGTTTGCTGCCCTGCGTGATAATGTGGGGGTTGACGCCATTCTCAACTAAATATTTCATAAGCAGGTAACTGTTATATCCTTTAGAGTTGTGCGCTATGAATGTGTACCCCTTCTATTTACGGTTGCGGTACTTTTTGAAAAATTCAGCCACACAACTATCCCCCTTAGCGAACCAAAAATTGCCCTCAAAATCAATGCAGCAGATGTAATTAGCAATGTGCGTTCCCTCATCTTGTCTACATTCAAAGCCAGAAAATACATAGCGGTCTGTCAAGTCCTCAGTCGATACTGGCTCGATAAAACACTGATGCTCACAGTCAGGTGTCAAACCCTCTTTACAAAAAGCGCATCTCGTATTAGGTTTATATTTATGAGCCTTTCGATTATTTTTAGTGACGGTGTACCGATTGTTACACTTGTCACAATACTTGACTATATCGCACAAGCTGCATACACCACCGCCGCCTGGTTGCTGTTTTGAGATTTTGTGTTGCTCGAAGCAATACCGCGATCGACAGAAAGACCCACAGTCCTCACAATGTATGTACGCTGTGCTGTGCTTATGGCACTCGGGACTGAGACACACATTGCAGTAATACTCACATTTGTGCCCTGTTTTAATACTGAATGAGGCATAACAATAATCACAGACGTATGATTCCCCAATAAATGACGTCAAGCTTTTTATGCCGAAATAATGCTGATCTTGAAGGTACAGAAAGAATGTTTTATCACGACGTTCGGGGTTTGTCTGAAATTTCTTAAAAATGTCAGACTTGTCACAGCGGTACCACACAACGATTTTGACCCCAAGCATTCGCTCAAATGTTGCTATGTTTGACAATGACACCATGTCGGCCACAGTTAGACCGACTGATTCCTGCAAACATTTAGCTTCTATCTACGCAATCTCATGGGCCATGTCAGGGTTTAAGAGGCGGACTAGACAGTAAGCAAAGCACAGATTATTTTCAGAAAAAATAAGACACCTGAGCTTCTTTTGCAAAATGTCAGACTTTAAAAGTTTTGTTAATTTCTGTCGTTTGGCTGCACCACTATTTCGATCATGAATAATCTGCACGACCAGCTCCAGCGTTTCATCACTGAAAACCTCGGTATTACTCTGAGAAAGGTTGTCGACCATCGATAGCAGATCATTTAGATCGATCTCGCCTTGAACATGTATAGCTGTGTTATTAGTTACTTAATCCCCCTGCAGTTCCACCAGTATGATATCCCCCGGACCCTCTAAAGCGTTCACTCTGTCCACCAAATTTTGGAATGTCTGTATAACATCTACTATGTCATCATTCTCAATACCCTCAAAATGAAAGCGCTGCCTTATTTCAGTGTTGTTAAACTGTGGCCTGCGTATTACATTAACATCACCATCAGCGGCTCCCCCACCATGTTGTTGTACCACATTATCAACGTCCATAATTTCTGGATCCACCTCTGCCGCTCTATCATTGTCATGCCCGGCTCGTCCGCTCCTTGTGTGTGCCACGCCCCCTGATTACCCACGTGTGCTTCCCTGATCGTCTCCTGCTGTGTACGCTTCCTTTGATTAGTCTTTGTGTATTTAAGTCCTGGTCTGACATTGTCCATCATTGTAGTTAGTTGTGGTTTCGGTGTGGTTCATGTTTCCTAGTCTTGACTCCCAGAATAAAACCCATAGTTTGCCCCGATCTAGCCTGTCTCGCTTGCTCTGTGCACGCCTGCCCGCACGATCACCGATCTCCCCGCGACTGATCGTGACAATCATCATCATTTAAATCATTTAAGAAGTTTTGTAAAATGGAATTAAATTCACCCGGATGCTCACGATTCAGTTCTGCAATCATCTGATGCAGATCAGAGTGCATGGCTGATCCATCATCTGCGTCAAGCATTTGCACATCGGTGTCCAGTCCACTGTCAGCCACATGGTCGGCAGCCATTTCCACATTCATAGACACATGAGCATTCGGTAACCACCCGTCTACATTACCTATAGCATCACCCATATTAACATAGTCCGTAGCATCAACCGCTTCATCAGCACCATTCTCATTTAAATCATTTCTTAAGGCAAGCATGTAGGGGTTAATTTCAGCCGGTGGTTCATCATTCAGTTCATCAATCAGCCGAAGCAGATCGGGATTCAGCGGCGTTTCACCATCATCGTCATCATTTATATGCATCCTTCTAGCCCCGTCAGAACTCCACTGCCTCCACTTTTCTGACATGTCCGTGCTTATTCTTTAGATCTGGTCAGGCAAATCCACCAAAAAATCACACATTTGATCCTGAAAAAGGAAAAAAGCTACCTTGAGACCCTTCAGCCGCTCGTCCCGGGATACAGCGCCGTCCAGGGAACTCGCAACCGGCCACTGCCAAGGTGTTAGTTGGTCAATATCCCAATCTTGTGTCCTCTGCAGGGGTCCTAATAAGGCCCGGGTTGTGGTCGCTGGATCGCCGCTTACAGAGCACCCTTGGACCGGTGTCACAATCCCTGTAGTAGGAGTCCCCGGCTGCGTAGATGCCAGCTGGCCTTCAGGCTCGCTCTGTACGCCGTCGGTTGAGGTTGCTGCCGTTGCTAGATCCGCTTAAATTTTTTCAGCCGCAACGATCAACAATTCATCATCGGCAGTGTCTTGGGACGAAAAGGAAAAATCAGTCTTTAAGCATTTCATACAGAAAAACCACGATGCAGGTATGCAATATTGTTCCACGTACCATTAAAACTATTCATTCTTTTCCGCTTATGGCTAACTTGTTGGTGGACAGTCCCTTCACGATTATCTCTGAAAACAACCGTCAGCGTGCTTAACAGGTCGGCCTCATTATCTGCAACAGTGAGCATAAAACTTTCAGTCTTTCCACAATTTTTTAAAACAGTAAATCCATTGATATGTTCGAAAACTTACCGCTATTCCAATCCTCTGCTTCACGGGGCTTACTCGGGCTTGACACCATGGAAAATTCTATTCAAAAGTAATCGCAAATGTTTTCACAATAGCTACAATTCAACCAATTTTAAAGTATGGCGAAAGAAATTTAACATACCTCCAGTTTGGCATTTCCATCTTTGGCGTTGTGAGCTGATCTTCGATATCGTTTCAAGTTTTTCAGTGTTTTTGGTCGACAGCGTCGCCCTTAATATAGGGGAAAGTTTGGGGGGCTGGCCCGCCCCGCCCCCTCCCCGCTGTGGGGGACATGACTCGTCTTTACCATCGGTCGAGTTATGGCCAGTTTTTAAAATGCGCTTTTGCGCCCTTATTTCTTATATATTACGTGTATTAAATAATCGTGTACATCTACTTTAGCCACAGTGAAATAATTTTATTTCAATTTCATTCATTAATCCTTGTTTACGGGGATAGTGTCACAGTTTGTCAACTGCTTTAGTACTCAACTTATTTATTTTTATACCTAATTATTATAATTTGTGTTAATGATCGGTTTTTATTCCTTACATTAGTGGAATGTAAGGAATACATTAGTGGGGCAGTTATTTGTTGTGTGCTTTGTTCCTTAAACTTTTATATATTTTATACGTAATCATTATTCAAGCAGGGGTAATTAATGGCTTTTATTCTTTGTTTAGCACATTAGTGCTGTTCTGATAAGATAACCCCTGCCTAACGGCATTGCCAAGTATTGCATGTCGAACCGAAAAAAAGCTAGTTGCAGCCTAAAATCTTGGGCTGCGAGAATTGTTCGCCATTTGACAGTTGCTTGCTGCGATATGTCTCAATAAAGGAAATGCTGTGTGGATCTACGCGCACGCACCACATGAGAGTGAGCCAGAGAGTGAGCATGCGCTCGTTTAAACAAGAAACCGCGTTATTCCCTGATTATTGCTGTCGAAAATGCTTTACTTTATTATTCACATTGGTAGAAAAGTGCTTCATTACTTAAAAACGTTACGGTTATAGGGGTTTATTTGAAATAACAGGCGCTCCGCTGGTGTCGCCATTTTGAAATGGGCATCGGCGTGTGTGCGTATGCGCCAAGCGCTGGACTAGCAATTGTCCATTCCGCCCCGCGTTGTTCAAACAGACAAGTTGCATGTGGCTGAGCTCCGGGGTCGATTCGTCCTATTTCTTCTAAAGGTTTGCTGCTTAAATGCTTTCTCCAACCTGGTAAACATCCCTAAAGTCTTTCGTGGTGGTTAAATGTAATGAGTGCTCTCTTCTTTTAAAACGACGTGCAGTATGTCTATTGGTTTCGCTTGTACGTGTTTAAATTTGCTCTTCTGCTTCTTTCAGGCATGTTTGTTTAAATTCACCCTGCTTTTCTTTTAAAATAACGCTAACGTTTTTCTTCTTCTTTAAAACATTTTGGTGCTTTCTTCTTTTAAAATACGCCGTGGCGCTTACTAACAACATGCAGCTAACCGGCCGGACGGGACCCCCGCTGGACGCATTCATCCTGCTATGTTTTATTATTCCTTAAAAACATAATAAAAAAAACACATTAATAAAATACATGTAATGTATTTTTATTCTATTAAAGTTTAACAGCTATCTCCCAAACCATATGCCCCCTATCGGCCACACGTGGCATAAGCATGTATGATACCATATATGAACATAACCCCTCGACCAATCAGAATAAAGGACACGCCCCTTCCTGCTTATGACATCAGAAGTGGAACAAAGTTAAGCTCCGCCCATGGTACCACATAATATCTCTCAGATGTAAAGCTGCCATATGAACCACTTGGAGATGAAAAAATAAATTAATTGAGAGCTGAACTGGGAAACCTGCAGATATTGGTTATCGATGAAATATCAATGGTCGATCACAAACTGCTTTCATATATTCATGGCAGATTAAGACAAATCAAACAAACTGGAGATTATTCTGCTTTTTGAAATGTTTCAGTTATTGCTGTTGGAGATTTCTACCAGCTTTGTCCTGTGAAAGGAAAACCTTTGTATAATGAGACAAGGTGTCAATCTATGGCAGAATCATTTTGCTTCAGTGGAGCTGACGGACATCATGAGTCAGAAAGATATGGATTTTGCACAATTGCTGAATCGGCTAAGGAAACGCAAAAGGGGTGATGTAATGCTGGAGGAAAACATTACTATGCTGAAACGATGTTTGACAGGCAAAGGAGAAGACAGTGCCGCTCTTCATATGTATGCAAGCAATGATGAAGCTGATCAGCATAACTACCATATGCTGGAGAAGAAATGCTTAGAACTTTGAAAGGGTCGCTGCAACTGGCCGACTGCAAAGGAAAGCTGGACATAACGCAGAAGCTTACAAGACATGTCTGCCAGAAACGCTTCACATAGATGTTAATGCACGGGTAATGCTGCTGAAAAACATCGACGTTTCAGATAGCGTGGTAAATGGTGCATTTCGTATGGTAAGTGAGGTATGATTTGATATCGAGAATTTTTTCCCATCCAAAATATATGTCACGCTTGACAATTAAGCAGCTGGTAAGTCACTCAGAGCAAAGAATTTATTTAGCAAGAATAAATCTAGGAAATTGCAACCTAGGTGGTTTACTAGGGAAATAAAGCATAAAGTAAGGAGGAAAAGGGCTTTGTTCCAGCAATGGAAAATAACTGACGATGACAGAATTAAGCAGGAATATCTAAGTCTACAGACTGAGTTAAAAAATGATATTAGACGAGCTAAAAGAAATGTCGAAAGGATGGTTGCATTGGAAGCTAAGGATGACGTTAAAAGTTTCTTCCAGTATTTTAACTCTAAAAGAGCTCTAAAACCTGAAATTACTAATCTGCAGGATAGTAAGGGTCTTATAATAGTAAACGACATTGATATAGTAAATGAGTTCAATGATAGTTTTGCACGGGTATTCACTGTTGAGGACCTTAGTAATTTACCAGTTATTACCTATCCAGCATTGTCTATAGCTAATATATATATATAACTGAAGCAGATGTTTTGCAAAGCCTAGCTAAGCTCAAAATAAATAAATCACAGGGTCCTGATGGCATCTTACCTATAGTGTTAAAAGAGATGAGGGATATTATTTGCCGACCCTTAACTTTACTGTTTCAAAAATCCTTATCTGAAGGTGTGGTACCTTCTGATTGGAAGCACGCCTTCATAACGCCTATTTTTAAAAAAGGGGATAGAAGTAATTTGTCTAACTATAGGCCAATCAGTCTAACTTGTATAACTGGTAAAGTTATGGAGGCTATAATCAAAGAGAAAATGGTAGATTACCTGGACTCTAATAACATTTTGCGGGATAGCCAGCATGGATTTAGGAGAGGTAGATCCTGTTTAACAAATCTGTTGGAGTTTTTTGAGGAAGCTACTCAGGAAGTTGATGATAAGAAGGCCTATGATGTCATCTACTTAGATTTCCAAAAGGCTTTTGATGTTGTCCCCCACAAGAGGCTCCTACTTAAACTCAAAGCGACAGGTATTTTAGGTACCGTAGCGACCTGGATTGATAACTGGTTAACAGATAGGAAACAGCGAGTAGTTATAAGAGGCACAATGTCAAAGTGGGCTTGCGTTCATAGTGGGGTACCGCAGGGTTGGATTTTAGGACCACTATTGTTCCCAATTTATTTAAATGATATGGATACCAATATATACAGTAAACTGGTGAAATTTGCAGATGACACCAAGGTGGGTGGTGTAGCAGATACTGAATTAGTGGCTCAGCAGCTACAGCAGGATCTTGATTTAATTAGTGACTGGGCCGATACCTGGCAGATGAAATTTAACATCGATAAATGTAAGGTACTCCATCTAGGGAGCAGAAATATAAAGTACAGGTATTTCATGGGTGTCACTGAAATAAAGGTAGCTGATCATGAGAAAGACCTTGGTGTGTATGTTGATGCTTCCATGTCCCATTCTCGCCAGTGTGGGGAAGCAATAAAAAAGGCCAATAGGATGTTGGGGTATATCTCCAGGTGTGTGGAGTTTAAGTCAAGGGAGGTAATGCTAAGATTATACAATTCCTTGGTGAGACCTCACCTAGAATATTGTGTGCAGGTTTGGTCACCATATCTTAAAAAGGACATTGTGGCCTTAGAAAAGGTGCAGCGTAGGGCCACAAAAATGATTCCTGGTCTTAGAGGAATGTCATACGAGGAACGGTAAAAAAGGTTAGGTGGTACATTGGGCGGAGCTTAATTCTCCGCTTCTGACGTCATAAGAGGAAGTGGCGGATCCTTGATTCTGATTGGTCGAGGGTTTATGCCCATATATGGTGTCAATACATGCTTATGCCACGTGCTGCCGATAGGGGGCGATATGGTTTTGGGTGATTGTCGTTATGCCCATATATGGTATCAATACATGCTTATGCCACGTGTTGCCGATAGGGGGGTTTGGGGGATTAAACTTTAATAGAATAAAAATACATTACATGTATTTTATTAATGTGCTTTTTTAATTACGTTTTTATGGTATAATAAAACATAGAGCAGGATGAAGGCAAGCTAGCCCATACACGTTCAACGGGGTCGTCCGTCCGGCCGCGTGTTGTTAGTAAGCGCCGAGGCGTATTTTAAAAGAAAGCACCCAAATGTTTTAAAGAAGAAAGCACCAAAAGAAGAAAACCATTAGTGTTATTTTAAAATAAAAGCAGGGTGAATTTAAACAAACATGCCCGAAAGAAGCAGCAGAAGAGCAAATTTAAACAAGCGAAACCAACAAACATACACCCCGTCGTTTTAAAAGAAGCGAGCACTCATTACATTTAACCAACACGAAAGACTTTAGTTATATTTACCAGGTTGGAGAAAGCATGCAAGCGGCAAACTTTTAGAAGAAATAGGACGAAACGATCCCGGAGCTCCGACACATGCAACTACTCTGTTTGAACAACGCGGGGCGGAATGGCCGATCGCTAGTCCGGCGCTTGGCGCATGCGCACCCACGCCGCATCCCCTTTCAAAATGGCGACGCCGGCGGAGCGCCTGTTTTAGCAAATAAAACCCCTATAGCCGTAATGTTTTTAAGGAATGAAGCACTTTTCTGCCAATGTGAATAATAAAGTAAAGCGCTCTGTGCATTTTCGACAGCAATAATCAAAGAATAACGCTGTTAATTCTTGTTTAAGCGAGCGCATGCGCGTAGATCCACACAGTATTTCCTTTATTGAGCCAGCTCGTTGCGTCAAGCAACTGTCAAATGGCGATCAATTGTCAAATTGTCTCATACAGAAAATGCCAGCCATATGTTTGGGAGCCAACTCGTTGCGTCAAGCAACTGTCAAATGGCGAACAATTGTCGCTGGACCAAGAATTCATGCATCTACCTTTGCAATGCAACTACCTTTTTCTCGGGTCGACAGCACAACACCCCCGGATTGCTTAGCTACATTTAGCTAAATTTATCTACGTACGGTTAATCAAAAGGTGTAACCAGAACTTGAAAAGATGTATGACAACACATGCTGAGCTTTTATTTCAAATAAGCCCCTTTAACCTCATCGTTTTAAGCAATGAAACTCCATCCATCCATCCATCATCTCCCGCTTGATCCGGGGTCGGGTCGCGGGGGCAGCAGCCTCAGCAGGGAGACCCAGACTTCCCTCTCCCACTTCGTCTAGCTCCTCTGGGGGGACCCCGAGGCGTTCCCAGGCCAGCCGAGAGACAGTCTCTCCAGCGTGTCCTGGGTCTTCCCCGGGGCCTCCTCCCAGTGGGACATGCCCGGAATACCTCCCCAGGGAGGCGTCCCGGAGGCATCCTGATCAGATGCCCGAGCCACCTCATCTGGCTCCTCTCGATGCGGAGGAGCAGCGGCTCTACTCTGAGTCCCTCCCGAATGACTGAGCTCCTCACCCTATCTCTAAGGGAGAGCCCAGCCACCCTGCGGAGGAAACTCATTTCGGCCGCTTGTACCCGCGATCTCGTTCTTTCGGTCACTACCCAAAGCTCATGACCATAGGTGAGGGTAGGAACGTAGATCGACTGGTAAATCGAGAGCTTCGCCTTTTGGCTCAGCTCTCTCTTCACCATGACAGACCGATGCAGCGCCCGCATGACTGCCGACGCCGCACCGATCCGCCTGTCGATCTCCCGCTCCATCGTTCCCCCACTCGTGAACAAGATCCCGAGATACTTAAACTCCTCCACTTGGGGGAGGACCCCATCCCCAACCCGGAGAGAGCACTCTACCCTTTTCCGGCTGAGAACCATGGTCTCGGATTTGGAGGTGCTGATTCTCATCCCAGCCGCTTCGCACTCGGCTGCAAACTGCTCCAGCGAGAGCTGAAGGTCATGGCTCGATGAGGCCAACAGAACCACATCATCTGCAAAAAGCAGAGACCTAATCCTGAGGTCACCGAACCGGACGCCCTCAACGCCCTGGCTGCGCCTAGAAATTCTGTCCATAAAAACTATGAACAGAATCGGTGACAAAGGGCAGCCCTGACGGAGTCCAACCCTCACCGGGAACGAGTCCGACTTATTGCCGCCCATGCGGACCAAACTCTGGCACCGGTCATACAGGGACCGAACCGCCCTTAAAAGGGAGCCCGGTACCCCATACTCCCGGAGCACTCCCCACAGGACCCCACGAGGGACACGGTCGAATGCCTTTTCCAAGTCCACAAAACACATGTAGACTGGTCGGGCAAACTCCCATGAACCCTCCAGAACCCTGCTGAGAGTATAGAGCTGGTCCACTGTTCCACGGCCAGGGCGAAAACCACACTGCTCCTCCTGAATCCGAGGTTCGACAATCCGGCGGACCCTCCTTTCCAGGACCCCCGAATAGACCTTACCAGGGAGGCTGAGGAGTGTGATCCCCCTGTAGTTGGAGCACACCCTCCGGTCCCCCTTCTTAAAGAGGGGGACCACCACCCCGGTCTGCCAGTCCAGAGGTACTGCCCCCGATGTCCACGCGATGCTGCAGATGCGTGTCAACCAGGACAGCCCCGCAGCATCCAGAGCCTTGGCGAACTCTGGGCGAATCTCGTCCACCCCCGGAGCCCGGCCACCGAGGAGCTTTTTGACCACCTCAACGACCTCCACCCCCGAGATAGGCGAGTCCACCCCCAAGTCCCCACACTCTGCTTCCATATTGGAAGGCGTGTCGGTGGGATTGAGGAGGTCTTCGAAGTACTCCCTCCACCGACCCAAAACGTCCCGAGCTGAGGTCAGCAGCGCACCATCCCCACCATAAATAGTGTTGATGCTGCACCGCTTTCCCGCCCGGAGCCGCCGGATGGTGGACCAGAATCTCCTCGAAGCCGTCCGGAAGTCGTTCTCCATGGCCTCACCAAACTCCTCCCACACCCGAGTTTTTGCCTCAGCGACCGCCAAAGCCGCATTCCGCTTGGCCTGCCGGTAGCCGCCAGCTGCGTCTGGAGTCCCACAGGCCAGAAAGGCCCGATAAGACTCCTTCTTCAGCTTGACGGCATCCCTTACCACCGGTGTCCACCAGCGGGTTCGGGGATTACCGCCGCGACAGGCACCGACCACCTTGCGGCCGCAGCTCCGGTCAGCCGCCTCCACAATGGAGGCACGGAACATGGCCCATTCGGACTCAATGTCCCCCGCCTCCCCCGGGATATGGGAGAAGTTCTGCTGGAGGTAGGAGTTGAAACTCTCCCTGACAGGGGATTCCGCCAGACGTTCCCAGCAGACCCTCACTATACACTTGGGCCTGCCAGGCCTGGCCGGCTTCCTCCCCCACCAGCGGAGCCAACCCACCACCAGGTAGTGATCGGTTGACAGCTCCGCCCCTCTCTTCACCCGAGTGTCCAAAACATGCGGCCGCAAGTCCGACGACACGACTACAAAGTCGATCATCGAACTGCGGCCTAGGGTGTCCTGGTGCCAAGTGCACATATGGACACCCTTATGCTTGAACATGGTGTTCATTATGGACAGTCCGTGACGAGCACAGAAGTCCAATAACAAAACACCGCTCGGGTTCAGATCGGGGGGGCCGTTCCTCCCAATCACGCCCCTCCAGGCCTCACTGTCGCTGCCCACGTGAGCATTGAAGTCCCCCAGCAGAACAAGGGAGTCCCCAGGAGGAGCGCTCTCAAACACCCCTTCCAAGGACTCCAAAAAGGGTGGGTATTCCGAACTGCTGTTTGGCGCATAAGCGCAAACAACAGTCAGGACCCGTCCCCCCACCCGAAGGCGGAGGGAGGCTACCCTCTCGTCCACTGCGGTAAACCCCAATGTACAGGCGCCCAGCCTGGGGGCAATAAGTATGCCCACGCCCGCTCGGCGCCTCTCCCCGCGGGCAACTCCAGAGTGGAAAAGGGTCCAACCCCCCTCAAGGAGACTGGTTCCAGAGCCCAAGCCGTGCGTCGAGGTGAGTCCGACTATATCTAGCCGGAACTTCACAACCTCGCGCACCAGCTCAGGCTCTTTCCCCATCAGAGAGGTGACATTCCATGTCCCTAGAGCTAGCTTCTGCAGCCGAGGATCGGACCGCCAAGGTCCCCGCCTTTGGCTGCCGCCCAGATCACTTCGCACCCGACCCCTTTGGCCCCTCCCATGGGTGGTGAGCCCATTGGAGGGGGGACCCACGTGCCTTGTTCGGGCTGCGCCCGACCAGGCCCCATGGGTGTAGGCCTGGCCGCCAGGCGCTCGCCATCGAGCCCCACCCCCAGGGCAATGAAACTCTTTTCGGCTAATGTGTTATTTAAAGTAAAACATCTTAAGCATTTCGACAACAAGAATCAAGGAATAACGCTGGCGATCCTTGTTAAAATAACTCTCTCCATGTCGTGCTTGTGCGTACAGCCACGATACCCACACACCACTGTCTTTTATTGAAAACAGCTGAGGCAAGTCGTTTTCGGAACTTTAAAGTGTGTATACAATAAGTAAACGTGTGTAAAAGAAGTATAAAATGTGTTATAAAGCGCATAGCCAACGATAATTACTAAAGAATTTAAGCATAATAGCCCAGACTTACCATGGCCTATAGCCGGTAGAAATGGAGCTATCCTACGGCCTACAAGATAAAAGCATATGGCACCAAATTGGAATCGGTAGTCTTTAAAGTAATAAAATACATTATATGAATTTATTAATGCGATATTCTAAATACGTTTTAAGGGGTCATCGGACGCGTCGAGCTTTTCTAGCTAGAGAGGAAAGAGAGTCGGGGCAGATTTGAATGGTAAAAGCAGTAGGTGTGTATTATTAACGGTTTATTTTTTAACAAAATGTCCTATTTTATAACGGTAAAAACACAGCAATACTGTTTTTAGGGGGGATTTATGCGTATTGCATGTCTAGACATGTCGATCAGCTAATGTCCGCGGCAGTGGGAAACGGGTCGTAGGCGCGAGAGCTTTTGGAGCCGTGAGCGATAAGCCTATGAGAAGGAAGCGTCAATTGACAAATTGTTGCAGAGTGCGTGTAACATCTCGTTTAACCGCTGGTCCTGAGTGTGACAAGCAGACAGACAGCATTCACGCCCCGGCAGAAAGCACATTACGTCTATTTGGTAATCTGTTTTATTCGTAAATAGTATAAAATAATATATGTCTAATTGAAATAAAAGTCGATGTCTAACACCACAGCTCTGGGACTCTAGCATAGCCCCGGGCGCCCCGCTGCGGGCCTGTGGGGCTGGATGAAGTATCTAACTTCAATGGCTTAATCAGCAGGGTAAAGTGCCGTAACTTAAACGGGGGTATGACAAATTATTATAAAGTTTAAGCCAATAAGATTTAATTAATAAAATAATTTAGTTGTATTTTGTTCGTTTTATTTTCAATAAAGCACACCCAGCACATTATTAATGTAATAGATGCAGGAACTAGTGAGCGGTATTTAGCTACGAACTTAAAAAACATTTTTAAAACTTTGTTAGACTAATACCTTAGTTATTTCAATAATTTAAGGGATAAAAACATTTGTCGTGTTTGTCAATGTGTTATTTTAAGTAAATGCGTTATTTTCCAACGCCAAAAGCCCTGTCATGTTTTAAGTGAGAAATGATATGGACTAGCAACTCTCTCTGGGGGGAGCAACCATGGTTAGGTACTATTAAGCAGCATTTAGTGACATGCATCAAAACACATTTTTAAAAACTTTGAAAGAATAAAGTCTTAGTTATTTTAATAAATAGTTTTTCAGTAAATGTTTATTCACGCGCATGCACACAAACACACACACACACACCGGAGGTCGGGGGGCTTTAGAGTTTAACTTTAGGTTGCTGATCGCAATGTGTGACCAAACCCCAAAGCACCCTAACTTAGTCGTTTACTAACTTATCGCGAAAAACAGACAGAAATAGACTTGTAAATTTTAAAGAAAAGACATTAACTGTTTTTTGTTAATGTTTAAAGGTATACAAACTACAGTTGTATCGGACACGCGCACAAAAAACACTAAAAGAGTTTTGCTCAGTCAAAAAACACCAAACATATATTGTTCACGCTTTTTATTAAAATGTATAAGGGTTTGTTTTGTTATAGGGAAATTTTAAATTAATATGAGTGGGATATAAGTCATTTAGGCAACAAGATTTGAGGAAGAACCTAAATAGTGGCTGGAAATGACCGACCAGGCAGGCAGAAGTGTGCTTTCCTTATCTCACAAGTCATGGAAGGGTAGGGTGGGGTGGGGGGACACATAAGTGGGGGGTAGGAACTGTGGAATCAGGCAGGGGGGGTAAGAATTTAGGATATAGTCTTGTTATTTTAAAGAAGGGGTACATGATTATTTTAATTGCATTTAATAGGAACCAGTAAGATGCATTTAGCACCATGCTGCAAATACACATTAAAACCTTTAAAGAATAAGGTCATAGTTATTTTAATAAAGACATCCTACAAGGTGCCCACGGCCCTAACTTATATAATCTACAAGCTTGATCCGAGATGCTTGCTGGAGTACAATGCTAAGTTGACATCGGTAACGGAGCTGCAGCCTGTTTGATAGTTAATGAAACATAGTTAAAATTCAACAGTGTCAGCAGTCATCCACGATGCAGGGAGAATACAGATTGACTGTAACAACCCCGTTTATCAGCTGGCATTATTTACATTTTTTTTTGTTGACAGAATAAAGCCTTAGTTATTTTAATAAATATGTTTTTCAGTAAATGTATACTCATGCTTATGTGCACAAACACACACACACACATACACACACACACCGGTGGTCAGGGGCTTTAGAGTTTAACTTTAGGTCTGTGAAAGTATAGGACCGCAATGTGTATACAGACCCCAAAGCACCCTAACTTAGTCGTTTACTAACTTATCGCGAAAAAACAGACAGAAATAGACTTGTAAATTTTAAAGAAAAGACATTAACTGTTTTTGTTAATGTTTAAAGGTATACAAACTACAGTTGTATCGGACACGCACACAAAAACACTAAAAGAGTTTGCTCAGTCAAAAAACACCAAACATATATTGTTCAGGTTTTTTTATTAAAATGTATTAGGATTGTTTTGTTATAGCGAAATTTAAAATTAATATGAGTGTGATATAAGTCATTTAGGCAACAAGATTTGAGGAAGAACCTAAATAGCGGCTAGAAATGACCGACCAGGCAGGCAGAAGTGTGCTTTCCTTATCTCACAAGTCATGGAAGGGTGGGGTGGGGGGACACATAAATGGGGGGTAGGAACTGTGGAATCAGGCAAGAGTGTAAGAATTTAGGATATAGTCTTGTTATTTTAAAGAAGGGGTACATGATTATTTTAATTGCATTTAATAGGAACCAGTAAGATGCATTTAGCACCATGCTGCAAATACACATTAAAACCTTTAAAGAATAAGGTCTTAGTTTTTTAAATAAAGACATCCTACAAGGTGCCACGGTCCCAGCTTATATAATCTACAAGCTTGATCTGAGATGCTTGCTGGAGTACAATGCTAAGTTGACAACGATAACGGAGCTGCAGACTGTTTGATAGTTAATGAAACATAATTCAAATTCAACAGTGTCAGTAGTCATCCACTATGCAGGGAGACTACAGATTAACTATAACGACCCATTTAACTGCTGTCATTATTAAAAAAAATTTTGACAGAATAAAGCCTTAGTTATTTTAATAAATATGTTTTTCAGTAAATGTGTATTCATGCTCATGTGCACAAACACACACACACACCGGTGGTCAGGAGCTTTAGAGTTTAACTTTAGGTCAGTGAAAGTATAGGACCGCGATGTGTATACAGGCCCCAAAACATATTAACTTAGTCGTTCATGAGTCTTATTGTGAAAAACCACGCAAAATAGACTTGTAAATTTTAAAGAAAAGACATTAACGGCTTTTGTTAATGTTTAATTGTATAAAAACTTTAGATGTATTTGTTAAACAGTCAAACAAAAATGCGCTATTTTAAAGTAGTATAAAATATAACCTTAACTTTGGACGCAAGATGAACAACCTACACACACACAGACAGACAGACACACACACACACACACACACACACAGCAAAGCCCCAAGCATGCGCACAAGCACACAACCAAAGGTGGGCTTTTAGAGTTTGCTCAATCAAAAAAACATCAGACACATATAGTTTACGTTTTTTATTAAAATGTGTAAGGATCGCTCTGTTAGAGCGCAATTTTAAATTAGTATGATTGTGATATAAGTCATTTAGGCAACAAGATTTGAGGAAGAACCTAAGTAGCGGCTAGAAATGATCGACCAGGCAGACAGAAGTCTGCTTTTCTTATCTCGCAAGTCATGGAAGTGTAGGGGGGGGTAGGAACTGTGGAATCAGGCATAGTTATTTTAATAAAGACATCCTACAAGGTACACCACTGCCCAAGCTTATAGCATCTACAAGCATGATTTGAGAGGCTAGATGGAGTACCATGTTAAGTTGACAATGGTAACTGAGATGCAGCATGCTTGACAGTTAATGAAACATAGTCCAGATTCAACAGTGACAGCGGTCATCCAATATGCAGGGAGACTAGAGAGTGACTATAGTGACCCATTTAACCGTAGGTCCTTATTTTTTAAGAATTTTGACAGAATAAAGCCTTAGTTATTTTAATAAATACGTTTTTTCCAGTACATGGTTGTTCATGATCATGTGCACAAACACACACACACACGCACACACATCGGTGGTCAGGGGCTTTAGAGTTTAACTTTAGGTCAGTGAAAGTATAGGATCGTTATGTGTATTCAGACCCCAAAACATATTAACTTAGGCGTTCATGAGTCTTATTGTGAAAACCGACAAAATAGACTTGTAAATTTTAAAGAAAAGATATTAACAGCTTTTGTTAATGCTTAAATGTATAAAAAACTTTAGCTGCTTTTCTTAAATGGTCAGAAGAATTGGCTCAACACTATTAGTTTATATGAGGATGGGGTGTTTGCAACAGTCACAATCCTAGCAGGCAAGCATAACATGCCAAAGAAACATCTCTTTCATTTATTTCAAAGCAGACACTTTGTGCAAAAGTTGTTTCCTCATTTCCCAAATGGCCACCAGAATTGGATGGTCCTTAAAGACCTTTCATAAGACTTGGAGGCCCTGTCCTGAGGTTTATCAAAGACCAGGTTCTTACACTATAGGAGACTGATGCTGTTTAAGTACTCGATGGGATGACCCCTGCAATGAAATTTGTAACATTTCAAGGTGTATATTTTAAAAGAATGAAGAGCCTGGCCAGTAAGAGAGGTATGGTATCGGATGGTGGAATGTCGAACAGGTTTGTTAGAGGGTTAGAGGAGGCAGAAATATGTTGATGTCCTGCTTAATGGCTTTGAATATGTCTGTCCAGAACTCAGATAATCGAGAGAGCAGAGCCAAAACATAGTTCTATCTCCTCTAACCCTCTAACAAACCTGTTCGACATTCCACCATCCGATACCATACCTCTCTTACTGGCCAGGCTCTTCATTCTTTTAAAATATACACCTTGAAATGTTACAAATTTCATTGCAGGGGTCATCCCATCGAGTACTTAAACAGCATCAGTCTCCTATAGTGTAAGAACCTGGTCTTTGATAAACCTCAGGACAGGGCCTCCAAGTCTTATGAAAGGTCTTTAAGGACCATCCAATTCTGGTGGCCATTTGGGAAATGAGGAAACAACTTTTGCACAAAGTGTCTGCTTTGAAATAAATGAAAGAGATGTTTCTTTGGCATGTTATGCTTGCCTGCTAGGATTGTGACTGTTGCAAACACCCCATCCTCATATAAACTAATAGTGTTGAGCCAATTCTTCTGACCATTTAAGAAAAGCAGCTAAAGTTTTTTATACATTTAAGCATTAACAAAAGCTGTTAATATCTTTTCTTTAAAATTTACAAGTCTATTTTGTCGGTTTTCACAATAAGACTCATGAACGCCTAAGTTAATATGTTTTGGGGTCTGAATACACATAACGATCCTATACTTTCACTGACCTAAAGTTAAACTCTAAAGCCCCTGACCACCGATGTGTGTGCGTGTGTGTGTGTGTTTGTGCACATGATCATGAACAACCATGTACTGGAAAAAACGTATTTATTAAAATAACTAAGGCTTTATTCTGTCAAAATTCTTAAAAAATAAGGACCTACGGTTAAATGGGTCACTATAGTCACTCTCTAGTCTCCCTGCATATTGGATGACCGCTGTCACTGTTGAATCTGGACTATGTTTCATTAACTGTCAAGCATGCTGCATCTCAGTTACCATTGTCAACTTAACATGGTACTCCATCTAGCCTCTCAAATCATGCTTGTAGATGCTATAAGCTTGGGCAGTGGTGTACCTTGTAGGATGTCTTTATTAAAATAACTATGCCTGATTCCACAGTTCCTACCCCCCCCCTACACTTCCATGACTTGCGAGATAAGAAAAGCAGACTTCTGTCTGCCTGGTAGATCATTTCTAGCCGCTACTTAGGTTCTTCCTCAAATCTTGTTGCCTAAATGACTTATATCACAATCATACTAATTTAAAATTGCGCTCTAACAGAGCGATCCTTACACATTTTAATAAAAAACGTAAACTATATGTGTCTGATGTTTTTTTGATTGAGCAAACTCTAAAAGCCCACCTTTGGTTGTGTGCTTGTGCGCATGCTTGGGGCTTTGCTGTGTGTGTGTGTGTGTGTGTGTCTGTCTGTCTGTCTGTGTGTGTGTAGGTTGTTCATCTTGCGTCCAAAGTTAAGGTTATATTTTATACTACTTTAAAATAGCGCATTTTTGTTTGACTGTTTAACAAATACATCTAAAGTTTTTATACAATTAAACATTAACAAAAGCCGTTAATGTCTTTTCTTTAAAATTTACAAGTCTATTTTGCGTGGTTTTTCACAATAAGACTCATGAACGACTAAGTTAATATGTTTTGGGGCCTGTATACACATCGCGGTCCTATACTTTCACTGACCTAAAGTTAAACTCTAAAGCTCCTGACCACCGGTGTGTGTGTGTGTTTGTGCACATGAGCATGAATACACATTTACTGAAAAACATATTTATTAAAATAACTAAGGCTTTATTCTGTCAAATTTTTTTTTAATAATGACAGCAGTTAAATGGGTCGTTATAGTTAATCTGTAGTCTCCCTGCATAGTGGATGACTACTGACACTGTTGAATTTGAATTATGTTTCATTAACTATCAAACAGTCTGCAGCTCCGTTATCGTTGTCAACTTAGCATTGTACTCCAGCAAGCATCTCAGATCAAGCTTGTAGATTATATAAGCTGGGACCGTGGCACCTTGTAGGATGTCTTTATTTAAAAAACTAAGACCTTATTCTTTAAAGTTTTTAATGTGTATTTGCAGCATGTTGCTAAATGCATCTTACTGGTTCCTATTAAATGCAATTAAAATAATCATGTACCCCTTCTTTAAAATAACAAGACTATATCCTAAATTCTTACACTCTTGCCTGATTCCACAGTTCCTACCCCCCATTTATGTGTCCCCCCACCCCACCCTTCCATGACTTGTGAGATAAGGAAAGCACACTTCTGCCTGCCTGGTCGGTCATTTCTAGCCGCTATTTAGGTTCTTCCTCAAATCTTGTTGCCTAAATGACTTATATCACACTCATATTAATTTTAAATTTCGCTATAACAAAACAATCCTAATACATTTTAATAAAAAAACCTGAACAATATATGTTTGGTGTTTTTTGACTGAGCAAACTCTTTTAGTGTTTTTGTGTGCGTGTCCGATACAACTGTAGTTTGTATACCTTTAAACATTAACAAAAACAGTTAATGTCTTTTCTTTAAAATTTACAAGTCTATTTCTGTCTGTTTTTTCGCGATAAGTTAGTAAACGACTAAGTTAGGGTGCTTTGGGGTCTGTATACACATTGCGGTCGTATACTTTCACAGACCTAAAGTTAAACTCTAAAGCCCCTGACCACCGGTGTGTGTGTGTATGTGTGTGTGTGTGTGTTTGTGCACATAAGCATGAGTATACATTTACTGAAAAACATATTTATTAAAATAACTAAGGCTTTATTCTGTCAACAAAAAAAAAATGTAAATAATGCCAGCTGATAAACGGGGTTGTTACAGTCAATCTGTATTCTCCCTGCATTGTGGATGACTGCTGACACTGTTGAATTTTAACTATGTTTCATTAACTATCAAACAGGCTGCAGCTCCGTTACCGATGTCAACTTAGCATTGTACTCCAGCAAGCATCTCGGATCAAGCTTGTAGATTATATAAGTTAGGGCCGTGGGCACCTTGTAGGATGTCTTTATTAAAATAACTATGACCTTATTCTTTAAAGGTTTTAATGTGTATTTGCAGCATGGTGCTAAATGCATCTTACTGGTTCCTATTAAATGCAATTAAAATAATCATGTGCCCCTTCTTTAAAATAACAAGACTATATCCTAAATTCTTACCCCCCCTGCCTGATTCCACAGTTCCTACCCCCCACTTATGTGTCCCCCCACCCCACCCTACCCTTCCATGACTTGTGAGATAAGGAAAGCACACTTCTGCCTGCCTGGTCGGTCATTTCCAGCCACTATTTAGGTTCTTCCTCAAATCTTGTTGCCTAAATGACTTATATCCCACTCATATTAATTTAAAATTTCCCTATAACAAAACAAACCCTTATACATTTTAATAAAAAGCGGTGAACAATATATGTTTGGTGTTTTTTGACTGAGCAAAACTCTTTTAGTGTTTTTGTGTGCGTGTCCGATACAACTGTAGTTTGTATACCTTTAAACATTAACAAAAACAGTTAATGTCTTTTCTTTAAAATTTACAAGTCTATTTCTGTCTGTTTTTTCGCGATAAGTTAGTAAACGACTAAGTTAGGGTGCTTTGGGGTCTGTATACACATTGCGGTCGTATACTTTCACAGACCTAAAGTTAAACTCTAAAGCCCCTGACCACCGGTGTGTGTGTGTATGTGTGTGTGTGTGTTTGTGCACATAAGCATGAGTATACATTTACTGAAAAACATATTTATTAAAATAACTAAGGCTTTATTCTGTCAACAAAAAAAAATGTAAATAATGCCAGCTGATAAACGGGGTTGTTACAGTCAATCTGTATTCTCCCTGCATCGTGGATGACTGCTGACACTGTTGAATTTTAACTATGTTTCATTAACTATCAAACAGGCTGCAGCTCCGTTACCGATGTCAACTTAGCATTGTACTCCAGCAAGCATCTCGGATCAAGCTTGTAGATTATATAAGTTAGGGCCGTGGGCACCTTGTAGGATGTCTTTATTAAAATAACTATGACCTTATTCTTTAAAGGTTTTAATGTGTATTTGCAGCATGGTGCTAAATGCATCTTACTGGTTCCTATTAAATGCAATTAAAATAATCATGTACCCCTTCTTTAAAATAACAAGACTATATCCTAAATTCTTACCCCCCCTGCCTGATTCCACAGTTCCTACCCCCCACTTATGTGTCCCCCCACCCCACCCTACCCTTCCATGACTTGTGAGATAAGGAAAGCACACTTCTGCCTGCCTGGTCGGTCATTTCCAGCCACTATTTAGGTTCTTCCTCAAATCTTGTTGCCTAAATGACTTATATCCCACTCATATTAATTTAAAATTTCCCTATAACAAAACAAACCCTTATACATTTTAATAAAAAGCGTGAACAATATATGTTTGGTGTTTTTTGACTGAGCAAAACTCTTTTAGTGTTTTTTGTGCGCGTGTCCGATACAACTGTAGTTTGTATACCTTTAAACATTAACAAAAAACAGTTAATGTCTTTTCTTTAAAATTTACAAGTCTATTTCTGTCTGTTTTTCGCGATAAGTTAGTAAACGACTAAGTTAGGGTGCTTTGGGGTTTGGTCACACATTGCGATCAGCAACCTAAAGTTAAACTCTAAAGCCCCCCGACCTCCGGTGTGTGTGTGTGTGTTTGTGTGCATGCGCGTGAATAAACATTTACTGAAAAACTATTTATTAAAATAACTAAGACTTTATTCTTTCAAAGTTTTTAAAAATGTGTTTTGATGCATGTCACTAAATGCTGCTTAATAGTACCTAACCGTGGTTGCTCCCCCCAGAGAGAGTTGCTAGTCCATATCATTTCTCACTTAAAACATGACAGGGCTTTTGGCGTTGGAAAATAACGCATTTACTTAAAATAACACATTGACAAACACGACAAATGTTTTTATCCCTTAAATTATTGAAATAACTAAGGTATTAGTCTAACAAAGTTTTAAAAATGTTTTTTTAAGTTCGTAGCTAAATACCGCTCACTAGTTCCTGCATCTATTACATTAATAATGTGCTGGGTGTGCTTTATTGAAAATAAAACGAACAAAATACAACTAAATTATTTTATTAATTAAATCTTATTGGCTTAAACTTTATAATAATTTGTCATACCCCCGTTTAAGTTACGGCACTTTACCCTGCTGATTAAGCCATTGAAGTTAGATACTTCATCCAGCCCCACAGGCCCGCAGCGGGGCGCCCGGGGCTATGCTAGAGTCCCAGAGCTGTGGTGTTAGACATCGACTTTTATTTCAATTAGACATATATTATTTTATACTATTTACGAATAAAACAGATTACCAAATAGACGTAATGTGCTTTCTGCCGGGGCGTGAATGCTGTCTGTCTGCTTGTCACACTCAGGACCAGCGGTTAAACGAGATGTTACACGCACTCTGCAACAATTTGTCAATTGACGCTTCCTTCTCATAGGCTTATCGCTCACGGCTCCAAAAGCTCTCGCGCCTACGACCCGTTTCCCACTGCCGCGGACATTAGCTGATCGACATGTCTAGACATGCAATACGCATAAATCCCCCCTAAAAACAGTATTGCTGTGTTTTTACCGTTATAAAATAGGACATTTTGTTAAAAAATAAACCGTTAATAATACACACCTACTGCTTTTACCATTCAAATCTGCCCCGACTCTCTTTCCTCTCTAGCTAGAAAAGCTCGACGCGTCCGATGACCCCTTAAAACGTATTTAGAATATCGCATTAATAAATTCATATAATGTATTTTATTACTTTAAAGACTACCGATTCCAATTTGGTGCCATATGCTTTTATCTTGTAGGCCGTAGGATAGCTCCATTTCTACCGGCTATAGGCCATGGTAAGTCTGGGCTATTATGCTTAAATTCTTTAGTAATTATCGTTGGCTATGCGCTTTATAACACATTTTATACTTCTTTTACACACGTTTACTTATTGTATACACACTTTAAAGTTCCGAAAACGACTTGCCTCAGCTGTTTTCAATAAAAGACAGTGGTGTGTGGGTATCGTGGCTGTACGCACAAGCACGACATGGAGAGAGTTATTTTAACAAGGATCGCCAGCGTTATTCCTTGATTCTTGTTGTCGAAATGCTTAAGATGTTTTACTTTAAATAACACATTAGCCGAAAAGAGTTTCATTGCTTAAAACGATGAGGTTAAAGGGGCTTATTTGAAATAAAAGCTCAGCATGTGTTGTCATACATCTTTTCAAGTTCTGGTTACACCTTTTGATTAACCGTACGTAGATAAATTTAGCTAAATGTAGCTAAGCAATCTGGGGGTGTTGTGCTGTCGACCCGAGAAAAAGGTAGTTGCATTGCAAAGGTAGATGCATGAATTCTTGGTCCAGCGACAATTGTTCGCCATTTGACAGTTGCTTGACGCAACGAGTTGGCTCCCAAACATATGGCTGGCATTTTCTGTATGAGACAATTTGACAATTGATCGCCATTTGACAGCTGCTTGACGCAACGAGCTGGCTCAATAAAGGAAATACTGTGTGGATCTACGCGCATGCGCTCGCTTAAACAAGAATTAACAGCGTTATTCTTTGATTATTGCTGTCGAAAATGCACAGAGCGCTTTACTTTATTATTCACATTGGCAGAAAAGTGCTTCATTCCTTAAAAACATTACGGCTATAGGGGTTTTATTTGCTAAAACAGGCGCTCCGCCGGCGTCGCCATTTTGAAAGGGGATGCGGCGTGGGTGCGCATGCGCCAAGCGCCGGACTAGCGATCGGCCATTCCGCCCCGCGTTGTTCAAACAGAGTAGTTGCATGTGTCGGAGCTCCGGGATCGTTTCGTCCTATTTCTTCTAAAAGTTTGCCGCTTGCATGCTTTCTCCAACCTGGTAAATATAACTAAAGTCTTTCGTGTTGGTTAAATGTAATGAGTGCTCGCTTCTTTTAAAACGACGGGGTGTATGTTTGTTGGTTTCGCTTGTTTAAATTTGCTCTTCTGCTGCTTCTTTCGGGCATGTTTGTTTAAATTCACCCTGCTTTTATTTTAAAATAACACTAATGGTTTTCTTCTTTTGGTGCTTTCTTCTTTAAAACATTTGGGTGCTTTCTTTTAAAATACGCCTCGGCGCTTACTAACAACACGCGGCCGGACGGACGACCCCGTTGAACGTGTATGGGCTAGCTTGCCTTCATCCTGCTCTATGTTTTATTATACCATAAAAACGTAATTAAAAAAGCACATTAATAAAATACATGTAATGTATTTTTATTCTATTAAAGTTTAATCCCCCAAACCCCCCTATCGGCAACACGTGGCATAAGCATGTATTGATACCATATATGGGCATAACGACAATCACCCAAAACCATATCGCCCCCTATCGGCAGCACATGGCATGAGCATGTATTGACACCATATATGGGCATAAACCCTCGACCAATCAGAATCAAGGATCCGCCACTTCCTCTTATGACGTCAGAAGCGGAGAATTAAGCTCCGCCCAATGTACCACCTAACCTTTTTTAACGGTTACTTGAGCTAAATCTGTTCAGTCTCAAGCAAAGGAGACTGAGGGGGGACATGATCCAGGTATATAAGATTCTAACAGGTTTGGATGCTGTTCAACCAAATAGTTACTTCAGCATTAGTTTAAATACACGAACTCGTGGCCATAGGTGGAAATTAGCGGGAGAACACTTCAAGCTGGATTTAAGGAAGCACTTCTTTACACAGCGTGTAGTCAGAGTATGGAATACCCTTCCTGATAATGTAGTGCAAGCTGAATCCTTGGGTTCCTTTAAATCAGAGCTAGATAAGATTTTAACGACTCTGAGCTATTAGTTTAGTTCTCCCCAAGCGAGCTTGATGGGCCGAATGGCCTCCTCTCGTTTGTATAGTTCTTATGTTCTTATGTTCTTAAGAATTCATGCTTAATCGAAGCATTGGACAGAGCAACACAAATCAAACCAGAGGAGAGAGTGGCAAACAGCAGTGCACCACGACGTCAGTTTCCATTGAAATTAGCTTGGGCTTGTGCAGTACAATGTCTGATAGTGGATAAGGCTGTTGTATCGCTGAAGAAGATATTTGCAGCTGGACGAGCATATGTAGCATTAACCCTCTGGGGTCTGAGGCCTCTCAGCCACTGTCGAGGTAGTCTGACATGCCTTGACATTTTTAAATATTTCACCTATCTAAAAACATGTATTTAAAGTGTTACATGTGCTTTTATTCAGCACAAACTCAGCACCAATAATCTGAGACCACTAAGAATGTTATTATTCTATTTTTTTGTTAAAATCAACTTTAAATATATACTTTTCAAAAACATATTTTCAGAAATGCTGAGTAATTGTAGAAAATCACATTATAAACATTTATAGCCAAGACGTTTGAGCCCTGAAGCTTATAGACACAGGGGTTGGCTACACATAGGTGAATGAGACATTCTGAAATTTTATGCCGTTTGATCACTCAAGTGTTAGAACTTGGGCGTGACTAGGTATGAATGGCTCACACATACACATAAGAGCTCCTAAATACTCAATGGAAGGAGACCAGAAATAGTGACATGAGTTAGCTTTTTTTTTATTTATTTATCCAATTGAATGTTGCAACTACACCATCTCATCATCTTCATGTAGCCAAGACTTTGGTGATCAGATATCTGGGATCAAAACAAACTGCTACCATTGCTTACTATGTACTTTTATAATGTTTCTGCAAGTGTTCCAAACTGCATTTTGCAATGTCTGCACTTTAATGTCAAATTACAAACTTAACAAAAATCTGACATATTTACAATATACATTAAAATAAAGATGAGTGTAATTGCAAAACAAAAATCCATCCATCCATCCATCATCTTCCACTGGATCCAAGGTCGGGTCACAGGGGCAGCAGTCTCAGCAGGGAAACCCAGACTTCCCTCTCCCCGGCCACTTCATCCAGCTCCTCCGGGGGAATCCCAAAACATTCCCAGGCCAGCTGAGAGAAATAGTCCCCCCAGCATGTCCTGGGTCTTCCCCGGGCCTTCTCCCATTGGGACATGCCTGGAACACCTCACCAGGGAGGTGCCCAGGAGGCATCCTAAGCAGATGCCCGAGCCACCTCATCTGCATCTTCTCAATGCAGAGAAGCACCCTCCCGGATGACTGAGCTCCTCATCCTATCTCTAAGAGATCTATCACCTCAGCCACCCTGAAGAGAAAACTCATTTAGGCCGCTTGTACTCGCGATCTCGTTCTTTCGGTCACTACCCATAGCTCATGACCATAGATGAGGGTTAGGAATGTAGATTGACTGGTAAATTGGGAGCTTTACCTTTTGGCTCAGCTCCTTCTTCACCATGACAGACTAATGAAGTGTCTTCTCTGCTAATGAAGCGGCATCACTGCTGATGCTGCACCAATCCGCCTGTCAAATCTCCCACTCCATCCTTCCCTCACTCGTGAACAAGACCCCGAGATACTCTTCCACTTGGGGAAGGACCCCCTCCCCAACCTGGAGAGAGCACTACACCCTTTTCCGGCTGAGGACCATGGTCTCAGATTTGGAGGTGCTGATTTTCGTCCCAGCTGCTTCACACTCGGCTGCGAACTGCTCCAGTGAGAGCCGAAGGTCACAGTCCTATGAGGCCAACGGAACCACATCGTCTGCAAAAATCACCAAACTGGACACCATAAACGCCCTAGCTGCGCCTAGAAATTCTGTCCATAAAGGATATAAACAGAATCGGTGACAAAGGGCAACCTTGGCGGAGTTTAACCCTCACCGGGAACGAGTCCGACTTTTGTGCCGACAATGTGGACCAAGCTCTGGCAACGGTTGTACAAGGACCGAACAGCCCTTATAAGGCAGCCCGGCACCCCATACTCCCGGAGCACTCCCCACAGGACTCCCCGAGGTCAATGCCTCTCCAAGTCCACAAAACACATGTGGACTGGTTGGGCAAACTCCCACGCACCCTCCAGGACCCTGCCGAGAGTATAGAGCTGGTCCACTGTTCCACAGCCAGGGCAAAAACCACACTGCTCCTCCTGAATTCGAGGTTTGAATATCCGACGGACCCTCCTCTCCAGCACCCCCGAATAGACCTTACAAGGGAGGCTGAGTAGTTTGATCCCCCTATAGTTGGAACACACCCTCCAGTCCCCCTTCTTGAATATGGGGACCACCACCCCGGTCTGTCAATCCAGAGGTACTGCCCCTGATGTCCACGCAATGCTGCAGATGCGTGTCAAACAAGACAGCCCCGCAACATCCAGAGCCTTGAAGAACTCTGGGCGGATCTCATCCACCCCCAGGGCCCGGTCAGAGAGGAGATTTTTAACCACCTCAGTGACCTCTGCCCCAGAGATAGGTGAGTCCACCCCCATGTCCTCAGACTCTGCACGGAAGGCATGTCGGTGGGATTGAGAAGGTCTTCGAAGTATTCCTTCCACCGACCCACAACGTCCCGAGCTGAGGTCAGCAGCACACCATCCCCACTATATACAGTGTTGATGCTGTACCGCTTTTCCACCCCGAGACGCTAGATGGTGGACCAGAATCTCCTCGAAGCCATCCGGAAGTCGTTCTTCATGGCCTAGCCAAACTCTTCCCATACCTGAGTTTTTACCTCAGCAACCGCCAAAGCCGCGTTCCACTTGGCCCGCCGGTACTCATCAGCTGCCTCCAGAGTCCCACAGGCTAAAAAGGCCTGATGGAGCTCCTTCTTCAGCTTGACAGCATCCATCACCGCTGGTGTCCACCAGCAGGTTCGGGGATTGCCACCGCGACAGCTCCGGTCAGCCGCCTCCACAACGGAAGCATGGAACATGGTCCATTCGGACTCCATAACATTTCAGCTCGAGGAGGGGGCAAAACAAATATATAAGAAATAATTTATTTGCCATGAATTAAATTTAGTGCCCATTGCTTCCGGGATAGGCTCCGGATCCCCCGCGACCCAGTAGGATAAGCGGTTTGGAAAATGGATGGAAGTTCTAACAGTTGCAGTGTTGTATACTAACAAAGTAATAATACTTCAATACTGTACTCAAGTATGTTTTGGGAGTATCTATACTTTACTTCAGTTTTTTTTATTTTGCCCACTTTACTTCACTACATTTCCTAATTTAACTGTATACTTTTACTGTCACGATCGGCGGGGAAGCGGGTGAACGTGCTGGCAGGCGAGCAGGAAGGAAGCAGGCGAGCAGGCGTAAGCAGGGTGAACGGAGATTTATTATAATTACGTGGACTGGGGAACATGGCACGCCAACAGACATCAATGACGGACGAAGGACTAAGGTAAGACATGGACTGAAATACACTGGACTGATTGAAAAGAAGCAGACACAGCTGGGTACAATCGGGAAAGAACACGTGGGTAATCCGGGGGCGTGGCACACAGGAGGAGCGGACGAGCCGGGCATGACAGAACCCCCCCCCAAAGGCGCGCTTCTCCGGGCGTGCCAAGGAAGGGGGCGACGGACGGGACGAGGCAAAACAGGACCTGAAAAACAAGAACAGAATCACAGGACGGGGAACAGGACCGAAGTACAAAACATGGCAAGAGACAGAACGTAAGACATGAGCTGACACAGGACTGGGAAAGCGGAGAGACAGATCAGAAAGGGAGAAACAGGAGGGACAAGCGGGACACTAGGAGCGGGAGTGCAAGGAGGGAACAGGAAACCAGGAACACGAAAGGTCAGAACAGACGGGCGAGGAACAAAAGCAGGCGGGACAGAGACAGGAGGGACAAAGGCAGGGGCACAGGGCGAGAAGGAGGGGGAACCAAGGGGAGCCCGAGGGAGACCCAGCGGGCGACGGGCGGCAGCCGGAGGGGCCGCAGGCGGCCGGGAGGCCGGAGCCGGAGGGGACCTCGGAGGGGCAGAGGAGACAGGGCGAGGGACCCACGGAGGGGCCAGGGAGGGAGCAGGAGGGAGCACCAGGGAAGGGGACGAGGGAGCTGGAAGGGGCCAGGGCAAAGGCAAGGCGAGGGGGGGAGCCGCTGCAGGCGGCGACGTCCTCCGACGAGCCGAAGGTGGGGGCCCCGCAGGCGACCGAGGAGCCGCCGTCGGGGAGCCCCCAGGCGACAGACCAGGCACCGGAGGGGGGAGCGAGGCAGGGCGACGAGGCTCCGGAGAGGGACCCGTAGGCGACAGCCGACCCGGAGGGCCAGGACCCGCGGGCGCCAACCGAGCCAGAGCGCAGGCGAGGGAGGGCGAGCCAGGGGGCAGGGCGGGCGGGACCCCAGCCCTGCGTCTGTGCCCTCTCCTCTTGCGGGACACAGACATATAGGCCTTAGTCCGGGGTCTCTCGCGCCAGGGCAAGGGCAAAGGAGTCACAAGTGTGATCCCCGAGGGGTCCCATTCCAGCTCCTCCACCTCCGAAGAGGGAGGAGCCACGATGGAGTCCTCCGGGACCACCTCGGGGACTAGGGAGACAGGAACTGGGGCACGGTCAGGACTTGGAGCGCGGTCAGGACTTGGAGCGCGGTCAGGACTTGGATGTGGCTGCAGTGGGGGCGCCGGCCCGGGAGCTGCAGCAGGCGAAGGCGGCTGCGCAGGCAGCGAAGGTGGCAGCGCAGGCAGCGAAGGCGGCAGCGCGGTCCGCCGGCAGCGGCGGCCGCACGGGAGCGGGGTCCGCCGGCAGTGGCGGCCGCACGGGAGCGGGGTCCGCTGGCAGTAACGGAGGGAGGTCCTCCGTACTGGCGATCGCTGGTCTCCTCCTTCTCCCTCGCTGGCGCCTGGCGGTGGCGGGAGGCGGCGCGATGTCTGTGAAAACGGACGGCGGAAGAAAGGCTTCCGGCTCCGGGTACGGGTAGAGGAAGGGCTCCTCGTCCTCGTCCTCACTCGAGAGCCAGTACTTCCACACGGGATCGGGGTCGCGTGTGGTCAGCCCCCGGGCTGGAGGTAGGGCGGGTACCTCCCTCTCGTCCTCCGTCGGGAGCCAAAGCCTGGAGAGCGAGCAGGCGCCGAGACGGATCGTCTCCTGCGGGACTCTCCTCCGTCTCCGCGTCTTCTTTGGGTCCGTCATTCTATCACGATCGGCGGGGAAGCGGGTGAACGCGCTGGCAGGCGAGCAGGAAGGAAGCAGGCGAGCAGGCGTAAGCAGGGTGAACGGAGATTTATTATAGTTACGTGGACTGGGGAACATGGCACGCCAACAGACATCAATGACGGACGAAGGACTAAGGTAAGACACGGACTGAAATACACTGGACTGATTGAAAAGAAGCAGACACAGCTGGGTACAATCGGGAAAGAACACGTGGGTAATCCGGGGGCGTGGCACACAGGAGGAGCGGACGAGCCAGGCATGACATTTACTAGACATGATACATTTCCAGTGCGGAGTGTCATTACTCCTTACAAAAATCAAATTAGATTTGGTGTTTTCTCTGCCGCTCTAAGTTTAGGTGACCGCAAGAAAAGCTTGAGGAAGCTAAGTTGTCACTGTTCTATGAATCACGTAAGGCAACGTGCACACGCATCACTCCATACTCAACCTGTCGGCTATCTGATGATGTGAGCGCTGAGCAGCCATCCCACAAGCAGTTATGGAGGAAGAAATAGCGGGAGTAGCGTCGGCTACAAACGACGGAGAAGAAGATGAGTAGCACCCTTGGGCATACACAAACACAATGTTTTCTTATGTGGGTGGGAAAGATTCGTCCTATAAGGTGAAATGCCTCTTGTGCCTGCCTAAATACATTGAAATTTTGGCTTTTAAAAGCTCTCCGTCCAATCTAAAGAAGCACATCGAGAAAAGCTAAATTAATGGTAAACACCAGTGAATTAACTTCAGTTATCACGATTAGCCTGGATAAAAGCTTGGGGTGAGCTTTGTGTTGTTATGTGAATGTTTTATTCTCTTGGTGATAGCCTGGTTAGGGCATTTGAATCACAAATATTAACTTGGACTTTTGAACAATGAACAATGAAATAGTTAAGCTGTAAAACAGGGTTTTGTGACTGAGATAATGAACCCCATGCTGGTAATAGGAAAAACAGTTACTTGTGCTTTCAGAAATTGCTTTAAAATACGTTAACATCAACCTGTACTTCTTTTTTAACAATAGCCTACTGCTGTTTAGGTTTTTAAAGGCCTGTTTTTGAAGTGTGTGATGTAGGCAAAATTTTTCTTTTCCATGCTTTAAAGTGCTGAGTAAACATTTTAATACAAATAGTTCAGACAGCGTTCTGTTGTTGTTAACATTTACTTGCACTTGTACTTTCATTACTCAAGTACAGTTAGTTACAGATTACTTGTAATACATAAGTACAGTGAATACTAGATACTTTAAGACTTTTACTTGAGTGGAATTCTAGTTGGTGACTTGAACTTTTATCAAAGTAAATGTATCTAGTATCTAATGTGTCTGTACTTATACTTAAGTGTGCCTTTTGGGTACTTTATACAAGACTCAACAGTTGTAGGATCACACATGCACATACGACAGCTTAGATTCCAGGTGGCCTGAGACAAGGCCTACCCTGGTATGAGAGGTACTCACTGGCCTAGGCACAAAAGGGGGGTTAGTTACCCCAGAAACACACTTAAACAGACACGTATGCACGCACACACACATACAGGTTTTGTATGTGAGAGATGCTGTAAACATCAAAAAAATTATTTTACTTTACACAACACAGATATCATTTCAGATTAATTCTAAAGTAAATTAAGCTCTTTACATTACTACCTGACACTATGGTAGCATATGGGAATCTCCCGAGAAACTCCCACCTACATCAAGAACATTGTTTGTGTCATGACCTGCTCGTCGGCTCCTCATGTGTGCCACGCCCCCTGCTTACCCACGTGTTCTTTCCCGATCGTACCCAGCTGTGTCTGATTATTTTCAATCAGTCCTGTGTATTTCAGTCTGTGTCTTACCTGAGTCCTTCGTCTGTCATTGTTGTTAGCTGTAGTATTGGTGATGGTTTCCTGTCTGTCCCTAGTCGCTAGTCCTAGTTTCCCCAATAAACCCCCGTTTTGCCCCAATACCTGCCTGTTTGCCTGCTTCGTACCAGCTAACCCACACGATCGCCGTTCCGTCCGGTAGTGATCGTGACAGTTTGTGAGGTCATACATGATTTTCCAGGACATCAAATTAACACACACACAAACATGTCCATTCACTGTGCTAGAAGGTCAGTGATGTTTTATTGGACCTTGAATATGCACACAGACAAAAATTACTTTTTTCCTGATTAATGAAATGCAGATTACTTATGCACAAGTATTAATATGAAATTAAACTATTAGTGAGGGTTATGAGGGTTAATAGAAACAACTGCTTTTTTATTATAATTGTAACAAAAGACTTACTTCAACTTAACAGTGCATGACACATGAGGGCAAATTCTTAACTCCCCAAAATTTAGAAAAAAGCTATATTTTTCTCCTTGGCATTTTTGCCTCTATAGAAAATAATATATATTCAATTAGACATGGTTTTCCTTTCAATATAAGAGATTTCTAACAAAAACTCTTATATTTTGTACAGTGCGCCCTGCCAGAACAGGGTCCTCAGCTGACTTGCACTGCTGACACTCTGCCATTGTTGCCAGTTTTCCTTTGGTTATATGATCTTTAAAATGTTTCAATACAGCTGCCACCTCCGTTTTTGACCACTGTGTTCGCGTCTTCTTTGAGGTTTTAATTCCTGCTGTAAAAACCTGGCCCAATTTCACAAATTGCTCATGAAAAAGGATATACAGCAAGTAGATATTGTTTTAAAGCGTACCTTCAATTTCAATTTCATCAAGTGATTTGCCTTGCAGGTTAGGGAGACACCCTTTTTCCATGGCAAGCAGAAGTTTGGATAATTTTGCCAGCCGAGTTGTCGCATCTGGGAGCCTGTAATACTCACGGTGTACACAAATATCGTGCCCCAAGAAGTCAGCAACTAGATCTAATTCATTGTTTTTCAAATTAAGAATTTGTGATAGAGTGGCCACATGTTTGCGCAAGTGTGTTGATCTGAGATGTTGTGGATTTTGAGCACCACACTGAGTTGCAAAGAGCCTCAAGCAATCTTGACCTCTGTAGATAGATAGATAGATAGAAAACTTTATTAATCCCTCGGGTAGATTCCTCTGGGAAATTCGGATTCCAAGAGCACAGCACCGACAGAAGTTACAAAAAATAAAAATAACAACGTGAGCAAATGTTATATATATACATATATATACATATATAGATACAAGAAAAATAAAATACAAAGGGATAAATAGAATAAATAGGAATAAGAGAATACAAGGGAATTGCACATTCCCAGTATTGAACCAAAAAACCAAAAGTATTGCACATTTCCAGTATTGAACTAAAAACCAAAAGTATTGCACAAGAGTATTGCACAGTGAAGTGAAGAGGCACTACAGCTTAGTTGTCCCCCCCTCCTTTGTCCACCTGTTTCCCCTCCCTCTCCCCTCCAGAGAGGAGTTAAACAGCTTGATGGCGTATGGGACAAAGGAGTTTTTAAGTCTGTTGGTTCTTGTCTTTGGGAGAAGCAACCTGTCACTGAACAGACTCCTCTGGTTGTTTATGGCAGTGTGCAGAGGATGCCCAGCATTGTCCATAATGTCCAGCAATTTTTTTAGTGTCCTTTTCTCTGCCACTATCGCCATAGTGTCCAGCTTCATGCCGACCACAGAGCTAGCCTTCCTGATCAGTTTTTCCAGCCTGGATGAGTCCTTCTTTGCTGTGCTGCTCCCCCAACACACCACAGCATAGAAAAGTACTCCAGCAACCACTGACTGGTAAAACATCCTCAGGAGCTTCCTGCAGATGTTAAAAGACCTCAGTCTCCTGAGGAAGTACAGTCGGCTTTGGGCTTTTTTATACAGGTGCTCTGTGTTGCATGACCAGTCCAGTTTGTTGTCCACCCACAGCCCGAGATACTTGTATTTGTTGACCACCTCCACCTCCTCCCCCTCTATCTGAACCGGCAGTGGACCTTCTCTGGACCTCCCGAAGTCCACAACCAGTTCCTTGGTCTTTGAGGTGTTGAGTTGCAGGTGGTTTGTGTGACTCCATGTAACGAAATTCCTCACCAGACTTCTGTACTCCTCTTCCTGATCCTCCCAGATACACCCCATGATGGCTGTGTCGTCTGCAAACTTCTGAATGTGGCATAATTCAGAATTATAGTAGAAGTCAGAGGTGTACAGGGTGAAAAGAAGAGGGGACAGCACAGTTCCCTGTGGTGCTCCTGTGCTGCTGACCACAGTGTCAGACATGATGTCCTTCAGCCTGACGTACTGTGGTCTGTCAGTGAGATAGTTGGAGATCCAAGCTATCAAGCAGGGGTCCACCTGCATCCTGTTCAGTTTTTCCTGGAGCATACAGGGCCGGATGGTATTAAAGGCACTAGAGAAGTCAAGAAACAGGATCCTGACCGTGCCTTTCCCCCCGTCCAGGTGTGAGTGGGCTCTATGTAGGAGGTACAGGATGGCATCCTCCACGCCGACATCCGCCTTGTATGCGAACTGTAGTGGGTCCTGGGCATGTTGTACCTGTGGTCGTAGGAGGTTAAGGAAGAGCCGCTCTAGAGTCTTCATAAGATGTGACGTCAGTGCCACCGGTCGGAAGTCATTCAACTCATTGGGCCGGTTCCTTTTGGGGACTGGTACAATGCAGGATGTCTTCCATAGGGCGGGCACTCTCCCCAGTTGCAAACTGAGATTGAATACTCGTTGTAGCGGCTCCCCAAGTTCAGCAGCACACGCCTTTAGCATCCTAGGACACACCTTGTCTGGGCCTGCTGCCTTTCTGGGGCAAAGCTTCCTCAGTTGTTTCCTGACCTGATCCACTGTAATACTGGGAGATGATTGGAAGGGGGGGGGGGGAAGATGTCCTGCTGTTGAGAGAGGGGTTGTAGGAGGAGGGTGTCATAGTGTCCAGAAGGGGGGGAAGTGAGGGAGGTAGGAAAGTGGTGAGAGGGCTCTGTAGTAAAGATGAGGGTGGGGGGGTTGTGGGCTGGTCAAACCTATTGAAGAAGTTGTTAAATTCGTTTGCCTTCTCCACCGTCCCCCCCACTAAGCTGTTCTTGATGTTATAGCCTGTGATGGTTTTCACACCATTCCAGACCTCCCTCATATTGTTCCTCTCCAACTTCTGCTCCACCTTCCTCCTGTAGGTGTCCTTTGCTTCCCTCAGGCAGCGTTTCACCTCCCGCTGTGCTGCTTTCATCTCCTCCTTCACTTTGCTCCTGAAAGCCTTCTTCTTCATGTTGAGGACAGCTTTGACTTCCTGTGTTACCCACGGTTTATTATTAGGATAACACCGTACCGTCTTAGCAGGGGCAACCGTGTCCACACAAAAGTTGAGGTAGTCTGTCAGACAGTGTGTCGCCCCCTCTATGTCCTCACCATGTGGGCTCAGAAGCACATCCCAGTCTGTGGTGTCGTAGCAGTCTCTCAGAGCGTCCTCCTTTTCTGGAGTCCATCTCCTGATGGAGCGTGTTGTGACAGGCTGCCTTTGGACGAGGGGTGTGTATTGTGGCTGTAGGTAAACCAGGTTGTGGTCTGACTTCCCTAACGGGGGGAGGGGGGTGGCTCTGTATGCGTCTCTCACATTTGCATACAGTAAGTCAATTGTCCTGTTGCTCCTTGTGGGGCAATCCACAAACTGGTGAAAAGCAGCCAGAGTAGAGTCCAGTGTGGCATGATTAAAGTCTCCAGATATAATAATGAAAGCCTCTGGGTTTTGTGTCTGCAGTCTTGCTGTAACTGTGTGTATTTTCTCGCAGGCAGCTGCTGCGTCGGCCCTCGGAGGGATGTAAACACACACACAGATCACATGACTAAACTCCCGAGGTAAATAATATGGCCGCAAGCTAACGGCTAGCAGCTCCAGGTCCGGACGGCATACCGAAACTTTAACGGAGACATGTCCAGGGTTGCAGTATCTGTTGTTAATGTAGACAATGAGTCCCCCACCTCTGCTTTTTCCGCTGGCCTGCGTGTCCCTATCGGATCTCACGAATGTGAAACCGCATAGGTCTACGTTAGCCTGTGGCGTTAGCTCGGTTAGCCACGTCTCCGTGAAGATAAACAAACTGCACTCACGATATAGTCGGTGGTTGTTCAAAGCACACAGTTCATCCATTTTGTTATGTAGCGAGTTCACGTTGCCCATTATCACTGTCGGGATTGATGGTTTGAATCGCCTCCGGTGATCCGCTTTCCTCGCTCCAGCCTTGCAGCCTCTGTAGCTCCTCTTTATCTCAGCTGGAATGTTGTGTCGCATGCCGGTCTGTTCCTGTGTTCTTAGCGCCAGCAGCTCCGCTCTCAAATAGATGCAGGAGCTGGTTCCAGAAGTTTTAAAAAGTGCATTATCCATCTTGTATCGCTATATCCAAGAGATAAAAGTAAAGTAACTAGAGAAAGTGAAATAAAGTTTAAAAGCCTAGTCTAAAAAAAGTTAAAGGTTAAGAAAAGGTGCGGTGTTGCAGAGCTACTTGGAAAGGCTGCCGTCACTCCAGCGCCATCTTGAAAGATGTAGTGACTCTTATTTCCCTTATTCCGAATTTTTTCTAGTAGTCTTTTGTGTTCTTTTGAGCATTTTGGAAATGAGAGTGCTTGTGCAACTTCAACTTCGGTCAAATGGGTTTTTAAATGACGAGATATTATTGACTGTGGTTTCCCACAAGTGTAACAGTAATTCTTATTTTCAGAACAAGCAATGTCTGATGACTGAAGACATTTCTCAGCTCCAGCCATGTTATCCTTTGCTCTTGCCACTGATACATCCTTAAAATCTCCAGGCAAATCACCTGCACCAGTACCACCTATTATTTCCAATTGCTGTTCACTTGTAGGTGTTTTAGGGTCTTTTCTGGGCAAAGAAACACAATCTGATCTATTGATTAAAGCGTCAACTTTCAATGATCTTTTGATCTCCGAAAGGCGTTTAACTTAACTGGTGCTTGAAAGGAAATCCGTCCCTTCTCCAGAACTATCTGACTCATTGTCTGATTCTCCATCTACCAACTCCTCCAGACAACAGAAAAAAATCATCCTCATTTAAACAAGATACTTCCCTGGCCTTCAAATACTGTGAACCTTTGCTGACACCTTCCTGGTACAACTTTGTTTTTTGAGATTTGGTGCACTTTGAGGTGGCAACTTTCATGTTCTGTTCATTTGAGGACCAATTGTCTTGAACATTGTTTACATATCCTGCTGCTAACACCATTTAACTGCCCGAACACTGTCCGAGTCTAGGACATATTCCTCATCTGAGAGTGACACGTCCTCATCAACTTGAAAATCTTATACCCTAGTATCAGAAAATAGAAGATCACTATATAGTATTTGTGAAGAGAGATGGTTCATAAGTAAAACTATAAATTTGCTCACCCATGAGAGTGGTTCTTCATCTTTCTTTTCAAATTTTTCAAAGCAGGACTTGTGCCAAAATTTAGAGCACACTATAAGAGAGAAATAAATTGTACTCATATTTCAAATGCATTTAAAATAGAGACACAAATTGTGGCTAATTCCTTTAATCCACAACCAACCATGATTAGGCCACGATTAGGTAAACCCTTAACTGATAAGTATAACAATAAAGGACACACACACAGAATACCAAAGGGTCTTTGAGTTTATGTAAAAGTGCTATATAAATAAAAATGCAAAAACAAAGAATTCCCTGTCTAAAAAAGTACCAGTTTAACATTGGGTCTATGGATGATAGTTACATATGTAACAATATAAAACAGTTTAGTCATATTACCTCTCAATATATTGTCTCAATATTACCTGAGGAAAAATCTACATTCCTACAGTACCCTCACCTTTGGTCACGAGCTGTGTGTAGTGACCGAAAGAACGAGATCACGAGTGCAAGCGGTCAAAATGAGTTTCCTCCGCAGGGTGGCTGGGCTCTCCCTTAGACATAGAGTGAGGAGCTCAGTCATTTGGGAGGGACTCAGAGTAGAAATGCTGCTCCTCCGCATAGGGAGGAGCCAAATGAGGTGGCTCGGGCATCTGATTAGGATGCCTCCTGGACGCCTCCTTAGTGTGGTGTTCCAGGCATGTCCCACTGGGGGGAGGCCCCAGGGAAGACTCAGGACACGCTGGAGGGACTATGTCTCTCGGCTGGCCTGAGAATGAATCCAGAAGAAAATCTCCCCTCTCAAAATAGAAACTGCTGAATACCCCACGGCCTACAAGAGAAAGCAAACACTACATTAAGATCAACCTCAAATGCTCCTGCATGATGTTCCCTGTTAACAACAACAACAACAAATTTATTTTTATATAGCGCATTATCACAACATTATATTGTCTCAAAGTGCTTTACAGCATCCTCACCCAAAGCCCCCAGTGAGTAAGCCATAGGCGACAGTGGCAAGGAAAAACTCCCTAGAAGGAAGAAACCTTGGGAGGGACCAGACTCAAAGGGGGAGCCCATCCTCCAGGGGCCGGCAGGGATAGTCAAATAGAGAGATGGTTAAGTGCCAGAGATGGGCCAAGTCACATTGTCCCAATCATAAGATTTGGGAAATAACTGGAGAGCAAGGAAGATGACAAGCCAATGCCGAAGCCGAGTCTTCTTCCAATCGCCAGGCAACCAGAGGTAAGGCAGCGGGTCATACATGGAAGATCAGAACGGCGAGCTGGATGCAGGGACGTCACTGGTGGTGGCGACGTCACATGTGGCCGGGTGTGCTGGATATCTTGATAGATTGAGGTCTCCAGGCATCACCCCCCAGGAGGAGTAGGGGAAATAAAATGTACAATTAGGCAAAGTAGAGGAGGCTATTGGCAGTGCTAAAAGCTAGGTGAGTGGAGTATGAAGTGCAATGTGCAAGCTCCGGCAGATAAGGCTATGGCAGCATCAGTAGGAGGGAGAGGCAAGTGGGAATGCAGGCATGGGGAGTCCCTGAAATGTCAGCACTCCAGTTCCACAAGAGATTGCGAAGCTTATTAACAATAAGCAGCATAACATTAATACACTAAAAAACCCTGGATAAAATCAATTATTCGTACATCTCCTCCTGTGAAAAATCATTGATGTTTATTCATATATTCAGTTTATTGTCACAATCCGTTGAACATGCGTAAGGCGAACGAGCAGGTAAGCAGGCAGGAGGCAGGCAAAGTCGGGTAAACGGGGATTTATTGGGAACACGGGGAGCAGGAAACATCTCATGCAGACTAACATCAATGACAGCCCAGGAACCAGGGCAAGACGCGGATTGAAATACAGAAGACGGAGCAAAATAACTAGACACTGCTGGGTACGATCAGGGAAGCACACGTGGATAATGAGGGGGGCGTGGCACACACGAGGATCGTACGAGCTGGGCGTGACAGAACCCCCCCCCAAAGGCGCGCTCTCTAGGCGCGCCTCAGGGGAGGCGACGGACCAGACGAGACTGGGGAACCAGGACCTGAAAAACAAGAAAAAAACCATTAACGAGACACTGGGAACAGGACTGAAACACAGAACTGACACAGAGACAGGACGTAGGTCAGGACTTGACATAGGACGGAAAAGGCAGACAGACAAATCAGGGGACATGGAGGGAACAGGCAGAACAAAAGGGCCGGGAGTGAAAAGAGGAGGAACCAAGGGACGAGGAATGGAGACAGGAGGGACAAAGCCGGGAAGGGGAGCAAACAAAGGAGGGAGATAGGCAGGGGAGTAGGGAGAGAAGGAGGGGGAACCAAGGGGAGCCGCCTCAGGGGAGCCCGCAGCCCTGCGTCTGTGTCCTCTCCCCTTCTTGGACACTGAAATTATGACCCTTGGCCTGGGTCGAGCTCACCGGGGTGAGGGAAGAGCGGACACAAAGGAGGTCCCCAAGGGGTCCCATTAAAGCTCCTCCTCCTCTAAGGAGGGAGGAGCAGTGGTCAGGTTGTCCGGGACCACCTCAGGGACTGGAGCAGGGTCAGGGGTTGGAGCTGTAGGGACAGGAGTAAGGTCAGGACCAGGAGCCACAGGGGGTATAGTCACAGGGGCAGGCAGAGGGAGCGCCTTGGGCGTGGGAGCTGCAGGCAGAATGAGCGCCTCGGGCATGGGAGCTGCAGGCAGAGGGAGCGCCTGCTCGGGAGCTGCAGGCAGAGGGAGCGCCGGCTCGGGAAATGCAGGCAGAGGCAGCTGCGCAGGCGGCTGCTCGGGCTGCGCAGGCGGCAGGAGCGGAGGGAGCTCCTCTGACCAGGCGGCTGCAGTGAGCAGCGGAGGGGGCTGCTCAGGCTGCGCAGTGGCCCGGTGTGTTCTCCGGACGGGGGAAGCTGCTCAGGGAGGCAGCTTAGCAGCGCTGAGGACCTCCGTGGTGATCGGGAGTTCTTCCTGATCACCTTCAGGGAGAGACGCAGGGACGAGGGTGCACGCCCCCAGGGCAATCGTCAGGGCGATCACTAGTCTCTTCCTCCTCCTCCTCTGGCACACGGTGGTGGCGGGAGGTGGCGCTAATTCCGTAAAAGCGGACAGTGGGAGGACAGTCCCTGGTACGCTAAGCACGACCGGAGCTCGGCCAGCTGATGAAAGTTATCGCGCACCCCCTCCGCGAGTAGTCTTCCTCAGCTATGGAAGCTGCTCTTTCTTTTAGGCCTGTCATTCTGTCACGATCTATTGAACACGGGTAAGGCGAAGGAGCAGGTAAGCAGGCAGGAGGCAGGCAAAGTCAGGCAAATGGGGATTTATTGGGAACACGGGGAGCAGGAAACATCTCACGGAGACTAACATCAATGACAGCCCAGGAACCAGGGCAAGACGCGGACTGAAATAAAGAAGACGGAGCAAAATAACTAGACATAGCTGGGTACGATCAGGGAAGCACACATGGATAATCAGGGGGGCATGGCACACATGAGGATCATACGAGCTGGGCGTGACATTTATATTGTTTAGTTTACATTTTAAGCTGATATTTAATGCCTGGCATCACTTTTATTCTGCACATGTGATTCAGTAAGAACGAGTGACTAATAAAATTTGTTGGGAAATCAAATTTACCAAATGAATTCTGGATATGAGCTAACCTGAAGAGCACAGAAACAGCCATATTATCCTATGGATGACACCGAATCGTCCTCAGTGCGATATTTACAGAATGAAACCGCCTTATCTGCACTTAATGACTACATTGTGTTTACCTTTGAAATAGAGTACGATCCACAATCTGCTATTGTAAATGTCGACACAATGCAGGTAATGCTTCTGTATTAACAAGAATTAGGAATTTGTAGGCAGTGTCGGTGCACGTATTCATCACATAGATACATCACTTCGGTACACCAGCACTGGGGAGAGTATAATCGGCGAGACAATGACAGTCAACTCGGATCTTGAAAACATATCCGACATGCTAACTAATTTGAGACAACATCATCCAAGTGTATGTGTGACCGGAGAAAGGCAGAAACAACCTCTGCAAGTTATTCTCCGTATGTCATTTAAGCCGCTTTGCCAGAAAATTCTAACCAGCCAGAAAAATTACCACTACCAATATGCAGCCATACTCAGCAGTAGAAGACAATTGGATTGTGTTTTCCCTGCTGTACCGAAATTTCACAGAACCATGAATTCAAAACCGAAATTTGTATCAAACCGTGTATTTTGTGTACGGGTACACCCCTTGGAATTTTCATTTAACTCCAGCAATGTGAAAAGAAAACTTAGTCTATTGTTCTACTATAAAAACAATTTTGTTACCTGATTTTACTGTCCGTTCCACAAGTTGGATATTATGGGAAATTGTAGTGTCCTCTTCGTCTCGTGCTGAAGTCCACCGATAGAAACGAGGATTCTCAGTAAATGACATAGCTCCCAGCCAATCACAACCTAAGATGGCTAGTCCAGACCTAGCCAATCAGCAGCCGTAAATCTTAACGCAAGTGTTATTCTGGTGTTTCTCCTGCATCAGCCTACAGAGGGCGCAATGCTGAATACAGAGTTTACACTGTGTGAACTTATTTTTGTGGTTTTGTGGTTTAAAAGCACATGGCGCCAAAGTTTGCAAGGGGGGGGGGTTTCTAACTTAGATAAGTGCATCTGTATTACAGGAATTATGAGGACACCACCCCTGTCCTCATAATCCCAAATGTCCCATATTGTTGGTACATAATCAGGTGAAAAGTCCTGATAAATCATAAAACTAACGCACACACACACAAACACACACACACAGATAACAAGGGAGGCCAACATTCCAACTTTTATGGCCCAAAGATTAGGGACCTCCGGAGAGCAGAGTGGACCTCAAGGATAGGGGTCCCTTTACTTAGCACGCAACCCCCCCTCCCCATCCTGCCTTACACATCACTCACCCAACAGACCAACACCCTAAAGAAAGTTTCTTTTAAGTTCGGCTTTTGTATACCATGTATGTTTGTTTACTCATGATTGCTAGTCTCCATATCCAGATAGGTTATATTTCCTTGTGTCTTTAGACAGTCTTAGTGTTGTGTGCCAACCTTATAACCATGTTCACAGCTGTTCATGTTCATGTATCAGCTATTTTACCCCTGAACACTTATATAAATTTGAATAAATAAATATGTATAGCTACCACTGCATATATGTTCTCATGGTTATACCAGAAGAATATTAAAAATTAAGGTTTCTGTAAAGAATTCAATATCCACACAGACTTGGAGTCCAGTGAAGACTGTAATTTTATATCCCTGCGAACAAGCAATACAGACAGGCTACTACAATACAGTATCCGGATGTTATATAACATTCAGGAGAATGAGAGTTTTATCGACTCAGTGTTAACGGCTCCGGATATGTCCGCGATAGCAAGTCAGTCTTCCCCCGCTCCGGCAGCAGAGCCTTCGCAGCAAGGCATAGCCGTAAATCAAAACCAAACTCACACCGGCGCCATTCGCCTATTCGCGTTTCCAACAGGTTCTCCCCACTCAGTGAAACTCCCACTGAGACACCTGTTGAAAGTGCTCTAGTAATTGGCGATTCTATTCTAAGAAACGTGAGAGTAGCGACTCCAGCGACCATAGTAAATTGTCACTTACTGATATTCATTAATATTCCTGTAGTACTCCTTTGTAACTGTTCTGGTTGATTTAAATTTATCCTAAAACAGTTACGTGAGTATTACACAGTAAGTTTCACTTTTCCCCTTCTTTTGAACAGTTTCGCTCACCTGAAACACAAGCACAAAAACCCGCTTGTTAAACAGGACTGTATGCGGCGATCCTTGTCGAGTTCTCTGCATAACGCATGCGCTCTTTGCTCTCCACTCAGTGGACCCCCCCGCGAGCTGCCCAAAGTGCCTGTGTGTGCTCCACTCCTGTTACCCTGCCTGCCCGAATTGCACCACAGTTGTCCCTGCCCTAAACCCATCAGCCACGCAGTACATTACAATATTACAAGAGATGAACAATGCAAATAACAGTGCAAAATAATAACATTGAACACAATATTTAGCATATGGGAAACTAACAAGGGTTCCACATTAGCCTTGCTGGCTCATCTCTTTGTAGTTCTTCACCCCAAATCACCATTGTTATTGTGTTTAGACCGCCTGGGCCGTACAGTGATTTTCTTAAGGAATTTGCTGATTTTTTAACAAACCTGGTGGTCAGTACTGACAAAGCCGTTATTGTGGGTGATTTTAACATTCATATGGAGAAGGATAATGATCCTTTAAAAATAGCGTTTGCAGCTATTCTTGACTCTGTAGGTGTATGTCAGAATGTAGTCGGGCCTACTCATGTCTTTAACCATACCCTTGATTTGATCATTAGTCATGGCATCCTGGTAGAACATGTGTGTATTATGCCACAGAGTCCTCTGCTCTCAGATCATTACTTGTTAACATTTGAAATCCAGTATAGCCTCCTGTTGACCACCACTCCAAAGTATAGAATCAGACGTTCTATTAAGGCACTAACTACAACAACATTTATGAAACAACTTCCACAGTCCTTCAGCCTTACATCTGAAGCATCGTGTGTAAGTGAACTTGAACAGGCAACTTCAAACATGGAAAAATCCCTTCGCAGCACTCTAGATCTTGTGGCTCCACTTAAGAGGATAAAGCATAGCAATAACAAACCTGCCCCCTGGTACTCTGATAATACACGTGAACTCAAACAGGCATCACGCAAGCTAGAGCGAAAATGGCGCTCAACTAAACTGGAAGTTTTCAAATATGCCTGGAAAGAGAGCCTCTCTAAATACAGGCAAGCACTAGTGACTGTGTATCTCTCCAGATTAATAGACATGAATAAAACCAATCCTAAATTGCTATTTGAATCCGTGGCTAGGTTAACACAGAATTCCTCATTAAACTCGCATGTCCCGCAAGCTCTTAAGAGTGATGACTTTCTTACATTTTTTAATGGTGTAGGGAGCTGCCCACTGGCCCAATGGCGGAATCCAATGGCGCAGCCGAAGGCTGTGAATGCGTGTTGGTCCTTCCAAGCGCTCCTGGGAATTACTTACCCTTTTTAATATACAAGATATTCTTTTAGACACATATCTGACTCCATTTTATTAATGACCTTATTTCAGTATATTGTAGTCATGACGTTTATGTTATTCGGATTACTTCGAGACTCTCCTTTAGATTACCAACTCTATTTTACCCCTGACGAAGGAGTCCACCAGATTCGCCTCGGCCGACAGGGCGATCCGTGGGCTTGTTCCACAGGGTTTGTCTTAGATGCACGGAAATCGCCACCATTTAAGACAATGTCAGCCTCTGATTATTCGGGTCCCTCGACCTATATAATTCCCCAAAGGCCCAGTGTCTGCCAATTACTGAGCATGTGGGTGCCTCGGAGATTAAGCAGATGTTTACCCGAACCACACGTACGTTCACCTCAGAGGCTCAGCCGGGGGCAGCCCATATCATAACATGTGTCAACCTCAGCGGCTGTGACGGCGCACCTTTTGTTGCGGTAGTTTGTACGAGGTTTTACTTTGGGCTCGTCTCAGGGACTCCGCCGATGCCGCCCATTGTCTTACCATGTGAGCGTCTCAGGGACTATGCCCGGTGCCTAGGAACATAGTGTGTACGCCCCTCAGAGGGTAGACCGGTACCTTTCATCAGCATGGGTTGACCTCAGAGGTTAAGTCGGCCCGTAACTGAGCGTGTGCGAACTCCAGAGGTGCGGTTTTGGTATCCACCTAACTTAACTTGGGCAGTCGAGTTTGGGACCCGGATAAAGGGGATTTAACCCAGAGGCTGCAAGATAGTATTTACCACTTTAGTCCTAATCAGGATAGAAGCCCAATCTGGAAAGTTTATAAAGAAGTTAGCAAATCAGACAGTCATGAAGTAATCAAGACAACATTTATTAAACATATTACAATATATAATTATTGACATGTGGCCACATACTTGTAAATACATTTGGACAAATACAATATTAAACAATCACATTCCTCAGCTGAGAGTGCACAAAGTTCTGCGGAAAGTATCTGACTACAGATGGACTTTCACGCAGTTCTCTGTGGGAGCTCTGATTACAGAGTGACTCCCCGAATCCTTCCGAGGCCCTTCCTTAAGTATCCAAACCATGTGATGGCATGTCTCTGAAGACTGACCAATTTCGGTCAATAGTTAATTTTAGGGGCATTGTTGACCTTGGTTCTCAGGTCCCCAGCCAATCAGATCACTTTAGGGGGTGGTCGTAATTCCCTTGTTCTGCCATGTGAGAGGCTCTCTCAGTTTGGTGGGTTTAGCCGAAGTTTCTATAGTTCTCTTAGGGAAAACTATACTGCCTTAAATCTGAGTGTATAACACTCGCCGTCTCATGCCTATTCAAACGAGACCAAACATGCGTGTATTTGTCCCTAACATCTATGTGTGGTGAGTTATCCTATTTCTAGTGGAAAAGGTGTCTGTGTCTGGGGACTGACAGCTGTTGTTCTGTGGATTGACTGTGGAACTCTGGCCACTCCAGGGGGTGAAAGGTCTTGCTTTTTCTGTATTGCTCCAGTTATTCTCAGGAGCCGGCAGGGCTTTGCCTTCCTTAAAAGGGATGGTTTGATGCGTGGAGTCCAATCTTGCCTGGGCCAGTGGATCCTTTTCTTGGAGTTCTGAAATAGACTGATGCAGGCTGATCAGAGTTGGGGCCTGCAGGACCTATAAGTTTTATGTCCTTACAGTTCCCCCCTTGGCCCCTTGGGGCAGACCATTGTCCCAGAGGGGTCATTTCCTAGGTCCCTGAAGTCTCCAACCTCTGTGCAGGTTGTACCTGTAGAGGACTAAGGATGAAGGCGTTTTTGGTAGATGTTTTGAGAATCAGGATGTGATGTCGGAGGTAGCAGAATCGGAGTCTGATGATGATGAAGATAAAGCCACTGGCGATAACGCATATCCGAAACATCCAGTCCCACCGTGAGCAGATATACTGCGCTAACCGTGTGGATGCGCTGGTCAGGATATGTACAGTTTCCTTTGCTAAGCTGGCCGGCACCTGCGCTTGATGGAGGTGGTAGTCAATCTGTAGAATGACCTGCTGAACTAAATCCATGGTTTCGGTCATGGTTCGAGTGCCTTCTACATAAAAGGCGTCGTCCCATCATGGGAAGACATCAACATCTAATGGTACTCTCCCCAGAATGTTGATGTGAACCATGATGAAGTCTTCGGTTACCTCCAGGCAGAAAGTGTGATTTGCAGGGCAGGTAAGGCCTCCATAGGAGAATGAGTCCATTTCACTGACAACACACCATTGTGTATGTGAGACTTGAACTGCTTCTGCGTGTCCATGTAGTGAGTGTATGTTGATGAGTTTTGTGTCGTTATGTGAAAAGAGCTGAAGTGTGTTGCAGGTGCAAATGATATGATGCGTGGTCTCGTGGCAACAGGCACGAGTATTAACTAAGGTTTCAGTCCCTTTCAGAGTCATGCATCCCATACGATGGTCCCACTTAATTACCTGGTCTTTTACTATGGTTCCCAGGGATGGTATGGTGGTCAAATTTGGGCATACCTGGTCTGGATTACTTAAAGAAAAGGTTACAAAGAATCCTATACAACCAACACATTCAGTACCCGTATGCATCATTAAAGAGGTTAGCAATTCAGAATATTTCAAAGTTCCTCTTATATCTGATTTCAACCATTTCTCTAACTCAAGTTTGCCAATCAGGTCTTTAAGAGCATGTCTTGGAGTTTTTCTCAGACGTAGGTCCAATATTTCCTGTCTTGCTGCTGTAAACAGATCTTGCGCATAAGCGCGGCAGGCTATATCACGCTCGAGGAATTGTGTCTGGTTAAAGAGGGCCTCGCTAATTGTTAGAAGGGTTTGGGCTTCAGATTTTACTACTTTGATGAGATTCTCATTGCTATTTGAGAGATGTTGGACGCCGGTGGCTACTTGATTAGCCACCTAGGTTGTATACTGGGATTGTCCTGCTATTCTATAACTGTTTATGATGGAATTCCCTGACCCAAACAGTCCGGTTATGCTTGCAATTAGATCTCGTTTGAGTCGTTTATGCGACACTTGAATAGCAAGCCAGCTTTTGTAATCAGAGACTAAGTCCTCGAGTCGCGTTTGTAACCAGGTATATGTCTTATCTTCACCATTACAATGCTTTAGATACAGAGGTAACAGATTCGAAATATTATACGTTACATGTGCCATTACTAAATTAACATCATGTATTAAAGTTTTGTTTAGGTTGCCTTTGATAAGTCCGTCGGGAGGAGCAGGATATACCGTAGGGCATCGGTTGGGCTTATGGTACCCACATGTGGTGAGTTTGAAGAAGTGATGTGCTGTCCATGAGCAGTTCTGAGGGCTGGTGTAGTCAGTCCTGCTGCTTTGGCACTGCCCCACACAGTAAGTCCTTTCTCTCCGGCTGGTCCATATGAAAGTCTTGGGTATGCTGATTTTCCTGGAGGGGAGGTTACTGTAGATTGAAGAACCACTCTGTATAGTGTATAGTAGTGGTGTTGTGGGTTACTGAGTGTGTGCACCAATACTTCGCAGGTTCTAGATCCTGAGTGTTATAAAACTTCTTCGGGTCTAGCCCATCGTTTTTCTGTTTATGCATGGGATATAACTTTCCCTCAGTCGCGTCTGGTATATCCTTAAGTTTATACCAGGATATGAGATTATGGGATCCTGAAGAGATGCTGAGGTATCCAGTTATATTTAAATAGGGAAGATAGGTGGATCCTGTCTTACAGCAAATCTGTGTGGCACAATTTGGTTCCGGAGCTACTCCGGGGGGCCATATAACTGAGTCCTGTAATTGTGTCTCATGAGATGTGTATGGCCCCTCCATGTGTCTCCACACCCATCTTCTGCATTCTGAGCTGTGCTTCAAGTGGACTCTCAGCCCCAGCTTGAGGAATGTCTGGTTAGACACCTGTGTCACGTCTGGCGTCCATGGAATTTTTTTTTTTTTACAAAGACCCATACCGTTATCATATCCCCTGCTGAGAACTTGGTCTCAGAATTTGGGTTGCAATAGCTCGGTCTGATTGTTGTTGTTTGATGGCTGCTAACGCTTGAAGTACTTTCAAGTGTTCTTGCAGTTGGAGCAACACTGTCTGTTGCTTAGCCACTATCCGGGGTCCTAAATCTGCAGGGAATATATCTGGGTCAATTTGGCAATCTCATCACTCGTCCGGTCATGAGCTCATATAGACTAATGCCTGTTGCTTTTGTAGGGGTTGCTCGTAGCACCGTCAGGACTGTAGGTCGTACATCAATCCATTGGTTGTGGCATTATGCTATCTGCTTTGCAATGCCTTCCTTGATTGTGCGATTAACTTGCTCAACTATCCCAGAACTCTGAGGTCTGTATGGGACATGGGACATGGAGCATCTGCTGGATGTTTAGCATCCGGCACATCTCTCTTACTACCTGTCCTGTGAAATGGGTACCCTGATTGGATTCAATTTATTGGTGTCCCCCATAATGGGATGATTTGGTTTGCTAGCACCGTGCCACTGTGGTTGCGGTATTGTTACGTCTGGGTATGACTTCTATCCACTCTGAGAGTTTATCAATTATGATCAAGCAATACCGGTACCCCCCTTTGGCACTGGGTAGCGGGCCAATTAAATCCATTTGCAATTTCTCCCAGGGGCCCCATGGTGGATCTGCTCTATGTAATTCGGTACGCTCTGGTTTTCCTTGGTTAATGATGGCACACACATGACATGACTTGCACCATGCGTCCACGTCCGATCCCATTGCTGGGCACCAGAAATACCGCTGTATAAGTTGTAATGTTTTACAGGCTGATACATGCGTATATTCATGGTACAATTTGATTATGGGTTTTCGTTATGCTTTGGATACAACATATTTGCCTTCTCTTTCTCACCTTATAGCAGTCCTCTGTATTATGGCTTGCCTTTTGAACAAAGTTTACACCATTCTAGGGATTTCTGTGGATCTGGGCTATTCCCTTCGGTTATCCACTGAGTTGCGGCTATCGTCCGAGTTTTGCTCAATTTCATCCGGTTTTCTATTTTGCCAGCCCAATCCACCAATGCCTTATACATATTTTCTGGTAGATCCACACCATGGATCATTGCTTGTTGGCTATGAGGGCCTGCATTATTTTTCAGGAGGTGTATTAACACTTCCTGATCGCGGTGCGCTTCCTCCATCCCCGAGTGTTCTTTAAAGAACACCCACATGCGCTCCGCAAAAGCTTCAAATGGCTCTTTAGTAGCCTGCTTAATCTCCAGTATTTTATGCCACACTATATGTGTGGGTCCCCTCAGGTGAAGCAGCGCGTCCCTGAGTCGGCTAAACACATCTTCCTCAACATCCCCATTTTGATTTATTATAATATCCCCTTACTTTAACTCTGCGGTCAATTTGGGCCGCAGCTCTTTGGGGATCATAAGCAAGACTATTTGCCATGCATCTCGGGCTTCTAGATTGTACCCTGAAGCCTGTAACATGAGCTTGTCCCAGTATGGCTGAAACGGGCCTTGTCTGGGCATCTTGCTGATCACCTCTCTGTGTCTTGCACACTCGTCACATGTTAAGGGACGACTGATCACCGTAACATCATTGCCTGCATCCGTCATTATTTTGAGAACCCTACTCTGACAGATTTTTGGGAAGAGTGCCTGACCTCATTCGAGTCCTTATGGGACTCCAACTTTTCGGCTGTCCAGGTCTATGGGGCCGATATTGAGTATCACTAGAGGGACTTGGAGATCTCGCTGGATTCCCCCTCTGACTGGCAATCCCCATAGAAGTTTGGCTACGAACTTCTTCCACAGACATATCACGAGTTTTATTAGTTAATGCAGCCAAGTCCTCATCCTCACTATCGACATGTGGGTTGGAATCTCTAGACTCGGTTGCTGCCTGCCGAATGGCGGCTACTGGGAACCCGGCATTACCGCAATAATCCTCTAATGCGGATGTATAATTATGCTTCCGCTGGAGTTTATCTTCCAACTTAGCTATTTGGGTTTCCCATATTTCACCCTGACGTGCCCAGCCCTGCTTTTCATATGCAAAGCTATCAACCTGTGCACGGAGTCTTTTCAACTCCTCTGATTGTGAAGTTTCCAAGCTGCGTATTACCTCTAAGGTCCGCTCTTTCTCTGCCAGTGCAGCAAGATCATTACGGCGGAGCAAATACACAATTGCAGCAGGAAGGTCTTGATACTTAGACTTGGATCCCAGCTTCCGCCCTTCGCTATTATACCAATATAAGATTTGGCTGTTATCCCAACTCAGCCCTAAGCCTTTACCATGCAGGCGAACCAGAGTATCTTTAAGGCACACTGCAAGTGCTCCCATCAACTCCTCATAAGCCTCTCCACTACCATATCCCTGATTATCCATGTTTATTTACTTACTTTTCTCCACCACCAGATTTCTACGGTCTCCAATCTATTCCTGTTTTACACCACCTGTCGCTCACTTGCCCTCAACTCTTCACCTATAAACAAAAACCACTTTACTCACCAAACCTGCAGAGAGAGAAGGGATGCACCAAACCTCATCTTCTGTCCTTCAGGGGCTGTCTTGGGGATGCTTGAAAGCGGCGCTAGAAGGACGTCACTCGCCTGGCTGCTCCAGCTCTCACGGGATCACGTCGCTCGTCTGGCTGGTTCAGCTCTCGTGAGATCACGTCGGGGTCACCAAATTGTAGGGAGCTGCCCACTGGCCCAATGGCGGAATCCAATGGCGCAGCCGAAGGCTGTGAATGCGTGTTGGTCCTTCCAAGCGCTCCTGGGAATTACTTACCCTTTTTAATATACAAGATATTCTTTTAGACACATATCTGACTCCATTTTATTAATGACCTTATTTCAGTATATTGTAGTCATGACGTTTATGTTATTCGGATTACTTCGAGACTCTCCTTTAGATTACCAACTCTATTTTACCCCTGACGAAGGAGTCCACCAGATTCGCCTCGGCCGACAGGGCGATCCGTGGGCTTGTTCCACAGGGTTTGTCTTAGATGCACGGAAATCGCCACCATTTAAGACAATGTCAGCCTCTGATTATTCGGGTCCCTCGACCTATATAATTCCCCAAAGGCCCAGTGTCTGCCAATTACTGAGCATGTGGGTGCCTCGGAGATTAAGCAGATGTTTACCCGAACCACACGTACGTTCACCTCAGAGGCTCAGCCGGGGGCAGCCCATATCATAACATGTGTCAACCTCAGCGGCTGTGACGGCGCACCTTTTGTTGCGGTAGTTTGTACGAGGTTTTACTTTGGGCTCGTCTCAGGGACTCCGCCGATGCCGCCCATTGTCTTACCATGTGAGCGTCTCAGGGACTATGCCCGGTGCCTAGGAACATAGTGTGTACGCCCCTCAGAGGGTAGACCGGTACCTTTCATCAGCATGGGTTGACCTCAGAGGTTAAGTCGGCCCGTAACTGAGCGTGTGCGAACTCCAGAGGTGCGGTTTTGGTATCCACCTAACTTAACTTGGGCAGTCGAGTTTGGGACCCGGATAAAGGGGATTTAACCCAGAGGCTGCAAGATAGTATTTACCACTTTAGTCCTAATCAGGATAGAAGCCCAATCTGGAAAGTTTATAAAGAAGTTAGCAAATCAGACAGTCATGAAGTAATCAAGACAACATTTATTAAACATATTACAATATATAATTATTGACATGTGGCCACATACTTGTAAATACATTTGGACAAATACAATATTAAACAATCACATTCCTCAGCTGAGAGTGCACAAAGTTCTGCGGAAAGTATCTGACTACAGATGGACTTTCACGCAGTTCTCTGTGGGAGCTCTGATTACAGAGTGACTCCCCGAATCCTTCCGAGGCCCTTCCTTAAGTATCCAAACCATGTGATGGCATGTCTCTGAAGACTGACCAATTTCGGTCAATAGTTAATTTTAGGGGCATTGTTGACCTTGGTTCTCAGGTCCCCAGCCAATCAGATCACTTTAGGGGGTGGTCGTAATTCCCTTGTTCTGCCATGTGAGAGGCTCTCTCAGTTTGGTGGGTTTAGCCGAAGTTTCTATAGTTCTCTTAGGGAAAACTATACTGCCTTAAATCTGAGTGTATAACACTCGCCGTCTCATGCCTATTCAAACGAGACCAAACATGCGTGTATTTGTCTCTAACATCTATGTGTGGTGAGTTATCCTATTTCTAGTGGAAAAGGTGTCTGTGTCTGGGGACTGACAGCTGTTGTTCTGTGGATTGACTGTGGAACTCTGGCCACTCCAGGGGGTGAAAGGTCTTGCTTTTTCTGTATTGCTCCAGTTATTCTCAGGAGCCGGCAGGGCTTTGCCTTCCTTAAAAGGGATGGTTTGATGCGTGGAGTCCAATCTTGCCTGGGCCAGTGGATCCTTTTCTTGGAGTTCTGAAATAGACTGATGCAGGCTGATCAGAGTTGGGGCCTGCAGGACCTATAAGTTTTATGTCCTTACAATGGTAAAATAACTAAGATTAGACAGACTATCCAGTGCACACCCTTACCTACTTACGGCTGCCAGCTTCCTGCTAGTCTTATGCTTACCAATAATGAGACCTTTGAATCATTCATTCCTATTACACACTCAGAACTTTTTAGCTTAATTTTCTCCTGTAAATCCTCTACTACCCTTGTAGACCCAATTCCTACAAAATTCTTCAAGGAAATTGCACCACAGATTGGCACTACCGTGTTAAATGTGTTAAACTCTTCTCTTAGGCTTGGATATGTTCCAAAACCTTTTAAAATGGCTGTTATTAGACCCGTCCTAAAGAAACCAAATCTTGAACCCAGCGTTTTAGGAAACTATAGACCTATCTCAAATCTTCCTTTCATTTCAAAGATCATGGAAAAGGTTGTAGTTTGTCAGTTGGCCTCTTTCCTACAAAAAAATAATACCAATGAATTATATCAGTCTGGCTTTAGACCAAACCATAGCACAGAAATTGCTCTAGTTAAGGTAATGAATGATTTACTTGTGGTTTCTGACCGTGGTTGTGTATCTCTGTGTATTGGTACTGCTTGATTTAATTGCAGCGTTCGATACCGTGGACCATAATATCCTCTTGGACTGGTTAGAAGGTGTAGTTGGCATTACAGGGACAGCACTTTCTTGGTTCTGCTCGTATTTAACTGATCGCTATCAGTATGCCTATGTGAACAATGAATCATCCAAGGCCACAAAAGTTGAATATGGTGTCCCACAGGGATCAGTCCTGGGCCCGCTACTGTTTACCCTATACATGCTACCTCTTGGTAACATTATTAGAAATCATGGTATTGGGTTTCATTGTTATGCAGATGATACACAGTTGTACATATCTGTTAACCCTGATGATACATCACTGCTATCTCAATTAGAAGACTGTCTATTAGATATCCGGTGCTGGATGGCAAAAAATTTCCATATGTTAAACACAAAAAAAACAGAAGTTCTGGTAATTGGTCCCAAGGCTGCAAGAAATAAGTTTAACCACCTCAATGTTGGTAACCTTCCTACACAACCTAACACGGTGGTTAGAAATCTTGGCGTTCTTGTTGATTCAGATCTATGCTTTGATGCTCACATAAAAAGTATTACTAGAACTGCGTTTTATCATCTACGGAACATAGTCAAGCTTCGTAAGATGCTCTCATTTAATGATGCAGAAAAACTAATACATGCCTTCATTAGCTCCAGACTGGATTACTGTAATGCCCTCCTATCGGGTTGCCCGTCTGGATCCTTGCATAAACTGCAGATGGTACAGAATGCTGCAGCCAGAGTTCTAACAAACACACAAAAAAAATTTGATCATATTACACCGGTGTTATCCTCTCTTCATTGGCTGCCAGTTAAGTCCCGAATTGACTATAAAATACTGCTATTAACTTATAAAGCACTCAATGGCCTTGCACCAGAATAACTCAATATTCAATATTCAAGTCTAGACTAAAAACACATCTGTTTATTTTAGCGTATAGGGACACTAGTTCTAGCTCTAGCTAACTCTTCACTCCCAGTCAGACCTGTAGTGTGAGGTGTAGAGCTGGGTGGGGATCGGTGCCATTGGCTTTGGATTAACTGGACTGTCAGTGCTGTCACTCTAGCTTCGCAATCCCTTGTGGAGCTGGAGTGCTGACATTTCAGGGACTCCCCATGCCTGCATTCCCACTTGCCTCTCCCTCCTACTGATGCTGCCATAGCCTTATCTGCCGGAGCTTGCACATTGCACTTCATACTCCACTCACCTAGCTTTTAGCACTGCCGATAGCCTCCACTACTTTAACTAATTGTACATTTTATTTCCCCTACTCCTCCTGGGGGGTGATGCCTGGAGACCTCAATCTATCAAGATGTCCAGCATACCCTACTACATGTGAAGTCGTCACCACCAGTGACGTCCCTGCATCCAGCATGCCCATCTGCCTGTGTCATCTTTCATGTCTGACACCACGCCTTACCTTTAGTTGCCTGGCGATTGGAAGAAGACTCGGCATTGGCTTGTCATCTTCCCTGCTTTCCAGTTTGTCCCAATCATAAGATTTGGGAAATATGTGACTTGACTCTTATTTGACTATCCCTGCCGGCCCCTGGAGGATGGGCTCCCCCTTTGAGTCTGGTCCCTCCCAAGGTTTCTTCCTTCTTGGGAGTTTTTCCTTGCCACTGTCGCCTTTGGCTTGCTCACTGGGGGCTTTGGGTGCAGATGCTGTAAAGCGCTTTGAGACAATGTAATGTTGTGATAATGTGCTATACAAAAATAAATTTGTTGTTGTTGTTGTTGTTTGTCTCCCAAGTTGGATGACACAGCGAATCCCAATAACAATCAGCTAACTTTAATAGCTAGCACATAGAAATCATCAGAACTGTACACAACCACACTTCTGTCCGTAGTATGATTTTAGTACAAGTTCTAATACCCTACACATACATTAAACCAATGTATGATTAATTGTAACCACAGTATTTCACTGGGCTAATAAACGTTTCTCTTTCTACCATGCACATGCTCTCTCCCGTACTTCTCTCCCCTTCCTCTTCCCAGCGCGCCCCTCTGCCCGTAACCCTTGAACTCCACAGTCATCTGACCCATTGGGTTTTCAAATAAAATAAATTCATGATTATTTAAAAAACTGCAAATTAAATTAACCATTTCAATAACAAAAAGTTTGTTGTTAAAATTTTAAAGAGCCCACTTATTTATTTCACAGGTTTACACCTGTCATGCCCGGCTCGTCCGCTCCTCGTGTGTGCCACGCCCCCTGATTACCCACATGTGCTTCCCTGATCGTCTCCAGCTGTAGCCGATTACTTTGATCAGTCTTGTCTTATTTAAGTCCTAGTCTTGCTTGTCTCCCTTGTCCGTCATTGTGGTTAGGTGATGTTTCCTGTGGTTTGGTGTTCCCTGCTCCCAGTTCCCGCATTAAACCCCGAGTTTTGCTCTGATTTCGGCGTGTTAGCCTGTTCCTTGCCTGCCTACCCGCACGATCACCGCTCTGTTCACCGGTGATCGTGACAACACCTGTGTAAAATATTATTAATGTGTACATCTAGTGCAAAATACTGTTTAAAATATAGTGTAAAATTGTTGTAAGTGAACTATCCTAGATAGTCAAGAAAAATGTTTATGTTAATTCTGCTAAATTGTGTTTTGTTAAATTCTTTTTCTTGCCTGTGTTGGAATAACAGAGCTGAAGATGATGGTACCCCCAATGACTCATAGTGGTTGGAGCCCACAGCAGTACTTCCAGCATTATATTGATGAAAAACTAATTCAGGACCTGTCCTTCTTTACCAACCAGCATATGGTACAGGATTCAGGGTGTAGTTTAAAGACAATGGAAGAAGAGATTAAAACCTTTTTAGGAATCTCTGTGTACATGGCATGCCTTGGATATCCAAGAAACAAAATGTATTGGGCTGCCAAAACAAGAGTTCCAGTTATAGCTGATTCTATGACACGTGATTGTTTCTTCAAGATCAGGTCTTCACTGAAAGTGGTGAATGATCTGGATGTGCCAGAAGATGAAAAGTAAATGGATCCCCTGTGGAAACTCAGACCAGTTCTGAAGAGAGTCCTCCAAGGTTGCCTCAACCTACCTAGGCCAACAAAGGTCTGTATTGATGAACAGATTGTTCCATTCACCGGCCATTGTCTGGTTCGTCAGTTTGTACCTGGGAAGCAGAATCCAACAGGATTAAAGGTGTTTGTTCTTGCAAGTCCAGGTGGCTTAGTACTGGACTTTGAAACCTACAGTACATGATAAAGCACACCTTCACTCATGTCCAACAGATGGGAATAGGTGGAAATGCAGTCCTACGTTTGACTGAGACACTTCCCAGAGGATCACTGGTATTTTGCCACCCTCTGTGTTCTGGATGCTCTTCAAGAAAGGGGTCTGTCTGCTACAGGAACAATTCAAAAGAATCGCATCTTAAAAGAGTGCCGCTTCACTGCTGTCAACATCCTTACCAAAAAATCAATAGGGTCATCATGAATTAATGTACGGAGACCAGATGAAATGGCAGTCATCAAGTAGATGGACAAGAAGACTGTTGTCATGGCATCGACTGTCCATGGAATTGAGCCTCAGAATACCTGTTCCAGATGGTCAAAGAAAGAAAAGAGGCGAATACAAGTCCCAAGACCTGCAGTGGTTGCGAAATATAACATCAACATGGGAGGGGTTGACATGTGTGATCGAATGCTCAGATTCTACAGAATGTCCAGCTGGACCAAGAAGTAGACTGTTCGCACCATACTTCATTTCATTCATGGTTTCAGTACCGACAAGGCAACCAGGCCTTGCAACGAGCTTCAAAGAACACCTCTCAGTACCTGGAGTTCAAACTCCTTTTGGTCGAGGAACTGATAACTCAAGGACAAACATGTCAACAAGACTCGAGTGATTCAAGTGATGAAGAGCTTTCTCCGCAAATCAAGAAAAGGTAGCCCCACCCAGATGAGACAATAAGAAAATATGATGCAGTCCATCTGCCTGAAATGGTTGACATTCCATGTCCTCTCAGGTGCGGAATGCCTGGGTGCAACAGCAAAACATATGTGAGATGTGTGAAGTGTCAAATGTTCCTCTGTGTCTCCAGAAAATCACACTGCTTCCTCAGATATCATAAATGAATGTCTTTCTGGGTTGTTTTTATGTAAATATGTTCAATATGTTTTGATATCTTGCTCACAATAATTTCAGTGGAGTGTTCAATTTTCATAATAAATTCTTGAATTTTCTTGAACGAAATCCTGTTGTGCACTGAAGTGCACATGTTGTAAAATTTAAATAAAATTAGGTACAAACAAAATAATCTTTGCAATTTGTTCCTTACCACCCCAACACTTGTTTTATATGAAAAAAATCAAAATTTCCTGGGACTCAGGAGGATAACTGGTGCGAATGCACAAAAATGTTGTGTACATCCGTTTCCACGCTCACGTCGAGATGTATAAAAACAAAACTTGGCATATCGCTACGCACATTCTCACGGCAGCTCTAGACATGATGTACACACGTTACTACTCAGTAATGTAAACGAACGGCACCCAGTGGCAAATCATTGCTACAGTACTGTGGTTTCCCATTTTAACCCTCTGGGGTCGAGTGCGTCGTCGAAGATGCAGCGTATCTTTCTCGAATAATTCAATTCATTACTTGCTGAAATCGTATTATAGAAACATAAAAAACGCTGACTAAATCCATAATCTATCTTCTTTTCAATTTTTATGTGCATCAGGGGCGTGTAGTGCCACCCTCACCTGAAGATCGCTATTTTCATTATAAATAGCTGCATTTCTGCGTATTGAAATCGCATTTGCATGGTAATTTTATGAACAATGCAACTGTGAAACGCGATCTAGATACATCCCCCTCAGTACCAAAAGAGGAGGGGGGGGGGGTGTGACCAGGTATGAATGGCTCACGCATACACACAAGAGCTCCTAAATATTCAATGGAAGGAGACCAGAAATACTGACTTGAGCCTTTTCTTATTTATTAATCCAACTGAACGTTGCAACTACACCATTTAGTCACCTTCATGTAGCCAAGACTTTGGTGATCAGATACCTGGGATCAAAACAAACTGCCACCATTGCTCACTATGTACTTTTATAATGTTTCTGCAAGTGTTCCAAACTGCATTTTGCAATATCTATACTTTGATGTCTAATTACAAACTTCATATAAATCTGACATATTTACAATATACATTAAAATAAAAATGGGCGTAATGTCAAAGGGGTGGCATGGTGGTGCAGTGGTTAGCACTGTTGCCTCACATCTCTGGGACCCAGGTTCGAGTCTCCGCCTGGGTTACATGTGTGCAGAGTTTGCATGTTCTCCCCATGTCATTGTGGGGTTTCCTCCGGGTACTCCAGTTCCCCCCCCCCCCCAGTCCAAAAACATGCTGAGGCTAATTGGAGCTGAGCAGAGAAGAGCAGAGGCTCATAATCACTAAATTGCCCGTAGGAGTGCATGTGTGAGAAACTGGTGTGTGAGTGTGCCCTGCGATGGGCTGATCCCCCATCCTGGGTTGTTTCCTGCCTCGTGCCCATTGCTTCCGGGATAGGCTCCGGACCCCCCGCGACCCAGGTTTGGAAAATGGATGGATGGATGGATGTAATGCCAAAACAAGTACACTGCTCAAAAAAATTAAAGGAACACTTTTAAAGCACATCAGATATCAATGAGGAAAAAAATCATGCTGGATATCTATACTGTGTCACGCCCAGCTCGTACGATCCTTGTGTGTACCACGCCCTCCTGATTATCCACTTGTGCTTCCCTGATCGTACCCAGCTGTGTCTAGCTATTTTGATCAGTCCTGTCTATTTCAGTCCGTGTCTTACCTCAGTTCCTGGTCTCTCATTGATGTCAGTCTGCGTGAGATGTTTCCTGCACCCCATTATTATAATAAATCCCCGTATTTCCCCGTATCCTGCCTGCCTTGCCTGTTTCCTGCCCATCCGCCGCTCCCGTTAAACGGCGATCATGACAGAATGACAGACCCCAAGAAGAAGCAGAGGAGAAGGAGGAAGCTGGAGGAACCTACTATCAGCCTAGGAGCCTGCTCGCTTGCCGAGATGTGGCTCCTGTTGGAGTTAGACTCCACCGAGTCCGTTGATGAGGAAAAGATGCATTCTGGAGGCAAAGGATGGTTGTAAGTCAGCTCTCTTTATTCTCAGCACAGATTGCCATCCGGGAGCCACACTCAGATGCACAAAAAGTACATACCGAAGGAAGCTCTCCTCTCTATTGGCTGTGTCCAGTTTTTATAACCCGAACAGGGCGTCTGCTGTTCTTGTTGGTACCTTTCCAGTTGGTGTAACATCCTATTGTTTTGAAATTGCTGGTGTTAGTCCCCACACCTGTTCCTTTTATCTTATCTTGTTATGTTGCAATTTAGCAGCATCAGCGACCCCCTCCCTTGTTAGGCCCCGCAGGTCAAGTGTCAGCTTAATGTCACCATGACCCTGGCAGTGTACCTTCTGCTTTTCTATTTTTACTTGCACTAAAGGGGAGCCCCCCTTTTCTTCAGGCCTGTGTTCCAGTTTCTTCCCATTTCTCAGTGTGACAAAGTGTAGCACAAAGCCTAGCCCCCCCCTCACTCCCGACCGAAATCGAGGAGGAACCCCTCCTGCTCCAGGTACCGGAGCCGGTCACCATGGAGCTACCACCGCCCCCTCGAGCGGTATTTCTTCCGGCCTGAGCGGCTGGCCAATAAGGGGGCCAGCGAGGTACGGGACGCTATCCCGCGGGTGCCTCGGAGGCTTAAAGGGGCCATGCCCATCTTTCCTGCGCGGGACCTGCCCGTCCTGCCGCCTGCAGCCACCCAGCCCAAGGCGCTCCCTTTGCCTCTGCCAGCTGCGACCGCTACGCCTCCTCTGGTGGCTCCGGCTACACCCGCGGCCATCGCTAATCAGTACTTCACCCTCCAGGGATGTTATTGGAGGGTGATGGACGAGCCGGCTGCACAGGGCTCCCCAGAGGAGGACCAGCTCGCCGAGCAGCTGCAGCACGCGTTCGCCGCGTTCTCGCCCACCTCTCCTCCAGGCGACCTGGAAAGAATGGTAGAGGATCTCAGGAGGCTGATCCAGCTCCGGAGAGCCCCGGCTCCTGCTGCTCAGCCTGAGTAGTCGCCTGCGCAGCCCGAGCCGCCGCCTTCTCTGCCCGGGGCTCCAGCACAGCCCGAGCCGCCGCCTTCTCTGCCCATGGCTCCAGAGCAGCCCGAGCTGCCGCCTTCTCTAGCCCGCGGCTCCAGCACCTCCGCTGCGGCCTGCGCAGACGCCTCCGCTGCCGCCTGCACTGCCGCCTCCGCTGCCGCCTGCACAGCCGCCTCCGCTGCCGCCTGCACAGCCGCCTCCGCTGCCAGAGCAGCTGTCTCTGCCAGCGGTTTCAGCTCCTGAGCAGGTGCTCCCACTGCCTGCAGCTCCCTAGCAGGTGCTCCCACTGCCTGCAGCTCCCTAGCAGGCGCTCCCACTGCCTGCAGCTCCCGCGCCCATGCCCGAGGTGCTCCCTCCGCCTGCAGCTCCCGCGCCCACGCCCGAGGCGCTCCCTCCACCTACCCCAGTAGCTCCCATTCCTGACCCCTCTCCAGTCCCTTCTGCCCCAGGCCCAGGTTCCGGAGGGCCCCACCATCGCTCCTCCCTCCTCGGACGTGGAGGAGCTTGAATGGGACCCCTCGGGGACCCTTCTGACAACTCCGCTGCCCTCGCCCTGATGAGCCCGACCCAGGGTCATAATTTCTGTGTTATTATAATAAATCCCTGTATTTCCACGTATCCTGCCTGCCTTGCCTGTTTCCTGCCCGTCCGCCGCTCCCGTTAAACGGCGATCGTGACATACTGATGTAAACTGGATAATTTGTTAGAAATGAAAGGATGCCACATCGTTTGATGGAAATGAAATTATCAACCTACAGAGGGCTGAATTCAACGACACCCCAAAAATCAAAGTGAAAAATGATGTGGCAGGCTATTCCATTTTGCCAAAATAAAGTAACTCAGAATTATACTCAGTAGTTTGTATGGCCTCCACGTGGTTGTATGCATGCCTGACAATGTTGGGGCATGGTCCTAATGAGACCACGGATGGTGTTCTGGGGGATCTCCGTTCAAATCTGGACCAGGGTTTCACTGAGCTTCTGGACAGTCTGAGGTGCAACCTGGTGGCATCAGATGGGCGAAACATAATGTCCCAGAGGTGTTCTATTGGATTTAGGTCAGGCAACTGTGGGTGGCAGTCAATGGTATCAATCCTTCATCCTCCAGGAACTGCCTACATGCTCTTGCCGCATGAGGCCGGGCATTGTTGTGCACCAGGAGGAACCCAGGACCCACTGCACCAGCATAGGATCTGACAATGAGTTCAATGATTTCATCCTGATACCTAATGGCAGTCAAGGTACCGTTATCTAGCCTGTAGAGGTCTGTGCGTCCCTCCATGGATATGCCTCCCCAGACCACCACTGACCCACCACCAAACCGTTCATGCTGAACAATGACGCAAGCAGTGTAATATCCTCCAAGGCTTCTCCAGACCCTTTCACATCTGTCACATGTGCTCAGGGTGAACCTGCTCTCATCTGTGAAAAGCACAGGGTGCCAGTGGCAGACCTGCAAATTCTGGTATTCTATGGCAAATGCCAATCGAGCTCCATGGTGCTGGGCAGTGAGCACAGGGCCCAGTAGAGGACGTTGGACCCTCAAGCCACCCTCATGAAGTCTGTCTCTGACCAAATCAGATACATTCACACCAGTGGCCTGCTGGAGGTCATTTTGTAGGGCTCCAGCAGTGTTCATCATGTTCCTCCTTGCACAAAGGAGCAGAAAAAAATAGTATGTGGTACCTTGGGCAGAGCTTAATACTCTCCCCTTCTATGACATCATAAGCGGGAGGGGGGAGTATCCCTTATTCTGATTGGTTGAGGGGTTATGTCCATATATGGTATCACACATGCTTATTCTACATGTTGCTGATAGGGGGCCATATGGTTTGGGTGATAAGAATTGCAAGTAAACTTTAATAGAATAAAATACATTACATGTATTTATTTATGTGTTTATTTTTATTACGTTTCTAAGGAATAATAAAATATATAGCAGGATGAATGCAAGCTAGTGCATAAATGTCCAGCGGGGGTCCGACTGGTCACAGCCATGTTGTTAGTAGGCACACGCGCCATGACGTATTTTAAAAGAAGAAAGCACCAAAATGTTTTAAAGAAGAAAAACTTTAGCGTTATTTTAAAAGAAAGAAAAACAGGGGGAATTTAAACAAGTACAAACATGCCCGAAAGAATCAGAAGAGCAAATGCTGAATTTAAACAAGCACAAGCAAAACCAATTAACATATAGCACGTCATTTTAAAAAAAGGCAGCACTTAAACACATTACATGTAAGAGAGAGGAAGGATGCCGCTTCCATCAAATTGACAGGTCGGGTCAAAAGGTCACTTGTGGGCGGGGCTTGTGTAGGCGGGGCTTGGTTGTGGTGTTACGATGTGACGTCACGGGAGTTGGATTTATTAATTATTTATTTATTAAATTATTTATTATTTATTTTAAATTATTATTATTTTTAATTATTATTTATTATTATTATAAATTATTTATTTTTAATGATTTATTTAATTATTATTTTTAAATTATATTGAGGAGAGTGCTATATTGAGGAGAGTGCTATATTGAGGAGAGTGCTATATTGAGGAGAGTGCTATATTGAGGAGAGTGCTTATGAGTGTGTGTGTTATTTTAATAAGTTATTATTTTGTCGGGCACAGCCGGGGCTGAGCGGGGGTGGGTTACCTGATGGAGCGTTAGCGTACGGCGTGTCTGGTGTTACGGTACCGCGGTAAGGTCCCGGGCTTTGGAGAATCAGCAAAGGCCTTAGAACCCTGTGTCTGGTGCGGTACTGCGCTAAGGTCCCCACGGGCTTGGATAATCCTCGGAGAGAGCGATGCCGGAGAGCTGAGAGCCGTGCCGCGGCACGAGTCTGATGCCGGAGAGCTGAGAGCCGTGCCGCTGCGCGAGTCTGTGAGAAACTCTGAGAGACTGAGACTCTGGGAGAAAATGATAAAGTTGGAGCAAAGAATGAGAGGAGGAGGAGGTGGAGGGTCTGTCGTCCAATAAAAACGCTTGGCGGTAGTTTTGACAATGTATGTGTGTTTCTTCCTCACGCAGGCGTTTGTATTACATCAGCGTATGGTGCCACACTTTTGAAGGCCGTCTCTAATGACTCGGGCCATACATCAAGTTGGATACCTTGTCTCCCAGTAAATCCTGTTTTTCATACATGACAGTACAGATATGGGTTAACAGAGAAACGATATGACTGCACCCGGTTGATATTGCGGCGAGCGGGGAGGGGGGCCTATTCCTCCTAGGGCAGAGGCACAAGTATCTTCGAGGTCTTACCCTTCCTGCCAGCCAAAAAGCCACAAGTTTCATCCAGGCCTTACCCGGTGAGTATATTATTTCTTTTATTCGCGTGATAAAAATGCTAATTAATTAAATCAAATTAAATTAACATTCTAATAATAGGTATTCTCTGTTTTTTCTATGTACAAGAGAGAGACTGCGCTGACCGGTCAAGAGAAAATCTACAAGAGACCTGAATCAACAGGTATGGATGGAGCATCACCACCACCGGCTATACCCGAAGCCTTATTAAATGAAATAGACATTATCAACAATGCTAATAATGAAAATGATGAGGATTACTCTGCTCAACACGACTCGCCACCCGCGGCGGCCGATGAAACAGTGGCCCAAGAGCCCTGTTTTCTTCCATCCTTAGAGACATTAAGAATAATGTTAAATGAAAGGGACGGAGCATCACCACCACCGGCTATACCCGAAGCCTTATTAAATGAAATAGACATTATCAACACTGCTAATAATGAAAATGATGAGGATTACTCTGCTCAACACGACTCGCCACCCGCGGCGGCCGATGAAACAGTGGCCCAAGAGCCCTGTTTTCTTCCATCCCTAGAGACATTAAGAAGCATGTTAAATGAAAGGGGCTCTGAAGCAGAAGGGGGGCTCCCCCCCAGCGACGAGGTCGCATGGTCCCCCGCGGATTCTGAATTGTGGGAGGCCTTGTCAGACGCAGAATTTCTTCTCGATGCTGAGGAGATTGAAAATTAATTGGGGCTGGGACAATTTGAAAATGTTGAACAGGAAGGTGGCGGTGGTATCGGTGACGTGGACCCCCAAGCCTGACGGGGTCATTCATCGGCGCAGATTCAATAACGTACAGATTAGACGGATTCTAAATATCCCCCATCCTAGAAACGAAGGCAATTTCCGCCAGTACTATGAAAATGTAATCGAGGGGTTTCAAAATATTGTGAATGAGGCGATACCTTACGCCGCATGGGGAGCTTATATACAGGTCACCCTGCGCGCTGACTTTTTAAACGACGAGCTGTCGCAAATTGTACGGTATGGGGAGGGGGAGCTGACAGACTTGTAGCAACTGCTGGATCGCCTGGTGCAGTCTAATCAAGAGATTTTAAACGATTCCAACCTAGAAGTAATCGTAGACGTAATAAATATCCCACGCGGCGGCGGGAACAAACGTAAACTACAGACCATGTTAGCTTCAGAAATAATTTCTAAAAAAGCCAGACACATGTTTATCATTAATAACAACACCAACGCGTGTTTCGCCATAAACTTGGCGCATCTGCTGCACGAAAACTTCACTGACGCCGAGGCTGAAAAGCTCGGCCTGGAGTTACAGGAGAAAGCGGGATTCAGCCCCGACCACACAGTCGCTTTGAATGACATTATCAATTTCGAGAAAATCATTGATTGCAAAGCAGTGGTGTATTATCAACAACCTTATTCAATCTCCAAATTTACCAGACACCCACACCTACCGACGGTAGACGGCTGGTATATTTCTTTTTACACAATCAGCATTTTTACGGCATTAAAAGCGTAAAGGGGTTCTTAGGCGTGAGCTACGTTTGCACGAGCTGTTTCAAAGGGTTCGACTCGCCTCACAGTCATCGCTGCGAAAAGTTCTGCAACGTCTGTCAGACTAATTGCAAAGAAGGTGAAAGCACACCAATGATACTGTGTGAGCTGTGTAATTTCAGATGCTTAAATGACACGTGCTTTAAGCGTCACCGTACGCCGAGGGTCTGCCCAGTTAGGGGGGAGCTTGCTAGCCCCTGTGACAAGTTCAGAAAATGCAAAGCTTGCGGGCTCAGATACTACCAAAGTCCCGAGAACCCAAAACCGCACACGTGTAAAGCAGTAAAATGTAATATCTGCGACGCTAAACTCCACACACCAGAATCAGACATATCCACCCCACATCTCTGCTATCTAAATCCTCCCGAGAAGCCTAACAGAGGGGAACGGGCCTCCAAAAGGGGGTGAGGGGAGTAAAAAGGCCCCCGAAAGGGGTGAGGGGAGTAAAAAGGCCCCCGAATATGTGTTTTTTGATTTTGAAACATCTCAGAGGTCGGGTACCCATATCCCGGTTTACGTGTGCGCCATCTCCGATCAGAACGAGACAATGACCGCCGAGGGGCCCGACTGCGCGCTACAGTTTCTCAGACAATTCAGGGCGCCCTTCTATAGAGGCGTCTGTTTCATTAGTCACTACGGAAAGGCATTCGATAATTACATCGTACTGAACGCGATGGTGAAGGAAGGCGTGGAACCGCGTGTGGTGTCACAGGGGAATAAAATCATCCTCATCCTGGACAGCGTGTTTGAGCAAAGGTACATCGACAGTCACTCCTTTCTAAGCATGCCTTTGAGAAAAATCCCCGATGCGATGGGATGCTCGACTCAGATGCGAAAAGGCTATTTTCCGCATCATTTCACAGACATGGAAAACTTTAGTTTCGTGGGGCCCTACCCCCCTCCCGATCAATTTGGGCCCGATCAAATGTCCGGCAAAGAACGCGACAAGTTTTATCAATGGTACGACAGTGTAAAGCACCAGACCTTTAATTTTCACAAAGAGATGATCGCTTACTGTAAAAACGACGTGGAGATTCTGAGAGAGGGCTGCTTGCGCTTCCTGCGGGAGTTTAAAACGCTCACGGGTTGCGATCCCTTCTCAGCGGCCACCATCGCTTCGGCCGCGTTGCTGGTTTACAGGACAAATTTCCTCCCCAGAGATACGATCGCGATCCCGGATGTATGGGATTACAGGAGGCAATACAAAAGTTATTCGAACGTGTCCATCCAGTGGCTGGAATTCATAGGGCGCACGCGCGGCATCGAAATTCGACACGCGCTGCGCGGGGGTGAAGTGCGTGTGGGACGCTTTCACCTAGACGGATACGCCGAGATAGAGGGAGAGAAATGGGCTTTCGAGTTTCTAGGCTGTCAGTTTCACGGCTGTCCTACCTGCAACAACGAACACGATATCTGCCCCCTGACCCGCGAGAGCTTCGGTGCCCTGTACGTTAAAACAAGGGAAAAACTCGAGGCGTTGCGCCAAGAGTTTAATATGAACGTGGAATCTATCTGGGAACACGAATGGGCTCACGCTAAAACTCACGACCCACAGGTACAGCGTTTCCTGTCAGACTTCGAGCCCCCTGAGCCCCTAAGGCCGCGAGAAGCGCTGTTTGGGGGTAGGACGTCAGCGATTCGCCTGCGTTACGACGTCACGGGGCAAGAGCGCGTCCACTACGTGGATTTCACGTCGCTGTACCCGTACACTCTGGCTAAATGTGAATTCCCCGTGGGGCACCCTGAAATCATTCATTCAAATTTTAAGCCTCTGAATGAATACTTTGGCCTGATCAAAGCCACGGTCAACACCCCCCGCGAGCTGTTTTTCCCCGTCCTACCCAGCAGACTGCCAAATGGGAAACTAGTGTTTACCCTCTGCAGGACGTGCGCGATCGAGAACAGACAGGAGGGGGCCTGCGGGCATTCCGACGCAGAGCGGGAGCTGACAGGTGTCTGGGTCTCAGCGGAGCTCAATCTGGCTTTAGAGAGGGGCTATTCGGTCGTGAAGGTGCACGAAGTGTGGCATTTTCCCCAGACCAGCGGGGAGCTGTTTAGAGATTACATTAAAACCTTTCTCAAAGTGAAGCAGCAGGCTTCGGGCTACCCCAACGACGCGACCGATGACGAGGGTCGCAGGGGGTACATAAACAACTATCTCGAGCGTGAGGGGATCGAATTGGAGCCCGATAAGATAGTGTCTAACGAGGGGAAGAGGCAGGTGTCCAAACTTCTGCTTAACTCCCTGTGGGGTAAACTGGCGCAGAGGAGCAACATGCTCCAGACATGCATAGTGTCTGACCCGGGGGAGTTTTTAAATTTTTTCTGCTCGGACCTGTACGAGATTTCCAGCTTCGCGTTTGTCAACGACGAGGTCGCCCTCATCCGCTGGCGTTACAAGTCTTCCTACAAAGTGCCGCCGGGAAAGACTAACATATTCATAGCCTGTCAAACTACCGCGTGGGGCCGGTTGACGCTTTACAAAGAACTGGAAAAATTGGGGCGGAGGGTGCTGTATCACGACACCGACAGCATCGTGTACATAAGCAGGCCTGGTGAATATGAGCCGACCTTAGGCAATTACCTGGGCGAGCTGACGTCCGAATTAGCCCCAGACGAATACATTGCTTCGTGGGGTGCGCTGGGACCAAAAAGTTACTGTTACCGACTCAACAACGGGAAAACACAAATGAAATGTAAGGGTATAACTCTAAATTATGAAACCTGTCAAAAGGTAAACTTTGACAGTATGATCGGATTGATTGAAAACTACATCGGAGGCTGTAGGAATAACCCAACTATATTGACGCACTACAACAAAATCGAACGCGACATGAAAAGCTTTCGCCTGTTTAATAGGCCTCTAGATAAAAAGGTCAGGGTCGTCTACGACAAACGCAGATTGCTGACTAGCGGGGAAACTCTGCCTTTTGGTTACTGAAATGTAAAACTATCAGCATCGTCTTTAAAAACCTGTTAAAGTTTTTTCAAAGATGTTCATTTGTTTTAAACTGAGAAGTTTTTCCAAAGATGTTTTTTAAAAATCAAATATGTACAAATGTTTTAAAATGTTCATAGTAAGATGTTTTTTAAAATCAAAGATGTACAAATGTTTTAAACTGAAAAGTTTTTCTAAAGATGTTTTTTTTAATCAAAGATGTACAAATGTTTTAAACTGAAAAGTTTTTCTAAAGATGTTTTTTTTAATCAAAGATGTACAAATGTTTTAAACCGAAAAGTTTTTCTAAAGTTGTTTTTAAAATGTAACTTGTGTATGTTTTTATTTTCAAACTTGTGTACTGAAATGTGTTGTACATTTATCACAAGAGTTTCTATTAAAACTTTCACCCACGCACTCTGTGTCTGTGAAAGCTGACACCCCTGCAGCACCAGTTTGCACGTGTGTGTGTGTGTGTGTGTGTGTGTGTGTGTGCGCGCGGAAAGATTTAAAAGATTAGGGCAGTATTTTCCGTTTCATCAGTTTTTTTTTGCAAGACGATGGGTAGCGGAGTGAGAAAGGTCGACTTTGATCACCGTTTAGAATTGCCGTTTACGGCTATAATCGCAGGGGCGAGTTCTTCGGGGAAAACCTATTTCACTAAAGAAATGCTTTTAAATCAGAGTCACTGTTTCATAGGGGCCCCCGTTAAAAAAATTGTGTGGTGTTTCGCTTCCCATCAGCCGCTTTATGATGAACTGCGCGATCGGATCACCGAAATTGAATTTATACAAGGGCTTCCTAAAAGCTGGGAGGACGAGGAACGCTTCCCCTCAGGCTCCTTGATAATCATCGATGATTTGATGGACAGCGCGTCCGAAAACAAACTCGTGGCAGAAGCTTTCACGAGGTTCAGACATCACCGACAAATCTCGGTCATCTACCTGGTGCAGAACGTATTTCACCAGGGCAAGTACAGCAGGACTATAGCCCTAAATACTACTTATTATTGTCTGTTTAAGAATGTGCGAGACAGAATGCAAATCAAAGTTTTAGCTCAGCAAATGTTTCCTTGGCAGAAAAAGTTTTTTCTAGATTCTTATCAAGAGGCGACAGGGCCACCCCACGGTTATTTATTGGTCGATTTGAGAGCCACGTGCCCAAAAGAGTTCCGACTCAGGACCGGATTATTACCGGGGTCGCTACCCATCGTCTTTCTACCGGCGAGCCATTGATTTATCACTACTACTAAGCTATGTCCGAACATCTCAGGAAACACCTGCCGACCCTTAACGTTTTACAGAGGACGAGGGGGGTGAAACGTAAAAAGATTCTTACGGCTGACCCATCTAATGACATAATTTTGGCTCTCTCCGAAATCTGTCTCAATCTCATAAGAGGCCGTATACCTTTAACCGTAGCTCAATTTAACAAGCTGAAGAAACAGAAAAGACTGATTAAACTTTTCGCCTGTAAGAAAAACAGCGTTGCTAGGAAACGCAAGGCAGTGCTTCAAAGAGGAGGATTCTTACTACCGCTCTTATCAGTGGCTCTGCCATTCGTCACAAGCCTGTTTGCCGGTAAGACGGCTAATTAGCTTTTTACCAACATGAGCGAAGTGAAAAAAATGTTCATGCTGACCCCCTATCAACTGCGTACGCTGACCCAGAGGGTGACCCCGCATACCATCGGCGAATCGGCCCTGGGTGAACTTGAAAAGCAGATGCTCGGTTTAATAAATCAGCCGGGTATGAATGTGCATGAAAAAGTAAAGAGATACGATCAATTGCTACAGAGGTATCTGAATCTAGTCCAGAAACAGGAACATCAGGGGCGAGAAATTGTCCTTACTGAGCGGAAAGAAAAAACGGAGGAGGAGGAGGAGGGGAGACAGCCTGACAGCGGCGGCGCGAATAGGGACAAATCTGTACAGGAAGTTGTCCAGCAAGTGGCTCCCAGGGCTAGAAAGAACGTGGGGTACATCATGCAGAAACTGCTGGATTCCGACGGGGCGGTACGTTGGACCCAGTCGGGTGAACTCATCATCAGAGATAGACCCATTAAAGGTTCCCATATTTTAGATTTGATGAAAACTTTATCGCAGCCTAAATCCCAGACCGTCGAATATCCTAAAGGCTGGGAACCCTTTTTAAACGTGATATCCGAATTAAACATACCCCTCACGAGCGTGGGTAACATCCAAGCCAGGAAAGCCCTAAGCCATCTTAAAGATTACGGTGGAAGGGGTCCCCCGCTACCCTCCTCCCCTCCTGTGAAACAGAAGCTCGGGAGACGTAGAAAACGTATTGCGGACGACTCGCCACCCCCGCTCGCGGGAACCCCTCACACGCAGCGCGATTCCTCCCCTGAATATCGTATATGGCCTTTAAAGGGTACTCCTTATGCTCCGTGGATAGATTACAGCGATTTAAGTGTTTTATATACGTGTGGAAAAAAAATTTAAACGCCTGTAACGCACCTATTAATAAAATGTTAAATTTATTGAATAAAAGGTGTCACGTTTTTATTTTTCCCCCGACATTAACCTAACAACCATAACAATTTTTTTTTACCCCAACATTAATATAACAACCATAACAATTTTTTATTTTTTCCCCCAACATTAATCTAACAACCATAACAATCTTTAAATAGTTTTAAGGAACATACATTTTGCGGCTTTGAAAGTTTATCGACATTAACACGGCTAATACACTTGTAATATTTCTTGATAAACTCGGATACTAGAGCGTCGTTTTTCCTCAAGTCGTCAGAGTACAACATCATAGTCTCTTGAAATGAAAGTCCCTTGAAACGGTGGTAGAAGAAAAAGGCGACATGGGCCCCGCACGTGGAAGAAAAGTCGTATTGAACTTGACGCGTGCTATACCTTATTTCGGTAGCGTGCCTCCCCAAGAAGCGCATAAAACTCTTTGGGTAGTAAGGGGAATCTGGGGGATAACCGTAAGAATCAAAGAAGGATGCTTTGCCCTCTTGGGGCTCCAAAATTATCCCGACCCAGTGTTCACCCTCTCTATTCTGGTCGTGTGTGTTTACGACCAGAAAAGTGGGCCTGGTCTCTATCCTGGTGGGTAATAAATCGCTAGGCCACACGCCTCCAAAAGCTTCCCCCACCAGGGAGCGTAAAAGGCATTCCAGCTGGTGAGTGTTCATGATGGTGACGACGATTAAAAGTCCACTAAAACCTGTCTCTTGGTGTTTACTTCAATCACGCTGTCGAAGCAGGCGTAGACGATGAGACTCATGGTTCGAGGTAGCGGGGCTCTGAACCTTAAATCCAGACGGCACGTGCCGCTGACGACGGGTGACAGGGGAACCGCCGTCCAGCTCGTCGTCTCGGGAGAGATTGAGAGCAAATAGCGAGTATCCGTTTTCAAAATCCTCGCGGTTAATGCATAAGGGCGAATCCCTTAAATGCCTGTTTGTAGGTAGGAAAAGGTTGTAAAACTCTCTGACCGACTGCCTTGCGTTAAAATCGGGCTGGAACGGTTTGCTGGGTATGTGACGGCCGTTGACGGAGAGGCTCAGAAATTCCAGGTCACAATGCTGAAACCTGAACGGGTTTCTGTTTCGCGTGCCCACGAACGCGGCGTGGTCCACGATCCCCAAAACGATGTAGCGCGGTAAGTTGCCCAGGAAGAGGTTGTCCTGCGGGCAGACCCGCGATTGCGCGGGGAGCGTATAATTTTTAACGACTACCCTGCTTATAGGGTACAGGGCGTTTGCTTTCATGAGAGCGGCTGAGTGACCCAGTGACACCGCCGGGGAGACCTCCACTTTTTTCACAAACAGGCTGGCCCTCAGTATTTTCAGCTCATAATCGGTGTCATTTCTACACATGAGACTAAAGTCGCTTTTAGCCTTTACAAACTTTAAGCGTATATCCACATGGTTTAACAGCATTCGTTCACTGAAAAAAATATCAGCGTGTATAGGTCCCATCAGAGAAAATTCCCGAGAGTTTCTACAGAAGGCGGCTCGCTTCTGCAACCCCACGTTAGGGCCCTGCGAGGAGACGTCCACGCTATCCAAGTCGACTCCGACATCTTTGTACCAGAGCCCTGCCGAAAACTGACTCTCTAGCGTATCCGTAGAAAAATTGAGCAGGGTCTCTATGAATGACCTATAGGGGTGCGTGGCCGAGGAAGAACTGATCAGGACATCGTTCAGACTCACATCCAGCTGGGAGAATATGCAGTTTAGCGGGTACTGTCTAATATCACAGGGGTCGGCGTCAACCAGGGGGGCTCCATCGGCCCAAACGATCCTGAGCCTTAGATATAGCAGTGTAGAGTTGAGGTCCAGATAGAAATTGCCCGACCCCGGTATTAGGAAATCCAAATGCGGTGGACCGGTGGCCTCTTGATAAGCGTCTAGAAAAAACTTTTTCTGCCAAGGAAACATTTGCTGAGCTAAAACTTTGTGCGAGACAGAATGCAAATCATTCTTAAACAGACAAGAATAAGTAGTATTTAGGGCTATAGTCCTGCTGTACTTGCCCTGGTGAAATACGTTCTGCAGATTTGACGTGATGTCTGAACCTCGTGAAAGCTTCTGCCACGAGTTTGTTTTCGGACGCGCTGTCCATCAAATCATCGATGATTATCAAGGAGCCTGAGGGGAAGCGTTCCTCGTCCTCCCAGCTTTTAGGAAGCCCTTGTATAAATTCAATTTCGGTGATCCGATCGCGCAGTTCATCATAAAGCGGCTGATGGGAAGCGAAACACCACACAATTTTTTAAACGGGGGCCCCTATGAAACAGTGACTCTGATTTAAAAGCATTTCTTTAGTGAAATAGGTTTTCCCCGAAGAACTCGCCCCTGCGATTATAGCCGTAAACGGCAATTCTGAACGGTGATCAAAGTCGACCTCTCTCATGCCGCTACCCATCATCTTGCAAAAAAAAAAAACACTGATGAAACGGGAAATACTGCCCTAATCTTTTAAATCTTTCCGCGCGCAGACACAGACAGACACACACACACACACACACACACACACACACACACACACACACACACACACACACACACACACACACACACACACACACACGTGCAAACTGGTGCTGCAGGGGTGTCAGCTTTCACAGACACAGAGTGCGTGGGTAAACGTTTTTTATAAAAACTCTTGTGATAAATGTACAAAACATTTCAGTACACAAGTCTGAAAAATAAAACACACAAGTTACATTTTAAAACAAATGAACATCTTACTTTGATTTTAAAAAACTTTTCATTTTAAAAAACATCTTACTATGAACATTTGTACATCTTTGATTTTAAAAAACATCTTTGGAAAAAACTTTTAAAAGACGCGCAGTTTTACATTTCAGTAACCAAAAGGCAGAGTTTCCCCGCTAGTCAGCAATCTGCGTTTGTCGTAGACGACCCTGACCTTTATATCTAGAGGCCTATTAAACAGGCGAAAACTTTTCATGGCGCGGTCGATTTTGTTGTAGTGCGTCATTATAGTGGGGTTATTCCTACAGCCTCCGATGTAGTTTTCAATCAATCCGATCATACTGTCAAAGTTTACCTTTTGACAGGTTTCGTAATTTAGAGTTATACCCTTACATTTCATTTGTGTTTTCCCGTTGTTGAGTCGGTAAAAGTAACTTTTTGGTCCCAGCGCACCCCAAGAAACAATGTATTCGTCGGGGGCTAATTCGGACGTCAGCTCGCCCAGGTAATTGCCTAAGGTCGGTTCATATTCACCAGGCCTAGTTATGTACACGATGCTGTCAGTGTAGTGATACAGCACCCTCTGCCCCAATTTTCTTTGTAAAGCGTCAACCGGCCCCACGCGGTAGTTTGACAGGCTATGAATATGTTAGTCTTTCCCGGCGGCACTTTGTAGGAAGACTTGTAACGCCAGCGGATGAGGGCGACCTCGTCGTTGACAAACGCGAAGCTGGAAATCTCGTACAGGTCCGAGCAGAAAAAATTCTAAAACTCCCCCGGGTCAGACACTATACATGTCTGGAGCATGTTGCTCCTCTGCGCCAGTTTACCCCACAGGGAGTTAAGCAGAAGTTTGGACACCTGCCTCTTCCCCTCGTTAGACACTATCTTATCGGGCTCCAATTCGATCTCCTCACGCTCGAGATAGTTGTTTATATACTCCCTGCGACCCTCGTCATCAGTCGCGTCGTCGGGGTAGCCCGAAGCCTGCTGCTTCACTTTGAGAAAGGTTAATGTAATCTCTAAACAGCTCGCCGCTGGTCTGGGGAAAATGCCATACTTCGTGCACCTTCACGACCGAATAGCTCCTGTCTAAAGCCAGATTGAGCTCCGCTGAGATCCAGAACTTTTCACCTGTGACCTTTAGGTCATAAATCATTTTTGAAAGAAGCGGTATTCCATCTCTCTCTTCCGGGGGATATCATACTGGTGGAACTGCAGGGGGATTAAGTAACTAATAACACAGCTATGCATGTTCGAGGCGAGATCGATCTAAATGACCTGCTATCGATGGTCGACAACCTTTCTCAGAGTAATACCGAGGTTTTCAGCGATGAAACGCTGGAGCTGGTCGTGCAGATTATTCATAATCGAAATAGTGGTGCAGCCAAACGACAGAAATTAACAAAACTTTTAAAGTCTGACATTTTGCAAAAGAAGCTCAGGTGTCTTATTTTTTCTGAAAATAATCTGCTTTGCTTACTGTCTAGTCCGCCTCTTAAACCCTGACATGGCCCATGAGATTGCGTAGATAGAAGCTAAATGTTTGCAGGAATCAGTCGGTCTAACTGTGGCCGACATGGTGTCATTGTCAAACATAGCAAAATTTGAGCGAATGCTTGGGGTCAAAATCATTGTGTGGTACCGCTGTGACAAGTCTGACATTTTTAATAAAATTTCAGACAAACCCCGAACCTCGTGATAAAACAATCTTTCTGTACCTTCAAGATCAGCATTATTTCGGCATAAAAAGCTTGACGTCATTTTTTGGGGAATCATACGTCTGTGATTATTGTTATGCCTCATTCAGTATTAAAACAGGGCACAAATGTGAGTATTACTGCAATGTGTGTCTCAGTCCCGAGTGCCATAAGCACATCACAGCGTACATACATTGTGAGGACTGTGGGTCTTTCTGTCGATCGCGGTATTGCTTCGAGCAACACAAAATCTCAAAACAGCAACCAGGCGGCGGTGGTGTATGCAGCTTGTGCGATATAGTCAAGTATTGTGACAAGTGTAACAATCGGTACACCGTCACTAAAAATAATCAAAAGGCTCATAAATATAAACCTAATACAAGATGCGCTTTTTGTAAAGAGGATTTGACACCTGACTGAGCATCAGTGTTTTATCGAGCCAGTATCGACTGAGGACTTGACAGACCGCTATGTATTTTCTGGCTTTGAATGTAGACAAGATGAGGGAACGCACATTGCTAATTACATCTGCTGCATTGATTTTGAGGGCAATTTTTGGTCCGCTAAGGGGGATAGTTGTGTGGCTGAATTTTTCAAAAAGTACCGCAACCGTAAATAGAAGGGGTACACATTCATAGTGCACATAGGATATGACAGTTACCTGCTTATGAAATATTTAGTTGAGAATGGCGTCAACCCCCACATTATCACGCAGGGCAGCAAACTGCCGAGGACTTTAGCCAAAGATATATTGATTCACTCTCTTTTCGCTCTCAAAACCCAAAGCGGGCAGAAAGCAAAGGCTATTTCCCACATTTTTGGAACACTGTAGAAAATCAAAATTACGTCGGTCCCTATCCGCCACCAGAGGCATACGGTGTGCAAACCATGATGGAGAAGGACAAGAGAGAGTTTATGGAGTAGTATGGCACTGTTGCGGTCGAGGTGTTTGACTTTAGAAAAGAAATGGGAGAGATTACTGTAAAAATGATGTTGTCATCTTGAGAGAGGGCTGTCTCAAGTTCAGGGGTGAGATTATCAACAGCTGTAGTCTAGACCCTTTTCAATGTGTCACCATAGCCTCAGTCTGCATGAAACAGTTTTGCATGAGTTTTTTGCCTGAAAATACAGTCGCGCTAACCACTCCAGATAATTACATCAAGCGACAAAAGGCATACTCCACGCCATCTATTCAGTGGCTGGAATACATCTTCCATAGCGAAAAACTAGAGATTCAGCACGCGCTCTGTAGAGGGGAGGTGAAAATGGGTCCCTACTACCTCGATGGCTATGCCGAAATTGATGGGGTTCGTACGGCATACGAATTTGCTGGGTGTTTTTTTCATGGGTGCCCTGAATGCTTTGATTCAAACACACTGAATCCTTTAACAAAACTGCGTTTTGGGGACATGCATCAGCAGTTTCAGGATAAGATATTTGCCCTTAAACACACATACAATCTCAATGTACATGTTATTTGGGAACACAAATGGAATAAACTGAAGGCTGAAAATGCAAATGTACAGGCGTTCTTGAGGGAATTTGACTTTCCAGAGCGCATCGACCCTCGGTACGCTCTGTTTGGCGGCAGAACTAACGCCTTGCAATTGCACTACAAAGCAGAGGGCGATGAGTGTATAGATTACTACGACTTCACGAGCCTTTATCCATCGGTCAACAAGTTTAAGGAGTACCTGGTAGGCCACCCCGTAGTCATTTACCGCGATTTTGACAATGTGGAAAACTATTTTGGATTGATCAAAGCCAAGGTTTACCCACCGAGAGGTCTTTACCTGCCGGTTCTGCCTTACAGGGCCGGTGGTAAACTCATGTTCACACTTTGCAGAACATGCTGTGAAACTGAGACACAGGGGGTCTGTAATCATTCAGATGAGCAGAGAGCTCTGATCGGTACGTGGTGCAGTATCGAAATCAACAAGGCTGTTGAAAAGGGCTACAAAATTGCCAAGATTTACGAGGTCTGGTATTTCCCCGACAGGACAGACACACTATTTGCTGACTATATTAACACACATTTAAAGGGAAAACAGGAGGCTTCGGGCTATCCCGCTTGCTGAGGATAAAGAGAGATACATTCAGAACTACTTTGAGAAGGAGGGCATCCGTTTGAACCCTGAAAACATCGGGGTGAACAAAGTAAAACGCCAAATTTCCTAATTGTTTTTAGACAGGGAAAATTTGGTCAGAGAATAAATCAGGCTAGCACGATGCTCATCAAAGATCCTGATGAGATGTTCATTTTTTCAAAGCTGGTTGATGTGTCTCACTTTTCCTTTTTGAATGATAATGTGGCAATGGTCCAATGGCGGAACATAAAAGGGTTCCCTAACACGCCGCAGCATGTCAACACGTTTATTGCGGCATTTACTACCACGTATGCTAGGCTCGAGCTGTACAACCTCATGGACATGGCAGCGTACGCTGTACCATGATACAGACTCTGTCATTTTTGTCAGCAAGCCGGGGGATTGGATGCCTCCTTTGGGTGACTTTCTTGGTGAGCTGACAAGCGAATTGGACCCAGATGACCACATTGTGGAATTTGTTTCAGGGGGGCCCCAAAACTTATGGGTACAGAACTGCAAAAAGTAAAACGAACTTGAAAGTTAAGGGCATAACACTGCACAACACCAATTCAAAAGTTGTCAACATCGCATCCCTCACAGAGTTAGTTCACGATTTTGTGAGTAACCCACGTGACCCCCCTCGAGAGATCAGGATGTCGACGCAGCAAATCTTAAGGGATAAAAGGGGGTTCCTTTTGAAAAATAAGACAGTCAACAAGTGTTTCAAGGTTGTGTACACTAAGCGGCAGCTACTGCCTGACTATTCCACACTGCCTTATGGATTCTAGTGACGGGTTCAACAATAGACTTCAGCACCCATTCTCGTGCATTATATCGGGACCGAGCAACTGTGGCAAGTCGCATTTCATTAAAAGACTGTTGGAAAATGTGGATTGTACATTGTCCAGAGTGCCTGAAAACGTGCTATTCTTCTTCAAGTATGATGATTTGTTGTGCAAAATAAAAAACATTAAATTTGTGGAAGGAATTCCAGAGTCTCTGTGCTGACAGTAGTAAACTTTGTTTTAAAATTGTAATTTGGTTTAATTTGTTATTACCATTAGCTGGCATTACTGCTTCAATTTCAATAGATTCATCTGCTTTTGATTAATTTCATATATATATATATATTATATTTATATTGAATATTATTTACATTGCAGAATGCAAGGGGATTTTATTTTATTAAGGGTTGTTTCCTTTAAATATTTTGCTTATATTTTAACTTTCATACGTATGCAACAGTGAGTTAGAGGAGCAAGTTAATACGCCTTTTAGGGAGAAGGTGTGTACGCCACTAGCCGGGAGGGGGGAGAATGAAGAGCAGAGAGGTCGAGAGAGCTGGGTGACCGTAGGTCGTAGACGCAGGAAGGGGCGTACACACGTTGCAGAGGCGGCATCACCTGAGGTGACTGTGTCGAACAGGTTTCAGGTTCTTCCAGCTTTAGAGCCGGAACGGACTGGGGAGGCAGGTGGGCCCTTGGGCACTGAGGAGCCCCCTCCCCCCAGGAAGAGGGAGGTTGTGGTAGTGGGGGATTCCATTATTAGGGGAGTAGACAGTTATGTGTGCACGCGTGATAGAGGGTCCCGTACGGTGTCTTGCCTGCCTGGTGCCCAGGTAGGAGACCTTCCAGATCGTGTGGATAAGCTTTTGGCCCCAGCTGGGGTGGATCCAGTTGTCGTGGTGCATGTTGGCACCAACGACATAGGCAAGGGTAGAAGGGCTGTTCTGCAGGATAAATTTATAGAAGTTGCCAATAAGCTTAGAAGCAGAACGTCCACGGTGGTATTCTCCGAAATACTCCCCGTGCCACGTGCAAGTCAGGCTAAGTTAGCTGAGATAAGGAAATTAAATGCGTGGCTAAAAGGATGGTGTAGGAAAGAGGGGTTTAGGTTTATGGGGCATTGGAGGACCTTCTGGAACAGGTGGGACCTGTTCAAGCCGGATGGGTTGCACCTGAACCAGAGGGGAACCAGTGTATTGGGGAGGCGTATGTGTAGAGTAGTTGAGGAATGTTTAAACTAGGGACTGGGGGGGCAGGGAGGTTAGTTAACTATGTCAGTGGGGGGAAACGGAAAGCCCCAAATAATCATATTGTAAGTGGGCACCGTAATAGGCCTACCCTTTGTTGTCTGTATTTAAACGCCAGAAGTATTAGGAATAAAATTCATGATTTAGAGGCTTTTATCTCATCGGACTCTTATGATATTATAGGAGTAACTGAAACGTGGTTGAGTGAAAAGGATGGACAAGAATATAATATGGATGGTTACACGTTGTTCCGTAAGGATCGTATATGAAAAAAGGGAGGTGGTGTTGCAGTATATGTAAAGGAAAACTTGCAGGCAAGGGAACTTACTGATATAAATAAAACTACGGAAGCAATATGGGTAAAATTAGATGCTAAAAACTCAAATAGCCTAATTGTCGGTGTTTGTTACAGAACACCTAATATAGCTGCTGAGGAAAGCAGATTGTTATACAGTGATATTAGGACTATGAGCAATAAAAATGATGTGGTAGTTATGGGTGATTTTAATCTACCAGGAATGCAGTGGGACATTGTCACTGGCTCTTCAGAAAATGAACTGGAGATGGTGGAATTAGTACAGGATTGTTTTTTTACTCAGTTTGTTAACACCCCTACCAGGGGAGATGCCATTCTTGATCTTGTTCTCTCTAATAACCAGGACAGGATTGGTAAATTAGACGTTTTAGAACCACTTGACAGTAGCGATCATAACATGGTCAAATTTGAGGTTAAGTTTAGTGTTCGAAGAGCTAAGTCCAAATCAAAAATATATAATGTTAGGAAGGCTGAATTTAAGTGTATGAGACTAAAACTAGAAACTGTGAACTGGATGGAGTTAAATAACAAAACTGTTGAAGAGGCCTGGGAATTTTTTAAAAGCACATTATTGCAAGTGCAAGAGGACTTCATACCTGTTTCCAGCAAGAATAAATCTAGGAAATTGCAACCTAGGTGGTTTACTAGGGAAATAAAGCATAAAGTAAGGAGGAAAAGGGCTTTGTTCCAGCAATGGAAAATAACTGATGATGACAGAATTAAGCAGGAATATCTAAGTCTACAGACTGAGTTAAAAAATGATATTAGACGAGCTAAAAGAAATGTCGAAAGGATGGTTGCATTGGAAGCTAAGGGTGACGTTAAAAGTTTCTTCCAGTATTTTAACTCTAAAAGAGCTCTAAAACCTGAAATTACTAATCTGCAGGATAGTAAGGGTCTTATAATAGTAAACGACATTGATATAGTAAATGAGTTCAATGATAGTTTTGCACGGGTATTCACTGTTGAGGACCTTAGTAATTTACCAGTTATTACCTATCCAGCATCGTCTATAGCTAGTATATATATATATATATATATATATATATATATATATATATATATATATATATATATATATATAAATAACTGAAGCAGATGTTTTGCAAAGCCTAGCTAAGCTCAAAATAAATAAATCACAGGGTCCTGATGGCATCTTACCTATAGTGTTAAAAGAGATGAGGGATATTATTTGCCGACCCTTAACTTTACTGTTTCAAAAATCCTTATCTGAAGGTGTGGTACCTTCTGATTGGAAGCACGCCTTCATAACGCCTATTTTTAAAAAAGGGGATAGAAGTAATTTATCTAACTATAGGCCAATCAGTCTAACTTGTATAACTGGTAAAGTTATGGAGGCTATAATCAAAGAGAAAATGGTAGATTACCTGGACTCTAATAACATTTTGCGGGATAGCCAGCATGGATTTAGGAGAGGTAGATCCTGTTTAACAAATCTGTTGGAGTTTTTTGAGGAAGCTACTCAGGAAGTTGATGATAAGAAGGCCTATGATGTCATCTACTTAGATTTCCAAAAGGCTTTTGATGTTGTCCCCCACAAGAGGCTCGTACTAACTCAAAGCGACAGGTATTTTAGGTACCGTAGCGACCTGGATTGATAACTGGTTAACAGATAGGAAACAGCGAGTAGTTATAAGAGGCACAATGTCAAAGTGGGCTTGCGTTCATAGTGGGGTACCGCAGGGTTCGATTTTAGGACCACTATTGTTCCCAATTTACATAAATGATATGGATACCAATATATACAGTAAACTGGTGAAATTTGCAGATGACACCAAGGTGGGTGGTGTAGTAGATACTGAATTAGTGGCTCAGCAGCTACAGCGGGATCTTGATTTAATTAGTGACTGGGCCGATACCTGGCAGATGAAATTTAACATCGATAAATGTAAGGTACTCCATCTAGGGAGCAGAAATATAAAGTACAGGTATTTCATGGGTGTCACTGAAATAAAGGTAGCTGATCATGAGAAAGACCTTGGTGTGTATGTTGATGCTTCCATGTCCCATTCTTGCCAGTGTGGGGAAGCAATAAAAAAGGCCAATAGGATGTTGTGGTATATCTCCAGGTGTGTGGAGTTTAAGTCAAGGGAGGTAATGCTAAGATTATACAATTCCTTGGTGAGACCTCACCTAGAATATTGTGTGCAGGTTTGGTCACCATATCTTAAAAAGGACATTGTGGCCTTAGAAAAGGTGCAGCGTAGGGCCACAAAAATGATTCCTGGTCTTAGAGGAATGTCATACGAGGAACGGTTACTTGAGCTAAATCTGTTCAGTCTCAAGCAAAGGAGACTGAGGGGGGACATGATCCAGGTATATAAGATTCTAACAGGTTTGGATGCTGTTCAAGCAAATAGTTACTTCAGCATTAGCATACACGAACTCGTGGCCATAGGTGGAAATTAGCGGGAGAACACTTCAAGCTGGATTTAAGGAAGCACTTCTTTACACAGCGTGTAGACAGAGTATGGAATACCCTTCCTGATAATGTAGTGCAAGCTGAATCCTTGGGTTCCTTTAAATCAGAGCTAGATAAGATTTTAACGACTCTGAGCTATTAGTTTAGTTCTCCCCAAGCGAGCTTGATGGGCCGAATGGCCTCCTCTCGTTTGTATAGTTCTTATGTTCTTATGTATATGTTATACGTCATTTCCTGTATGCATGGCGGGAGAGTAATAAGTTGTTGCGAGCGGCGCTGGAGTTTTGGACTGCACAAGAAATTAAGAGAAACATCCATAAGCAAGGATTTTCAAACATCATTCCCTCTTAGCTCACAAGCAGGCAAAAGTGGTATGTTGTACTTTGAGTTTATTTTATTTAACCTATTTGAGTGTATGTTATTGTTAGCGAATATGTAATATGTATTTTCTTTGTATTTGTCCTGTATCTTTAGTTCTACGGTGTTTACGTCAGTGCTAAGTGTGCTGTAAATAAACATCTGTGTGCAAGACACTTGGAACTTCACATTGTGACTAAGAGAGGCATAGTCTCTGTGTGACGACGAACTTTTGCCGATAAATAAAATTAATTTGATCATCATTAACGACCTTATGGAAAAAGCCAGCGATAACGGCGAGGTGGAAAAAGCTTTTATATCTTACGGATATCTGCTGGTGGATTTAAAAGCCGTGACACCCGAGGACTGTAGGCTCAGAACAGGAATGCTTCCACCCAAGTGGCCGGCTGCTTACGTGCGCAAGAAAAAAATTATGTCTGTGCGTATAAAAAGAAATTGGAGTGCCCTGAAAGTTTTATTTGACAGTAACGCTAGACAGAGAAATAACGTTTTCAATGGAGCTAAGTAAATGGAACACGCTAGGAAAATGTATATGGTTCCTAAGGCACAGCTTGAAAAACTGCATAATGCCACATCTCCTAAAGATACAATAAGACAGACTGTCGAAAGCGAATTGGACAATACGCAACATTTTATCAAGAACGGATGTTGCTGACCACGAAAATGTCCGCTTCTACACAGAGGTGCTACAGAGATATTTGACTTTGTCCAGACAAGGTGATAATGAGCCCATATCTTTAACACTTCCTCCTGAAGACCTCGTAATAGATAATGCTGTGGCGGCATGTGCCACCGTTGCTGGGGATTCCATTATGGAAGAAGTCATTAAAAATGTTGCATCGCGTAACAAGAAAAAGGTTGAATATATGATGGGTAAAATGCTTGAAAACTCTGCCGTAACTGCGTGGAATCCGCGCGGGGAGTTTGTTTTTAATGGTACAACTATCGCTGGATCCCACATGCTCGATTTGCTTAAAAACATTACCAACCCGCATAACGTGAACGAGGGGAGAAGACCTGTGGGATGGGGCGAATTTCTACAAGGACTGGCTAGACTTAACATGCCTTGCACCCTCATACCTAACCAAGATGTTGGGCGTCTCATAGAAGCGATCAAAAACAAGCCCCACACCGAGGAGCAGCCTGACGGGACACCCCGAGATAGTCGGTCACCGCGAACCCCACGGAAATTCTTAAGACCCGACTGGCTTGTGTTTTAAAATGCTTTTGTACTTACTTAATTAAAACACTCAAACGTGATATTTTGTCTTTGTGGTTTTTATTTGGCATACACAGTCTTTTTCAAAGCCTCACAACATCTCACCGTTTGCATTTTGGTAAATACATTTTTCACATGATTGATATATTTAAATTTAGAAACAAAGTGAGAAACCATATCGTCGTTCTTTTTTAAATCATTGCTATAAAACGATAGAATTTTACAAAAAGAAAAGCCTCTACAGCAGTTAATTAAATAAAAAATGCAATGTTGTCCGCACGTCACACTGAGATCGCTTTGAATCTGGTTTGCGTTGCAAATGAGACGGGCACAGTGCCTTGTCATAAAAGCGTTTATGGCCCTCGGAAAGCTGGGGTGATCCGGAGGATTTCCGTACGAGTCGAAAAACTCTGCGGTGCTGTCAGTACCGATGAAAAGAGCCAGCCAGTGCTCTCCGTGGGCCCAACTCGCATGTGTGTTGACGATGAAGATTGCGGGTAATTTTTCAAGTTTTACATCCTCCAGCTCGTCACAAGCCAACACCCCATAAAAATGTCTTGCAGTCTAGCGGTTTCTGCTAAGGATGTTGGATAGCTCCAGGGTGTTCATGACTAGTAGTAATCGTACAATACATTTCTCCTTTGGTTAATCTCGATTATATTGTCGAATGATGCGTAAACTATCAATGTCGCTGTCCTGGCCAGCGGCTGGCGGAACCTCATCTCCAGGCGCATATTTCCGCTTTTAACCATGGAGAGATCCTGATTACATCCTTCGTTGGGCGACAAGTTAAAGGCGTACAAAGTGTAGCCGTTTATGTACTCGTTTCTGTCAACAGTGAAAGGCTCGTTTTTCAAATGTCTCCCCGTAGCCAAAATCAAACTAATATTCACGGGCCACGTTTCCTCGGATAAAATCTGGTTGAAAAGGTTTAGCGGGATACTGCTGGCCATCTACGTAAAGCGCTACAAATTCAGCGTCGTAATGTTGAAAATTGAAGGGGTTTTGATCGTACACGCCCATAAAACCCATATTATCTACAAGTCCGATGACTACTGTTTTAGGCAGCTGTCCTAGAAACAAATTTTCTTGCGCACAAACACGGCTTCCCGTGGCAACGCTAAATGCAATGCAATGCAATGGGTAAATGTTTTCATACAGACTCTCTCGATCGGGTATTTCGCGTTGGCTGTCAGCAAAGCGCTCGCGTGTCCCAGTTTGACAGCCGTCGATACAAAAACTTTTTTAACAAAGAGGGATGCCGATACTATTTTGAGCGAGTACTGCTCAGCAGCATCTCTGCTCATGAGGCAAAACTCATCTTTGTTTCGGACCATTTTAATTTTGACGTCGACCCCATTTAGCATTAGTCGCTCCTGAAAAAATATGTCAGAGTGTATTGGACCCATCAAATCGAAAATGCTGCTTCTTGCCGAAAATGCGGCTCTTTTCTCTAGCCCCGCGTTAATGCCTTGCAGGTCTGTCTCATTCACTCCTGTACTGCTATCTTTGAAAAACAACCCGCAGGTAAACTGTCTGGAGAGTGTACCGATGCTATAATTAAGCAGGCACTCCATCATCACTCTGTAAGGGTAAGTATTGCTAGATTAGCTCATTAGCCGGTCACCCAGGGATACGTCCACTTGTGAGAAAATCGAAGCGATCGGGTAATTTATGACCCCTACTTTTGCACCTGCGTCAATGTTTGCACCGTTAGCTCTTGTGATCCGACACCTGAGATGCAGTAGCGTGTTGTTGAGATCTAGGAGATCTTCCCCATTACTCCAGGGGGCCATTATCAGTTAAGGCTGAGAGTGGTGGCACTTCCACGTAAATATTCTTATTAATGCTTGCTTGCGTGTATGGTAATGCAAAAATATCCCATTCTGATTTCATACACTCTTCCAACATGTTGTGAATGAGGGCCATACATTTTCTAAAACTATCTTCTCTGCTTTTTTGGCCATCTTCTTCTCGTGCTTCTTTTTGACTACTGTGCCTCTCTTGGGTATTGCTTTGCGTTTTTTAGCGGAGGTAATTCGATCCCCAGGGGGTCTATGACGCTTGCCACGAGCAAGCACCATGAGCCCCGAGCCCTCTTGCGGGTGTGCTGTCAATTGACCCGTCATGGCTCCTGTTACTACGTCTAACGATATTTTGTGCGGCCAATTTTAAATGCGGTTTCGCCATATTGAAAGTCCTTTTCAGAAATGGCAAAGCCATTCTGAGGAGGCCTCGAAAAAGCCCTCACAGACTCCCGCCGTACATAACGGGGGCGCCATTGTATCCGGGTAGCCCGTTACCCGCCTGGTTTCTGTAGTATTCCACATATCTATGTGGATCTGAAAAGCCGTCGGCGCTGTACATTATTGGGGGTAGTACTGCTTAACCAGCCTGAAATGCAGTTTTACGAGCATTTTCCCGTATCAGAAGGGTATCGCCTTCTTCTGGTCAGACTTTAACTTGATGACTATGTTATCAATGTGATTCTTGCAGAGCGACACATAATGAATCCTGTCGTAAGATATTGTGACCATCGAGTTGTGTTCCCCCGCTATATGTACGCTCCGTAAGAGGCAAAAAAAATATCCCGGCTTTAGCATGTATTGTAGGATCGACGGTATCGACATCCTTCCGGTCAAGTAAAATAAGGGTGTCTTCTTCTACCAGCGTATCCCATGTACGCGAGTAATGGATTTCAGCTACTCCTACTTCCCATTTACTATTCATTTCAATCGGCTTGGCTAGTTGTCGTGTAGCTTGATATGGTATTGTGCGGGAAAACATCTAGAGACGCATTGCTTGGTTAGCGTGACATAAAAGCCGCTTTCCTCCATGGCTGCTTTTGATGGAACTGAACACTACAAACAAGGGGCCGTCGCACTTATATGTCAACTACTTGTTTAGCAGGAACCCAGCTGTTAAAATTTGTCTGACTATTCCTGCCATTTCACAAAAAAATTTTTTTTACCACGCTGCGTTTTTTCCGCAACGATTTTCTCAACTTCAAGTTTTTGTCTTTGTCTAGTCTGATCTTTTGTAGCTCTTCGGCGTAAAATGTCCCCTCTATGATTTCGCCATCATAATCTTTTAACATATACACCGGCGGTGCTCTAGGTAGATGTTCGGCGACGGTGAAATGCTCGTATCCTTTGGTGAATTTTCCATGTGCTTTAGACACCCTGACCACATCTCCATTTTTAAACTTATAACGATGCTTTTTAGATGTACTCGGCACCAATCCATAAACGTTGTTGAAGACTTGGGCCGCGTTCTGTGCATTTACCTCGACCGGCTTCATTTTAATGGTACTGTGGTGTGTATTATTGTAAGCTCTCGCTAGGTCTTGTACAATGTCCACATACCTTCTTGTATTATTAGCTGTAAAATAGCTCCACATTCGTGTCTTTAATGTGCTGTTAAACCTTTCCACTACAGACACCTTAACATCGTTACCAGTGGCAAAAAGTATTATTCCATGTTTCTCGGTAAGCTTATGAAACGACGCATTAAACTCTGTCCCGCGATCGGTTTGTAGCTTTTTAGGTGTCCTGCCTTCAGAAAGAAAGTGTTTGAAAACACTCTTTACCTCTGCCCCCGTCTTGCTTTTAAGACATCGTACCCATGTGTATTTTGATGGAATGTCTATACACGTTAACATGTATTTAAAATCGTCATTCTGTTCCGCGTAAGTCGACATGTCCACCAAGTCAGCTTGCCATTGAGAAACATTTTTATCCCATAGTTCAGCGTTTACACAGCAGCTTGGGGTTGTTTGTATGCGTGCAAAATACAGAATTTATTATATGCATCATCTATAGCCCCCTCGTAATCTGACCCTTCAACATCACGTTTCAACTCACGCAATTTCTCCCGCACGTTTATTTCAGCTTTAAGATCATACATGACTGCCTCAACAGCATCCTGTACTTTCACGGGCGAGGGGTGGGGATTGAACACCGACACCGCTTTCATGATGATATGTTTAAACCATGGTCTATACAGCTTTTTGACCAACTTTTCAAAATTGTTAAAGAAATAAAATGGCTCGGGGTCGTACAAACACGTGTGCCGACGCTGGCTAGGGTGCATCACAGCGCACCCTACACAGTTCTCCTTCAAGTCCTCCTCGATTACTTGATCCAGAATGTAGGATAGAGCCCCTTTGATAATCTTTATAGCCGAGGCAGTGATGCTCCCATCCACATCTTCTTCAGACAATGACAGCGCAGCAAAACGCTCGCAGAGTTCGTCGATCGTTGGTGAAGGGGGCCGTGGTGCTCCCAAGAATACATGCGGGGTCACCGCCGCAGCCTCAACCATTGATGCCGGCCATTGCACCCATGTTGGGCTCGAAAGGGATGACGATGAAAGGCACGGGCCGCCTTACGGCCCCCATGATGCCACCTGCTGAAGGTCAAAAGGCTCTGGTGAGTTGTCAAGTCGCAGCCCAAAAGTTGATGGCTGTATAGGTGGAGACCAGGATGGTGGCCGCTGAGGGTGGGTTTCAGCATTGTTCAGCAGCAGTGAACAACAAAATTATTTTCATATAGAGCATTATCACAACATTACATTGTCTCAAAGCGCTTTACAGCATCCTCACCCAAAGCCCCCAGTGAGTAAGCCATAGGCAACAGTGGCAAGGAAAAACTCCCTAGAAGGAAGAAACCTTGGGAGGGACCAGACAGCGCAGTCCAAAAGTATGTTCGTCTATCAGAGGCAGCGGACAGGACAGATCCGGTTGCGTGGTCGCTTCAGGAGACGGCGGGATAGTCGAAGTTGTCTGTTTGCACGCCATTGCTACCTGGGGAGGTGCGTCTTGTCGTCTGAGCGCTGGCTCACAGCCGCGATGGGTATTAATACGTTTTTCACCATGGTTAAGTACAGCCTTCTCTCATCTTATTGGTTGCTAATGCCAAAGGGGGCTGGTCTAATGATTCCCCGTCGATCTCACTTTGTTCAAACTTTCGAGTTTTATACAGATACATTCTTTATGCGAGAATATGCTGCTCAGAGCTCCATGCTTGTGTTGCCTCTGCGGCTTGCGGGGGGCCCATGTTGGGTTTAGCGGCACTAAGTCATGTGCCATGTGATGGTGCGTCGCCGCTGTCATCAAACTCATGGCCATGTAAGGACATAAAACTTATAGGTCCTGCAGGCCCCAACTCTGATCAGCCTGCATCAGTCTATTTCAGAACTCCAAGAAAAGGATCCACTGGCCCAGGCATGATTGGACTCCACGCATCAAACCATCCCTTTTAAGGAAGGCAAAGGCCTGCTGGCTCCTGAGAGACTGGATAGGAATAACTGGAGCAACACAGAAAAAGCAAGACCTTTCACCCCCCGGAGTGGCCGGAGTTCCACAGTCAATCCACAGCAACAACAGCTGTCAGTCTCCATACACTGACACCTTTTCCGCTATAAACAGGATAACTCACCACACATAGATGTTAGGGACAAATACACGCGTGTTTGGTCTCGTTTGAATAGGCATGAGACGGCGAGTGCTGTACACTCAGATTTAAGGCAGTATAACTTTCCCTAAGAGATATATATAAACTTTGGCTAAACCTACCAAACTGAGAGAGCCTCTCACAGGGTAGAACAAGGGAATTACAACCGCCCCCTAAAGTAATCTGATTGGCTGGGGACTTGAGAACCAAGGTCAGCAATGCCCCTAAAATTAACCATTGGCCGAAATTGGTCAGTCTTCAGAGACATGCCATCACCTGGGTTGGATACTTAAGGAAGGGCTTCAGAAGAGGTCAGGAAGTCACTCTGTAATCAGAGCTGGCACAGAGAACTGTGTGAAAGTCAGATACTGTAAGTAGTCAGATACTTTCCGCAGAACTTTGTGCACTCTCAGCTGAGGAATGTGATTGTTTAATATTGTATTTGTCCAAATAAGTATGTGGCCACATGTCAATAATTGTATATTATAATATGTTTAATAAATGTTGTCTTGATTACTTCATGACTGTCTGATTTGCTGACTTCTTTATAAACTTTCCAGATTGGACTTCTATCCTGATTAGGACTAAAGTGGTAACTACTATCTTGCAGCCTCTGGGTTAAATCCCCTTTATCCGGGTCTCAAACTCGACAGCCCAAGTTAAGTTAGATGGATACCAAAACCACACCTCTGGAGTTCGCACACGCTCAGTTCGCACACGCTCACAATGGGCGGCATCGGCGGAGTCCCTGAGACGAGCCCAAAGTAAAACCTCGTACAAACTACCGCAACAAAAGGTGCGCCGTCACAGCCGCTGAGGTTGACACATGTTATGATATGGGCTGCCCCCGGCTGAACCTCTGAGGTGAACGTACGTGTGGTTCGGGTAAACATCGGCTTAATCTCCGAGGCACCCACATGCTCAGTAATTGGCAGACACTGGGCCTTTGGGGAATTATATAGGTCGAGGGACCCGAATAATCAGAGGCTGACATTGTCTTAAATGGTGGTGATTTCCGTACATCCAAGACAAACCCTGTGGAACAAGCCCACGGATCTGGCGGACTCCTTCGTCAGGGGTAAACTAGAGTTGGTAATCTAAAGGAGAGTCTCGAAGTAATCCAAACATAAACGCCATGACTACAATATACTGAAATAAGGTCATTAATAAAATGGAGTCAGATATGTGTCTAAAAGAATATCTTGTATATTAAAAAGGGTAAGTAATTCCCAGGAGGGCTTGGAAGGACCAACACGCATTCACAGCCTTCGGCTGCGCCATTGGATTCCGCCATTGGGCCAGTGGGCGGCTCCCTACAGCCAGCACTGTCTGTTTGAGACCGGCAACAATTTGACAATTGTTTGCCATTTGACAGTTGCTTGACGCAACGAGCTGGCTCAATAAAGGAAATACTGTGAGGATCTACGCTCATGCGCTACATGAGAGTGAGCCAGAGAGCACGCATGCGCTTGTTTAACAAGAACTAACAACATTATTCCCTGATTATTACTGTAAAAAATGCTTAGAGCGCTTTACTTTATTATACACATTGGTAGAAAAGTGCTTCATTCCTTAAAACCATTATGATTATAGGGGTTTTATTTTAAATAACAGGCGCTCTGCTAGCGTCGCCATTTTGAAAGGGGCGTCGGCATGGGTGCGCATGCGCCAAGCGCTGGACTAGCGATAGTCCATTCCGCCCGCGTTGTTCAAACAGTGCAGTCGCATATGGCAGAGCTCTGGGATCGTTTCGTCCTATTTCTTCTAAAAGTTTGCTGCTTACATGCCTTCTCCAATCATATCGCTAAAGTCTTTCGTGGAGGTTAAATGTAATGAGTGCTTGCTTCTTTTAAAACGACGGACTATATGTTTATTGGTTTCGCTTGCGAATGTTTAAATTTGCTCTTCTGCTGCTTCTTTTGGGCATGTTTGTTTAAAATCACCCTGCTTTTATTTTAAAATAAACACTAATGTTTTCCTTCTTTAAAACATTTTGGTGTTTTCTTCTTTTAAAATACGCCATGGTGCTTACTAACAACATACGGCTACGGGGCTGGACGGACCCCCCGCTGAACGTGTATGCGCTAGCTTGCCTTCATCCTGATCTATGTTTTATTATTCCTTAAAAACGTAATTAAAAAAGCACATTAATAAATTACATGTAATGTATTTTTATTCTATTAAAGTTGAATCACCCAAACCATATGCCCCCCTATCGGCAGCACGCGGCATAAGTATGGATGATACTATATATGGACATAAGCCCTCGACCAGTCAGAATAAAGGATACGCCCCTTCCTCTTATGATGTCAGAGGGGGAGCATTAAGCTCCGCCCAATTTACCACCTTTAATTTTTTTTATATATATGACATTTTTGTGAAAAAAAAAAAAAAATCCTCTGTACATGCGGATACCATAATGTAAGTGATGATCCTATCTAATTTTTATATATTTAAGGTTCATACGTTTTGAACAAGAAATCTGGAAAAGTTATGAAATTTGAAGAAAGAAGAGAACACAATTTCTACAAAGTATCAAGTTTGTTAGACTTAATCATAGTCATCACTATAATAAATACAAGCAATATTTTAATAATCTCAGCCGTCATTTTGTTTTTATAGGATGGAGGTGTAATACAATGTACACTCAGATGTACATGCTTGAGGGTGGGTCCAGGTGGAACATGAACAGAGCACATGAAGCTGTGAGTGTGAGTGCTGAATTACACACTAAACTGTATGATGTCCTCCTGATGTCCAACCTGAATTCACTCAGCAACAGAGTCCTCCATCATGCACTCTTGCTTGAATTTATTCCCCCTGGGCGACATACTGGTAAGATGGAGACAATTTTACTTGCAACTATTACAAATAACACATTCTAACATATTTAATCTTTTCTTTATTTTCTAAATCATTTTGGTGCATGTCTATTCTTCTAATGTATCTTTATGGCAGGTGAACGTATTGCGGTGGAGTATTTACTTGCTCAGTCTGACAGAGGTGACCTGCTGGCTCCACAACAGCACAGGGTACTTGGCATCATTCTGCCTTACCTGCAGATTGAAGTACAGGAGGAAGAGTGTCCAGATGTCACAATAAGTGATGTACTCTTACTGACAATGTCAGCCACATCTGAAGCCCCCAATCTGAAGACACTTCAACCATTCTCAGTCCTTCCTCCCGATTCAGCCAGCTCAGCATCATCCCAGGTAACCTGAAACTTGATAATCATCTTTTCATTGAAATTCAAGAAATTTCATTGGTCTATGCTATCAGTTATTAATATTGTTATAGCTGCAATTTGTATTATGTTGCATGCATATAGACCAATGATTAGAGGGAATGTTATATTCTAATGATATTTCATAATTGTTTCTTGCTTGCAAAATAACAGGTGACACATCATGAAGAAAGCAGTCTCTAACAGTCCTCTCAGTCCAGGAAGAAACACACTTAGGACAGTTCCTCTTGTGGACCTACCACACCATCTCAGGTAATGTGTTTAAGATCTTATTTCATCCTGATTAATGTTATCCATTATATATTTCAGGTGTTTTATATTATAATTGTAACTTAAAGTGTCCTGAAATGTGCTTTGGTTGTTTATCTTTCAGGATAGCCGATGTGATGCCAGGGGTGTTCCAGGATGAGAGGCAGTTAACTTGGCCAAGTACCTTGTGAACCTGAACCGCACAATAACTGCCTTGTCAACCACGGAGATAGCAGAGATTGTGCGGCTATATTCTAGTGTATATGCCATGGACAAGGCTCCCTCCAAATATACACTAAAATGTAAGAAGACAACCTTGCCAGGGCCGTGGAGAGCGTCCAAGAAATGTAGTGGTTCTGCATCTGGTCAACAAGCAGACCTTGAAGGGATGCACACATTGTGCAATTTACACATATCATAAGTCACATGTTACATTTAGGCAGTATCACATAAGCAGAATCATATCATATTGTTTTAACTTTTTTGCAACAGATTCAGACAAGATTGCTATAAACAGATTGTCAAGTGGAGTTATACTGTATATCATGGTTCATACAATGAATCACGCACTTTATATCAGTACAACTGTCTGTATTTTTTGTCTTCAGACTATTCATGACCCATGGTAAGGCCGCCCAGAGACCTGATACCAACAGAATTTCCGAGTACGTTTCCCTCAGGCTTTTTAAGGAGTATCAGCAAGGGAGAAATAGGCCAAAAGACTGCAAGGGCAAGACCTTACCCATTCCAGAGTCCATTCTACAAACATACTGCCACATAAAACTGCTTGAAGACAGCCGGGTGATACAGGACCAGACAAAATTGGTGCTCGTTACCATTAATACCACTACAGTGTCTTCTTGGTGAGATGTTTTTGATTTCCTCCATGCACTGAGAGGTATTTAATTATTTGAACATAATCACATTTAACTTAGAAGAATTTTTGTATTTTTACCAGGGTATATGAAGAACACAGAAAAGGACAGATGGGAATCACTGCAAGGAGTACAGCTTCTCCAGAAGGTCTCTGCCTCGAAGAATTCCCTGCCAAAAGCAAGAGATCTGCCTTCTGCACCTGTGGAACATGGACATGTATCCATGGAGTTCCAGGTGACATGGTGTATTGCAACAGCAATAAAGGGTTCTCATATCATATATATCATATCATTCAACGTTATATTATCAGTACAATATACCATCTTCAATACCAATGGCAACAGCATCATCCTCAAATCAATCATCAGTACACCTGAATCGTCAGAGAAAATCGAGACAGCCAAAAGCAGACCTTGAAGACCAGGAGCGTGTGCACTGCAAAGAGGACTACCATTATCAGTGCAGAATATGTGGTCAACCCAAAAACAAAAGCACTGCCCACACACAGATGAAGGGAAGGTGGTACTGTCCAGCATCTGGACAGACCACTACAGAATGGAAAGACACTCTTAGCAAGCTTTAAAAGTATAAAAAAATAGGCTAATTATTTTTCTTCATTTATGGCTTTCACTTTAACAAGAATGTTAGATGTGTTGTCTTACGAGTGTGAGAAATGTGTCCAATCAAAAGATTATTTCTTGAAAATTTTGGATAGAATTTTAATCATGACCACTCACCAGCTGGAATGCCTATTACAACCCCTGCTGGAGGATGCTTTTGGGGGTGTGTGGCCTAGCGATTTTATTACCCAGCCGCATAAAGAGAAGGCCCACTTTTCTGGTCGCAAACACACACGACCGGAATAGAGAGGGTGAACACTGTATCGGGATAATTTTGTAACCCGAAGAGAGAACAGACTACTCTGATTCTTACGGTTATCCCCCACGATTCCCCTTACTACCCTAAAAGTTTTATGCTCTTCTTAGGGAGGCACGCTACTGAAATAAGGTATAATACGCATCAACATGACTTTTCCTCTGCATGCGGGGCCCATGTCGCCTTTTTCCTCTACCAGAGGTTCAAGGGACTTTCATCTTGAGAGTATGGGGTTGTACTCTGACGACTTAAAGAAAAATGATGCTCTAGTATCCAAGTTTGTCAAGAAATGTGAAATGTATTACCCATGTTAATGCTGATACATTTTGCGGTTTTGAAAGTTTTATGTTCATTAAAACTATTTAAAGATTTGTGTGAGGGGGATAAAGACAGTCGTGAGGGGGATGATTGATTCGGATATTACATTTAAAAAGGGTTCCCAGCCTTCAGGATATCTGACGGCCTGGGATTTCGGCTGTGATAAAAGTTTATCAAAAATCCAAAATATGCAAACCTTTAATGAGTCTGAGTTCACCCGACTGGGTCCGCCGTACCGCCCCGTTGGAATTCAGCAATTTCTGCATGATGTACCCCACGTTCTTTCTAGCCCTGGGGGGCACTTGCTGCACAACTTCCTGTACAGATTTGTCCGTAGGTGCAAGGGTCGCACCGTCAGGCTATGTCTCCTCTGCAGCCCCCCGCTTTTTCCTCCCCGCTTGGTAAGGATAGTTTCTCGCCCCTGACTTCTCTTTTCTGACTAAATTGAGATACAACCAATTGCTACAGAGGTATCGCTTTACTTTCCCCCCTCATCCCTTTTGGCTTCCCACGTTTACCTTTTTTAGGGTTTTTCGGTGGACTTAAAATAAAGATGTGGCATGGATGTGTCAGCTTCGGCTGTGTGCGACTCGGTTGAAACTGTTGTTGTTGTTGTGTGTAGTTTCTGGCAATCAAGTGTAGTTTCGGTCTCCCTGAAGGTGTTAATTAGGGGGCAGGGCTTACCGAGTTCAATTGAAGGTGATACACGCGTGTCTGTGGCGGATAAAGGCAAACAGTGTAGTTGTTACTACTACTTATAATCCTTCCTTTCCTACTCTATCCAATCCTCTTTCTCTCACACCGTCACTGTAGACATGTGCCTTAGACCTATCCCAGTCCACTTATCTTTTAGATCTCACCCAACATCCAGGCGCCACACACCCAGTAATCTTGTCTACCCTCCCATAACACCCCAGTCCCAGCGAAGCGTGTTGGGTGGCCTCTGGAATTGCCAGTTTGCTGTAAAGGCTGATTTCATTTCTGCCCTTGCTTCACACCACTCGACTTTCTGGCTCTGACTGGGACCTGGATATCCCCCGACATCTCGGCTACCCCGGCAGCTCTCTCCTCTGCTTATGCTTTCTCTCACTCTCCTCGCCAGACTGGCAGGGGTGGTGGCACAGGTCTGTTGCCATCTCGGAACTGGTGCTACTCACCCCTCTCTCTGCCCCATCTCAACATTTCATCCTTTGAATTCCCTGGAGTTGCCGTTTCCTCTCCATTCAATATTCTGATTATTGTTGTCTACCGCCCTCCTGGCCCCCTAGGCTACTTTCTAGTAGAACTCGATACTCTCCTCAGTCTCTTCCCCACTGACGACACCTCTCATTCTCCTTGGTGACTTCAACCTCCCCCATGACAAGCTCCTTTCTTCTGGTCTTCTCCCTTTTCTCGACTCCTTCTCACTAATATCCAACAACTGCTCTCCCACACACAAAGGAGGTAACGTCCTCGACCTGGTTTTCAGCCGTCCCTCTCCAGCTGACATCACTTCTACTCCTGTACATATTTCTGATCATCACTTTGTATCCTTTACCATTGCCCGACCCGTCTTGCCCAATCCTGGTTTTCAACACTTCTTGCCCACTCGACCAAACCTCCACTCTGTCTCCCCTTATTCTGTTGCTTCCTGCACCCTGTCTTACCTTCCTGACCTCGACTCCTTTTCCTCCCTGGCACTGGAGTCTGCAACTGATACTCTCATCTCCTCACTTTCCACATCCTTGGACAAACTCTGCCCGCTGTCTTCCAAACCCAGGAAAACTCGCCCTGCTCCTTAGCTTTCAGCTGCATTATGCACCAACCGAAGAGAATTGCAGGTAGCAGAGAGGACGTGGAAGAAATCTAAGCTTGATGCAGATCTGTCTTCCTACCGTACTCTGCTATCCAAATTCTCTTCAGACGTGACTGCAGCTAAAACTACCTTTTACAAAGACAAACTAGAATTATTCTCACGAGATCCTCGCGAACTCCATAACATCTTTTCATCACTACTCAACCCTCCACCACCTTCTGCTCCCTCCTCCCTGACTGCTGAAGATTTTGCCAATTTCTTTGCCAAGAAGATTGATGGAATCTGTCAGACATTCTCTCCCTCCTCACCCATTACACTACACACTAAGGATTTCCCTCCCTCCTCACTGGCCCAGTTTTCCAGTCTTACGGAAAATGAGATCATGAAAGTCATCTCATCTTCCAATCCTACAACCTGCCCACTTGATCCAATCCCTTCTGCATTGCTTCAGACAATCTCTCTAGACCTTCTCCCCTTCATCGCCACTATCATTAATGGCTCCATAACTTCCGGTCATGTACCAACAGCATTCAAAATAGCCAGGGTCATTCCCATCTTAAAAAAACCCAATCTAAATCCCTCGGACACTTGCAACTACCGACCAGTATCGCTTCTTTCCTTCCAAAAATCGTCGAACGTACAGTCTACAACCAGCTTTCTCCCTCTCTCTCTGAGCAACCTCCAGGATCCTAATCAGTCTGGCTTCAAAGCAGCTCACTCTACAGAGACTGCCCTCTTAGCAGTCACTGAGAAGCTACATGCTGCCAGATCTGCCAAACTGTCATCTGTCCTCATCCTTCTTGACCTATCAGCAGCATTTGACACGGTCAACCACAAGATTCTCCTGTCCATCCTTAGGAGTCTTGGCATTAGTGGCTTGGCATGGCACTGGCTTGTGTCCTACCTAGAAGGCCAACCATACCAAGTGACATGGAATGGATCCACATCTACTCCACGTTGTCTTTTCACTGGTGTCCCTCAGGGCTCGGTTCTTGGCCCTCTCCTATTCTACCTCTACACTAAATCTCTTGGAGAGGTTATATCCTCACATGGCTTCTCCTAACACTGCTATGCCGATGACACAATTCATCCTCTCCTTCCCTCCCTCAGGCACTCATGTCTCCACTAAGATCTCTGCATGCTTGGCAGACATCTCATCTTGGATGACCGCTCACCAGCTAAAACTCAACACTAGTAAAACTGAACTGCTTTACATCCCGGCTGACTCATCCCCCCTCCAGGACTTTGCGATCTCCTTTGACAACTCCCTGATCCGTCCTTCTGGGTTCTGCTCGCAACCTTGGAGTTACCATGGATGATCGGTTGTCCTTTTCCTCACATATTGCCAGTCTCTCGCTCTTGTCGGTTTCTCCTCTTTAACATCAGGAGGATACGTCCATTTCTTTCCACTCAGGCTACCCAGATACTCGTCCAGTCCCTCGTCATCTCACGCCTGGACTACTGCAACTCGCTTCTAGCGGGTTTACCACTGCGTGCCGTCTGTCCCCTCCAACTGATTCAGAATGTAGCTGCTTGACTTGTTTTCAACCTTCCCCAAGTCCTCCCACACCACTCCTTTGCTATGCTCTCTCCACTGGCTTCCTGTAGCCGCCCGCATCAAATTCAAGACACTGATGCTCGCATACAAAGCCAAAAATGGTCTGGCACCATCCTATCTAAAAGAGCTCATCACACCCCGTACTGCACCCCGATCTCTCCGATCCTCTAGCACTGCTAGACTGGTCCCACCACCTCTCAAGGCACAAGGACAACACACATCTCGGCTCTTCTCTGTCCTGGCACCTAGTTGGTGGAATGAACTCCCCCTTGATGTCTGAACAGCGGAAACCTTGGCTGTCTTCAAGCAACAACTCAAAAACTTTCCTTTTTCAGAAATAACTAGTAGAAATAACTAGTAGTATTCTGTATTCTTACTCAGCTCTTTTCTATGTGTATGTGTACAAAAAAGAAAAAAAAAATTTGTTGCACTCTCAACAATGTTCAGATAGATGGTATTCATAGCTTGGGTCCTTATTGAGCTAGTATCGGAAAAATTAATTGCAGCGTCTTAAAGCACTTATGCAAGTCGCTCTGGCTAAGGGCGTCTGCCAAATACTGTAAATGTACTGTAAATGTGTGGAGTCACAGATATTACATATTACTGTTCTACACAAGTGTGGTTTTGGGTTTGAGACTTACGTAGTATCGAAGTCTGCAAGCTTTGCATTTTCTGAACTTGTCACAGGGGCTAGCAATCTCCCCGCTAATGGGGCAGACCCAAGTCGTATGGTGACGCTCGAAGCACACGTTAAGCATCTGAAAATTACAGCGCTTACACACTATCCCCAGGGTGGTTTCACCTTCTCTACAATTTGTCTTGCAGACAAAATATTTGTTTTTGCAACGATGAGAGTGAGGCAAGTCATACCCTTTGAAACCTTGTGCAAATGTAGCTTGGCCCCAAGAAGCCTGACGCATATAATGCCCTAAAAATGCCATTCCTGTAAAAAGAAATACACCACCCATCTACTGCTGGTAGGCGTGGGGGTCTGGTAAATGTGGAGATTGAACACGCTTGTTGGTAATACATTACTGCTTTGCAATGAATGAATTTCTCTAAATTGATAATCATTCAAAGCAACAGCATGGTTGGGGGTGATTCCCGGTTTCTCCTGAACTTCAGGCCAAGCTTTTCTGCCACATCGTCAGGAGGTGTCCATGGAGTAGATGCGGCAAGTTTATGGCGAAACACGCTTTGCTGTGGTTTTGAATGATAAACATGTGTTTGGCTTTTTTTTTTTTTTTTTTTTTTTTGTAGCTAGCATGGTCTGTAGTTTTCGTTTGTTCCCACTGCTGCGTGGGATATTGATTACATTTACAATTACTTCTAGGTTGGAATCGCTTAATTTCGTGATTGACAGAACCAGGCAATCCAGCAATTGCTGGAAGTCTGTCAGATCCCCCTCCCCATACCGTAGTTTGGCAGCTTGTCATTTAAAGAGTCACTGCGCACGGTGACCTGTATAAAAGCTCCCCATGCGGCGTAAGGTATCGCATCATTCACAATATTTTGAAACCCCCCCTGATTAAATTTTAACACTCACGGAAATTCACATAGTTTCTAGGTTGCTGAATATTTAGAATCCGCTTGATCTGTACATTATTGAATTTATAGCACTGTACAATCCCGTCAGGCTGGGGATCCATCATTTCCACGTCATCACCACCTTCCTGTTCAACATCAGCACTCTCAAATTCTCCAAAATCCTCCCACCCCAGCCCCAAGTAACTTTCAATCTCCTCAGCATTGAGAAGAAATTCTACATCTGACAAGGCCTCCAACATTTCAGAATCAGCTGGAGACCATGCAGCCTCGTCGTCGAGCAGCCCTCATTCCGCTTCTGGTTCAGAGTCTGAATCAGAGTCCCTTTCATCAAGTGGGACATGACTGGGGAGCTGGGGGGGAGAATGGTGAATGTGTCAGCAGCCTAAATGAGGCTGTTCTGGAATGAGAATACTTTGTGACTTGGATGCAGATGTTTGAAGAAAAGAGCAGTTATTTCCACACGTTGTTCGACAGTGCTGTGTAAGGAGTTTGAAAAACTTAGATTGTAAGGAACACTCCCCGTCCCCTCCACCCCCTTACTCCCACCCTACATCTCAGCCTCGACCAACTGCATATAAAGTGGACACTGTTACAGCCCTCTCAACATCATCCCCATCATAGCCGCAGCTGCAGATTATAGCAACAAAGTTGTTATAATCTCCTCTAATGAGGAAAGCGGGGAGTATGAGGCCTTTTACTCTCCGACCCCTCCTCCATCACCGGCCTCTGACCCTGGAGAGGTCCCAACGCCTGGGATCTGCACGCTTCTCTCCATACCCGCTTTGTGCCTGGGGATGCTGAACTGCATAAAAGCGATGATAGTCGGCCTTTCAGCCTCAGTCATCAGGAAGCATCAGCAGAAAAACTGCTACGGCTACGAGGTGGATCATCCCAGTCAAAGGCAGCACCCAGTCCTGTTTCCGCCCGAGAGGAATTACTTTTACATACATTTTGACTCTCTGCAACGTGACCTCTGGACTGACTGGCTGATTCCCGTTTTGAAGCATGTTCAGGTGACCCTAGGCATCCAAGCTGGTCGGCAGGTTGGAGGGAGCTATGGAAGCTCTTCTGTATGATCTATGGCAGGCCCGCAACGGAATGCTGGAAATCGATAAACTGGAACAGGACTTCTTTGAACAGAACCCCCATACTTAAATTCTTCTTCCAGGATCTGCTTATGACTCGTTCGGAGGCTGAACACCAAAACGCAGATCGTGATTTCATGACTTTTCCTAGATTTGTGCGTTGTATCACCCAGCACCCTTACATTTTCAAAATCTCAATGGAACAAGTTAGTTTAAAGCTATTTTTCTCATAACTATATAGAAGTTTAAGGAATATAGCAGACGACAGACAGCTGAGACACTGTAAACAAGGATTAATGAATAAAAGCAGTTTAACAGGTTATTTGTATGTTGCTAAAGTTGTACATGGTTATTTAATACATGCAATAAGAAAGTGTCAAAAACATTTTTAAAAACTGGCCATAGCTCGACTGATGGTAACCACCCTGCGGGTGAGTGTATCTGCCATATGAACTTCCCACAGGAGGGAGGGCGGTCCAACCTAAATCGCTATTATAAAAAAAAAAAAAAAAAAAAAAAAAAAAAAAAACTGTATACGCCATGACTGGAGGATGTTATAGTGAAGGGCTTCATGGCGTTGAATCCCCCTGAATCCCCCGCCAGCCGCAATAGTTCAAAGGGTTATTGCTGCAGTTTTAAATAACTTGAAAAATGTGAGGGATGTACACAGCAAGCTGGATGAATTGATACGTGGCATTTGTAGGAATTATTAGCTCAGGTAAATTTTAATATCTCCACCAATATGTTTTGAAATTAACTTTTAATTAATTATTATTTAATGCTGATTATTAACCAATTGTTATGCCGAATGGTCGGCTCCTCCAAACTCAATTGCGAATCCCCGATATCTGTTAATGTGAGACTTAAATGGGATTCATTAATAACCAGTATCGCTTAATAGCCTGGGTTAGTAGGCTCGTCCAGCGAGATGCGTCACCAGGTAATGTAAACGATCGGTAGCGAAGCTCCCCTCACGGCCGATGAGAGTCTTGCGATATTTCAGGCGAGTTTAGAGGTTTCAGAGCGTAGTAGCCAGATCGCACAGAGGCAGGGACTATTGTGAGCACTCAATGACGGAGGCTGAAGTTGTGTAAAAAGACATGTAAAAATAAATGCATTTATTCCTACAACTAACATAAGACAGACATTACACCTAACAAACAATAAACATGAAATAACGGAAAAGACACAAACGATGTAATCATGAAAATGCAGTGACCAGATTTAAAATGATTAACCTGAAAAGGGAAAAACTGTTCTGCAAAGCAAGCAGTTTGTAGGAATATAAACCTAAAGGAATATAGCAGGTGAATAGGACAGTTTAGGTTGTTAGAAAGGAAAGGAAGTTGGTTTACTTGGATGCAGGAAAGAGGGAGGTCTTTGCAGTTGGTTGCAGTGGCTGATGAGCTGATGGGTGATGGCTCTCAGGGAGGCGCGGTGTTTGCAGCGGTTGTTGGAGTGGAGTCCCTCCGGTTCTTTCTTCTGGTGAAGCTTGGGCTGAGTTGCAGTTCTTTGGGTCTTCACCGACGGGCTTCAAGAACGCTGCTTGTTTCTCCTTTTTCTTCCCTTTTTTCCCTTTTTCTCCGCTCTTTGTTCTGAGGTGCCAGGTTTTATAGCATAAGGTTCGTGATTAGGAGTGACCAGGAATTTGAGTCCTGGACCAATGGCTGACCATCCATTTGGCGGGCTTCGGAAGGGGGTCGGTATCAGTCTTTTTGGGATTTATGACCAGACTGACTTCTCTGGTAATGGTGATTTTCATTAGGCTGGTGTAACTTTTGATACGTCCACTTTTGTGGTAACCACTGACCAGATTTGGAAACTGGAGTGATTTTCCTTCGGTTTGATACCAAACATGCCGTACCAGCCTAGCGGTTCACACCAAATACCATCTGTAATGATTAATTAATGATTACTTGTATTATGCTATTATGTTATGTTCTATTACTCACACCAGTATATGGTACAGGTGGTTTAGGTTGTACCTCAACAGATATTACCCTTTATACAGACATTATATCACATATTCTCATGTCATAAGCACATCTTACCCTTAGATAGGCATGGTAGAATACAAAGATCAGATAAGGGTTGCCGAGGAATGTGGCAAAGAAAAGGGGGGGGAGAAGGTTTGTCAAACAAAGAAAAAAGAATCTCCAAAAGTTAAGACACATTCGAACATAACCTGTACATATCTGTATATTAAGACTAGTAGTCAAGAGTAAATATACAGATATACAAAAGCCAAACTTAAAAGAAACTTTCTTTGGGGTGTTCGTCCGTTCGGTGGGTGGTATGTAAGGCAGGATGTCTGGGGAGGGGGTTGTGTGCCAAGTCGAGGGACCCCTGTCCTTGGGGTCCACTCTGCTGTCTGTAGGTCGTTAAAACTTTGAGCAATAAAAGTTGGAGTGCTGGCCTCCCTTGTTATCTGTGTGTGTGGGGTCACAAACCCCCCTTTGGGGCCTAGGTCGAAGTGTTCTCGTACCAGGGTAGGCCTTGTCTCAGGCCACCTGGAATTTAAGCTTTGTGATATGTGCATGTGTGATCCTACACATTATAGACCCATATCACACTAGTGATATATATGCAATGATTCGTGTTTTTGGCATATGGAGTGTCTCAAGCAGAACCCCGACAGATGTGAATGAAGAAATTACACACACGCACACTCATAGTTGTCGTTCACATGTTATCCCAAATGTTATGTACCTTTGTTACAACAAAAATAATGAGCGGTAAAGCCGTTTACTAATCACGAGCTTAGTGAGTATGTCCTGTTTTTGTTTGGGGTGGTCCATAATGTTCACACAAGCATGCTGTATCATGATTCAGACTCGGTCATTTTTGTCAGCAAGCCGGGTGACTGGATGCCAACTTTGGGCAACTTTCTCAAGGAGCTGACAAGCAAGTTGGACGCCAATGACCACATTGTGGAATTTGTCTCAGGGGGGCCCAAAACTTACGGGTACAGAACAGCAAAGGGCAAAATAAGCATGACAGTGAAGGGAATCTCGCTGCATAACAGCAATGCAAAAGTGGTTAATATCGCATCCCTCACAGCCCTGGTTCACGACTTTGTGAGTAACCCATGTGATCCCCCCCAGAGAGATCAGGGCAACCACGCAGCAGATTGTGTGGGATAAAAGGGGCTTCCTTTTAAAAGAATAAGATAGTCAGCAAGTGTATCAAGGTGGTGTACACTAAGCGGCAGCTACTGCCTGACTACACAACATTACTTTATAGACTCTAGTGGCGGGTTTGACAATAGACTTCAGCATCCATTCTCATGTATTATATTGGGACCGAGCAACTGTGGCAAGTTGTATTTCATTAAAAGATTGTTGGAAAATGTGGATTATACATTGTCCAGAGTATCTGAAAACGTTGTATGGTGTTGTACAAAATAAAAATTTGTGGAAGGAATACTGGAAACTTTTGCTGTCAAACCTAATCATTGACGATTTTAAAAAGCCAGCGATAACAATGAAGTGGAAAAGGGTTTTACCAAGTACACACATCACAGAAATCTAAATGTTATATCTGGTACAGAATCTTTTCTTCCAAGGTTAGAAAAAGCTGACCATCAATCTCAACGCTAATTATATCGTATTATTTAAAAACCCCCAAGATAAATTACAGACGAGTGTATTGGCAAGGCAGATGTACCCGCGGCATTCAAGATTTTTTCTAGAAGCTTTCGAAGACGCAACAAAAGTCCCTTACGGATATCTGTTGGTGGATTTAAAAGCCGTGATGCCCAAGGACTGCAGGCTCAGAACAGGAATGCTTCCACCCAAGAGGCCGACTGCTTACGTGCTCAAGAAAAAATAATCATGTCAGTACATATAAAAAGAAACTGGAGGGCCCTGAAAGCTTTGACAGCAACGCTAAACAGAGAAAGAAAATAAAAAATAAATAAATAAAAACCAGCATCACCAGGTTTGCTGAACACTCTTTGTGAAATAGCTTTGAATGTACTGTGCGGTAACATTATGTTAACCAAAGCACAGATTGTACAACTAAAAAAGCAAAAGAGCAGTATTAAACTACTGACAAACTGGCCTTGTTAAAAAAAAAAAGGCTATTATACAAACAGGTGGGGGTTTCATTCTACCCCTGTTAAGTGTTGTGCAACCATTTCTCAGGCTCTCAAAGAGGCCAAGTAAATGGATCACACTACGAAAATGTCTGGTTCCTAAGGTGCAGCTTGGAAAAACTGCACAATGCCACAGCTCCTAAAGATATGATAATGCAGACTGATGTGCCCAAGAATACATGCAGGGTCACCGCAGCCGCCTTAACCAACGATACCGGCCATTGCACCCATGTCAGACTCGAAGGGGGTGCCAGTGACAGGCATGGGTCGCCATACACACCCCATGATGCATTCTGCTGAAGCTCACACACAAATGGTGTGTGTTGGGTGTTGGTTTGAATTTCATGGCATTCGAAACTTGCAGCAATAGGTTTTTATTCTGTCGTATTTGCTATAGCTGCAGTTCTAGTTTTTGCTAGTAGGCTGTGCACAACAAATTTCAAAACAATGCATTTCAAATGTTTCAAAATCGTTTTGATGATTCAAAATTGCCAGCTCTAGTATTACACAGTGACTTCATCATTAGCTATTGAAGTCTCAAGTGCAAAGTATGTCATATAGGCAGAAATAGAGCAAGTGGGAACAGCCAAGGTCCGAAACAAAAGGAACGTTATAAAGGATAAATACAAAAGCCTAAAACAAAGAGGACTGCAATGGGTCCCAAACAGCCTAACTAAGTCAAAGAAGCCACACATAGCCACCAATATCAATGAGAAACCTGGGGAATGCTGCACTGGGAGGCACTTAAATACAGGACTAGCAAGGGAGTAAACAGGAGGCAGCTGTGATTGATTAACACAGGGCAGGAATGAGCAGTAAGACTAAATGAGCACCAGGCGTGGCTCGTTAACCCTCTGGAGTCTAAGGTCTCTCAGCCACTTTTGATATCAAGTCTGATATGCCTTGACATTTTAAATTTTTAAATCTCCAAAGTGCTGCAAATGTTTTTATCCAACACAATCTCAGAACCAATAATCTGAGACAATTTAGAATGGCATTCTTCTATTTTTATTTACATCAACTTTAAAAATATACTTTTCAAAAACCTATTTTCAGAGCTGCTGAGAAAATGTAGAAAAACACTTTGGAGTGACACCTCTTTTTTGAAACTGAGTAGCTTACATGATGCTTTTTTATGCGATAAGTGTCAACACACCTGTAATGGTTTGTATACTCTTAAAGGAATGCCATTGTTACTTCCCCCACCCATCAATTTGGAATATCAGTTTGAAATGTAAAAAAAGAGACGATAATAGCTTTTTAAGGTTTTATAACATGCAATGGGTTAAATACTGATGAATAAAAATCACATCTTACATATCATATACCATAAAATATGTCATATGCATTTCAGCAAATACAATTCATATTGCATCACTTTTAGGATTTATTTAATTATACTTTAAAAGGTAACTCAGATGGTTTATGTTTCCTTCAAGTGTTCTTTTTGGAAGAAATTAGCCGATTTGACTGTTAGAAAATCATAGCAGAAGTGCTCCAGTATCAATGCCTCATTCATAATGAATGCACTTTGTAGATGGTCCCTGGCAAAGGGCTGTACTTATAATGCTGGTTTGCCGGTTCCATGGAAAATGCTGCATAGTGGCAACAAAAAAAAATTACATATCAGCCAGTATACCATGTTGTAGTAGAATCTGTGTATTCACCTGAAACACAAAACGTCAGTGATTTTAGGTGGTGTGACATGGTTCCGTAAATAAGGGACTGGTGGCAACCCATGTTGTTTCTAAAATATAGAGATAGTAAAGCCAAATATCCAGCCAATGAACAACATAAAACCAACTTTACTGCATTGACTTGTGAACTAAATGTGAACTATTTTATTTTAACCATGTGTGCTTTACCATCTGTTGTGTAACTACCCCAGGTTTCCCTGCCACGTTTGTCGGAGAGTTGTTGTTGCTGCTACATATAAGAGCAGCTTTGCGTAAAATAATCTTGCCTTGATTTTCTCTGCTGCCACAATATTGTTATTTTACTTCTTTACTGGAACATTTCACAAAAGCTCCTGTTAAGAACTTAGGTAGTTAAAACCATTATTTATTTTTTTTAGCATCGCAGCTTTGCTTTTTACATTTTTCAATGAACTGAGAACATGTAAGTAGCAATTATACAGGTGGTTTTAGTGCAAAACTTAATATTTGATATGTGTAATTTTTATTTACCATAAAATATCATATGTATTTCAGCAAATACAATTCATACTATTTTAAGCTTTTACATGTATTTTGAGAAACATAATAAGTTAAATAAAATGATTGCTTTGTAGTCTTATACTTGCAAAAAAGTCTCATAAAGATAGTGAAAAATGCTATAGGAACAACTACAGATTGCATGGGAGTGTTATAATTGTGAGGATTCCAGGAGAACGGGCTGGCTGGAGGTGGCGAAGGATGAGGTATATAGGCGGAATAAGGGCAGACGAGGGTTTATTCGGAGTAACGGGGTTAGAGAGACGCACATTCCAACAACTACAATAACAATGGCAGGGCAAGACGTGGACTGATATACAAAAGACAAGCCAAAATAACAGGCAACAGCTGGGCACGATTGGGGAAGCACACGTGGATGATGAGGGGGCATGGCACACACGAGGATTGGATGAGCTGGACGTGACAATAATACATTCCTGCATCATTTTTGCAGAATAATTCAAAAACAGGGGATAGGGAAATCAATGAATGAAAGCCGGAGCGGCATGGTGGTGCAGTGGTTAGCACTGTTGCCTCACACCTCTGGGAACCAGGCTCGAGTCTCTGCCTGGGTCACATGTGTGTAGGGTTTGCATGTTCTCCCCATGTCGTTGTGGGGTTTCCTCCGGGTACTCCGGTTTCCCCCCACAGTCCAAAAACATGCTGAGGCTAATTGGAGTCGCTAAATTGCCCATAGGTGTGCATGTGTGAGTGAATGGTGTGTGAGTGTGCCCTGCGATGGGCTGGCCCCCCAACCTGGGTTGTTCCCTGCCTCGTGCCCATTGCTTCCGGGATAGGCTCCGGACCCCCCGCGACCCAATAGGATAAGCGGTTTGGAAAATGGATGGATGGATGGATGAATGAATGAAAGCCAAATGTCAATGTAGAAGAGGGACCAAAAAGTAGGGAGAAAAAAACACCTCTGGGGGCTGAAGGTGAACTGGCTACCCAACCCCCCGGGGCATACTAACATTACCGAAAACAAAAAAAAAGTGGACTTGCTTGCTAAAAACTACATGTAAGCTGTGATTAAGGATCAAGACAAAGTCCATCAATGACTCCGCTATCCACGTTGGCCTGAGTAGGGCGGCCAAAGTCTGTCAATAAGTCTGTTCTCCAGACTGGCCTGTGTAGGGTGGCACTGAAGGCTGCACCCATGATGATACAGTTCGTAGGTCCCATTCATGATATCACCCCTCCATGGGATTCAACCAGGACTCCAGCTCAGGCACACTGGACACCATCCGGACATGTGGAAAAGCAGTGAGCATGGATGGTCAGAACATGCGTCGACACATAAATGGACAAGCATAGCAGTGTTATGTCCTGGTCTAGGGTCGGGGTGTAAGCAATGATAAGGATCGGGAGTGGGGAGGTGGAGGATATGGAAGTATATATATATATATATATATATATATATATATATATATATATATATATGGGAAATGTGGGGGTAAGTGAACAAAGGCCAACACAACAAACAAAACCCAGTGAATTACCTACAAGCATACCAATGGAAAGTTCCCAAATCCAAAAGGAAAACAAAACAAAAGGCAATCGCTAACCTCAACCTCAAAAAAAGCATCAATCACTACATTCTTTGACCCACGCCGATGAACAGTGACCAAATTATAAAAGAGCAAGAGCTTCCTTCTCAACAGTACTATAACTGGTGTTTTTAAAATTTCTTAGAGAATTAACAGTGGATGATCTAATCCCGTTTCATCTTCTTGCAGAAGAACCACTCGCATGCCCTTCCAGTATAAACAGTTTATTAAAGTACTACACAACAACAGTTTGACGGTGTCAAAATCTTGTTGCCACTTTGGGGACCACACAAGAACTGTGCCTTGCCGTAAAAGGTTAGTCAGAGGTAAAACCACATCAGAATTTTTTTTACAAAAACATGCCATAATGAGAAATCTTCTAAGGTCACGCCTGTTCTGAGGAACAGGGAATGAATTTATAACTTCCAATTTTGCTTGGACGGGCTTGACTACCACATGCCCTGCAGTTTTTCCCAAATAGGTAACGATACCTTTACCAAATTTGCATTTTTCCAAGTTCAAGACTAATGAAGCTTTACACAATTTTTCGAAAACAATTTCCAGCACATGTACGACGTCATCCCAAGTATTGGTATAAACTACAATATCAACAAGATAGTTTGCAATTAGAAACACCACCCAAGACTCTGTTCATTAACCACTGGAATGTAACAGGCGCATTTTTAAGCCTGAAAGCCATACCCGTATATTGCATAAAAGCATCTGGAGCAGCAAATACGAAAATCTCAAAAGCACGAGAAGAGAGTGGAACTTGCCAGTATTCCAATAAGATCTAGTGTCCTGCCCCGATTGTTCAGCCCTCGTGTGTGCCGCACCCCCCACCCCCGATCGACCACATGTGCTTCCCCGATTGTGCCCAGCTGTTTTCCATTAGTCTTATGTCCTGTCTTGTATTTAGTCCGCGTTCAAGTCTGTTTCTCCAGGTGAGTCATTGATGTTGCTAAGAGTCTGTATGCCTTTCGTGCTTCCCTCATTAAATCCCCTTGCATTTACCCAGGTCCTGTTCTCCGTGCTTGCTTCCCGGTTCCGCACTGTGATGGACGTAGTGACAGAATGACCGAACTCCGCAAGAAGACAAACCAGGTCGGTGAGGTGGACTATCGTGACCTTGCCGATGAGGTTTCATACTGACAGCGTCAGCCCGAAGTCAGGGAGGATCCCTTGCGGCAGCTGAGACGCGGGGTGGTGGAGGCAAATATGCAGAAGATAGCCAGCTGTCGGAGCTACCCAAGGTGCCACAAACCCCATCGCCTGTGGGAAAGAAAAAGAAGCGGAAGAACCAGAGACAGGAGGAAATGCAGGAAGTACTCCTAGGGGCCATCTCGGTCCCCGCGCCTAACCCTTAAGGGTGCCAGGTCCATTTGGGACTCTATCCCACAGGTCCCCAAGTTCCCGGACCGGGCAGCACCCCCAGTGGTTCCCGTGCTTTGCTGCCCCCGGTGATTCTCATGCTGCCTGCAGCTCCCCCCAAGGTTCCTGCACCTCCTGCTGCACCTCCACCTCCAGCCCTCCCTGTTCCTGACCTGCCTGTTCCGCCTGCTCCCGAGCCACCCAGTAAAGTTCTGGCTCCTGCGGCGCCCCCTGCTGGCCCGGAGTCGGCGTTTCCTACTGTGGCTGCTGCACCACCTGCTGCCCCATCCAAGGTCCTGCCTCTGCCTGCTTCAGTTCCGCCCGCACCTGACACCCTGGCTAAGTGGTTTTTTGCCCTCTAGGATCGGTTCTGGCGAATGATGGGGGAGCCAGCGGTGCGAGACTCCCCAGAGGCAGCTTTGCTCTTTGAGCAGCTGCGGATGGAGTTTGCGGCTGTTTCCCCTAATCCCTACTCCAGCAGCTAAGCAGAGCGGAGGAAACCCTGAGGAAGCTGCTTCAGTGGAGGAAGAAGCAAGCTCAATTAATAGGAGTACCTGCTCTGCCCGTCCCAGCTACGCCCATTCCTGCTCCCCCCCCCCAGGGGTCCCTGTGGTTCCTGCTTTGCCCGCCGAGGTCCCCGAGGTTCCTGCTCCACCTGAGGCGCCTTCCACAGCCCCACCTCCAGCTACTGCTTTGTTCCCTGCGCCGCCCGAGCTCCCTGCTGCGGATGCCTCCGCCTGCTGCACTGCCCGTGGTGCCACCTCTGCCTGCTGTATCGCCTAAGGTACCGCCTCCTGCTTCACCCAAGGTTCCTTCTCCGGCGCCCGAGGTCCCCGAGCCCAAGGTCCCTGCTGTGGCTGCTGCACCACCCGAGCTCCCTGCTGCGGCTGCTGTATCATCCGAGGCACCTCCTCCACCTGCTGCACCACCCGAGGCACCACCTGCTGCGCCGCCTCCTGCTTCACCCAAGGTTCCGTCTTCGGCACCCGAGGTCCCCGAGCCCAAGGTATGAATTCCCTGAACTCCCTGCTGCGGCTGCTGTATCACCCGAGGAACTTCCTCCACCTGCTGCACTACCCGAGGTGCCGCCTGCTGCACCGCCTGAGGCTCCTGATCCGCCCACTCCTCCAGTCCCTGCTCCGCTCGTCCCTGAGGCGGCTGCGGGTCCTCCATCTCTGTCTCTGTCGTCTGTACACCTTGGCCGGCAGCGGCTGCGCCTTTGCCTGCTGCAGCTCCTGCTCTCTCCTCCCCTTTGGCTCCCTCCTTGCCATCCGCACTAGCCCCTGTACCTGTCCCCTTGCCACCCTCGATGTCCTCATCAGCCCCTGTTTCGGCCTTGCAGTCGCCCACTGCTCCAGCGACCCCCACCTTCTGTCCGCAGAGGGTCCCTTCAGCTCCCCGTTACGCCTTGCCCTTAGCTTCCTTGCCCCCCGTGTTCGCTGCCCCTGCTTCACCATCATTCCCCTCTAGTTCCTTCGTGCCCTCCATGTTTGCTCCTAGTCCCTCCGTGCCATTACTCCCTTCGGGTCCCTTTGTGCCCCTTGTGTTTCCCTCTTGTCCCTCAGTGCCCTCTAGTCCCTTTGTACCTTCCACATTTTCTCCTAGTCCCTCTGTCTTCATCCCTCGTTGGTCCCTTTGTTCCCCCTGGGTCTCTTCTGTATCCCTCTGTGCCTTTGTCCTCTTTTGGTTCCTTTGTGCCTCCCGTATGTCCTTCCCATCCTTCTGTGCCTATGTCCCCTGCTAGTCCTTGTGTGCCCCCTGGTGGGGTCCCTCCATTGTCCCCCTTTGTGTCCCCGGGTCCCATGTGTCCTTTTTTTGGTGCCCCTGTGCGTGTCTGCATTCCCTGTGATTTGCCATGTGTTGTCTGAGTTGATCTCCTTGTGTTTGTTCTGTATTTCCGTGCTCTTCCCTGTGCCCCGTTGAAGTGGTTACTTTTGTCTCTCCAGGTGCTGTTGTGTCCCCAGTCCTCGTCACTTCCCTTAGGCCCGGAGTGTGCACCTTTGGGGCAGGACAGGACCCCCCCCCCCCCCCCCCGATCGACCACGTGTGCTTCCCCGATTGTGCCCAGCTGTTTTCCATTATTCTTATGTCATGTCCTGTATTTAGTCCACGTTCAAGTCTGTTTCCCCAGTCCGGTCATTGATGTTGCTAAGAATCTGTATGCCTTTCATGCTTTCCTCATTAAAACCCCTTTCATTTACCCGGTTCCTGTTCCCAGTGCTTGCTTATCTGCTCTGCACCACGACGGACATCGTGATGTCTAGTTTGCTCACATAAGCACCTGAACCGATACGATCGATACAATCCTCCATACATGAGAGTGGAAAAGAATCTGTACCTTTCTATAATCAGTACAAAATCGGAATGTGCCATCTGGTTTTGGCACCAAAACACAGGGATAACATCATCGACTAACACTGGGGATGGCTAACCCATTTTCCTGAAGATACGCAATTTCTTTCTAAAGTACAGCACGATTGTAAGGATTCACGTGACAAGGATGTTTGATAACACCTGATTACCAACATCGATATCGTGACAGAGTACATTCACTTGGGACAGAATGTATGAGAATAACTCTGGGAATTTACTCATGAGGTACCGAATTTCTTGTTGAGCTAAATCGGGGAGTTTGGCAGGCAAGCACAGGGAAAACAAATTTGACTGAGATGAAGGTTATCTTGTTCAGGGGAATACTCCAAAGGTGACACTGGGACAATCGGGGTCTACAAAACAGGTAGCGCAGATGTAGCACCTATTTCAGGATCTGAACGTGTGCGATAAGGTTTTAGCATGTTTACATGACATATTCGGGACTTATTACAATTGGGACTGTCAAAATCATAATCAATTTCACTAAGTTTCTTGGAAACACACAAGGTCCAGAAAATTGTGTTTGCAAAGATGAACGAGACAAGGGTAATAAAACCAATACACACTGTCCAACCTGAAAATAGAGATCGATCACTTTTTAGACATACTTTTTAGAGATCGATGAAAGTGTTCTAGTGCACCTTGCGATTCAGGATAGTAAGCTATCCATCCATCCATCCATCCATCTATTATCTTCCGCTGAATCCGGGGTAGGGTGGCGGGGGCAGCAGTCTCAGCAGGGAAACCCAGACTTCATCTAGCTCTTCCTGGGGAATTCCAAGGCATTCCCAGGTGAGCCGAGAGACATAGTCCCTCCAGCGTGTCCTGGGTCTTCCCCGGGACCTTCTCCCAGTGGGACATGCCCGTAACATCTCACCAGGGAGGCGTCCAGGAGGCATCTTAATCAGATGCCCAAGACACCTCATCTGGCTCCTCTCAATGCGGAGGAGCAGCGGCTCTACTCTGAGTCCCTCCTGAATGACTGAGCTCCTCACCCTATCTCTAAGGGAGAGCCCAGCCACCCTGCGGAGAAAACTCATTTCGGCCGCTTGCACTCGCGATCTCATTATTTCAGTCACTACCCATAGCTCATGACCATAGGTGAGGGTAGGAACATTGATCAGCTGGTAAATCAAGAGCTTTGCCTTTTGGCTCAGCCCCTTCTTCACCATGACAGACTGATGCAGCGCCCGCATCACTGCTGATGCCGCACCGTTCTGCCTGTCGATCTACCGCTCAACCCTTCCCTCACTCGTGAACAAGACTCCGAGATACTTAAACTCCTCCACTTGGGGAAGGAACCCCTCCCTGACTCGGAGAGAGCACTCCACTCTTTCCTGGCTGGGGACCATAGTCTCGGATTTGGAGGTGCTGATTTTTATCCCAGCCACTTCACACTCGACTGCGAACTGCTCCAGTGAGAGCCGAAGGTCACAGTCCAATGAGGCCAACAGAACCACATCGTCTGCAGAAAGCAGAAACCTAATCCTGAGGTCACCAAACCAGACACCCTCAACGCCCTGGCTGCACCTAGAAATTCTGTCCATAAAAGTTATGAACAGAATCGGTGACAAAGGGCAGCCCTGGCGGAGTCCAACTCTCACTGGGAACGAGTTCAACTTACTGCTGACAATGCAGACCAAGCTCTGCCACTGGTCGTACAGGGACCAAACAGCCCTTAGAAGGCAGCCCGGCACCCCATACTCCCGGAGCACTCCCCACAGGACTTCCCGACGGATGCGGTCGAATGCCTTCTCCAAGTCCACAAAACACATGTGGACTGGTTGGGCAAACTCCCAAGAGTATAGAGCTGGTCCACTGTTCCATGGCCAGGGCGAAAACCACACTGCTCCTCCTGAATCCAAGGTTTGACTATCCGATGGACCCTCCTCTCCAGCACCCCCGAATAGACCTTACCAGGGAGGCTGAGTAGTGTGATCCCCCCATAGTTGGAACACACTCCCTGGTCCCCCTTCTTGAAGAGGGGGACCACCACCCCAGTCTGCCAATCCAGAGGCACCGCCCCCGATGTCCACGCAATGCCACAGATGCGTGTCAAACAAGACAACCCCGCAACATCCAGAGCCTTGAGGAACTCCGGGCTGATCTCATCCACCCGCGGGGCCCGGCCACCGAGGAGCTTTTTAACCACCTCAGCGACCTCTGCCCCAGAGATAGGTGAGTCCACCCCCAAGTCCTCGGATTCTGCTTCATTATTGGAAGGCGTGTCGGTGGGATTGAGGAGGTCTTCGAAGTATTTCTTTCACCGACCCACAACATCCCGAGCTGAGGTCAGCACCGCACCATCCCCACTATAAACAGTGTTGATGCTGCACCGCTTTCCCACCCTGAGACGCCGGATGGTGGACCAGAATCTCCTCGAAGCCGTCCAGAAGTCGTTCTCCATGGCCTCACCAAACTCCTCCCATACCCGAGTTTTTGCCTCAGCGACCGCTGTAGCCGCGTTCCGCTTAGCCTGCCGGTACCTATCAGCTGCCTCCGGAGTCCCACAGGCTAAAAAGACCCGATAGGACTCCTCCTTCAGCTTGCCAGCATCCCTCACCACTGTGTCCACCAGCAGGTTCGGGGATTACCACCACAACAGGCACGGGCCACCTTATGGCCACAGCTCCGGTCAGCCGCCTCAACAATGGAGGCACGGAACATAGCCCATTCGGACTCAATGTCCCCCGCCTCCCCCGGGACATGGGCGAAGTTCTGCCGGAGGTTGGCGTTTAAGCTTCACCTGACAGGGGATTCCGCCAGGCATTCCCAGCAGATCCTCACTATATGCTCCAAATGAGCAAAAAAAAAATATCTAAGAATCCGTTTGTGTGTTTTACGTACTCCCAAATAACCGGAGAAAGGATGGTCATGGGTGAGCAACAAAACTTGTCATCTAAATGGAGAAGGTATGTCATAGAAATAGTAGACACTTAGTCGATGCTTGAGAGAATGACGTCATTTTATTGTTGAGCTCAGGGAACAATCACTTCGGTGATATCTCTGTGGTAATGTTCTAAAGACTTTCTCGTCAACATAACTTTTATAAGGGTACACTGACAGTTCGCTCCCCCTCCTCAGAATCAGATAAAACTGGTTAGGGTAGGGCATGCACTTTGCAACACATATACTTTATGCAATTTGCATCTTGCAAGCATGTATGTACTACATATAATCTGTGTGCTGCAGGCCTGGAGCATCGACTTTGCATGACTTTGTGGCTTTAATATAAAAATATATTCTAAAGCTGTATTGAAAAATATCTCTCTAGTAAATTTTTCTCTCACACTCCCCCCTTTGATACAGTATCATGACAATGCATTTGTATCACAAAAACGTGAAGTCATCATCAGTCGCACGCAGAAATGGGGGATCCCATCCTTTGACGAAAGCGGGATGAAAACATGGGTTGTTTTGGAGCATCTGGAAGTCCAGCAATCATTTGGTATGCGGGCATAGCCTGCTGGCAAATAAGCAAGACACAGCATTACAAAATACATGGTACACAGAAACAAAACAGGAAACATAAGCATATAAGAAGAAACAATTGTAAAATCACCGACATACAATCTCCAAAAATGCAATGGAACATACTGAAGGACTATAGCCAACCATCCGTCACTCCCTTTGCAGTGCATTAGCCACCTCATGCATTTTACTGAGAGCCCTCATGAGATTACCATGGGGCTCATCAATATTCTGGCAAAGTCATTTTTGTCGGAGGTCCATAGGCAGGACGGGATCTCTCCCAACTAATAAGCAGGTTGTCCACGTGGTCTGGAGTCATGTCTGTGGAGGGCTCTTTACAGATTTGCCGCTGCACCTGGGTTTCAGAAGCCACCTGGTACTTTTGCACTAAACCGTCACTAGTGACCCAAATTCCCCCTTCAACAGCTATCCAGTCAGTTTTTTCCTCGCAGGACTTGACCCATGGGCCCAGAACTTTCCAGGATTGGGCAGGTGTCCCTGCGAGGGAAAAGTGAGGGGTGGCACCCTCCATTGAGAAGTACCATTGCAGCTGTGTTGCATACAGAGTGATGGCAACAGCTGTAACCTCAACACCGAAGTAGACGGAGGAGATGGTAATGGACTCCTTGGGGGACACTTCCGCAATGAAGTAGGCCAGGTGGTCCAGGTATGATTGAGTTGGTGCAATGACGTAAGTGGCAGTGCAGGGTTCTGGCTGTTGATGTGGAGGCACTAAGTGTCAGGCAATGGTGTAATCCCTATGCACTCATAGGTTGCAACATAGGTTGGCATATATATATATATATATATATATATATATATATATATATATATATGTATTACATAAATAAGTAAATAAAAATACAAATACAGAAAGAAAACTATGGTGTGAGTACCACATATATACACACCTGTACCAACCATTTATCTTTAACAATCTTTAGTCCATCGCGTTATTGTATCTGAAAGCTTCTCTATAAATTCTGACCATGCTTTAATTGTTCTTGGCTTAGCTCTGTTGATCCTTGCTGTTGAGCGTTCTAACAGCGCAATATTTTTTAGATCTATGAGCCACATTTTTTCAGCCGGGAATGTGGATTCATGCCAAATTTAAAAAATCACCTTTTTTGCTGCAGTTAGTGCAGTGTGAAATACTCTACGTTGATAAGCATTCAAATTAAGATCAGAATCGTCATTTAGCAAACCAATATTGGGATGTTTAAGGATAATCCTATCACATATTTCTGAAACAACTAAAAAAACCTTATCCCAAAATTTACTAATAAGTGGATAGTCAAAGAACATGTGCATATAAGTCCCCACAGCATTAGAATTACACAACGTGCAAAGAGGATTTGGCAAACGCTTCATTTTGTGTAACACATAGGGAGTTGCATAGGCCTTGTGAATCAGTTTAAAATGTATAAGTTGATGGGCAGGATTCTTGGACATCATAGGAATACTATCCCATATCCAATCCCAGTTAGGTTTATGGGGGGCCAGTTCCTTTTCCCATATTGTAGTGATGGGAAGAGCACCGGAGCTGTCACTACGCAGTCTGTTATAAATAAATAACCCCACGCGTCTGGAAAAAATTCACACAATCCATCAGTGGGTGAGCATCCAGATTACAGTTCCACGGTACACCATATGCACGCATTGCGCTTCTCAACCTCAAGTACAGAAAGTAGGAATGTCCAGCAAGATTATAACATTCTTTTAAGTCCTGAAAGGACCTTAGGCCCTGACTATCAAAAATGTCACCCAGAACAAATATGCCTTGATCAGACCATGGCTTAAAGATAAACGGTTGTTTCCCACATTGTATACTATAATTATTCCAAATAGGTGATTCTTTCGTAAATTTCCTAGAACACCCCATAAATTTACAGACATCATACCAGATTTTAAGACAGTCCCCTACAATTTGTTTATCAAACTTTAGGTCTTTCTTAGATAAACCAGTAAATAACATATCTTGTAATCAATGAGGAAATACCGATATTGCTTCAATATTGCGCCAAGCAATCTTAGAATTTACATCCAACCAGGTCTTAAAAGAGCGTAGCCGACATGCCCAGAAATATAGTTGAACATTAGGAAATGCCAAACCTCCTTCAGCATGACTTCTCTGTAATGTTTTAAGTTTAATTCTAGGACGTTTGTTGTTCCAAATAAATTTAGTTATCATGGAATTTATTTCTTTGAAAAAAGTTTTATAAGGAGAAAGAGGAATCATGGAGAATAAAAACAAAAGTCTAGGAAGCACATTCATTTTAATAATTGCAATTCTACCTTGCAAAGAAAGCAATAGTGCGTCCCATCTCTCTAAGTCTCTTCTAATATTATTAATTAATGAAATATAATTTTGCTTAACCACCGCCTGGAGTGAGGGAAGTATTTGGATTCCTAAATACGTGAATGTGCTACTGGAATTAGAGGAGACATGGTTACAGTATCGCACTCTACGGACAATGGCATTAATACTGATTTCTCCCAATTCATTTTGTAACCACTTACATTACTAAAATCATTGAATATTTTAAGACACTGGCCGATAGAAGTAAGAATGTTAGATAAATAGAGCAAGATGTCGTCAGCAAAAAGAGAAATGTGGTGTTTTAGGTTGTTTGTAGTGATAGGGGAAATTATATTGTCTTGACGTATTGCCTGCGCCAAAGGCTCTAACGAGAGAGCAAACAGCAAAGGCGATAACGGGCAGCCCTGTCGTGTGCCTCTGCCCAACAGAAAAGCACTCGAGTAACTCATCCCTGTCGACACCCGCGCAAAAGAATTAGTATATAAAGTTTGTACCATATGTATAAAATGGGGACCCAAACCAAATCGCCTTAGAACTGACCAGAGATACGTCCACTCGACCCGATCAAAGGCTTTCTCAGCGTCAAGCGAGAGAATAGCACATTGATCGTCAGTCGGATTTGGCGTGTCTATAATATTCAAAAGACGTCGAACATTATCCATAGCACAACGCCCTTTAAGAAATCCTGTCTGATCATGGGAGATTAAAGAGCCAGCAACTTGATCTAATCGATGGGCTAAACCTTTAGCGTAAACCTTAGTGTCCATACAAATTAATGAGATCGGCCTATAGCTAAAACAACAGAGAGGGTTCTTCCCTTTTCTTAAAAGCAGGGAAATGAGGGCAGTGTTCTGATCTCTGTGAAAACAACCAGTGTCTATGGCGAAATTTAATGAATTGAGAAGGAGTGGTCCAAGCAAATCCCATATAACTAAATACAACTCTGGGGGTAAACCATCCAAGCCAGGGGCCTTACATTTATTCATTGACTCCAGAGCCTTTTTTAATTCACTTAGTTGGATAGGAGATTCAAGAAAATTACGATGCTCTTCACTTAGGTGAGGTAGGTTTAATTTTGATATAAATTCAGTTCTCTGTTGTTCACCCGACCTCACCTCAGAACTGTAAAGATGCTCATAAAAGTTCTTAAATATGGCATTCACCTCATCTGGGGCCGTATCAAGGTCGCCCTCATCATCCTTAACGACTGTTATTGAGGACATAGCATCATTATATTTCAGCCTTAGAGCAAGCAATTTAGTGGGCCGTTCTCCATTAAAATAGTAAGTTTGTTTAGTGCGATGGATCAGAAATTCCGCCCTTTTTAGTAAAATTGCCTTGTGGTCAGATTTTAAACTATCCAAAATCCTACTCTTATGCTCTGTAAAAGTTTCTTTTAAATCATTCTCCAATACTTTGATCTGGTCCTCAAGATGATTTAATTCTTTTATTTTAGATTTATTATCATATGAGGCAAAAGAAATACAGTTTCCTCTCAGAAAACATTTGGTTGTTTCCCACAAAATCTGTGGATTAGCAGCTGAAGTAGAGTTCTCTGAAAGGAACATTGTCAAATTGGTACGTAACTGTTTAACAAAATCATCGTTTAATAACAGGGTTGTATTAAATCGCCATCTTTTTAACTTTTGAGTTCTAATGGGAGAAGATAAATTACAAATTACAGCCGAATGATCAGAGACTAAAATGGGAAGAATATCAATACTGTTTACACACTGAATGAGATATTCTGATATTAGTATATAATCTATCCTCGTAAAGGTCTTGTGTCGGGAAGAGTAAAACGTATAGTCCCTACAGTTTTCATTTTTCATCCTCCAGATATCAAGCAGATTATTATCTATGATAAGATCATTCAGTGCCTGTGAAGCCTGATCATCATATACCGTGGACAAAGATTTATCAAGTAAAGGATTAACGATAGCATTGGCATCCATACCCACAACCAGGCTGTAGTCGTCAAAACCAAGGAGTAGCTTGGTAAGAGATGGGAAGAAATCTACCTCAAACTTATTGGGAGCATAGACCGAAACAAAAACAATTTTTAGATTATTCCATGATCCCGAAACATATGTAATCCGCCCATGTTCGTCGCCTCCAGATTTCTCAATTAAGAATGGGAATCTTCTATTCTGAAGTATAACAACTCCTCTCGAAGCATTAGTGTGAGAAGAGTAGGCTATCATTTTAAAATGCCTGTTTTGACAACGAGTAGCATCCGAGGCCCTGAGATGAGATTCTTGAATAAGAGCTATGTCGGCTCGCTTACGATGTAAATAATCTAGACATTTTGTTCTTTTTAAATGGGAGTTCAACCCGTTGACATTCCATGATATCACATTGAAGTCCTTCATCCTAATTTTACAACAATAGTATATAAACAACAGCTGAGACAGATGGCGCCATAGTTATCGTAAATGTGAATGTAGGTGGCATCACACAAAGGCAAAAGGTTAATATCAATAATAAAACCAAATATACGGCAAACCCTGGTATTTCCAACAATGAACTGGTCAAACCAAACAAAAACAGAAGAACATAAATGGCAGCCCACAGAGAGATAAAACACACTCTCTTACCTGCCTGGAAAATAATAGAATTCGAGGCCATGCACTCGAATTATGAGGCAAAACCAAGATATCAACGTTCCGCTTATTCAAATGTCCATGACCACAATATGAAAACTTAAATCCCTACAGAAATGTTGTAACCCGAGATCACAAGGGGCGAGTTTAATCACTGACGATTCACGTCACGGGAGTTGATTCCATCCGAGCGTCGGCATCCAGCGACGAGACAAACTTTTCGAGGTCTCCCGGCGTCTTGAAAAGAATATGCTCGTGGCCGTGTATCACTTTCACTATAGCTGGATATAACAGGAATGACACGATGCCCAGCTGTTGAAGGTGTTTCCTTCTTTCCGACATAGCTTTCCTTTTTTGAGACGTGCCCTTGCTGAAATCGGGGAAAAACCACAACTTGGCACCTTCATAGCTCAGGAATGGTGAATTTCTGGCTTCTTTCAGGATCGCTTGCCGGTCGATGTAACGGAGGAGCTTAAAAACCAAGGTGCGTGCTTTTTTCCTATTGGAATCTTCATTCGCGTACAGACGGTGCGCACATTCAATTTCGATTCCCCTGCTTCCCCTGAAAGGCCGGTAACCACTTAGGGATTTGTGTCTGTAAAAACTGGATCGCGTTGCCACCTTCAGCTCCCTCAGGTAGACCTACCAGCCTTAGATTGTTTTGTCGGGATTTGTCTTCGTAAAGCCATAGCTTCTCCTGCCGCTCTTCCAAGTGAGCCGTGCTAGCGATCGAATCCTTTTTGATGTCACGCACTGTGGATTGCATGTAATCGAATCTGTCACCGAAGGATTTCACATCTTTTTCCATGGAATCAAGGCGCGTAGAAATCATTGAAATTTCCTCGCGAACGATCGCCGACATGCTTAGCTTGATGGCGCTCAGTTGCTTCTCTAGCATTTCAGCAATGGCAACGTGGAGTCTCGTCGTCTTTGGGTCGTTTTTGGAAGGAGAATACGGTAATTCCCGTTTGGATGTCATCTCGGATGTTTCTCAAACAAAATAATAACTAAAATCGCTACCCAAATCTCATTAGGGATAATTTTAAAGAAAAAAGGACATCTGAAGCGGAGCGCCGAAACTCTAAGCAGCCATCATTATCCGCCGCGCATGCGCATCCCCCTGTCTGTACTTATGATGTTGCTCTGTCTTTGTCCTGCTCTGTGTTGCACCATGGTCCTGGAGGAATGTTATCTCATTTCTCTATATACTGTGTGTATGGTTGAAATGACAATAAAACCTACTTGACTTGACTTGTTTCTGTTGTTCCCCATACTCATGCATTGAACTTTCAGCGTGCAGAGTGTGGCGTCAAACGTCAGTCACGGTCCACTGTTGCCACTCTATACACGTAGTCTTGACCATCTGCTGGAGCAAAAAATGTCTTCATGGCAGTCCTTCATTGTCTATTTCTGACTAATCAGCCATCAATTGGCAGAGGCGATATTCCCTCTGGGTCACAGTCTCACCTTCTTGTTGTTTTTCCTTCTGTTTCTTTCCAGAGTCTGGGTTCTTTTTGTAAAATTCCTTAGGTGCCCTCCTTTTCTTCTTCTTGTAGATGCATTGCAAAGGGCCATGATTCGTCTTTAGGTGCTGGGGCAGGGCTGGCACAGTCAGGAAGGTGACTGCACCCCCTCCCTCCAGGTGGACTTCCACCGGTAGTCTGTATGGAGGCAGTGCAGGGGGTGGTACTGCTATTGTAGGGTAGAGTGGCAGCTCTTCCGGTTTCTTCTTCTCAGTCTATCCTAGCTGTCCACCTTGCACCACCATGTTCAGAAACTGCACTTGCAATTCAGGTCTAGCCTTCAAAAGGAGGATGGCTTTAGGAACAAAAGGTGGCCCTCTTCCTCTGTGTCCTGCAACCGGGACATCGGAGCCAGCTTTGGAGGGGAGCCACTCGAAGGCAGAGTTCAGCGGGCATGAGGGGTTTTTAATGATTCTGAGTGCTAGCCTGTGTGTTTGCTGGTGACAGATGTGTGATAAGGATCTCAAGGGCAGACCAGTAGTCTTAGAGCACACGTTGGCAGTGCTCTGTAGCCAATTTCTGTGCTGCATGCTGGTGGAATTTAACCAGCAGATTATAGACAATGAGATGACATTCTCTATGAAGGAGTAGTAAAAAGACCGTAAAATGTATTTCTTGACTCCAAAGGAATACAGCTTCCTAAGGAGGTATTACCGCTGATGACATTTCCTGAGAATCTCCTCTGTGTTGGAGGAGAATTTCAGCAGGTGGTCAACGATGGTGCCCAGATATTTATACTCCTGGACAAGCTCCACTGGCTTACCATGGATGAAGGTGGTAACAGCAGCAGCCAGGTCATATATATATTAGGTGGTACATTGGGCGGAGCTTAATTCTCCGCTTCTGACGTCATAAGAGGAAGTGGCGTATCCTTGATTCTGATTGGTCGAGAGTTTATGCCCATATATGGTATTAATTCATGCTTATGCCACGTTTTGCCGATAGGGGGCGATATGGTTTTGGGAGATTGCCGTTATGCCCATATATGGTATTAATACATGCTTATGCCACGTGTTGCCGATAGGGTGGTTTGGGAGATTAATAGAATAAAAATACATTACATGTATTTTATTAATGTGGTTTTTTTTATTACGTTTTTAAGGTATAATAAAACATAGAGCAGGATAATGGCAAGCTAGCGCATACACGTTCAGCGGGGGCGTCCGTCCGGCCCCGTGTTGTTAGTAAGCACCGCGGCGTATTTTAAAAGAAAGCACCCAAATGTTTTAAAAGAAAGCACCAAAAGAAGGAATACCCTTAGTGTTATTTTAAAAGAAAAACCAGGGTGAATTTAAACAAGCATGCCCGAAAGAAGCAGCAAATTTAAAAAAGCGCAAACAACAAACAAGCCCGTCGTTTTAAAAGAAGTGAGCACTCATTACATTTAACCAACACGAAAGACTTTAGTTATATTTACCAGGTTGAAGAAAGCATGCAAGCGGCAAACTTTTAGAAGAAATAGGCCGAAACGCACCGGAGCTCCGACACATGCGACTTGTCTGTTTGAACAACGCGGGGCGGAATGGCCGATCGCTAGTCCGGCGTTTGGCGCATGCGCACCCACGCCGCCTCCCCTTTCAAAATGGCGACGCCGGCGGAGCGCCTGTTTTAGCAAATAAAACACCTATAGCCGTAATGTTTTTAAGGAATGAAGCACTTTTCTGTCAATGTGAATAATAAAGTAAAGCGGTCTGAGCATTTTCGACTGCAATAATCAAAGAATAACGCAGTTATTTCTTGTTTAAGCGAGCGCATGCGCGTAGATCCACACAGCATTTCCTTTATTGAGCCAGCTCGTTGCGTGAAGCACCTGTCAAATGGCGAGCAATTGTCAAATTGTCTCATACAGACGGTTCCAGCCATGAGTTTGATGACACCAGCGACGCTCCATAACTGTGACTTAGTGCCGCTAAACCCAACATGGGCACCCCGCAAGCCGTGGAGACAACGCAAGCATGGGGCTCTGTGCAGCATATTCTCGTATAAAGAATGTATCTGTATAAAACTCGAGAAAAAGTTTGAACAAAGTGAGATCGACGATCTATTTGTTAATCTGTTTTATTCGTAAATAGTAATAAATAATATATGTCTAATTGAAATAAAAGTCAATGTCTAATACCACAGATCTGGGGCTATAGCATAGCCCCGGGCGCCCCACTGAGGGCCTGTGGGGGCGGTATGAAGTAACTAACTTCAATTGCTTGATCATCAGGGTAAAGGGCCGTAACTTAAGCGATCGTATGACAAATTAGTATAAAGTTTTAAGCCAATAAGATTTATTTAGTAAAATAATGTACTTGTATTTTGTTAGTTTATTTTCAATAAATACACACAACGTATTATTAATTAATAGATACCGGTACTAGTGAGCGGCATTTAGCTACGTACAGCAAAAACATTTTAAAAACTTTGTTAGACTAACACCGTAGTTATTTTAAGAGGTGGAAAAACATTTAATTTGGGTATTAAAGGGGGGGGGGATGCGCTGGTCTGTAGGAACAAACGAGCAGGGATATTGAATTCATGAGACAACTAGCATTTACGGTTTGACATGCAATACTTGACAATATCGTTAGACAGGGGGGTAGCTTATCAGAACAGCAGATGGCAGGTAGGAAAGGACGAAATAACCCCATTTAACCACATCGTTTTTAAGCAATGAAACTCTTTTCCGGCTAATGTGTTATTTAAAATAAAACAGCTTAAGCATCTCAACAGCATGAATCAAGGAATAACGCTGTCGGACCCTTGTTAAAATAACTCGCGCTCCATGCCGAGCTTGTTCGTGCAGCCACGATGTCCACACAACACTGTCTTTTATTGAAAACAGCAAATCATTATCGATCCTTTAAAGGATACCCACAATAAGTATAAATGGGTTATAATGAACATAGCCAACGTTAATTAATAAAGAATTTAAGCATAGGAACCCAGAGGCCTATAGATGTTAGAATTGGTCCTATCCTAAGGCACACAAGATAAAACCATATGGCACCAAAGGTATACTCATCCGGCCGAAAGCACATTACATCTATTTGTTAATCTAGTTTATTCGTAAATAGTAATAAATAATATATGTCTAATTGAAATAAAGACGATATCTAACGGAGCAGCAATTTAAACAGGCGTATGACAAATGAGTATAAAGTTTTAAGCCAAACAAGATTTAATTTAGGAGTGTTTTGTTAGTTTTATTTTCAATAAATACACACTACGCATTATTAATTTATTAGATACCGGGACTAGTTAGGGGCATTTAGCTACGTACTTCAAAAACATTAAAAAAACTTTGTTAGACTAAGACCGTAGTTATTTTAAGAGATGGAAAAACATTTAATCGTGGTTATTAAAGGGTGTGAGGAATGCGCAGGGTTGTAGGAACAAACGAGCAGGGATATTGAATTCATGCTGCAACTAGCATTTTTTTGGGTCGACAGGCAATACTTGACAATGTCGTTAGCTCAACAGAACAGCAGGATGTTGTGTAGGAATGGCTGAAATTTAGGCAGCAACAAATTCTTTCGCTATAGCGTTATTTTAAATTTGTATGGGTGTGATATATGCCATTTATGCAATGAGGTGGAATTAAACAACAGGGGATCCGACTGGTTCCACAAACAGCCGCACCACTAATGTGTTAAACAACGAATAAAAAACCATTAATTACACATGCTTACGTATAAAATATATAAAAGTTTAAGGAATAAAGAACACGACAAACAGCCGCACCACTAAACAAGGAATAAAAAACGATCATTACCACAAATTATGATATTTAAGTATAAAAATAAATAAGTTGAGGACTAAAGCCGTCGACAAACTACCCCGTAAACAAGGATTAATGAATAAAATTATTTCAATGTGGCTAAAGTAGACGTACGCGATTATTTAATAGGGGGGCAAAAGCACATTTTAAAAACTGGCAATAACTCGAACGGCGGTAAAGACGGGTCGCTAGCGCCACCCTGTGTCCACAGCATGTGTCCCCCACAGCGGGGAAGGGGCGGTCCAGCCCCCCCCCCCCCAAAAAAAAAAAGTTTCCCCTATATTAAGGGCGACGCTGTCGACCAAAAATACAGAAGAACTTGAAACGTTATCGACGATCAGCTCACGACGCCAAAGATGGAAATGACAAACTGGAGGTATGTTAAATTTCTTTCGCCATACTTTAAAATTGTTTGAATTGTCGCTATTGTGAAAACATTTGCGATTACTTTTGACCAAGAATTTTCCACGGTGTCAAGCCCGAGTAAGCCCCGTGAAGCAGAGGATTGGAATAGCGGTAAGTTAATATCAATGATAAGCACATCAATGGATTTACTGTTTTAAAAAATTGTGGAAAGACTGAAAGTTTTATGTTCACTGTCGCAGATAAGGATGCCGACCTGTTAAGCACGCCGACGGTTATTTTCAGAGATAATCGTGAAGGGACTGTCCACGGACAACATAAGCGGAAAAGAACGGATAGTTTTAACGGTACGTGGAACAATACACGCATCGTGGATTTTTGTGTATGAAATGCTTAAAGACTTGTCCTTCTCTTCCCCCCAAGACACTGCCGATGATGAATTGTTGATCGCTGCGGCTGAAAAAATTGAAGCGGGTCTAGCGACGGCAGAAACTTCAACCGACGGCGCTCAGAGCGAACCTGAAGAACAGTTGGAATCTACGCCACCGGGTACTCCTACTACAGGGGTTGTGACACCGGACCAAGGGTTCCCAGCAAGCGGTGATCCAGCGACCACATCCCGGGCCTTATCGGGGCCCCTGCAGAGGACGCAAGATTGGGATATTGACCAATTAACACCTTGGCAGTGGCCGGTTGCGAGCTCCCTGGACGGCGCTGTATCCCGGGCCGAGAGGCTGAAGGGGCTCAAGGTAGCTTTTTTCCTTTTTCAGGATCAAATGTGTGATTTTTTGGCGGATTTGTCTGATCAGATATAAAGAATAAGCACAGACATGGCAGAAAACTGGCGGCATTGGAATTTTGACGGGGGTAGAAGCATGCATATAAATGATGACGATGGTGAAACGCCGCTGAACCCCGATCTGCTTCGGCTGATTGATGAACTGAATGACGGACCACCGGCTGAAATTAACCCCTACATGCTCGCCTTAATAAATGATTTAAATGAGAATGGTGCTCATGAAGCTGTTGAGGATATGGACTATGTTAATATGGGTGACGCTATAGACGATGTAGACGGGTGGCTACCAAATGCTCATGTGTCTATGAATGTGGAAATGGCTGACGACCACGCGGCTGACAGCGGACCGGACAACGATGTGCAAATGCTTGACGCTGATGACGAATCGGCCATGTACGCTGAACTGCATCAGATGATTGCTGAACTGAATGGTGAGCAACCAGGTGAATTTAACCCCATTTTACAAAACTTCTTAAATGATTTAAATGATGATGAAGATGGAGCGGCGGGGGACCCTGAAATTATGGACGTTGATAATGGGGAACAACAACAACATGGTGGGGGTGCAGCTGATGGTGATGTTAATGTAATACGCAGACCACAGTTTAACAACACCGAAATAAGGCAACGCTTTCATTTTGAGGGGATTGAACATGATGACATAGTAGATGTCTACAGGTCTGTTATACAGACATTCCAAAATTTGGTAGACAGAGTTAACGCTTTAGCGGGGCCTGGGGATATCATACAGGTGGAACTGCAGGGGGATTCAATAACCAATAACACAGCTATACATGTTCGAGGGGAGATTGATCTAAATGATCTGCTATCGATGGTGGACAACCTTTCACAGAGTAGTGCCGAGGTTTTTAGCGATGAAACGCTGGAGCTGGTCGTCCAGATTATTCATAATCGAAATGGTGGTGCGGCCAAACGACAGAAATTAACAAAACTTTTAAAATCAGAAATTTTGCAAAAGAAGCTCAGGTGTCTTATTGTTTCTGAAAACTCTGGCAATAATCTGTGCTTTGCTTACTGTGTAGTCCGCCTCTTAAACCCTGACATGTCACATGAGATTGCTGAGATAGAAGCTAAACGTTTGCAGGAATCAGTCGGTCTAACTGTGGCCGACATGGTTTCATTCTCAAACATAGCAGAGTTTGAGCGAATGATAGGGGTCAAAATCGTGGTGTGGTACCGCTGTGACAAGTCTGACATTTTTAAGAAATTTCAGACGAACCCCGAACCTCGTAATAAAACAATCTTTCTGTACCTTCAAGATCAGCATTATTTCGGTATAAAAAGCTTGACGTCGTTTTTTGGGGAATCATACGTCTGTGATTACTGTTATGCCTCATTCAGTATTAAAACAGGGCACAAATGTGAGTATTACTGTAACGTGTGTCTCAGCCCCGAATGCCATAAGCACAGCACAGCGTACATACATTGTGAGGACTGCGGATCTTTCTGTCGATCGCCGTATTGCTTCGAGCAGCACAAAATCTCAAAGCAGCAACCAGGCACCGATGGTGTACGCAGCTTGTGCGACACAGTCAAGTATTGTGACAAGTGTAGCCGACGGTACACCGTCACTAAAAATAATCGAAAGGCTCATAAATGTAAACCTAACACGAGATGCGCTTTTTGTAAAGAGGACTTGACCCCTGACTGTGCTCATCAGTGTTTTATCGAGCCAGTAAAGACTGAGGACTTGACAGACCGCTATGTATTTTACGACTTTGAATGTAGACAAGATGAGGGGACGCACATTGCTAATTACATCTGCTGCATTGACTTTGAGGGCAACTGTTGGACCGCTAAGGGGGATAGTTGTGTGGCTGAATTTTTCAAAAAGTACCGCAACCGTAAATAGAAGGGGTACTATTCTGCCCGTCTCTTGTTGCTTTATTGGGTTTCTTTGGGTGGTGCATTTCTCAGTTTTCCCACTAGGGGGGAGTATTACCCTTTGAGTTTTGTAGTTTCTTCTTTAGTTATTTTTTATGTGCGAAAATGCCGGGAGGAGCAAACAAGCTTCACAACTTTAAGCCTAGTTTACATTGTTGGGGAGTTCGTTGAGCCATAATCTGTAAGTAATCAATGTGTAGCTTTATTTTTCTGTAAGATTTGTTACTTTCTTATTACTTATGAGGTTATTTGAATTTATAAGAAAAAATGTTTATGGTGAATGTAAAGCGGATGAAAAGCTACATTGCCAAATACTGTTTTTGGGTACAAAATAAGTCGATGCTGATGCTTATGTATTATTTTACTGTATGTTCACAGTCTTACAAATTAAAAGAGGAGAAACGGTCTTCAGTTAGAGACACAAAGACAAAGCGACGTGTCCTGTCGTTCCTGGAACCATCTCCTTTATGTTTAGCTCGCTGCATAGGTTGAATAGCCATACATTTAACTGAGGGCAGCAGAGTAAGAAGATTATCTACCTAGCAAACACCCAAGATGTCTCTGCTTGAAGCTTCACCGCCTCTCTCCCAGATGGTAGTACGGTCAGAGTGCCCCTCACGCTCGTCACACTCTTCGCGTTCTTCGCGTCGCTCATCCACTAGTCAAGCGGCAGCCCGAGCCAGAGCGAAAGCAGAAGCCGCCCGCACCAGAGCACAGTACGCTAAACGCCAGATCGACATGGAGGTTGAGAAAGCACGCATCAAGGCAACACTGAACGCTCTGAAGGAGGAGGGTGAGGCTGAAGCAGCACTCGCCGCAGCTCATGTCCTGGAAGCGGCAGCAGATGAGGAGCATGACGCCGTCGACCTCACAGAACAAGGAGTCTCTTCTATCACGCCTCCTTCCATCAGACGCGCTTGCGATTATGTGAACGCTCACTTTGCCAACTGCAGCTTGGAAGTTAACGAAGACAGAAAGCCTGATACAGGACACCTGGTCAGTAATTATGACGCTCAGCATCTACAACAGCGTCAACCACCAGTTGCCTCCTCCAGGTGAACATCTCACTGATTTTGTAGAGCAGAAACAACCAAAATCCCCTCCTACACGCAGGAAAACCGACATTTCAACCCAGCCTAAACCTTCAATGCCGCCACAGACTGAACTCTCAGATTTTACAGCCTACCTAGCACGCCGTGACCTGTTGACAGCGGGATTCAAGGTCTTCGACAACCGTCCTGAATCTTCCTTGTCCTGGAGGTCCATCTTCCGCAACGCCATAGAAGGCCTCAACCTCAAGTCCAGCGAAGAGCTCGACCTCCTCACCAAGTGGCTCGGCGGGGAGTCACTCCAATATGCTCTGAGGATCAGGGCGGTCCATGTGAACAACCCACAAGCAGGTCTTCAACGTTTGTGGCAACGTCTAGACAAAAGTTTTGGCTCTCCAGAGGTAGTCGAAGCATCACTTTTCCAACGCTTACAGTCTTTTCCAAAAGTATCTAATAAGGACACTCACTTATTACAGGAGCTTGCAGATCTCCTGTTGGAGCTAGAATATGCACAAAGTGAAAATTATCTACCAGGCCTTAGCTTTCTGGACACCCCAAGGGGAATAAACCCGATAGTTGAAAAGCTCCCCTACGGACTCCAGGAGTCCTGGGTGAAACAAGGGACAAAATACAAAAGGGACAATGGTGCAGTTTACCCACCTTTCTCATATTTTGTTCAGTTTATAAATGATTATGCAGAAATGAAAACAGATCCTAGCTTTATGTTACACAGTTCAAACATAGTAGCTCCAAAACCTGATAAGCCATTGGTGAAACCAACTAAATACAGAGTTCCGGTTACAGTGAACAGAACAGATATTAGTCAAACAAACGTCACAGCTCAAACATCTGTTCTCAACCCAGACAAACAATGTCCTATTCACCGCAAGCCCCATTCACTTGTCAAATGCAGGGGTTTTAGGTCAAAAACATTAGATGAAAGAAAAAGCATCCTCAAAGAACACGCTATTTGTTATAAGTGTTGTTCTTCTACAGGTCACCGAGCTAAAGATTGCAAGGCCATTATCCAATGCTCAGAATGTAATAGTGATGCTCACGTGGCTGCCATGCATGCTGGTCCACCTCCGTGGACAACCAAGGACCCTAATCTCTTGCCTCAAAGCCAAGGCGGGGAGGCCGATACTACAAGCTCTGTAACCACAACTACTTGCACAGAAGTGTGTGGCCCAGGCATAAAGGGTAAATCCTGCTCTAAGATTTGTTTAGTCGACGTGTATCCCTGCACAAACCCTGAAGAGAAAAGGAGGATGTACGCCATGTTGGATGATCAAAGCAATTCATCCTTAGCCAGGTCTGCTTTTTTCGACATGTTTAATGTGAATGGCACTATGCTCCCATACACCATGAAAACATGTGCAGGTTTATCAGAGGCTGGAGGATGCAGAGCAACTGATTTTGTTATTCAGGACGTAAATGGGAAAGTATCCATGTTGCTGCCCACACTGACAGAATGCGACCACATTCCAGATAATAGAGATGAGATACCCACCTCTGAGGCTGCGTTGGCTCACCCTCATCTACAGGCACTGGCTTCACAGATCCCTCCTCTGGACCCAGCAGCAGACATTCTCCTCCTCTTGGGCCGGGACATCATCCAAGCTCACAAGGTTCGCAGTCAGGTAAATGGTCCAAACAGTGCACCTTATGCCCAACGCCTCGATTTGGGATGGGTGGTTGTAGGCGATGTCTGCCTCTCAGGTGCCCACAAACCCACAGTAAACTCCTTTAAGACAGACATTCTTAATAACGGACGTCCGACCTTCCTTAACCCCTGTGAAAACAAAATCTATATCAAAGACAAATACACAGAAAGCCGCGCTACATTTGAGAAGACACAAGCGGAATTAGGCAGACACATTTTCCAGCAAACAGTGGATGATGACAAAACGGCTCTGTCAGTAGAAGATGCTTTGTTCCTGGAAATTATGCACAGAGACTTCACTAAAGATGAGGCGAACAATTGGGTAGCTCCGCTCCCGTTCCGCTCCCACAGACAGCGATTACCCAACAATAGGGACCAAGCCCTCAGTCGCTTAATGTCACTCCGCAAAACGCTAAAAAAGAAATCGGAAATGAAGGAGCATTACATTGAGTTTTTGGACAAAACTTTCAGTAAGGGCCACGCGGAACCAGCTCCAGCTCTAGCTCCAGAACAAGAATGTTGGTATCTCCCTAGTTTTGGAATTTACCACCCTCAAAAGCCAGGGAAAATTAGGGTGGTTTTTGATTCGAGTGCGAAATATAACAATGTTTCCCTCAATGATGTGCTACTAAAAGGGCCAAATCTCAATAATACTCTTGTGGGAGTGCTGATACGTTTCAGGTCCGACCCTTACGCAGTCATGGCCGACGTGGAGCAGATGTTTTACAATTTCGTTGTCAGAGAAGACCACCGCAATTACCTTCGTTTCTTGTGGTTTAAAAACCATGATCTGGATGGAGAAGTACAGGAATTCAGGATGAGAGTCCATGTATTCGGGAACTGCCCCTCCCCATCAGTGGCTATTTATGGACTGAAACGAACAGCGATGGAGGGAGAAAAAGAACACGGTAATGATGTAAGAGAGTTCATTGAACGCCACTTTTATGTGAATGATGGACTAAAATCATTCCCTTCCGCTGATGAGGCCATTAACATTCTCTGTAGGTCTCAGGAGATGCTGGCTCAGTGTAACATACGCCTGCATAAAATCTCTTCCAACTGCCCCACCATCACAAACACCTTTCCAAGTGGGGATCTTGCAGCTGACATGCAGGGCCTTGACCTTGGCCAGACTACCCCACCCATGCAGAGAAGCTTGGGCTTGGGCTGGGACCTGTCTAGAGACTTATTCAAGTTCCAGATAACTGTCAATGAGAAGCCCTTCACTAAGCGTGGAGTATTGTCAGTCGTTAATAGTGTGTATGACCCACTTGGCTTTGCTGTCCCTGTCATTGTAGAGGGCAGAGTCATACTCAGAGACATTTCCACTGACATTTGTGAATGGGACACGGAACTCCCTAAAGACAAATTACAACAGTGGCAACAGTGGAAACACTCCCTCAAACATCTACAACAACTGGAGATCCCCAGAATGTTCACGTCAATACCACTGTCTGCAGCAGTAACCAAGGAAATCCATGTTTTCTGTGATGCCTCTACCAAGGCAGTGGGTGCCGTTGCCTACCTTAAACTCACAGACAGAGATGGTCATAATGAAGTGGGCTTCCTTCTCGGCAAGGCACGGCTTGCCCCAAGACCAGACATCACCATACCCAGACTTGAGCTCTGTGCAGCGGTCCTGGCTGTCGAGATGGCAGAGTTAGTCATGGACGAGCTGGACATCGCAGTTGATCAGGTGAGCTTCTATTCGGACTCCAAAGTAGTCCTCGGTTACATTTTCAACACAAAGAGACGTTTTCACATCTATGTGCACAACAGAGTGGAACGCATTAGGCGATCTACACAAGCCCACCAGTGGCATTATGTGCCTACTCACTTAAATCCTGCTGATCAAGCCACGCGCGCATTACCTGCTGAGCAGCTTTCTACTTCCACATGGCTCAGTGGACCCGCTTTTCTTACCAAGTCAGGAATAGGTCAATTTCAGACAGAGTCGTTTGATCTTGTAGATCCGGAGACTGACAATGAACTGCGTCATGAGGTAACTACTTGTGCTACCACTCTTGCAAAGGATGTTCTCAGTAGTGCCAGATTCGAAAGGTTTTCAAGTTGGAACGTGCTACTGAAAGCTATGTCCAAACTCCGACACATTGTTCAGTCTTTTAAGCAGAACATAGAAGGCTCCTGTCAGGGCTGGCACAGTTGTAGGGAGCATTTAACGGAGGAGCAGCTTGGTCAAGCTAAGACCATTATCATTCGCACTGCCCAAAGAGAAGTCTATGCAGAGGACATAAGACAGCTTGAAAAAAGTATGCCCCTCAAATGTTCAAGCCCACTTAGCAAACTGAACCCATTTCTTGACACAAATGGAATCCTCAGAGTGGGTGGGAGACTAAGACGAGCACAGTTGACTTCAGATGAAGCAAATCCTATCCTCATCCCTGCAAAACACCACCTTCCCCAGCTCATTATAAGACACTTTCATGTGAAAGTATGCCATCAGGGCAGACATTTTACTGAAGGGGCAGTCAGAGCTGCAGGCTTTTGGATTGTGGGAGGGAAAAGAGCAATAAGCAAAATGATATTCAACTGCGTGACTTGTCGAAAGCTAAGAGGCAGACAGCAGGAACAGATTATGTCTGAGCTACCAGAGGACAGGCTGTCCACTGACCCTCCTTTTACACATGCAGGGCTTGATGTGTTCGGGCCTTGGCCTGTCACTGTCAGAAAAACACGTGGTGGACAGGCGGATGCAAAGCGATGGGCAGTCATATTCACGTGCATGAGCACACGGGCCATTCACATTGAGGTTGTAGAATCAATGGACACGTCGTCATTCATCAATGCCCTGCGTCGGTTTTTTGCCATTAGAGGTGCAGTCAAACTTCTTAGGTCGGATTGTGGGTCAAATTTTGTGAGTGCCTGCAAAGAGCTGCAAATAGACAAACAAGGCTGCTACAACAGCAAGCTAAACAGCTTTCTTGAAGATTCTGGCTGCAAATGGATTTTCAACCCCCCTCATGCGTCGCATATGGCTGGCTCCTGGGAGCGCATGATTGGGGTCACGCGTAAAATCCTTGATGCGATGCTCCTAGAACACAGTAATGCAAAGCTTACCCATGAAATACTGGTGACGTTAATGGCTGAAGTCACTGCAATAGTGAATGCTCGTCCGTTAACAGCAGTTTCTGCAGATCCAGATAACCCAGTCATCCTTACCCCTGCCATGTTGCTCACGCAAAAGGTTGCGACTCCACCAATCCCACCAGGTCAGTTTGACAACAGTGATCTGTTCAAAGCCCAATGGAGGCGCGTGCAATACCTTGCTGATGTCTTCTGGAGACGATGGAAAAAAGAATATATCTCAGGACTTCAGGACCGCCGCAAATGGAAAACAGTAAAGCCTAACCTACAAACAGGAGATATTGTTCTTTTAAAAGAGGCACTCGACCATAGGAACAACTGGCCACTTGGACTCATCACCAAAACCTTTCCCAGTGAGGATGGGCTTGTGAGGAAAATAGAGGTGAAGATTTTCCGCAAGGGTGTACACAGGTGTTACATAAGGCCTATAAGTGAGGTTGTGTTATTGGTGTCTAATGATTGTAATTAAAAGCAGAAACTTTGTTTCTTTGTATTTTGCTTGCCTTTTGCATGTCGGTTGAGGATGACATTCCACGGATGTCAGGCGGGGAGTATTCTGCCCGTCTCTTGTTGCTTTATTGGGTTTCTTTGGGTGGTGCATTTCTCAGTTTTCCCACTAGGGGGGAGTATTACCCTTTGAGTTTTGTAGTTTCTTCTTTAGTTATTTTTTATGTGCGAAAATGCCGGGAGGAGCAAACAAGCTTCACAACTTTAAGCCTAGTTTACATTGTTGGGGAGTTCGTTGAGCCATAATCTGTAAGTAATCAATGTGTAGCTTTATTTTTCTGTAAGATTTGTTACTTTCTTATTACTTATGAGGTTATTTGAATTTATAAGAAAAAATGTTTATGGTGAATGTAAAGCGGATGAAAAGCTACGTTGCCAAATACTGTTTTTGGGTACAAAATAAGTCGATGCTGATGCTTATGTATTATTTTACTGTATGTTCACAGTCTTACAAATTAAAAGAGGAGAAACGGTCTTCAGTTAGAGACACAAAGACAAAGCGACGTGTCCTGTCGTTCCTGGAACCATCTCCTTTATGTTTAGCTCGCTGCATAGGTTGAATAGCCATACATTTAACTGAGGGCAGCAGAGGTACACATTCATAGCGCACAACTCTAAAGGCTATGACAGTTACCTGCTCATGAAATATTTAGTTGAAAATGGCGTCACCCCACACATTATCACACAGGGCAGCAAACTGCTCTGTGTGACAGACGAGGACTTTAGCCAAAGATACATTGACTCCCTCTGCTTTCTGCCCATGAAGCTGAGCGCATTCCCCGCAGCTTTGGGTTTTGAGAGCGAAAAGAAGGGCTATTTCCCACATTTTTGGAACACCGTAGAAAATCAAAATTACGTAGGTCCCTACCCGCCAACAGAGGCATACGGGGTGCAAACCATGATGGAGAAGGAAAAGAGAGAGTTTATGGAGTGGTACGGTACTGTTGCGGGAGAGGTGTTTGACTTTAGAAAAGAAATGGCAGAGTACTGTAAAAATGATGTTGTCATCTTGAGAGAGGGATGTCTCAGATTCAGGGGTGAGATTATAAACAGCTGTAATCTAGACCCTTTTCAATGTGTCACCATTGCCTCAGTGTGCATGAAGCAGTTTTGCATGAGTTTTTTGCCTGAAAATACCGTCGCGCTGACCACTCCAGATAATTACATCAAGCGACAAAAGGCATACTCCACGCCATCTATTCAGTGGCTGGAATACATCGCACATAGCGAAAAACTAGAGATACAGCACGCGCTCTGTAGAGGGGAGGTGAAAATGGGTCCCTACTACCTCGACGGCTATGCCGAAATCGACGGGGTTCGTACGGCGTACGAATTTGCTGGGTGTTTTTTTCACGGGTGCACAGAATGCTTTGATTCAAACGCACTGAACCCTGTAACAAAACTGCGTTTTGGGGACATGCATCAGCAGTTTCAGGATAAAATATTTGCCCTTAAACACACGTACAACCTCAATGTACATGTTATTTGGGAACACCAGTGGGACAAAATGAAGGCTGAAAATGCAAGTGTACAGACGTTCTTGAGGGAATTTGACTTTCCAGAGCACATCGATCCTCGGGACGCTCTGTTTGGCGGCAGAACTAACGCCTTGCAATTGCACTACAAAGCAGAGGGCGACGAGCGTATAGATTACTACGACTTCACGAGCCTTCATCCTTCTGTCAACAAGTTTAAGGAGTACCCGGTAGGACACCCCGTAATCATTTACCGCGATTTCGACAGTGTGGAAAACTATTTTGGGTTGATCAAAGCCAAGGTTTACCCACCGAGAGGTCTTTACCTGCCGGTTCTGCCTTACAGGTCCGGCAGTAAACTCATGCCGAACATGCTGTGAAACTGAGACGCAAGGGGTCTGCAATCATTCAGATGAGCAGAGAGCTCTGAGCGGTACATGGTGCAGTATCGAAATCAACAAGGCTGTTGAAAAGGGCTACAAAATTGCCAAGATTTACGAGGTCTGGCATTTCCCCGATAGGACAGACACACTCTTTGCTGACTATATTAACACCCATTTAAAGGGAAAACAGGAGGCTTCGGGCTATCCCTCTTGGGTAAAGAGTGCTGAGGATAAAGAGAGATACATTCAGACCTACTTTGAGAAGGAGGGCATCCGCTTGAACCCCGAAAACATCGGTGTGAACAAAGTAAAACGCCAAATTTCCAAATTGTTTTTAAACAGTCTTTGGGGAAAATTTGGTCAGAGGATAAATCAGGCAAGTACGACGCTCATCAAAGACCCCGATGAGTTTCTCATGTTCATTTTTTCAAAGCTGGTCAATGTGTCTCACTTTTCCTTTTTGAATGACAATGTGGCAATGGTCCAATGGCGGAACATAAAAGGGTTCCCTAACATTTTTGTCAGCAAGCCGGGGGACTGGATGCCACCTTTGGGTGACTTTCTCGGTGAGCTGACAAGCGAGTTGGACCCAGATGATCACATTGTGGAATTTGTTTCAGGGGGTCCCAAAACTTATGGGTACAGAACCGCAAAAAGTAAAACAAACTTGAAAGTTAAGGGCATAACGCTGCACAACACCAATTCGAAAGTTGTCAACATCGCATCCCTCACAGAGTTAGTTCACGATTTTGTGAGTAACCCACGTGACCCCCCTCGAGAGATCAGGACATCTACGCAGCAAATCTTGAGGGATAAAAGGGGGTTCCTTTTGAAAAATAAGACAGTCAACAAGTGTTTCAAGGTTGTGTACACCAAGCGGCAGCTACTGCCTGACTATTCCACACTGCCTTATGGCTTCTAGTGAAGGGTTCGACAATAGACTTCAGCACCCATTCTCGTGCATTATATCGGGACCGAGCAACTGTGGCAAGTCTTATTTCATTAAAAGACTGCTTGAGAATGTGGATTGTACATTGTCCAGAGTGCCTGAAAACGTCGTATGGTGCTATTCTTGCTGGCAACCATTGTATGATGATTTGTTGTACAAAATAAAAAATATTAAATTTGTGGAAGGAATCCCAGAGTCTCTGTGTGACGACGAACTTTTACCATCAAATAAAATTAATTTGATCATCATTGACGACCTTATGGAAAAAGCCAGCGATAACGGCGAGGTGGAAAAAGCTTTTACCAAGTACACGCATCACAGAAATCTAAGCGTCATATATCTGGTGCAGAATCTTTTCTTCCAAGGTAAGAAGAGCCGGACCATCAATCTCAACGCTAATTATATCGTATTATTTAAAAACCCCCGAGATAAATTACAGACGAGTGTATTGGCAAGGCAGATGTACCCGCGGCATTCAAAATTTTTTCTAGAAGCTTTCGAAGACGCTACAAAAGTCCCTTACGGATATCTGTTGGTGGATTTAAAAGCCGTGACACCCGAGGACTGTAGGCTCAGAACAGGAATGCTTCCACCCGAGTGGCCAGCTGCTTACGTGCTCAAGAAAAAATAATAATGTCGGCTCGTATAAAAAGAAATTGACCTGAAAGCTTTATTTGACAGTAACGCCAGACAGAGAAAGAAAATTTTAAAGACGGCATCTCCGGGTTTGCTGAACACTCTTTGTGAAATAGCTTTGAACGTGCTGTGCGGCAAGATCCCACTAACCAAAGCCCAGATTGTACAACTAAAAAAGCAAAAGAGCGGCATTAAACTATTGGCAAACAAACGGGCATCGTTTAAAAAAAAGAAGAAGGCTATTATACAGACCGGTGGGGGATTCATTCTACCCCTGCTAAGTGTCGCCATACCGTTTCTCACCAGTCTTTTTCAACGGAGCTAAGTAAATGGAACACGCTAGGAAAATGTATCTAGTTCCTAAGGCACAGCTTGAAAAACTGCATAATGCCACATCTCCTAAAGACACGATAAGACAGACTGCCGAAAGCGAATTGGACATTGCAATACGCAACATTTTATCAAGAACGGATGTTGCTGACCACGAAAAGGTCCGCTTGTACACAGAGGTGCTACAGAGATATTTGACTTTGGCCAGGCAAGGTGATAATGAGCCCTTATCTTTAACACTTCCTCCTGAAGACCCCATAATAGATAATGCTGTGGCGGCACGTGCCACCGTTGCTGGGGATTCCATTATGGATGAAGTCATTAAAAATGTTGCTTCGCGTAACAAGAAAAAGGCGGAATATATAATGGGTAAAATGCTTGAAAACTCTGCCGTCACTGCGTGGAATCCGCGCGGGGAGTTTGTTTTTAATGGTACAACTATCGCTGGATCCCACATGCTCGATTTGCTTAAAAACATTACCAACCCGCATAACGTGAACGAGGGGAGAAGGCCTGTGGGGTGGGGAGAATTTCTACAAGGCCTGGCTAGACTCAACATGCCTTGCACCCTCATACCTAACCAAGATGTTGGACGTCTCATAGAGTCGATCAAGAACAAGCCCCGCACCGAGGAGCGGCGTGACGGGACACCCCAAGATGGTCGGTCACCGCGAACCCCCCGGAAATTCTTAAGACCCGACTGGCTTGTGTTTTAAAATGCTTTTGTACTTACTTAATTAAAACACTCAAACGTGATATTTTGTCTTTGTGTTTTTTATTTGTCATGCACAATCTTTTTCAAAGCCTTACAACATCTCACCATCTGCATTTTGGTAAACATATTTTTCACACGATTGATATATTTAAATTTAGAAACAAAATGAGAAACCATAGCATCGTTCTTTTTTAAATCATTGCTATAAAACGATAGAATTTTGCAAAAAGAAAAGCCTCTACAGCGGTTAATTAAATAAAAAATGCAATGTTGTCCACACGTCACACTGAGATCGCTTTGAAGCTGCTTCGCGTTGCAAATGAGACGGGCACAGTGCCTTGTCATAAAAGCGTTTATGGTCCTCGGAAAGCTGGTGTGATCCGGAGGAAAGCGCCAACTCACCAACTCACCATAAAAGCGCATATTTCCGCTTTTAACCATGGAGAGATGCTGATTACATCCCTCGTCGGGTGACAAGTTAAAGGCGTACAAAGTGTAGCCATTTATGTACTCGTTTCTGTCAACAGTGAAAGGCTCGTTTTTCAAATGTCTCCCCGTAGCCAAAATCAAACTGTAATATTCACGGGCCACGTTTCCTCGGATAAAATCTGGTTGAAAGGGTTTAGAGGGATACTGCTGGCCATCTACGTAAAGCGCTACAAATTCAGCGTCGTAATGTTGAAAATTGAAGGGGTTTCGATCGTACGCGCCCATAAAACCCATATTATCTACAAGCCCGATGACTACGGTTTTAGGCAGCTGACCTAGAAACAAATTTTCTTGAGCGCAGACACGGCTACCCGCGGCAACGCTAAAAGTTTTCATACATACTCTCTCGATCGGGTATTTCGCGTTGGCTGTCAGCAATGCGCTCGCGTGCCCCAGTTTGACAGCCGTCGATACAGACACTTTTTTAACAAAGAGGGATGCCGATACTATTTTGAGCGAGTACTGCTCAGCTGCATCACCGCTCATGAGGCAAAACTCATCTTTGTTTCGGACCATTTTAATTTTGACGTCGACCCCATTTAGCATTAGTCGCTCCTGAAAAAATATGTCAGAGTGTATTGGGCCCATCAAATCGAAAACGCTGCTTCTTGCCGAAAATACGGCTCTTTTCTCTAGCCCCGCGTTAAGGCCTTGCGGGTCTGTCTCATTCATTCCTGTACTGCTGTCTTTGAAAAACAACCCGCAGGTAAACTGTCTGGAGAGCGTACCGACGCTATAATTAAGCAGGCACTCTATCATCGCTCTGTAAGGGTAAATGTTGCTAGATTGGCTCACTAGCCGGTCACCCAGGGATACGTCCACTTGTGAGAAAATTGAGGCGATCGGGTAATTTATGACCCCCACATTTGCACCGGCGTCAATGTTTGTACCGTTAGCTCTTGTGATCCGACACCGGAGATGCAGTAGCGTGTTGTTGAGATCTAGGTAATCTTCCCCATTACCGGCGATAAAAAACTCCAGGGGGCCATTATCAGTTAAGGCTGAGAGTGGTGGCACTTCCACGTATATATTCTTATCAATGCTTGCTTGCGTGTATGGTATTGCAAAAATATCCAATTCTGATTTCATACACTCTTCCGACATGTTGTGAATGAGGGCCATAGTTTTAGAAAATGTATCTTCTTCTCTGTGCTTTTTTGGCAACCTTCTTCTCGCGCTTCTTTTTGACTACTGTGACTCTCTTGGGTATTGCTTTGCGTTTTTTAGCGGTGGTAATTCGATCCCCAGGGGGTCTACGACGCTTGCCGCGAGCAAGCACCATGAGCCCCGAGCCCTCTTGTGGCTGTGCTGTCAATTGTCCCGTCATGGCTCCTGTTACTACGTCTTTAACGATATTTTGGGCGGCCGATTTTAAATGCGGTTTCGCCATATTGAAAGTCCTTTTCAGAAATGGCACCGCCATTCTGAGGAGTCCTCGAAAAAGCCCTCCCAGACCCCCACCGTACATAACGGGGGCTCCATTGTATCCGGGTAGACCGTTACCCACTTGGTTTATGTAGTATTCCACATATCTATGTGGATCTGAAAAGCCGTCGGCGCTGTACATTATTGGGGGTAGTACTGCTTAACCGGTCTGAAATGCAGTTTTACGAGCGTTTTCCCGTATCGGAAGGGTATCGCCTTGTTCTGGTCAGACTTTAACTCGATGGCAATGTTATCAATGTGATTCTTGCAGAGCGACACGTAATGAATCCTGTCGTAAGATATTGTGACCATCGAGTTGTGTTCCCCCGCTATATGTACGCTCCATAAAAGAGGCACGTGGCTGTCACCCACTCTTTGATGCTCGACAATGTCTGAATACACGTAAATCGTGTAAAAACCGGCGCTTATGTCGGCGGGGTACGGTGCCGCTGGTCTATCACCAATCTTCTGAAATACATCAGGCACAAACCCCAGCATCCGTGCAAGGTTACCTTTCGCTTTAAAGGCAACGTGCGGTGGTCCGATCATATACACTTTGTTTTTTATCACGCTATAGTCAAATTTTAGTTTTGACCCTCCTAGAACCGCATTCGTCTCACTGATTAGTTTTTCAATATCTCTGTAATATCCTGCCTTTAGCTTGTACTGTAGGGTCGACGGTATCGACATCCATCCTGTCACGTAAAATAAGGTGTCTTCTTCTTCTACCAGCGTATCCCATGTACGCGGGTAATGGATTTCGGCTAGGCCTACTTCCCATTTACCATTCAGTTTAATCGGCTTGGCAAGTTTTGTCGTGTAGCTCGATATGGTATTGTGTGGGAAAACATCCATAGACGTATTGCTTGGGAGCGTGACATAAAAGCCGCTTTCCTCCATGGCCGCTTTTGGTGGAACTGAACACTACAAACACGGCCCGTCACACTTATATGTCAACTACTTGTTTAGCAGGAACCCAGCTGTTAAATTAGTCTGGCCATCCCTGCCATTTCACTAAAAACATTTTTTTACCACGATGCGTTTTTTCCGCAACGATTTTCTCAACTTTGAAATTTTTGTCTTTGTCTAGTCTGATCTTTTGTAGCTCTTCGGCGTAAAATGTCCCCTCTATGATTTCGCCATCATAATCTTTTAACCTATACACCGGCAGTGCTCTAGGTAGATGTTCGGCGACGGTAAAGTACTCGTCCGTAAAAGTTTGCTCGTATCCTTTGGTGAATTTTCCCCGTGCTTTAGACACCCTGACCACATCTCCAATTTTAAACTTATAACGATGCTTTTTAGATGTACTCGGCATCAAACCATAAATGTTGTTGAAGGCATGGGCCGCATTCTGTGCATTTACCTCAACCGGTTTCATTTTAATGGTACTGTGGTGGGTGTTATTGTACGCTCTCGCTAGGTCTTGTACAATGTCCACATACCTTCTTGTATTATAAGCTGTAAAATAACGCCACATTCGTGTCTTTAATGTTCGGTTAAAGCTTTCCACTACAGACGCTTTGACATCGTTACCAGTGGCGAAATGTATTATTCCATGTTTCTCGGTAAGCTTATGAAACGACGCGTTAAAAAACTCTGTCCCGTGGTCGGTTTGTAGCTTTTTAGGGGTCCTGCCTTCAGAGAGAATGTTTTCAAACACTTTCTTTACCTCTGCACCCGTCTTGCTTTTAAGACATCGAACCCATGCGTATTTTGATAGAATGTCTATACATGTTAACATGTATTTAAAATCGTCATTCTGTTCCGCGTAAGCCGACATGTCCACCAAGTCAGCTTGCCATTGAGAATCGATATTAGTCACAAAGACTCTGTTCCTTTTAAAGTTAAACCTGATCGGTTTATGTAATGTGTACGCATCTTCACCAGATAGCCATGTAGCAACTTGTTTTTTATTTATATTACACGCACCTTCTTCATCTATCAGAGATCTGTATAATCTGTCAGGGCCTCCAAAAGACCCAGGGTTTGATGGTGTATAATAGACACGTTTCAAGCGCTTGTCATCCATCGTGGACCTCTAGCAATAATGACAAAGGGTTTTTGAGTCAACTCATTTTATTTAGAACGCAGGCAAAAATTGTCAGAAACACATAGTTCAGCGTTTACACAGCAGCCTGGGGTTGTTTGTATGCGTGCAAAATACAGAATTCATTATATGCGTCATCTATAGCCCCCTCGTAATCTGCCCCTTCAACTTCACGTTTCAACTCGCGCAATTTCTCCCGCACATTTATTTCATCTTTAAGATCACACATGACAGCCTCAACAGCGCCCTGTACTTTCACTGGTGAGGGGTGGGGATTGAACACCGACACCGCTTTCGTGATGATGTGTTTAAACCATGGTCTATACAGCTTTTTGACCAACTTTTCAAAATTGTGAAAGAAGTAAAATGGCTCGGGGTCGTACAGGCACGTGTGCCGACGTTGGCTAGGATGCATCACAGAGCAACCTACACAGTCCTCCTTCAAGTCCTCCTCGATCACATGATCCAGAATGCAGGCAAGTGCCCCTTTGATAATTTTCATGGCAGAGTCAGTGATGCTCCCATCCACAACATCTTCAGACAATGACAGCGCAGCAAAACGCTCGCAGAGTTCGTCGATCGTCGGTGACGGGGACCGTGGTGCTCCCAAGAATACATGAGGGGTTGCCGCTGCAGCCTCAACCATCGATGACGGCCATTGCGCCCATGTTGGGCTCGAAGGGGGTGCCGATGAAAGGCACGGGTCGCCATACGGCCCCCATGATGCGGCCTGCTGAAGGTCAAAAGGCTCTGGTGAGTTGTCAAGTCACAGCCCAAAATTCGATTGCGGTATCGGTGGCCGCCGAGGGCGGGTTTCAGCGCTGTTCAGCCGCAGTCCAAAAGTATTCTCTTCTATCAGTGGCAGCGTGATCGTTTCAGGAGATGGCGGGATAGTCGAAGTTGTCTGTTTGCACGCCATTGCAAGCTGGGGAGATGTGTCTCGTTGTCTTTGAGTGCTGGCTCACAGGAGCGATGGGTATTAATACGTTTTTCATCATGGTTAAGTACAGCCTTCTCTCATCTTATTGGTTGCTACTGCCACAAATGGGGCGGGGCTAATGATCCCTCCGTCGATCTCACTTTGTTCAAACTTTTTCTCAAGTTTTATACAGATACATTCTTTATACGAGAATATGCTGCACAGAGCCCCATGCTTGCGTTGTCTCCACGGCTTGCGGGGTGCCCATGTTGGGTTTAGCGGCACTAAGTCACAGTTATGGAGCGTCGCTGGTGTCATCAAACTCATGGCTGGAACCGTCTGTATGAGACAATTTGACAATTGCTCGCCATTTGACAGGTGCTTCACGCAACGAGCTGGCTCAGTAAAGGAAATGCTGTGTGGATCTACGCGCATGCGCTCGTTTAAACAAGAAATAACTGTGTTATTCCTTGATTATTGCAGTCGAAAATGCTCAGACCGCTTTACTTTATTATTCACATTGACAGAAAAGTGCTTCATTACTTAAAACATTACGGTTATAGGGGTTTTATTTGCTAAAACAGGCGCTCCGCCGGCGTAGCCATTTTGAAAGGGGCGTCGGCGTGGGTGCGCATGCGCCAAACGCCGGACTAGCGATCGGCCATTCCGCCCCGCGTTGTTCAAACAGAGTAGTCGCATGTGTCGGAGCTCCAGGATCGTTTCGTCCTATTTCTTCTAAAAGTTTGCCGCTTGCATGCTTTCTCCAACCTGGTAAATATAACTAAAGTCTTTCGTGTTGGTTAAATGTAATGAGTGATCGCTTCTTTTAAAACGACAGGCTTGTTTGTTGTTTTCGCTTGTTTAAATTTGCTCTTCTGCTGCTTCTTTCGGGCATGTTTGTTTAAATTCACCCTGCTTTTTCTTTTAAAATAACCCTAAGGGTTTTCTTCTTTTGGTGCTTTCTTCTTTAAAACATTCGGGTGCTTTCTTTTAAAATACGCCGCGGCGCTTACTAACAACATGCGGCCGGACTGACGCCCCCGCTGAACGTGTATGCGCTAGCTTGCTATCATCCTGCTCTATGTTTTATTATACCTTAAAAACGTAATTAAAAAATCACATTAATAAAATACATGTAATGTATTTTTATTCTATTAAAGTTTAATCTCCCAAACCCTCCTATCGGCAACACGTGGCATAAGCATGTATTGATACCATATATGGACATAACGGCAATCTCCCAAAACCATATCGCCCCCTATCGGCAAAACGTGGCATAAACATGTATTAATACCATATATGTGCATAAACTCTCAACTAATCAAAATCAAGGATACGCCACTTCCTCTTATTACGTCAGAAGCGGAGAATTAAGCTCCGCCCAAGGTACCACATAATATATATATATCAGGTCTCTCTGCTTGTTGGTGTAAGTCACCACCATCTCCTTGGTTTTACTGACGTTTAGTTCCAGACATGAGGTGTCACACCAGTCCAAAAATTTCTGCAGCCTGACCATGGTTGTGTGAGGGGCCTGACAGCAGAGTCAAGATGACTGTGTCATCAGCGTACTTCACCAGATGGCAGTTGGGCTGTGCGGTATGCAGTCATCCGTGTATAACATGAAGAGCAGAGGAGACAGCACGCATCCTTGGGGCGACTCGGTCAAGGTATAGCAAAGGTCAGAGAGAATATTGTTTACCAGTACTCTCTGTGATCTGTCGATCAGAAAGTCCAATATCCAGAGGATTAACTCGTTGTCCAGATGAAAGTTTGAGGAGAGTTTAGTATCCAGGATGTGGGGTTGCAGAGTGTTGAAAGCTGAGGAGAAGTCGGCAAACAAGTGTCTAACTGATGAGTTAGGCTGCACCAGATGTTTATGCATGGTGTCTATAATGAATGATTTTATGTTGTCAACACCTGTCTGTGCGATATGCAAATTGAAGCGGGTCCATATGGTAGTTAGTGGTTCTGATGATGTTGTGTTTTAGACCCTTTCCATGGCTTTCATCACTAGAGAGGTGAGAGTCACAGGCCGAAGATCATTCAGAGCTTTGGTTGTACTTTTTTTGGGAATGGCGAATGTTTCCAGAAGCGGGGTACTATGCCGCTGTCCATAGAGCTCTGGAACAAGGTCTGGAATCTGCCACCTAGTGGCTGAGCACAGTGCCCCCCATCCCTTATCACGTACATACCTCTTATAATCATTTCAAACTCATTACAAGATCAATACAGTAAGTATAGCTGCTAAAACTTCATACGCACCCGGATCACACACAGCCGTGAGTGAATTAGCTCCCTCTACAGCCAGAATCATGCAGCCGGTTCTGACCCGCTCACCTGAGCAGGTTAGCGCACCCAGATCGCACGTTCGTGCATTCATTCATCCCGACGAATTCCAAGGTTCGAGACCCGACAAATTTAATCTCGGAACAAACATGGCTGCCTCCATGAACACGCTGTTTTGTTGTTGTCTGAGCACAAAAGTTCATGGAAATTAGACATTTATCATTTCACATGAAAGACTGAGGAAAAGGGGCGTGTTTCCAACAGGAAGTGTTGTTTACGTGACGTTACGTAACAAATGCAGGAGAGCTCCATAGACAATATGTAACACAAGTATTATTATCGTTGTAATTATTTTATTATGCTATTATAAGGCCTACTGTGTTATAATTATAATTCATATACAATAGACCTACATTTATAATAATAATTATAAGGCCTACTATAATTAAAAACTGTTTAAAAATATTAATTAGTAGATCAAGGATTTGATTGTTAGCTTGAGCAGTTGGGAGAAAAGTAAGGTTTGGGTGCATTTTGGCAAGGTTAATCCAACACAGGCAAAATGTCATATTTGCATATTTGCCATGCAAAGAGTGGTGGCAGCTACATTACAGACATCATCAGCATCCCCAACAACCATGGACGACAGGGAAAGTGATGGACCTGCAAGCCCTCAAAGTGAGACAGTGCCCCTAGTTTGTGTTGACTTTGAGGAAAGGGTGACACACTTATGTCCAGGTGTGCAGAACCCTCTTGCAGAAGCCATGCTAGAAGTTAAGGGGTTCTTGTCAGAACAGCTCATCTCCCACACAGCTGACCCCTTTGAGTGGTGGAGGACTAGGTCACGTGTCTACAATAGTTATGAAGAGAAGGCTTTGCATTGTGGCCACCTCAGTGCCATCAGAGAGGATTTTTTCCAAACCTGGACCAATCGTCTCAGACAGGAGGATCAGCCTCAGCGCTTCCAAAGTGCAACAGCAGGTATTTTTAAATGCTAACCTTTAAAATGCATGTATATAGTCATTTATTTTCCTACTTACTTCTATATAAACCATAGACATGTTATTCTTAGTTTTCAGTTGCACATGTTGTTTACTCCAATTGGTGTTTTTATATCCATCCATTTTCCAAACCGCTTATCCTACTGGGTCACGGGGGGGTCCGGAGCTTATCCCGGAAGCAATGGGCACAAGGCAGGGAACAACCCAGGATGGGGGGGCACACTCACACACCATTCACTCAGACATGCACACCTAGCAACTCCAATTAGCCTCAGCATGTTTTTGGACTGTGGGGGGAAACCGGAGTACCCGGAGGAAACCCCACGACGACATGGGGAGAACATGCAAACTCCACATACATGTAACCCAGGCAGAGACTTGAACACGGGTCCCAGAGGTGTCAGGCAACTGTGTTAACCACTGCACCACCATGCCACCCTGTGTTTTTATATTTAACATTTAATTTGTAGCCTATATGCTCAGCAATTTGCACATTTTGAATTTTTCTTCCATTTGCTGTTGTTCTTATATTTAACACATTTGTTATGTTAAAAGTAATTTGCACATTTTGTATATACATTATTTTAGAATTTTATTCTTGGCCAACTTCTGATTTGCACAGTTAGCTGTTTTTCTCCATTTGGTTAATGTTTTTATATTTAACACTTTTGTGCCTTTTGGCTATAAGCAATTACATTTTGCATTTTTCTTTCATTTGCAGCTTTTATTTGACATTTCATTCTTAGGCTATGTTCTAAGTCAGTGTTTCTCAAACTTTTTCAGACCAAGGACCACTTTGTCCAAAAACTTTTTTTCAGAGACCACCTGCCACCACGCAATACTGACTCAAGTGACTCAAGTGAGTCGCACACCCGGATCAGTTTAGTGAATGACTCAGAGGAAACTGAATCCTAAAAAGGAACCGAATATTATAGCTCTAATAGCAAGATGAATGTAAGCTAGTGCATACACATCCCACGTGCTGTTAGAAGTAGGCACAAATGCCCCAGCACTTTCCGTATTTTAAAAGAAAGTACTTAAACTCATTATATTTAACCAACATGTTAAAAGAAGAAGAATGAAAAACTTTAGCGGTATCTACCAGTATTTTATTTTGTTGTTAGATTGAAGAAAGCATTTAACCAGCAAACTTTTAGGAGGAATCACCTTTAGGTCTGACACGGTTGCAGTTAAAAACAAAGTGGGCGAGCCATGCCGCTCCAGTTCGTGCGTCTGGTCTCTTCGACCAATACACGTGAAATGGTTTTCGGAGGTGGGACACACTTGCGCATGCGCACTGACACATATCCCAGCATGCGCTCTCTCTCTCCTGCAGTGCCTGCATGTAGACACACATAACACTCGACGAGAAGCAAGGCAGTATTGAACATGCCGGCGTGCAACTGACAAGAAAAAGTACATTAATCGGATTCTTTTCATGCCAACTTATCTCTAGACAGCCTTAAAGGTAAAAAAAAATACATTTCAGTTGTATCTGTAAAAACATTAGTGCCCTGGAGCACAGTGAAATTCTGAACAGTTTAGAAAATTTTATAGATGAGTGCTTCGAGCGAATTGCTATGGGGAAATCAGAGACAACACCTCTCACGACTGGTGGCAGACGGACAGGCAAGAAGCGGGGAAGGATGAGACAGGCAGGCAAGGACTCAGGATATGAGGGTTTATTTAAGGGCAGACGAGGGAACATGGCAAACAACATCAATGACGGACTCAGACACAAACTAAATACACAGACTGATACAAAACAGCTGGGCACAATTGGGGGAGCACACATGGATGATCAGGGGGTGTGACACATACGAGGACTGGACGTGCAGGTCATGCACTCTGGGCGTGCCCCAAGGGGAGCGGCGGACAGAATGAGACCGGGGGCATGGGATCTGGAATACAAGGGCAAAAACATCAACGAGGGACCGGAAACAGAACTGATGCACAGGGGCAAAAGCCAAGACAACACCTGACACAAGACAGAAAACGCAGACAGGCAGACCAGGAAGGGAGACACAGGGGGAACACCAACAGGTGGAAAGAAAGGGGCAGGAGTGAACACGGGAGGCACAGACCCAGCCAACATGTCCACATGGGCCCCACATGGGTTAAAAATAGGCTACATGGGTTCCAAGTGGGCATGGGCTAGAACTGGGCAAATTGTGTGGGTACCACATGGTTTATGTAACATGGGCCCTGATTAGGAAGCCCATGGGGGCTGACTGTATGGGCCCTTTATGGGATAGAAGTGAGCTAAGTGGAAGTGTGGTGGTACTGGGTAACATTATCTAGGGCCCATAAGCAGGGACAGATTATGGACCAGGCCAGCGGGCCGTTGCCCAGGGGCTCTTGGGGTGCAGGGGGCCCGTGTGGCCCCTAGCCCAAAACAATTTGCAACGCTTATCAACAATGTATTTTCGTTTGTCTATTTTAGAGGGCCTACATTCTTTGATCCTCTGCCTACAAGGGCCCCTGACCCTATAGGGAGGACGTTTGGCTGCCAAGGGCCCTTGAATTGTGGTGGTGTTGCTGGGGGGGTCGGTGCTTTCAGGGGGCCCCCGGCCCTGCTATAGTAACTTTAAAGGGAAATGGGTGCATGGGAGCCTACTTTTAGAAGGCCCTCTTAGGCCCTCCTATTATGGTCCTGGCTTCTGGCTACCAGGGGGTCCTAGGGAGGATGGGGGCTTTTAGAGGGCCCTCTGATTATGAGGGCCCTACTAGGAGGCCCTAGGGAGGAGGGTGTAGTGTACTTTTAGAGGGCCATCTGATTACAAGGGCCCCTACCATGGTGCCTACAATTGCAAATTTAAACTGATAAAGACTTCCATGAGCCAGCAAGAAGACAAAAGGATCACACAGCTAACGACAACATTAACTGTAGCCACGAAGTTTTAAGGTAGGACAATAGGTTTCATTTATCATTTGCCCGCCGTGGCTCTAGTTGGCAAGAAATTCACAGCACATATTATTTTGACCGCATCATATTTCTTGTTGGGTCTATTTGTTGCACCTTATACCATTGTCAGATTTATACATGTCAACTTGCATCTGGCAAGCTAACGCCCGGCCACCTCTCAACTACATGAGCGCACTTCTCCACAACATTCTGACAACCCACATGTAAACCTGCTGTTTATCTAAGTTATTGGTTTATTAAATATGACACGGATGGGTAGTATTTGTGATTTCGCTTACTTTACCATTTCATTCTGTTGGTGTCCTTCAATTTATTTGTTCCTGGCCCTGCGCATGATATGACTGCCCCCTAGCTACGAGGATGTAATTGTCTTCTTTGGGAAAGCTGCAAAGCAACAATTGCAGATTATAACAGGTACATGGCATTTTGGTTCACTTTTATAGACATTTCCATTTCTATTTCAAATTAGCACATTCTGGATAATTCAAACAAATAATGTTTGTTATGGTACGATCTGGTTGTGCTACGTTGCTACCTGTCTCTATAAACAGAGATGGGTAACCTGGTGCTAACCTTAACGTGAGGTAAAGGCATTAGGTTGTACTGATTATAATTTGAGATCCAACTTACTGTATCAACTTAAGCCACCTTCTTTTCACTTTTTCCGAGGTAAAAAGCCGCAAAAGATAGTTTTGTCAACATCATTCTGCTTTTACAACACGGTACGCGTACGCCGCACTAGTTTGGACCCACAAGTGGCATGATGACGTATCAACTAGCCATCCCAGACAATGCTGGCATTTTTTTTTTTTTTTTTGAGGGGGGGGGGGCCCTTGCGAACGTTTTGCCCAGGGGCCCACACAACTCATAATCCGTCCCTGCCCATAAGGTTTCCATGACATGGGCCCCACATGGAATGCCCATGTGGATTGACTATAGGGGCCCCATATGAGATGCATATGGGCCAATTGGGCATGGGCTTGATCTGGTTAGCACTTTACATATGCCATATGGTTTCAATAATACTGGCCCCATATGGGAAGCCCATGTGGGCTGACTGTATGGGCCATTTATGGGATAGAAGTGGCCTAAGTGGAAGTGTGGTGGTACTGGGTAACATTATCTAGGACCCATAAGGTTTCCATGACATGGGCCCCACATGGAATGCCCATGTGGATTGACTATAGGGGCCCCATATGAGATGCATATGAGCCAATTGGGCATGGGCTTGATCTGGTTAGCACTTTATATATGCCATATGGTTTCAATAATACTGGCCCCATATGGGAAGCCCATGTGGGCTGTTCATGTGGGACCCATAAGGGATTCATATGAGTCAAGTAAACATGGGCTGCAACTGGGTAACATGATCTTGGAAGGAAATGGTTCCAGTAACATGGGCCCCACATGGGAGACCTATGTGGGCAGACTGTGTAGGATCAATGAGGCATATATATGGGCCAAATAGGCATGGGCTGTACCTGGGTGTACTTGGTGGGCATCATATAGGGTATTTGTGGGCTTAGTGAGAATGGGCTTGATCAGGGTAACACTCTGTGGGCCGAGTAGGGATATAATTAAGTAACATAGTTCTATGTACATTATTGTAAAGGGGTGCTTAAATGATCTAACGTTAAAGTTAACATTACATACTGTAAGGCTAAGTATCACTAACATTGAGAAAGAACCAGCTTGCTGCTCAAAGCCTCATTTAATTGTTGATACAGTTTTAATTAATTTTCCTTAGATATATACAATAAGGTAAATAAGCATAAGGTAAGTATTTTCTTTTCAATCACCAGAGGTAAAAGTTAAAAATGAGTGAAGCTAAGAGGAGGAAGCTTAAATGTAGGCAACTCCAGACATCTGTTATACCATTAATTTACTGGTCTTTAATGTAAGTTAACTGGGCTAGGGCCCTTTTGCTTAAGGCATCATGTATTTTGGTAGTAATACACCTCTCACTGGGTAGCCCAATCCCATTAGAAATTCATTTATTAATATTATAGTGGCTGCTTGTCAACAACATAAAACAATAAAGCGATAAAACTAAATCAAACAACCACTGCACCCTGCACGGGTACAATGTACTCAGGTAAAGACACAACTCTCCATTATTGCGATTTTGATGGTTTATTTCTCCCATTGAGCAAACAAACAGCATTTCCTTTCTCTCTTTCGCTCTGGTAAAAAACCATATGCTCACCACCCAAGTGTGCCCGCACTCCTCCCTCCTACCTACATATATACACATTACATGTACCCACTAGCGCCTCCCAGTCCATCCAACGAACATTACAATAAAAAAATATAGGTCCAACAAATATAAAAGTACAAAACTGAACAACCAAGATATTATCTGTTGATAGATGTGTTATGTCATGTCTTTAATGCCTTCAGATGTTCCTTTTTCTTTAACAATTCTCATGTAAATGCAGAGTTCAGCAGAACACTGCAGGTGGTGAGAAAAGAGCAGGGGAGACTGTGCAAAGGAATGGAAGCAAGAATAGCCACAAGTGAAGAGGAATCCAGTAACAGTCAACGTGCTGGGCAAAAACACATGGCGCCAAGCCCTCTAATTTGATGTGTGAGGAAAATGAAGTAACAGAGCTTTATAACCTTTTTAATACAGGACTCACTGGTATAAAGCAAAATCATAGGGATTTCAATGACAATTCCAGTGCAACAATGCACAAGTCCCTTCTCAAACTTAAACATGCAATTGAAACCATTGCTGTTAGCAGTGCAGAGTGTGAATGGGGGTTCTTGGGGTAAATGCTTTTGTGATACCATTTCATTCCCAACTGAAAATTGAAAATATTACCTCAATAATATTTCATAAAATGATTGGCCCTCCTCTCATTTCTTAGGACCCCACAAAGTTTGTAAAGAAGTGGGTGGCAACAAATGTCATGCCCGGCTTGTCCGCTCCTCCTGTGTGCCACGCCCCCTGCTTACCCACGTGTGTTTCCCGGATCGTACCCAGCTGTGTCCGTTTACTTTCAATCAGTCTTGTGTATTTAAGTCCTGGTCTCCCCAGTTTTCCTTGTCTGTCATTGATGTTAGTCGGCGTCAGATGTGTTCAGTCCTGAGTTTCCCCATTAAACCCCCGTATACCCTGAATCCTGCCTGTTTGCCTACTTTCCGCTCGTTCGCCGACCTGTGCGATCACCCGCGTCCAGCAATAGCGTGACAACAAATGGTCTGCTGAACATTTAGCATGTGAACAAGGTTCAATACTGCACAGGTGTCTGCAGCCAATCTGGGATCTGATGAAGTAAATGATATATTAATAGGGAGAAATAACTTATGTACAAAAGTTAAGGGAATTTCATTGAGTTCTTTGCAATAAAACTTTATTATTTATTATTTTAGGATTATGGAAGACAATAAAGATTTCAATGTCAGTATAACTGAAAGACCTAAAAGATTTTTTTTCTCAAATTTTTTCTGTCATAAATCAATAATTTTAATTAAAAATAATAAAGCTACCCTTGTTTTCATTATTGTTACTGTAGCCGAATTGTTAATGTCCCGCCCCCCAGGCCCAACCAGAGCCCCCATCTCCCTCCAAGACAGCAAATCTCAATTTAAACCCTGATAAAATCTATATATATTGTAGGAATATATATGGGCCCAAATACTCAGCCCACATGGGCTGACTGTGGATGTGTATGTGTGTGTATATATTGTGACGCCCGCTCCGTCCGCTCCTCGTGTGTGCCACGCCCCCTGATTACCCACGTGTGCTTCCCTGATCGTCTCCAGCTTTGTCCATTTACTTTGCTTGGTCCTGTCTTATTTAAGTCCTGGTCTTACCTGTTTGCCTGGTCTGTCATTGATGTTAGTCGGCGTGCCATGTTCCCGAGTCCGCGTCATTCGAATAAATCCGCGTTTGCCCTGATTCTGCCTGCTCGCCTGCTTCCTGCCCGCTCACCCCGTCCGTGCGCCTCACCCGCAGACGCCGAGCGTGACATATATATATATATATAATATATATATAATATATATAATATATATATATTCTGCTGGCATATTTATTGGGCCATGATTTAAAGGCAAGGATATTTTGTTTGATAAATCCGATTTTAATAACAAAGCAAATGCTGCAACGACCCTGTTTGTTTATTTTAAATCTTTTATTTTAAATTTAACGCGCGCGGTCGTTTTTTTCATGCAGCTCGCGCGTTTTTTTTTAACTTAAGCGCTGCACCGCAGGAGGAATTCAGCAGTAGCCTGCGACAGTAGAAGTGGAGTCCTGCACAGGTGACTAACATACCTGCAAGTTTGCTTGTCACTATTGTACTAAATCATCAGTACTCTCGCAGTATTGTAAGCTGCCGAATTGCTTGAGCTCAGGAGATTTACTAGTGAACGTTTTAGCTAGCTGATCATAGTATTGCCAAGTTACGAATCAAGCTAATAGCATACACTGTTTTAGCATTTAGCCCCTTCTGAAGTAAAATGTGTTAAACATTTCACTCAAAATGTTTGTGAAAGTTTAAAATTCTCCCAAAAATGATAGCTATATCATTGCTTGCTAAGCAGCTGCCCCTAGTAGCTCTTCTTTGTTGCCCAGGTGTCCAGGGCCGAACCGGGCCGCAAAAACTGCAAGGTAGTGGTGTGGGATACTGCAAAATTTGGTATAGATTTTATACTAAGTAAACAGAGATCCAGTATCACCGATACCAATACTTTTTACTTATAAAAATAGCTTTTGTACTTTCAGGAATGGGAGAGCAGTGTGTCATGATTTATGAAGTGAATGTACCATCAATATGCTAAATCACAATGCGTTTTCATGATTACAAAATGATTTTGTAATTTTTGCTTTCTACTGTTAATTAATAATCGTGCTAATCGTGCATTATAAAACCCAGGGCAGGTTTTAAGTAAAGTTTATAGGTTTAAGGTTTAAAACTTAAATTCTCTGTTCAATTTTTGTTCAGAAATAGTATAAAATTACTCCATTTCATTACACTACAAGTTATACTAAGTTGGCACCATCTGGACTTTCATAGTTGTCGGATCACTGTATCGTTCACACTACACAACTTGTAGTCATTGGGAGTCTTGAAGTCGCTGTGGTTTACACACTAGATGACTGATCACTAGGAATTGCTGACGTGTCCCACTGGTCTCCAAATTATATTTTGTTTGCGAGTACATGTGAATGACACCCGGAAATGTATGAGTGTTGAACAGTGCTTTTACTAGAATTGAATATCTTAAAATTGGTAAATTGCTATGGATGCTAGCTTTACAGATGGCTTATTTTTATTATTTTTCTAAGCTGGCTGTTTAATTTTTATCTATAAAGGCTTTAAAATAGACTGTAATTCGATTTTGTAGTTGATGGGTGAACTTATATTTAAACCATAAAAAGTGCACCTTCTAACTTGTCCAATTTTTTTTTTCCTTTTCTTTAACACATCATGCACAGCTGGACAGTGTTCTTTGCCACGTAAGTACTTTGAATTTAATATTCTGCCATGTTTTTACTAATGTATCTGTTGCAAGTTCGTGCTCATTTGTGATTTTCAGCTCTGAGATGATTGTACTTGCAAGCCTAAAACATGTAATAGCTACATGATGGCAAACAGAAATTCTCTCCCTCTGCTCAACTTCATTCATCGTGTGATCGTGTGTCTATAAGATGATGAAGGAAAGAATAGCTTCAACAGACTGTATGGTTTTAATGGTTAGGTTGATGGCCACAATAATAAATTCAATTAAATTGAGGATATTTGTTTAAGGGGGCGGCATGGTGGTGCAGTGGTTAGCACTGTTACCTCGCACCTCTAGAACCCAGGTTCAAGTCTCCGCCTGGACATGCTGAGACTATTCGGAGTTCCTAAATTGCCCATAGGTGTGAATGTGTGAGAGAATGGTGTGTGAGTGTGCCCAGCGATGGGCTGGTCCCCCCTCCTAGGTTGTTCCCTGCCTCATGCCCATTGCTTCTGGGATAGGCTCCGGACCCCCTACGACCCAGTAGGATAAGCGGTTTGGAAAATGGATGGATGGATGGATGGATGGATGCTTATTATAGATGTTTAGCTATACAAAAGCACTTTGATGTGTTTAACATGGAAGATGTTCTTTAAAGCAATATGAAAACATTTGAAATCATTTAAAATAAAACTAGCAGTAGAATAGCTGTTCAAATTGCTGTTCTTCCCTTCAAATCCTGGTATTGAGTATTAAGGTTATAGGCTTTTTCAGTGTGATAGCTGCATTACAGCATATCAGCAGTGTTTTTTTTTTCAATACCAATATGTTTGTCTAGTCAATAGCAAGAGGAGATGCATCTAATGTGAAGCCTCAATCTGTTCTGTTCAGTTTGAATAGACCTGTTATGGAACATGTGTACAAACCCACCTACAACCCATATTTCAGCCTGTATTGGCCCCATTTAGTACCTACATAAATCTTAAGTCTTCTACTGAAATTGCCTGTGTAGACCAGTTGGAGCTCACCTAACACCTAGAGTGAAACCCTTTTGCAGACCTTACTTCAAACCATGTTGTCCCCATGTTGCACCAACATAGAACTTGAAGCTGGGCTCGAGATGGGTCTTATGTACGTTGCCCAGTTGGGGCCCACCTGTACCCCAATGAAATACTGTTTGAAACCCACATGGGCAATTGTCATGGGGCCAAAATGAAACCTGCGGACAATCCCACGTGGGGCCTATTAGGAAATTCCAAATGTGGCCCATTTTTCAACCCACTTTGTACCCACATGTACCCCACATATACATGCTGGCTGGGCCCTTACTTCAGACCATGTTGTCCCCATATAGCACCCACGTGGAACTTGAACCTGGGCTCTAGATGGGTCTTATGTACGTTGCCCAGTTGGGGCCCACCTGTACCGCAGTGAAATACTGTTTGAAACCCACATGGGCAATTGTCTTGGGACCAAAATGAAACCTGCGGACAATCCCACGTGGGGCCATTTTTAAACCCACTTTGTACCCATATGGGCCTCATATACAAATGTTGGCTGGGGAGGGACGAGGAGTAGAGACAGGAGGGACAGAGGGACGAGGAACAAACACGGGAGGCCAGACAGGAATGGTTGGGGGGCAAAGGGGAGCCTGAGGGAGCCACAACAGGCGGCAGCCGGAGGGACCGCAGGCAACTGGGAGGCCGGAACAGGCGGGGACCCCAAAAGGGCCAAGAAGACAGGCCGAGGAATAGGAGGAGGAGTCGAGGAGGGATTCAGAAGGGGTGCCAGGGGAGTTGAGGAGGAAGTCAGAGGGGACCCGGCAAAGGCATGGAGGGAGGGGAAGCCGCAGCCAGTGATGGCACAGCCACAGCAAGTGACACATCGGAGGCGGGACCAAGGATTGGCGATGAGGCATCGGAGGGGGACCTGCAGGCAACTGCCGAACTGGAGCCACAGGGCGTGACAGAAGGGAAAACCCAGCTAGTCGTGCTGCACCAGCTACAGTCATGAGGTGTGCGTTCCCAGACGGAGACATCTCACTCAAGATGGCTCCAATCTGGCTGGCTAGCTCCAGCACCGCAGGGTCCTCCTGGACTTCAGGCTGGTTTAGCCAGTATATTACCTCTTGGAGCAAGCAGATGTGCTGGCTCTCAGCTCGCTGAGGTGAGTCTTCTTGGAGATCCATCATTCTGTTACAACTGGTGGCAGATGGACAGGCAGGAAGCGGGGAAGGACGAGGCAGGTAGGGGAGGACTTAGGATACGAGGGTTTATTTAAGGGCAGACGAGGGAACACGGCAAACAACATCAATGACGGATCTGGGGTATACGGACTCAGACATGGACTAAATACACAGACTGATAGAAAACAGCTGGGCACAATCAGGGGAGCACACGTGGATGATCAGGGGGTGTGGCACACATGAGGACTGGATGCCCAGGTCATGACAACAGCAACTTTCTCCACCAGTAAAAGCAATTTGTAAAAGCCCCAAGAAGCAGAAGCGGCTTCTCCAAATACCGACATTTTGGAGTCGAAAGATAAAAGACTATCCAGCTTAGACGCACGTCTGTGCCTAATGGAAATTCTCCATAAAGAGTTTGCTTTGCGCGAGTCAGTGGAGTACAGCTAACAGCAGGTTGAATCACTTGCTGCAGAAAATTCAACCCTCAGGGAATCTGTGTTGCTCACAGATGGAATGACACGCCTTTCAGAGGAAAATAAAAAAAATAAAAGAAACTATCATTGACCTCCAGGCCCACAGCATGAGAGAGAATTTAGTACTTTCAGGACCCATCCATCCATCCATCCATTTTCCAAACCGCTTATCCTACTGGGTCGCGGGGCTTTCAGGACCAACTTTGTCCAAAAAAGATTTTTCAGGGACCACCTGCCACCATGTTTCCCCCCCCCGATCCCCACCCCACCCACATACACCTGGGTTCAAGTCTCCACCTGGGTCACATGTGTGTGGAATTTGCATGTTCTCCCCATGTCATCATGGGGTTTCCTCCAGGTACTCAGGTTTTCCCCCTCCCCCACAGTGCAAAGACATGCTGAGGCTACTTGGACTTGCTAAATTGCCCATGGGAATGCATGTATGAGTGAATGGTGTGTGAGTGTGCCCTGCGATGGGCTGGCCCCCCATCCTGGGTTGTTCCCTGCCTTGTGCCCATTGCTTCTGGGATAGGCTCCGGACTACCTGCGACCCAGTAGGATAAGCGGTTTGAGAAATGGATTGATGGATGGATGGTTGGTCTCACTTTGGTGAGATCCTTATGCAGCAATAAAGAAATAAATTGATCATTAAAATATGTATGTTCCAAAGTTAAAATAAATTATAAAACTAATTGAAGATTTTAAGATAAATACTGGCCAGCAGTATTTGCAATGTGCCAATGGTGAATATATTGCAAACAACCAGGCCTCCTTTGTATTCTGTCCCATCTATTTTCACACAATTCTTGGAGTACGTGCTTCTCTCCATGGTATTCTGTAGCATTTCTGCCAGATGCATATCATCATTAATATCCTCCCAGCAAAATGTTTTCATTGGACCATAGTCAACATGTCTCAATGGTGATGTTTCTCAAAGATAGCCCATGGACATCTGATGACTTTTTGATGAAGATTTGGTAATACTTTTTAAATTCTTGTGTTACGTGCCGTAAGGTTTGGGGAGGGATTGTCCTGATCGTTGTCCGGCTGCCTTCGACTCCGCCTCCCGGACCTGGCCACGCCCCGAGCTTCGACGCTACTTCCGCCTTTATGATTGAAAAAGCCGTGGCGGGAGTGTAGCAGCAGCTCTGCTCTTGGTTGGTTTTTGTTGTTGGTTTGATTGCATTCTTTTGGATTACTCGTGTATGACAGTTTTTGGTTTCCTGGTTTTCGTCTCTTGCCTTACCCTTCTGTACCTTTGCCTCCAGTTTTGACTGCTTTCTGGTTTTTGATCTCTTGCCTTCCTCCTGACTACTCTCTTTGCCTCGCCCTTTGGTTACTGTGTTTCGGCTTTGGTGTGTTCTGTATGTTCGTTTCTGTTAAGTACGTAGGGAGTGACTGCTATTTTGTTTTGCGTACGTGTGGCTCTTCTGTGTTTTGGTTAGGGAGTTAGGCTTAGTCTGTGTCATTTCTTTTCTCATCATTTTCGTTTTGTTTAGAATTAGTTTAGTTGTGGACGGGGTCGGTAGTGCTGTTTTGTTTATTGTTTTGGCTGTGTCACTCCCGAAGTCTGTTGCCCTATTGTTTGTGAAAGTCTTTGTGAATAAATATAAAAAAAATACAAAAAAAGATTTCTGTGCTTCCCGTGTTCCCTTTTCCCATACCCTGGTTGTCTCGTTTTCCCCTCTCCTTTCCCTTTACCTTTCTGGCGGTCCTCAACCCTAGACTGAGGATCGTAACACTTGAGTGTTTTTTTAAGGCTTTATGTTTAGCTTCGAATAGCATTCTGCACATGTGCACTATTTTACATATACAGGAAGGATAATAGATCATAAATTGATGACTTTTTAAAGACTAAGTGCCTGAATTAAGTCCTAAACCATTTCCTTTGTGCACGAGATTCACTCGTGTGGGATGATTCTTTAGTTCTAAATAGCCATAATCATAAGCATAAATTCTGGAAACCAATTCACTCCGTGACATAAAGTGTTAGGTTGAAGAAACTGTTATTAATCATTTTGTTGTCACTCCTGTATGATCAGCAATGAATGTAAATATGTATATACACTATTTTGTTTTCCTCTAGCCTCATACTTTAGATTATATTAATAATAGCATTCCCACCTTAGCAAAACCAGAACTTTCTCTTCTTGTTCTCACCTCCCTATTCTGCGTGACTCTTGCGCCTCCCACTGACTATAAATAAAGGAGCCAAGGGGAACCACCCTTTGTAGCACATTCTGCTGAGAGTGTGGGTACCCTTGCACAAGTAAAACTTTAAAGTGTGTTGTCTCGTAATTCAAAGTGTAGTGTGGAGTTGGGGTGGAAACGCCGGGCGCTTTCCCCAACATAAAGTCACTCTCAAAATTTCATTTTCTATTGAGCAACTCCTTCTAGGATGTTGTGCATTACATCGAAAGAGTAATTATGGCATACAAGAAAATATTTTAGACTCCTGAGTAAGGATTTTCTATTGAGGCCATAGAGTGATGACAATTGTGGGTTTGATTTTAGCTCAAGGCAATGCTGCTCATAGATAGCACAATCACGTAGAACAACCCTTGGGTCATCTTCATTGTAAATAACCTGGGCAGCTGCCTTTTCAGTCAAACATAAATGACAGTAGTACTGACTGCTAAATGATTCAGAGAAACCAAGGATTGAGTGCATTCCCAAGTTGTCTCCATTTACTTGACACAGAATGCCATACATTTTCCCAGTAGAAATTGGCAGTTCAATGCTATATGTCTCCTGAATACTGATGACATGTATCAAAGGCTCCAATATGGGCTGGAACCCATATTTTTTCAAATCTTAAACATGAAAAAGTGCTACCAAATGGATATTCATCAGAGTTGAATTAAATTTGGGTGAAATATTTCTTAGTACAAAATAAAGAGCCCCAACTTTGTGTATCCCATGTAAGTAACTTCCATCACAGAAGTCCTTATAGTCATGTGATCTCTGCTTTTCCAAAGATTCCCTTATCAGTATACAAACATCTGAATTTTGACACATAAATTTTATAGTTTCTAGTATTGGCCGCTCCTGGAGCCGACACATTATCGTGGTGGAGGGGTTTGCGTGTTCCCGTGATCTCAGGAACTATGTTGTCTGGGGCTTTATGCCCCTGGTAGGGTCACCCAAGGCAAACAGGTCCTGGGTGAGGAACCAGATGAAGTGCGGCTCAAAAGACACCTATGAAGAAGAAAATTTTGGACCCACAATTTCCCTTGCCCGGAAGCGGGTCACCGGGGCCCCCCCCCTGGAGCCAGGCCTGGGGGTGGGGCTCGATGGCGAGCGCCTGGTGGCCAGGCCTACACCCATGGGGCCTGGTCGGGCGCAGCCCGAACAAGGCACGTGGGTCCCCCTTCCAATGGGCTCACCACCCATGGGAGGGGCCATAGGGGTCGGGTGCGAGGTGATCTGAGCGGCGGCCAAAGGCGGGGACCTTGGCGGTCCGATCCTCGGCTGCAGAAGCTAGCTCTAGGGACATGGAATGTCACCTCTCTGATGGGGAAGGAGCCTGAGCTGGTGCGCGAGGTTGTGAAGTTCCGGCTAGATATAGTCGGACTCACCTCGACGCACGGCTTGGACTCTGGAACCAGTCTCCTTGAGGGGGGTTGGACCCTTTTCCACTCTGGAGTTGCCCACGGGGAGAGGCGCCGAGCGGGCGTGGGCATACTTATTGCCCCCAGGCTGGGTGCCTGTACATTGGGGTTCACCGCAGTGGACGAGAGGGTAGCCTCCCTTCGGCTTCGGGTGGGGGGACGGGTCCTGACTGTTGTTTGCGCTTATGCGCCAAACGGCAGTTCAGAATACCCACCCTTTTTGGAGTCCTTGGAAGGGGTGTTGGAGAGCGTTCCTCCTGGGGACTCTCTTGTTTTGCTGGGGGACTTCAATGCTCACGTGGGCAATGACAGTGAGACCTGGAGGGGCGTGATTGGGAGGAACGGCCGCCCCGATCTGAACCCGAGCGGTGTTTTGTTATTGGACTTCTGTGCTCGTCACGGATTGTCCATAATGAACACCATGTTCAAGCATAAGGGTGTCCATATGTGCACTTGGCACCAGGACACCCTAGGCCGCAGTTCGATGATCGACTTTGTAGTCGTGTCGTCGGACTTGCGGCCGCATGTCTTGGACACTCAGGTGAAGAGAGGGGCGGAGCTGTCAACCGATCACTACCTGGTGGTGGGTTGGCTCCGCTGGTGGGGGAGGAAGCCGGCCAGGCCTGGCAGGCCCAAGCGTATAGTGAGGGTCTGCTGGGAACGTCTGGCGGAATCCCCTGTCAGGGAGAGTTTCAACTCCTACCTCCGGCAGAACTTCTCCCATATCCCGGGGGAGGCGGGGGACATTGAGTCCGAATGGGCCATGTTCTGTGCCTCCATTGTGGAGGCGGCTGACCGGAGCTGCGGCCCTAAGGTAGTCAGTGCCTGTCGCGGAGGCAATCGCCGAACCCGCTGGTGGACACTGGTGGTAAGGGATGCCGTCAAGCTGAAGAAGGAGTCCTATCGGGCCTTTTTGGCCTGTCGGACTCCAGACGCAGCTGACAGCTACCGGCAGGCAAAGCGGGATGTGGCTTTGGCGGTCGCTGAGGCAAAAACTCGGGTGTGGGAGGAGTTTGGTGAGGCCATGGAGAACGACTTCCAGACGGCTTCGAGGAGATTCTGGTCCACCATCCGGCGGCTTAGGGTGGGAAAGCGGTACAGCATCAACACTATTTATGGTGGGGATGGTGCGCTGCTGACCTCAGCTCGGGACGTTTTGGGTCGGTGGAGGGAATACTTCGAAGACCTCCTCAATCCCACCGACATGCCTTCCGATATGGAAGCAGAGTGTGGGGACTTGGGGGTGGACTCGCCCATCTCGGGGGTGGAGGTCACTGAGGTGGTCAAAAAGCTCCTCGGTGGCCGGGCCCCAAGGGTGGATGAGATTCACCCGGAGTTCCTCAAGGCTCTGGATGCTGCGGTGCTGTCCTGGTTGACACGCATCTGCAGCATCGCGTGGACATCGGGGGCAGTACCTCTGGACTGGCAGACCGGGGTGGTGGTCCCCCTCTTTAAGAAGGGGGACCGGAGGGAGGGTGTGCTCCAACTACAGGGGGATCACACTCCTCAGCCTCCCTGGTAAGGTCTATTCGGGGGTCCTGGAGAGGAGGGTCCGCCGGATTGTCGAACCTCGGATTCAGGAGGAGCAGTGTGGTTTTCGCCCTGGCCGTGGAACAGTGGACCAGCTCTGTACTCTCAGCAGGGTTCTGGAGGGTTCATGGGAGTTTGCCCGACCAGTCTACATGTGTTTTGTGGACTTGGAGAAGGCATTCGACCGTGTCCCTCGGGGAGTGCTGTGGGGAGTGCTCCGGGAGTATGGGGTACTGGGCTTCCTTTTAAGGGCGGTTCAGTCCCTGTATGACCGGTGCTAGAGTTTGGTCCGCATGGGCGGTAATGTCGGACTCGATTCCGATGAGGGTTGGACTCCGTCAGGGCTGCCCTTTGTCACCGATTCTGTTCATAGCTTTTATGGACAGAATTTCTAGGCGCAGCCAGGGCGTTGAGGGTGTCCGGTTTGGTGACCTCATGATTAGGTCTCTGCTTTTTGCGGATGATGTGGTTCTGTTGGCCTCATCGGACCGTGACCTTCGGCTCTCACTGGAGCAGTTCGCAGCCGAGTGTGAAGCGGCTGGGATGAGAATCAGCACCTCCAAATCCGAGACCATGGTTCTCAGCCGGAAAAGGGTAGAATGCTCTCTCCGAGTTGGGGATGGGGTCCTTCCCCAAGTGGAGGAGTTTAAGTATCTCGGGGTCTTCTTCACGAGTGGGGGAACAATGGAGTCTTGGGATCATTCCAGGCAAACACACACTGCCCACTCCTCCATTTACAGAAACATCCAAAGAACTCCAAATACATATATACTGTCACGCCCAGCTTGTCGGCTCCTCGTGTGTGCCACACCCCCCTGATTACCCACGTGTTCTTCCCCGATTGTACCCAGCTGTGTCTAGTTACTTTGATCAGTCCTGTGTATTTCAGTCCGTGTCTTACCCGAGTCCTTTGTCTGTCATTGATGTTAGTCGTCGTGCGATGTTCCCTGTTCCCAGCACCCTGAATAAATCCCCGTTCACCCTGCTTTTGCCTGCTCGCCTGTTACCTGCTCGCTCGCCTGCCAGCACACTCGCCCGCTTCCCGAGCGAACGTGACATATACACATATAATTTTTTTTTCTTCTTGCTCCGTTAAAGGACACATTAGAGACTGTTTCTCTCTACCTCATCTTTTGGGGTGTTTTTTCATTCTCCTGGTTCAAAGGCTGAACCAGAACTGTGACGCAGGAGGGACAGGTCATATTGTTCGCTACACAGAGAACTGCTATGATTAATACTGTGTTTAATGCTTCAATACTTTGCTATGATTAATACTCATGTGAAACCATTTCTCTAATGCATGTGCCAATATAAGCACTGAAAGGTCAGACGTTCATGTGTTCATAAGTGAAGGAGCATGTTATTGGATACTGATTGGTAGTTTTTTTTTTTTTTTTTTTTTTTTTGTTTTACTTATTCAGTGATTCTTTTTGTTGTAGCCTCACATGGTGAGCAGGTGAGATGTACTTCGGTCCAGTGTGTTTAAATAAATCTGGATTTGGTAGTAAACTGCTATCACGACCCTGAATAAATTCCACATCTTGTTTACACTAGATCACTTTCTTACGCGAGTTGCTGATCGTGTGCGGTACAAACGCGATTTTAACCAGTTTCACTGCCTTTAGGCTTTCACCTGGCCGGCTGCAAGCGGTGTTTTTTCCAAGAAGATAGCAGGAACACATGCGGCTGTTTTACGCGGTTTACCACGGCCTATTGTATCTGGTAAGTTCCTTTAAGACAACATAAGCGAATATGTATCTTAAGATGTGTATGTGACTTAAAATGCCCTATATTAAAGCTAATTCGCCGTAAACTACCAAAATAATAAATGTGATGTCAGTGTTCAGACTTTTCCAGTCTGTTAGGTTTCATAAGGTAAATGTTGTTAATGTTTGCTCATTTGCAGGGAAAATAAAGAGAAATTCTTAGAGTTAAGTCTAAAGACACCAATTAAATAATGGTTTGGAAGTGCAAGTATTGTCCTTTTAGCTGTGAAAAAAGAGCACAATTATTTAAACATTACAGGCTAAAACACGGAGGTTATACCAGAACCGAGCCCTTTCCTTGTTTACATCAGGAATGTTTGTGCACATTTAAATCATTAAATGCACTAAAAGTTCACCTGTCCCGCATTCACACAAAAACTCCAGATCAGCAACAAAGTACAGATATACCAACTAAGTTTAGCTGTCTGTCGTGTGGATTTACAGAGTCTTGTTCAGAGAATGACTTTTTCACTCACCTGCATCGTGCACATCTAAAAGTAAATTATAAAGTCAGATGCCCTTATGAAGACTGTAATTTTGAAAGCAGTGTTTACTCCACCTTCAAAGCACACAAGAGTAAAGTACACAAACAACAGATCTCAAAGAGGTTTAAATCAGAAATTGTTGGTGACAATATTATAAGCCATGACAGTAATGCTTCACAAGAGCAGATGTCAGATGCTGATGATATTGAGGACACAGAAGAGTTGAATGAGGTAACTGAATGTGATATGCACGATTTAGAAAAACAGCTTGAGCACAACTTGGCATCTTTACTACTAAAGATGCACACTGTTTTGCACATACCAGAGAGTGCAGTGCAAGATGTGATAGAGCAGCTCTGTCAAATCAATAAGCTCTCACAACCACGTGTACAACACAGAGTCAGGGGCATATTAAACAAATATTGTGCTGACATGGATGAGACTGTTATTAAAGAGATTATCAGTGCTGTGTCAGAAAGTAACATGATGACACATTGTTCCAAAGATGGACCTTTAGGAACTGCCAAAAAAAGAGCAGCCTATGTGCGTAGAGAGTTTCCACTGGTAAATCCAATTGAATATGTTGTGGAGAAAGGCAAAAAAACTCTTGCATATGTTCCCATTGTTCCTATGCTACAGAAGTTGCTTAACAAAACTGATGTTTTAGACAAAGCTATGTCAGAAAAAGTACATGTCCCTCAGGAATTCAGATCATATGCTGATGGGCAATACTTTACTGAAAATCCATTTCTTGAAAAAGATGAGTTCACAATTGCTCTTGTACTTTACATTGATGACTTTGAAGTCGCCAATCCTCTTGGAACATCAAAGCTTAAACACAAGATGTGTGCAGTATACTGGGTTATTGCAAACATACCTTCAAAATATCGGTCAACCCTCAGCTCTATCCAACTTGCTCTACGCTGCAATACCTCCCCAGTCAAGGAGTGTGGTTATGCAAAAGTTTTCCAACCTCTGATCTATGATCTAAAATTATTGGAGCAGAATGGCGTTTACCTGGAGCAACTAGGTGCAAGTGTTAAAGGTACAGTCTTGTATGTTGCAGCTGACAATCTTGCTGCCCACTCTCTTGCAGGTTTCCTGGAGAGTTTTACTGTCGACAAGTTCTGCAGAGTCCGTTTGGCAAACAGTAGAGACACTCAACAACAAGAGGTATGTTCTGGTTTCTTTCAACTCCGAGACAAAGAGTCATATGACAGGCAGGTGCAGGATATCAGAGAGGACCCTGGAATGACTCGAGCTTATGGTGTGAAAGGAGCATGTCCTTTAACTGAGAATCTTGAGCACTTTCAAGTGGTCAGTGGGTACCCTCCTGACATCTTGCATGATATTTTGGAAGGTATTGTTCCAGTTGAATTGTCCCTGTGCCTTACAGACCTGATAGGCAAGACTTATTTCACCCTAGATATGCTGAATCAGGCCATCAGATGTTTTAAGTACTCATTTAGTGACAAAACAGATTAACCTCGGGTTATTGGAAAGGAATTTTCCAGTAAAGGGACCATTGGTGGAAATGGCCATGAGAACTGGTGTCTCATAAGGCTCCTTCCATTTCTCACTGGTCACTGTGTCCCTGAGGGTGACAACACTTGGGAAATTCTCGTGCTGCTCAAAGATATTACTGAGCTAGCTGTAGCACCAAAGCATACAGAAGAGACGCTTAACTTTCTGGACTGTAAGATAGCAGAGCACAGGCACTTACTGCAGTCAACATTTACAGAGTTTTGTTTAAGGCCAAAACATCACTTTGTGGAACATTATCCTCAGCTGGTAAGGAAATTTGGTCCGCTGTTTGAGGTTTGGACAATGCGGTTCGAGGGGAAGCATAAATTCTTTAAGAGGGTAATTCGCACTGCTCAGAACTTTAAAAATGTTGCCATGACACTTGTGCTACAAAACACCAGAAGGCAGTTAGTTACCATCTCGATTGTAGCTCATTTTTCAGACCATCAGTTGAGATGTCAAAGGTTACTCCAGTTTTGCTTGCCACCTTCCCTCACAGTGTGCAGACAGCAATTGCTCAAAACTTTACAACACCAGAGTCGGTGCTTGAAGCGGCATCTGTCAGTGTAGATGGAATCAAGTATCATCCAGGCATGATACTGTCTTCTGGGTCATGCTCTGGTCTCTCTGCATTCATCCAGATTCACAAGATTGTTGCAGTTAATGTAGAGATTCTATTTGTCTGTCAAATTGGCCGCATGGTACAGGGAGCATTTGAGATCTTACCAACTTCATTGTGATAGTGTTACTTCTATGTGTGTGTTGAAGATGTCAGATTTAAATGATGTCCTCCCATTATCAGCATACATGGTCTTTTCATTTTTCAGATGGCCATGAAACAGAAATTAACAATGCGGGTTATCGTCTCCGTGGGTGATATGAGAAAGATGACAATGAACCCTCGACCATACATACTTGAAGATTTGATTAGCTGGCTCAAAGGCACTCTCCAAACAAACTACAATTTTACCTTACAGTACCAAGATCCTGAATTTAACAATGAATTATGCAACCTCACAGACTTGTCTGAGCTCCCAGATAAACCAACGGTCAAAATCATCCCTATCATTGAGCTTGTACCAGTCCCTGGAGGTTCTGAATTATGTAGTGACACAGGCAGCCAAGCAGACACCGAGATCCTGTCCATCTCTTTGGATAGAAGTTCTCAGTGGCCAGAGGTATTTGAAATTCCAAAATTTCAAGTCGATGTACAGTATAGACTACGCCAAGGTAACCTGCAGTATCTCAGGGATGCAACCTTTCTTAAAGTCACAAAAGAACTAAAGCATGACATACTCGAGAAATTGGCTGAGACCATGTATGCATTTAAAGCATACCCAACAAAGGAAGATTTTGAGACTGTTGCTAAGGCTTTAGTGCAAACACACCCATGCCTTAAAGAAACTGGGTCACACTCTGGCTGGAATGGTTGGAAGAATAGCCTTAAGTTCAAAATGGGTAATTATAGAACCAAAATGTGGCATCTGGGTCGACTTGATGTTACTGTCAATGGTGGCAAGCGAGGAAGTGACACTACAAATGGCGATCCTCCAAACACACAGATCAAGAAGCCAAAGAAAGGGGAAATACATTTCCTGCCTGATTTTCCAGAGGGGATGAATGACCAAAACATGGAAGTAGCTCGTAAGGTTCTGGTCAATGAAATGATGAAGACAAAGCCAAAGGAATCCCTGGTTATGAAAGAGATGGATGTGACGTTTGCTTTTCGCAGAAAGGAGATTGTCAATGAGAAGCCTGCCATCAGCCAGGTGGTGCATCGTTGGCCAGCTCTTTTTACAGAAAATCAGGTTTGTGTTAAGTGTCTACATATCATGTAGTGTTGAGTGTGTCAGATTAAAACAGTGTGAACATTGACTGATGCATTGTTTGCCATGTTTCAGGTTTATTATGAATTTAGCAGAGTGGTAGGGAAAAATCTCAGAGAAAACTTCTTGGATGCACTTGACAATTTATCTCCAAGCCTCATGTACCTCTTCAAAAAGAAGAAAGGCCTTACTGGTCAGCTTTTGGCTGAACTTTTATACCAGACAAAGGTAAGTTAACATATCTACATCAGTCCTGTTTTCCTATGAAGCTTTTCCTCCTTATCCTTTTTGTTTCTTGTCTAATTTTTCTCTCCCCCCTTGTGATGGCTGCCTCTACAGCCACACAGTTAAGTTGAAGGGAGGTATCATTTCATGGTTTTTATGTTTGTTTAGTTTAAGTTGTAGCATATTGATAATTAATATTTTATTGATTTAATTAATTAAATTAAATATTTAATTCTTTTGTTTCCTTATTTAACACATTTACCCAGTTTGCTGGATGAAGCGCGCACATTTAGTTAACTGTGGAATAATGTGTTTTGAGTTTAATTGTGTGTTTCTTTTGATTTACCGTGTGGAGTACTGAAGGATTCCCGGCTGTTCCAGGCAAAGAGGTGGCCAATATGGAAGCTGGGCTAAATACAGGAAATTGGACGACTCCAACTGGTTGTTTGTTGGGGGTGGAATAGTTTGGTATTTAGTTTTATTTTATTGTTTAGGTATGTTTTTGGAGTTAATTTGATTTTGTTTATTTTGATTGAAGCATTAGTTGATTGTTCTGTTTTGATCTATTTGTGGTACTTGTCATTGTTACTTTTTTCTTTTGTATCTTGTGGGTTGGCCAACCAGTATATATAGTCCTTATGGTGTCTTGTTTGAGAAGTCAGCTTGTTGGTTTAGTTGTATTGTTAGCTGTGGTGTGATAAGTTGATTTTTTTTGTGGGCCCAGGTTTATTTCTTTTGTTAAATCGTTTCTTTTTGTTAATTAAAAAGGATTTGTTTTCTAATTTAGCTGTGTGCCTCATGCCTGCCATCTCGGTCCCTCACACCCCTCTTTGCTCTTCTCTATTTCTCCCTCTTCTATTCATTTTCTACACCTTTTTTTACCTCTGCAATTTCTATTCTCATAATTTTATCTCCTATTTCCATTAAATTTTTCTAATTCTAATCTCTTCTTGTAATTTCTTGTAAATTACAGTCAGTATCCTTATAAAGTGTTTTATTCAATGTCCACTATCGTCTAGACAACTGAGCCAACAGACGTCAGATGCCTTTGTCTTCGGGGACTGCCGGTCACCTTGGGCGATGATCCTTCTGCTTTCTTCAAGACCTGCTTTGTAAGCAAATTCATTTTTTATACATGTTGCAGATGCATATGAGGGGCCGTGCAAGCACACACACACTCACACACACACACATACGTTCTCCTCTTACACACACATGTTCTCCTCTTACACACACACGTTCTCCTCTCTCTCTCTCACTCACACACACACACACACATTCTCCACACACACACACACACACACACACACATTCTCTTCTCACACACATAAATTCTCCTCACACACACACATCCTTCTATCCTCCTCTCCTCTGAGAGGAGAATGTGTGTGTGTGTGAGAGGAGAATATGTGTGAGTGCCAGAATGAATTATGGCTTGCACGGCCCCTCATAAATGCAAGTTCTTTGTTTTTATTTTATTTTTAAACCATTAATCCAGACTACTATGTGCTACAGATTTATTCAGTTTTTCAGACTTGGAGTTTTTTTTTATTTATTTTTACCATAAAATTGTCTGTATGTTTAATCAGTGGCATGAAATTAACTGAAAAAACTTGGCTGAAAAAATTTGGGTTCAGTTAACATTAAATATTTTGCTGTAATTGTACAGTGAAAAGGAAGCTGAACAAGCCAGACCTCATATCTTGTATGAACAGAGTGTCTTTTACTAATATGTCAGTGTAGAGTATTTCTTCTTAGGGTATTTGTATTGTTAACATTTCGAAAATGTTTGTGCTAACTAACACACGATTGTACATTTGTTTCTCTGTAAGGACACAGCTGACAATGACTTGTACAGGCAAACTCCAGTGGGATTGCTTTTCATCGGTGAAGAGAACCTTAAGCTGAACCCATCCAAAGTGGGAATCATCTTGGAAGGGAATGTGGTGATGGATGATCTGACCAACCTTCCTCAGGCCTTCTGTGTCCTTTTTGGACTAATATATGCCCTGCACCTGGAATATCCCAGATACATGAAAAACACTTTTTGCTTTGTTCAGCAGGTGATGTTTAACCTGGGTAAAAGTGAGCTGCCACCCAAAATTCAGACTCTGAAAAACCAACTTGCAGTGTAAAGAGGTGTTGTTACACTATGTCTCCGTATAGGAGAAAGATTGTTTGTTCTTTTAGAAAAGGGACTTGTTTGCACTGTTATGCCCTTTTTGTATATCATGTTATTGGATTGGCACTGATATATCTAGTTTCCTTCAGATTAACAAACCCAAAACTGAGGAAAATCAGTTTGCAGTATTAAGTGCTGTTCTAATTGCACTACTGCTCCAGAAACCAGGTGCCTAATTTTTTTGTTGTTCTTTTAGGAAAATGTTGTTTCACTGTTATGCACTTTTTTCTATTTATGTAATTGGATTGGCACTGATATGTCTGGTTTTGATTCAGATTAACAAACAAAAAACTGAGGAAAATCAGTTTGCAGTTTTAAGTGGTGTTCTGAATCGTTGCACCTGATACCAGGTGCCTAGTTTTATGTCGCGCTTTTAGAAAAACAATCTGTTGTGCATGTTCACAATAAAGCATTTTACCCCTAACCGGGGTGTTTTCAACAAATGTTTCATCTGATTTCTTGACCTGAATAAGTATTTATAATGCACCATATTAAAAACTGAAATAATAATTTAATGATAATAGAGAGAGATGGAATACCGGTTCCATCAAATTGACAGGTCGGGTCAAAAGGTCACTGGGGAAAAGTTCACTGGGGGGGGGGGGGGGGGGGCTTGGTTGTGATGGTACGATGTGACGTCACGGGAGTTGGATTTATTTAATAATTTATTTAATAATTTATTTAATTTATTTAATTATTTTTAATTATTATTATAAATTATTATTATTTTAAATTATCTATGTATTTTAAATGATATTGAGGAGAGTGGTTATGAGTGTGTATTAATTTACTAAGTTATTATTTTAAAAATTATATATATATTTTTATATTGAGGAGAGTGCTTACTAGTGTGAGGGGGGGTTTTTGGTCGGACGCCGCCGCCGGGGGCTGAGCAGGGGTGGGTTACCTGATGGAGCGTGAGCGTACGGTGTGTCTGGTGTTGCGGTACTGCGGTAAGGTCCCGGGCTTTGGAGAATCCGCAAAGGACTTAGAACGCTGTGTCTGTTGCGGTACTGCGGTAAGGTCCCCACGGCCTTGGATAATCCGCGGAGAGAGCGATGCCGGTGAGCTGAGAGCCGTGCTGCTGCGTGAGTCTGTGAGAAACTCTGAGAGACTCTGGGAGAAAATGATAAAGTTGGAGCAAAGAATGAGAGGAGGAGGAGGAGGAGGAGGCGGAGGGTCTGACGTGCAATAAAACCGCCCGCATAGTTTTCCTCCTTTGGTAAAGAAGGTAGTCCAATAAAAGCGCTTGGCGGTTTTATTGAACGTGTATGTGTTTTTTTCCTCACGCAAGAGTGTGTATTACATCAGCGTAGGCCAAGTGTATGGGGCCGCACTTTTGTACACCCCCGCTAGGTGATCCGCGTGGCCCACACATCAAGTTGGGCACGTTGGCTCCCAGTAAAATTCCGCCTTTCATGTATGACCGTTATCTGCACAAGTACATATATGGGTTAAAAAGAGAAACGAGGCGCCGAACATAAAAACCATCCGCAGATTTTTTTTAATTATTAGGTCCAGCCGGGGGTTTTCCTCTTTTGGTAAAGAAGGTATCATCATCGACCCCTAGAGCCGCAAGTTTCATAATTGTCTTACCCTATGTGCAACTGTTAGGTTGAAGAAACAGTTGTTAATCATTTCTGTATGATCAGCAATGAGTGTAAATATATATGTATACGTTATTTCTTATCTTCTAGCCACATACTCTTAGCTATTGTACTCTAAGTAGGTGGGTAACAGCTGCCTACTTAGATAAGAATCTCACTTCCCTCTCTTGCGCCCCCCATTGATTATAAATAAAGAAGCCAAGGGGAACCACCCTTTGTAACACATTCTGCTGTAGTTTGCATTGCAGAGAGTGTGGGTACCCTTGCAAGTAAAACTGTAACCTGTGTGTGTCTCATAAATGTGGAGTTGGGGTGGAAACGCCGGGCGCTTTCCCCAACAGCAACGCTTGCATAGTTTTCCTCTTTTGGTAAAAGAAGGTATCATCGCCTTACCATGCGTGCCACGCCCCCCTCCCCCCACCAACAGTTGGAGAATATAGGGAGCTTTGCGCTGTAGTGGGAACACTAATTTTTAAAAAAATACAGACATGTCTGCCACTCCCGAAATGAAAGATTCAACCTCACCTTCTAAGACTCAGCAGGAGCAGGAGGCTGTTATGCGGCCTCCGGGGGCTCCCAGGAAGATTCGTGTGGCATTTAGACGGGTACCTATAATGCGACCGTCGGAAAACCCGAGGGCTACCTGGGAGCTGCCCAACGGGGATAAACTGGTCTGCCTCTTTGACAACGCTGCGGAGGAACTGCGCGTCTTTCAGGTCAGCGGAGACGGCCCAGACCCCACAAAAGACGACCCGTATCAGGTGACTTTTTCTGAAACGGAATGGGGAAACTTGAAGACTGCCGTTACCCCGGTGATGGAGGAGAGCACCGACCCCGACCCTGACTTTCAGGCGGACAGTGGTAGAATGGAGATGCACTATAGAGATGCTGCTAAACAACGTAGCACCTTTATGAAGTGGGAAGCGACCGGGGAGCTGGACAAGAGAATCCTGAATATATGGCAACGTCCTAAATGCGACTGTTTTGGGCTGAGAATACCGTTTGTGATTTGGATGCGGCTGATTAAAGAAAAGTCCGGTTACTTCCAAGCGCTGTTTAAGGAGAGTCGGGGGCGTAAGGAGATGCAAGAGTTGAAAAAACCTAAGCCGTAAGGATCAGCCCCCACCCCTCACCCCCTCACCCACCGTCGCTATATAAAGTGGACTCCGTTACACCCCCTTTTCACAAACATCATGGCAGATGCAAATTATAGCACCAAAGTGTTCTCCGACGACGAGGAAAGCAGGGGCAATGAGGCTCCAGCAGCAACACAGGCCGCTGATCCTGGGGACCTCCAACCAACACAAGCCTCTGATCCTGGGGAGCTCCCACCAACACAGGCCTCTGATCCTGGGGAGCTCCCTCCGACCCCTCCACCAACACAGGCCTCTGATCCTGGGGAGCTCCCTCCGACCCCTCCATCAACACCGGTCTCTGATCCTGGAGAGGACCCTCTGACGCCTGAGATCTGCACGCTTCTCTCCAGACCCGGTCTATGCCGAGGAATGCTGAATTGTATAAAAGCTATGACAGTGGGGCTTTTACCCTCAGTCATCAGGAAACACCAACAAAAAAACTGCTTCGGCTGTGAGGTCGATCACCCCAGCCAGAGGCAACACCCTTGTCTGTTTCCTCCAGGCAGAAATTACTTTTACATACACTTTGACTCTGTGTTGCGTGACCTCTGGACCGACCGGCTGATACCCGCCTTTACCAATGTTCTATCGACCCTGGGCATCCAAGCAGCCGTCGGCAGGTTGGAGGGGGCAGTGGAAGCTATCCTGTACGATCTACGTGAAGCCCGCAACGGCATGCTGGAAATCAATCGACTGGAACGAGATCTGTTTGAACAGAACCCCGCGCTTAAGCAGATCCTGGAAGAAGAATTTCTGACTCGTTGGGAGGCCCTAGACTAAAACAAAAGCATGTTGTGATGGGGAACGGTATCGGAGGGCCCTTACGGTGGTTTATGTTAAATGTTTTTTTAGAAAAAGTTAGTCCACTGTTGTTGCATGCTATTGATAAAAAAAGCGATTGTCGGGATAGGGATGATTATGCTTGTTGCTGCTTTCATAGAGTGTTAATTGAGATTGCTCAAGTCGGAGAAAATTATCAGCGTGGGGTGGATTTACTTACTCGGCAGATGGCAGAGGGAGAAGGGGAATCCCCTGAAAGTCTCATACGCGCCTGTCTATCTTGTATTCCCGACAATGAATTTGACTGTAATCACATTTTTGTATTTTATGCTTTAATCGTAGACGTAGTTGCCTTTAAATTTCATGATGAGCAGCCTTTCGATGTTAATCAGATGCTTTCTACTCTGCATACATGTATCGCTGAAAAAGCCACTATATCCACCTTACTGCATGTGACATCACTAATCTACCTCAACAACTGTCACAGGTGTAACTAATTGTATGCCTGCATTTTGAAAATGTATATCTTTCACGAATTGTATGCCTGCATTTTGAAAATGTATATCTTTCACAAATTGTATGCCTGCATTTTGAAAATGTATCTTTCACGAATTGTATGCCTGCATTTTGAAAATGTATCTTTCACGAATTGTACAACTGCATTTTGAAAAAAAAATATATATATATCCTTCACTAATTGTATGGCGTTGCAATAAAAAAAATTTAAATTTTAAAAAAACTTGAATACCGTTGTCTTTTGTAAAGAATAGACAAAAATGTTGAGCAGGGTGGCCGAGTGGTTAAGGCGTTGGACTTAAGATCCAATGGACATATGTCTGCATGGGTTCGATCCCCACCCCAGATAAACTCTTTTGTAAAATATGGGTTAAATGCAGAAAAACACACACACACACACACACACACACAATTTCATTGATGTTCACTCAGTCTGTCAAGAATGACAATAAAAAAATAAAAATAAAAGCCCCCCTTCCACAGAGAGCTATAAAACGCCGCATCCCCGCTCTCCCCCCACTCAGTCTGTGTGAAAAGCATGTCTGTTGCCAAGACTACAGCTCGCATCTTGAGCCGTTCGTACTATGACCCCAGCCAGCCGGGGTCATATGGGGGCGTCTCCAGACTACAGAGAGCCGTTCGGCTAGCTACTGGAGAAAGAGTGGGTACTGATGACATCACAGACTGGCTGTCTCTGCAAGACAGTTATACTTTACATAAACCGGTTAAAAAGAATTTCCCCAGGAACAGAGTGTTTGTACCGAGAGCCATGTATCAGTGGCAGGCCGATTTATGCGACATGCAAGGCCTGGCCGAGTACAGCAGACATTTAGGAGTACTTTGTCATATGCGAACGTGTACCCAGATCCCCGCCGGTGTATAAATTGAGGGACGTGCGCGGTGAAATACTCGAGGGGACATTCTACGAAGCGGAGCTGCAGAAAATCAAAATATCTCCGAGACGCGCGATCAAGGTCGAGAAGGTTATAGGCTCAAAGACCGACAAGAAGGGGAAAAAGTGGATCTTAGTACATTGGCAGGGTTGGCCCTCGAGGTTCGATTCGTGGATACCGCGGTCGGACTTGATACAGGTTTAATTTTTTAAAAGAGGAAGAAAAAAATGGAGGATCGCCCCTCTTTTTACCTCACGCTGCCGTCAAACTGTCTCTCCATCTTCCCCGATAACCAGAGTTCCAATTACACTGTGATGTTATCGCGACCTATGGAGCTACGGGGGCCTTACGAGGTAGCGCTGGCTGAAATCATGTATTGTTACACGTGGCGAAATATCACATACCCGGAAAATAGTTTTGAATTGTGGGATACGGAGGTGGAGGCAAAGAGAGAGGCCGATCCTTTAGTGGATCTGCCTTTCCTTTTTCCTCGGAAAATTAAAGTCGGCTATTATGAATCTGTGAAACAGATTGTGTCAGAAATCAACGCTACGTTAAAAAAATTAGGTACCGAAGTTTCCTTCTCATACAGCGAGATTACGCGAAGGGTTAATATAACGGGAAACCAGAAATACAAGATCCAATTTAAACCTACTCTGGCCTACATGCTGGGCTTTGAGCCGGGTCAGTGGTATGACCTGGGAGTAGGAGCTAGCTGGTCGACCTCACCCTACCCGGTCGACATTCACGCGGGATTCTACAATATGTACGTCTACTGTAACATCGTGGAACCGCAGCACGTGGGGGAATTTGTAGTCCTGCTTCTCAGAACAGTTAAAATAGACGGTGTGTTCGGTGACGTAGTCACTTTGCCGTTCCACTAGCTGCACTACGTACCTGTGAACAAGCAGAGCCTACAGAATTTGCATATTGAGATAAAGAACGATCAGAATACTCTGATTAATTTCACCTACGGAAAAACGATCGTCAAGCTACACTTTCGCCCCGTTTAAAGAAAAAAAAAAAAAAAGAAAACAATGGCGTACCACAATCCTCAGAGATTTATTACGTATTACACCAGTCAGGCAGGACAGGGGCTCCCCGGTTTTGCGGGGAGCCCCGTGATGTACGGGTGTGGGATGGGCACCATGCTCATTAGGGCTTTTAGATTAGTTTTACCCTTTCTTAAGCGTGGGGTCGACATAGCAAAACCTCATTTGAATTCTGCGGTCAAAGAAATAGGTTCGGATCTCGCCAGCTCTGTAGTCAGCAGCCATTTTACAAACACAGCTGACCCCAAGCAGGAAGGGTCGGGTCTGCTATTCCTGTCTCGGAGGAGGGGGAGTAGAACGAGAGCCCTTCAGGAAAGTCGTAAAAAAAAAAAAACCTGGCAGAGCCGTCAGGATTCCCAAGTCTCGACCAGCTAAGAGAAACAGGAAACCCCCCGGGGACATATTTTAAGAGAGAGAAAGTAATCAAGAATGGCTCTAGCTCACCGCCTCTCGGCCGAATGCACCAAATCTGAATTGGATTTGTTTACGGCCCCTATGACGCAATTATCCATAGATCAGACCAATTATGTAGAAATCAACCCATTAAATTCCATTACCGATCAGGATGTTTTGGATTTCCTAATACCGGGGTCGGGCAATTTCTATCTGGACCTCAACTCTACACTGCTATATCTAAGGCTAAGGATCGTTAGGGCCGATGGAGCCCCCCTGGTTGACGCCGACCCCTGTGGTATTATACAGTACCCACTAAACTGCATATTCTCCCAGCTGGATGTGAGTCTGAACGACGTCCTGATCAGTTCTTCCTCAGCCACGCACCCCTATAGGTCATTCATAGAGACCCTGCTCAATTTTTCTACGGATACACTAGAGAGTCAGTTTTCGGCAAGGCTCTGGTACAAAGACGTCGGAGTCGACTTGGATAGCGTGGACGTCTCCGCGCAGGGCCCTAACGTGGGGTTGCAGAAGCGAGCCGCCTTCTGTAGAAACTCTCGGGAATTCTCTCTGATGGGACCGATACACGCTGATATTTTTTTCAGCAAACGAATGCTGTTAAACAACGTGGATATACGCTTAAAGTTTGTAAAGGCTAAAAGTGACTTTAGTCTCATGTGTAGAAATGACACCGATTATGAGCTGAAAATACTGAGGGCCAGCCTGTTTGTGAAAAAAGTGGAGGTCTCCCCGGCGGTGTCACTGGGTCACTCGGCCGCTCTCATGAAAGCAAACGCCCTGTACCCTATAAGCAGGGTAGTCGTTAAAAATTATACGCTCCCCGCACAATCGCGGGTCTGCCCGCAGGACAACCTCTTCCTGGGCAACTTACCGCGCTACATCGTTTTGGGGATCGTGGACCACGCCGCGTTCGTGGGCACGCGAAACAGAAACCCGTTCAGGTTTCAGCATTGTGACCTGGAATTTCTGAGCCTCTCCGTCAACGGCCGTCACATACCCAGCAAACCGTTCCAGCCCGATTTTAACGCGAGGCAGTCGGTCAGAGAGTTTTACAACCTTTTCCTGGCTACAAACAGGCATTTAAGGGATTCGCCCTTATGCATTAACCGCGAGGATTTTGAAAACGGATACTCGCTATTTGCTCTCAATCTCTCCCGAGACGACGAGCTGGACGGCGGTGCCCTGTCACCCGTCGTCAGCGGCATGTGCCGTCTGGATTTAAGGTTCAGAGCCCCGCTACCTCGAACCATGAGTCTCATCGTCTACGCCTGCTTCGACAGCGTGATTGAAGTAAACACCAAGAGACAGGTTTTAGTGGACTTTTAATCGTCGTCACCATCATGAACACTCACCAGCTGGAATGCCTTTTACGCTCCCTGGTGGGGGAAGCTTTTGGAGGCGTGTGGCCTAGCGATTTATTACCCACCAGGATAGAGAGCAGGCCCGCTTTTCTGGTCGTAAACACACACGACCAGAATAGAGAGGGTGAACACTGGGTCGGGATAATTTTGGAGCCCCAAGAGGGCAAAGCATCCTTCTTTGATTCTTACGGTTATCCCCCAGATTCCCCTTACTACCCAAACAGTTTTATGCGCTTCTTGGGGAGGCACGCTACCGAAATAAGGTATAACACGCGTCAAGTTCAATACGACTTTTCTTTCACATGCGGGGCCCACGTCGCCTTTTTCTTCTACCACCGTTTCAAGGGACTTTCATTTCAAGAGACTATGATGTTGTACTCTGACGACTTATCCAAGTATCCAAGTTTATCAAGAAATATCACAAGTGTATTAGCCGTGTTAATGCCGATAAACTTTCAAAGCTGCAAAATGTATGTTCCTTAAAACTATTTAAAGATTGTTATGGTTGTTAGATTAATGTTGGGGTAAAAAAAAATTGTTATGGTTGTTAGGTTAATGTCGGGGGAAAAATAAAAACGTGACACCTTTTATTCAATAAATTTAACATTTTATTAACAGGTGCGTTACAGGCGTTTAAATTTTTTTTCCACACGTATATAAAACACTTAAATCGCTGTAATCTATCCACGGAGCATAAGGAGTACCCTTTAAAGGCCATATACGATATTCAGGGGAGGAATCGCGCTGCGTGTGAGGGGTTCCCGCGAGCGGGGGTGGCGAGTCGTCCGCAATACGTTTTCTACGTCTCCCGAGCTTCTGTTTCACAGGAGGGGAGGAGGGTAGCGGGGGACCCCTTCCACCGTAATCTTTAAGATGGCTTAGGGCTTTCCTGGCTTGGATGTTACCCACGCTCGTGAGGGGTATGTTTAATTCGGATATCACGTTTAAAAAGGGTTCCCAGCCTTTAGGATATTCGACGGTCTGGGATTTAGGCTAAAGTTTTCATCAAATCTAAAATATGGGAACCTTTAATGGGTCTATCTCTGATGATGAGTTCACCCGACTGGGTCCAACGTACCGCCCCGTCGGAATCCAGCAGTTTCTGCATGATGTACCCCACGTTCTTTCTAGCCCTGGGAGCCACTTGCTGGACAACTTCCTGTACAGATTTGTCCCTATTCGCGCCGCCGCTGTCAGGCTGCCTCCCCTCCTCCTCCTCCTCCGTTTTTTCTTTCCGCTCAGTAAGGACAATTTCTCGCCCCTGATGTTCCTGTTTCTGGACTAGATTCAGATACCTCTGTAGCAATTGATCGTATCTCTTTACTTTTTCATGCACATTCATACCCGGCTGATTTATTAAACCGAGCATCTGCTTTTCAAGTTCACCCAGGGCCGATTCGCCGATGGTATGCGGGGTCACCCTCTGGGTCAGCGTACGCAGTTGATAGGGGGTCAGCATGAACATTTTTTTCACTTCGCTCATGTTGGTAAAAAGCTAATTAGCCGTCTTACCGGCAAACAGGCTTGTGACGAATGGCAGAGCCACTGATAAGAGCGGTAGTAAGAATCCTCCTCTTTGAAGCACTGCCTTGCGTTTCCTAGCAACGCTGTTTTTCTTACAGGCGAAAAGTTTAATCAGTCTTTTCTGTTTCTTCAGCTTGTTAAATAGAGCTACGGTTAAAGGTATACGGCCTCTTATGAGATTGAGACAGATTTCGGAGAGAGCCAAAATTATGTCATTAGATGGGTCAGCCGTAAGAATCTTTTTACGTTTCACCCCCCTCGTCCTCTGTAAAACTTTAAGGGTCGGCAGGTGTTTCCTGAGATGTTCGGACATAGCTTAGTAGTAGTGATAAATCAATGGCTCGCCGGTAGAAAGACGACGGGTAGAGACCCCGGTAATAATTCGGTCCTGAGTCGGAACTCTTCTGGGCACGTGGCTCTCAAATCGACCAATAAATAACCGTGAGAGTCAGAGTACAACATCATAGTCTCTTGAAATGAAAGTCCCTTGAAACGGTGGTAGAAGAAAAAGGCGACGTGGGCCCCGCACGTGGAAGAAAAGTCGTATTGAACTTGACGCGTGCTATACCTTATTTCGGTAGCGTGCCTCCCCAAGAAGCGCATAAAACTCTTTGGGTAGTAAGGGGAATCTGGGGGATAACCGTAAGAATCAAAGAAGGATGCTTTGCCCTCTTGGGGCTCCAAAATTATCCCGACCCAGTGTTCACCCTCTCTATTCTGGTCGTGTGTGTTTACGACCATAAAAGCGGGCCTGGTCTCTATCCTGGTGGGTAATAAATCGCTAGGCCACACGCCTCCAAAAGCTTCCCCCACCAGGGAGCGTAAAAGGCATTCCAGCTGGTGAGTGTTCATGATGGTGACGACGATTAAAAGTCCACTAAAACCTGTCTCTTGGTGTTTACTTCAATCACGCTGTCGAAGCAGGCGTAGACGATGAGACTCATGGTTCGAGGTAGCGGGGCTCTGAACCTTAAATCCAGACGGCACGTGCCGCTGACGACGGGTGACAGGGGAACCGCCGTCCAGCTCGTCGTCTCGGGAGAGATTGAGAGCAAATAGCGAGTATCCGTTTTCAAAATCCTCGCGGTTAATGCATAAGGGCGAATCCCTTAAATGCCTGTTTGTAGGTAGGAAAAGGTTGTAAAACTCTCTGACCGACTGCCTTGCGTTAAAATCGGGCTGGAACGGTTTGCTGGGTATGTGACGGCCGTTGACGGAGAGGCTCAGAAATTCCAGGTCACAATGCTGAAACCTGAACGGGTTTCTGTTTCGCGTGCCCACGAACGCGGCGTGGTCCACGATCCCCAAAACGATGTAGCGCGGTAAGTTGCCCAGGAAGAGGTTGTCCTGCGGGCAGACCCGCGATTGCGCGGGGAGCGTATAATTTTTAACGACTACCCTGCTTCTAGGGTACAGGGCGTTTGCTTTCATGAGAGCGGCTGAGTGACCCAGTGACACCGCTGGGGAGACCTCCACTTTTTTCACAAACAGGCTGGCCCTCAGTATTTTCAGCTCATAATCGGTGTCAGTTCTACACATGAGACTAAAGTCGCTTTTAGCCTTTACAAACTTTAAGCGTATATCCACATGGTTTAACAGCATTCGTTCACTGAAAAAAATATCAGCGTGTATAGGTCCCATCAGAGAAAATTCCCGAGAGTTTCTACAGAAGGCGGCTCGCTTCTGCAACCCCACGTTAGGGCCCTGCGCGGAGACGTCCACGCTATCCAAGTCGACTCCGACGTCTTTGTACCAGAGCCCTGCCGAAAACTGACTCTCTAGCGTATCCGTAGAAAAATTGAGCAGGGTCTCTATGAATGACCTATAGGGGTGCGTGGCCGAGGAAGAACTGATCAGGACATCGTTCAGACTCACATCCAGCTGGGAGAATATGCAGTTTAGCGGGTACTGTCTAATATCACAGGGGTCGGCGTCAACCAGGGGGGCTCCATCGGCCCAAACGATCCTGAGCCTTAGATATAGCAGTGTAGAGTTGAGGTCCAGATAGAAATTGCCCGACCCCGGTATTAGGAAATCCAAATGCGGTGGACCGGTGGCCTCTTGATAAGCGTCTAGAAAAAACTTTTTCTGCCAAGGAAACATTTGCTGAGCTAAAACTTTGTGCGAGACAGAATGCAAATCATTCTTAAACAGACAAGAATAAGTAGTATTTAGGGCTATAGTCCTGCTGTACTTGCCCTGGTGAAATACGTTCTGCACCAGGTAGATGACTGAGATTTGACGTGATGTCTGAACCTCGTGAAAGCTTCTGCCACGAGTTTGTTTTCAGACGCGCTGTCCATCAAATCATCGATGATTATCAAGGAGCCTGAGGGGAAGCGTTCCTCGTCCTCCCAGCTTTTAGGAAGCCCTTGTATAAATTCAATTTCGGTGATCCGATCGCGCAGTTCATCATAAAGCGGCTGATGGGAAGCGAAACACCACACAATTTTTTAAACGGGGGCCCCTATGAAACAGTGACTCTGATTTAAAAGCATTTCTTTAGTGAAATAGGTTTTCCCCGAAGAACTCGCCCCTGCGATTATAGCCGTAAACGGCAATTCTAAACGGTGATCAAAGTCGACCTCTCTCATGCCGCTACCCATCATCTTGCAAAAAAAAAAAACACTGATGAAACGGGAAATACTGCCCTAATCTTTTAAATCTTTCCGCGCGCAGACACAGACACACACACACACACACACACACATGTGCAAACTGGTGCTGCAGGGGTGTCAGCTTTCACAGACACAGAGTGCGTGGGTAAACGTTTTTTATAAAAACTCTTGTGATAAATGTACAAAACATTTCAGTACACAAGTCTGAAAAATAAAACACACAAGTTACATTTTAAAAACAAATGAACATCTTACTTTGATTTTAAAAAACTTTTCATTTTAAAAAACATCTTACTATGAACATTTGTACATCTTTGATTTTAAAAAACATCTTTGGAAAAAACTTTTAAAAGACGCGCAGTTTTACATTTCAGTAACCAAAAGGCAGAGTTTCCCCGCTAGTCAGCAATCTGCGTTTGTCGTAGACGACCCTGACCTTTATATCTAGAGGCCTATTAAACAGGCGAAAACTTTTCATGGCGCGGTCGATTTTGTTGTAGTGCGTCATTATAGTGGGGTTATTCCTACAGCCTCCGATGTAGTTTTCAATCAATCCGATCATACTGTCAAAGTTTACCTTTTGACAGGTTTCGTAATTTAGAGTTATACCCTTACATTTCATTTGTGTTTTCCCGTTGTTGAGTCGGTAAAAGTAACTTTTTGGTCCCAGCGCACCCCAAGAAACAATGTATTCGTCGGGGGCTAATTCGGACGTCAGCTCGCCCAGGTAATTGCCTAAGGTCGGTTCATATTCACCAGGCCTGCTTATATACACGATGCTGTCAGTGTCGTGATACAGCACCCTCTGCCCCAATTTTCTTTGTAAAGCGTCAACCGGCCCCACGCGGTAGTTTGACACGCTATGAATATGTTAGTCTTTCCCGGCGGCACTTTGTAGGAAGACTTGTAACGCCAGCGGATGAGGGCGACCTCGTCGTTGACAAACGCGAAGCTGGAAATCTCGTACAGGTCCGAGCAGAAAAAATTCTAAAACTCCCCCGGGTCAGACACTATACATGTCTGGAGCATGTTGCTCCTCTGCGCCAGTTTACCCCACAGGGAGTTAAGCAGAAGTTTGGACACCTGCCTCTTCCCCTCGTTAGACACTATCTTATCGGGCTCCAATTCGATCCCCTCACGCTCGAGATAGTTGTTTATATACTCCCTGCGACCCTCGTCATCAGTCGCGTCGTCGGGGTAGCCCGAAGCCTGCTGCTTCACTTTGAGAAAGGTTTTAATGTAATCTCTAAACAGCTCGCCGCTGGTCTGGGGAAAATGCCATACTTCGTGCACCTTCACGACCGAATAGCTCCTGTCTAAAGCCAGATTGAGCTCCGCTGAGATCCAGAACTTTTCACCTGTGACCTTTAGGTCATAAATCATTTTTGAAAGAAGCGGTATTCCATCTCTCTCTTCCGGGGGATATCATACTGGTGGAACTGCAGGGGGATTAAGTAACTAATAACACAGCTATACATGTTCGAGGCGAGATCGATCTAAATGACCTGCTATCGATGGTCGACAACCTTTCTCAGAGTAATACCGAGGTTTTCAGCGATGAAACGCTGGAGCTGGTCGTGCAGATTATTCATGATCGAAATAGTGGTGCAGCCAAACGACAGAAATTAACAAAACTTTTAAAGTCTGACATTTTGCAAAAGAAGCTCAGGTGTCTTATTTTTTCTGAAAATAATCTGCTTTGCTTACTGTCTAGTCCGCCTCTTAAACCCTGACATGGCCCATGAGATTGCGTAGATAGAAGCTAAATGTTTGCAGGAATCAGTCGGTCTAACTGTGGCCGACATGGTGTCATTGTCAAACATAGCAAAATTTGAGCGAATGCTTGGGGTCAAAATCATTGTGTGGTACCGCTGTGACAAGTCTGACATTTTTAATAAAATTTCAGACAAACCCCGAACCTCGTGATAAAACAATCTTTCTGTACCTTCAAGATCAGCATTATTTCGGCATAAAAAGCTTGACGTCATTTTTTGGGGAATCATACGTCTGTGATTATTGTTATGCCTCATTCAGTATTAAAACAGGGCACAAATGTGAGTATTACTGCAATGTGTGTCTCAGTCCCGAGTGCCATAAGCACATCACAGCGTACATACATTGTGAGGACTGTGGGTCTTTCTGTCGATCGCGGTATTGCTTCGAGCAACACAAAATCTCAAAACAGCAACCAGGCGGCGGTGGTGTATGCAGCTTGTGCGATATAGTCAAGTATTGTGACAAGTGTAACAATCGGTACACCGTCACTAAAAATAATCAAAAGGCTCATAAATATAAACCTAATACAAGATGCGCTTTTTGTAAAGAGGATTTGACACCTGACTGTGAGCATCAGTGTTTTATCGAGCCAGTATCGACTGAGGACTTGACAGACCGCTATGTATTTTCTGGCTTTGAATGTAGACAAGATGAGGGAACGCACATTGCTAATTACATCTGCTGCATTGATTTTGAGGGCAATTTTTGGTCCGCTAAGGGGGATAGTTGTGTGGCTGAATTTTTCAAAAAGTACCGCAACCGTAAATAGAAGGGGTACACATTCATAGCGCACAACTCTAAAGGATATGACAGTTACCTGCTTATGAAATATTTAGTTGAGAATGGCGTCAACCCCCACATTATCACGCAGGGCAGCAAACTGCTCTGTGTGACAGACGAGGACTTTAGCCAAAGATATATTGATTCACTCTCTTTTCGCTCTCAAAACCTAAAGCGGGCAGAAAGCAAAGGCTATTTCCCACATTTTTGGAACAATGTAGAAAATCAAAATTACGTCGGTCTCTATCCGCCACCAGAGGCATACGGTGTGCAAACCATGATGGAGAAGGACAAGAGAGAGTTTATGGAGTAGTATGGCACTGTTGCGGTCGAGGTGTTTGACTTTAGAAAAGAAATGGGAGAGATTACTGTAAAAATGATGTTGTCATCTTGAGAGAGGGCTGTCTCAGGTTCAGGGGTGAGATTATCAACAGCTGTAGTCTAGACCCTTTTCAATGTGTCACCATAGCCTCAGTCTGCATGAAACAGTTTTGCATGAGTTTTTTGCCTGAAAATACAGTCGCGCTAACCACTCCAGATAATTACATCAAGCGACAAAAGGCATACTCCACGCCATCTATTCAGTGGCTGGAATACATCTTCCATAGCGAAAAACTAGAGATTCAGCACGCGCTCTGTAGAGGGGAGGTGAAAATGGGTCCCTACTACCTCGATGGCTATGCCGAAATTGATGGGGTTCGTACGGCATACGAATTTGCTGGGTGTTTTTTTCATGGGTGCCCTGAATGCTTTGATTCAAACACACTGAATCCTTTAACAAAACTGCGTTTTGGGGACATGCATCAGCAGTTTCAGGATAAGATATTTGCCCTTAAACACACGTACAATCTCAATGTACATGTTATTTGGGAACACAAATGGAATAAACTGAAGGCTGAAAATGCAAATGTACAGGCGTTCTTGAGGGAATTTGACTTTCCAGAGCGCATCGACCCTCGGTACGCTCTGTTTGGCGGCAGAACTAACGCCTTGCAATTGCACTACAAAGCAGAGGGCGATGAGTGTATAGATTACTACGACTTCACGAGCCTTTATCCATCGGTCAACAAGTTTAAGGAGTACCTGGTAGGCCACCCCGTAGTCATTTACCGCGATTTTGACAATGTGGAAAACTATTTTGGATTGATCAAAGCCAAGGTTTACCCACCGAGAGGTCTTTACCTGCCGGTTCTGCCTTACAGGGCCGGTGGTAAACTCATGTTCACACGTTGCAGAACATGCTGTGAAACTGAGACACAGGGGGTCTGTAATCATTCAGATGAGCAGAGAGCTCTGATCGGTACGTGGTGCAGTATCGAAATCAACAAGGCTGTTGAAAAGGGCTACAAAATTGCCAAGATTTACGAGGTCTGGCATTTCCCCGACAGGACAGACACACTATTTGCTGACTATATTAACACACATTTAAAGGGAAAACAGGAGGCTTCGGGCTATCCCGCTTGCTGAGGATAAAGAGAGATACATTCAGAACTACTTTGAGAAGGAGGGCATCCGTTTGAACCCTGAAAACATCGGGGTGAACAAAGTAAAACGCCAAATTTCCTAATTGTTTTTAGACAGGGAAAATTTGGTCAGAGAATAAATCAGGCTAGCACGATGCTCATCAAAGATCCTGATGAGTGTCTCATGTTCATTTTTTCAAAGCTGGTTGATGTGTCTCACTTTTCCTTTTTGAATGATAATGTGGCAATGGTCCAATGGCGGAACATAAAAGGGTTCCCTAACACGCCGCGGCATGTCAACACGTTTATTGCGGCATTTACTACCACGTATGCTAGGCTCGAGCTGTACAACCTCATGGACATGGCAGCGTACGCTGTACCATGATACAGACTCTGTCATTTTTGTCAGCAAGCCGGGGGATTGGATGCCTCCTTTGGGTGACTTTCTTGGTGAGCTGACAAGCGAATTGGACCCAGATGACCACATTGTGGAATTTGTTTCAGGGGGGCCCCAAAACTTATGGGTACAGAACCGCAAAAAGTAAAACGAACTTGAAAGTTAAGGGCATAACACTGCACAACACCAATTCAAAAGTTGTCAACATCGCATCCCTCACAGAGTTAGTTCATGATTTTGTGAGTAACCCACGTGACCCCCCTCGAGAGATCAGGATGTCGACGCAGCAAATCTTAAGGGATAAAAGGGGGTTCCTTTTGAAAAATAAGACAGTCAACAAGTGTTTCAAGGTTGTGTACACTAAGCGGCAGCTACTGCCTGACTATTCCACACTGCCTTATGGATTCTAGTGACGGGTTCAACAATAGACTTCAGCACCCATTCTCGTGCATTATATCGGGACCGAGCAACTGTGGCAAGTCGCATTTCATTAAAAGACTGTTGGAAAATGTGGATTGTACATTGTCCAGAGTGCCTGAAAACGTGCTATTCTTGCTGGCAACCATTGTATGATGATTTGTTGTGCAAAATAAAAAACATTAAATTTGTGGAAGGAATTCCAGAGTCTCTGTGCTGACAGTAGTAAACTTTGTTTTAAAATTGTAATTTGGTTTAATTTGTTATTACCATTAGCTGGCATTACTGCTTCAATTTCAATAGATTCATCTGCTTTTGATTAATTTCATATATATATATATATTATATTCATATTGAATATTATTTACATTGCAGAATGCAAGGGGATTTTATTTTATTAAGGGTTGTTTCCTTTAAATATTTTGCTTATATTTTAACTTTCATACGTATATGTTATACGTCATTTCCTGTATGCATGGCGGGAGAGTAATAAGTTGTTGCGAGCGGCGCTGGAGTTTTGGACTGCACAAGAAATTAAGAGAAACATCCATAAGCAAGGATTTTCAAACATCATTCCCTCTTAGCTCACAAGCAGGCAAAAGTGGTATGTTGTACTTTGAGTTTATTTTATTTAACCTATTTGAGTGTATGTTATTGTTAGCGAATATGTAATATGTATTTTCTTTGTATTTGTCCTGTATCTTTAGTTCTACGGTGTTTACGTCAGTGCTAAGTGTGCTGTAAATAAACATCTGTGTGCAAGACACTTGGAACTTCACATTGTGACTAAGAGAGGCATAGTCTCTGTGTGACGACGAACTTTTGCCGATAAATAAAATTAATTTGATCATCATTAACGACCTTATGGAAAAAGCCAGCGATAACGGCGAGGTGGAAAAAGCTTTTATATCTTACGGATATCTGCTGGTGGATTTAAAAGCCGTGACACCCGAGGACTGTAGGCTCAGAACAGGAATGCTTCCACCCGAGTGGCCGGCTGCTTACGTGCGCAAGAAAAAAATTATGTCTGTGCGTATAAAAAGAAATTGGAGTGCCCTGAAAGTTTTATTTGACAGTAACGCTAGACAGAGAAATAAAGTTTTCAATGGAGCTAAGTAAATGGAACACGCTAGGAAAATGTATATGGTTCCTAAGGCACAGCTTGAAAAACTGCATAATGCCACATCTCCTAAAGATACAATAAGACAGACTGTCGAAAGCGAATTGGACAATACGCAACATTTTATCAAGAACGGATGTTGCTGACCACGAAAATGTCCGCTTCTACACAGAGGTGCTACAGAGATATTTGACTTTGTCCAGACAAGGTGATAATGAGCCCATATCTTTAACACTTCCTCCTGAAGACCTCGTAATAGATAATGCTGTGGCGGCATGTGCCACCGTTGCTGGGGATTCCATTATGGAAGAAGTCATTAAAAATGTTGCATCGCGTAACAAGAAAAAGGTTGAATATATGATGGGTAAAATGCTTGAAAACTCTGCCGTAACTGCGTGGAATCCGCGCGGGGAGTTTGTTTTTAATGGTACAACTATCGCTGGATCCCACATGCTCGATTTGCTTAAAAACATTACCAACCCGCATAACGTGAACGAGGGGAGAAGACCTGTGGGATGGGGCGAATTTCTACAAGGACTGGCTAGACTTAACATGCCTTGCACCCTCATACCTAACCAAGATGTTGGGCGTCTCATAGAAGCGATCAAAAACAAGCCCCACACCGAGGAGCAGCCTGACGGGACACCCCGAGATAGTCGGTCACCGCGAACCCCACGGAAATTCTTAAGACCCGACTGGCTTGTGTTTTAAAATGCTTTTGTACTTACTTAATTAAAACACTCAAACGTGATATTTTGTCTTTGTGGTTTTTATTTGGCATACACAGTCTTTTTCAAAGCCTCACAACATCTCACCGTTTGCATTTTGGTAAATACATTTTTCACATGATTGATATATTTAAATTTAGAAACAAAGTGAGAAACCATATCATCGTTCTTTTTTAAATCATTGCTATAAAACGATAGAATTTTACAAAAAGAAAAGCCTCTACAGCAGTTAATTAAATAAAAAATGCAATGTTGTCCGCACGTCACACTGAGATCGCTTTGAATCTGGTTTGCGTTGCAAATGAGACGGGCACAGTGCCTTGTCATAAAAGCGTTTATGGCCCTCGGAAAGCTGGGGTGATCCGGAGGATTTCCATACGAGTCGAAAAACTCTGCGGTGCTGTCAGTACCGATGAAAAGGGCCAGCCAGTGCTCTCCGTGGGCCCAACTCGCATGTGTGTTGACGATGAAGATTGCGGGTAATTTTTCAAGTTTTACATCCTCCAGCTCGTCACAAGCCAACACCCCATAAAAATGTCTTGCAGTCTAGCGGTTTCTGCTAAGGATGTTGGATAGCTCCAGGGTGTTCATGACTAGTAGTAATCGTACAATACATTTCTCCTTTGGTTAATCTCGATTATATTGTCGAATGATGCGTAAACTATCAATGTCGCTGTCCTGGCCAGCGGCTGGCGGAACCTCATCTCCAGGCGCATATTTCCGCTTTTAACCATGGAGAGATCCTGATTACATCCTTCGTTGGGCGACAAGTTAAAGGCGTACAAAGTGTAGCCGTTTATGTACTCGTTTCTGTCAACAGTGAAAGGCTCGTTTTTCAAATGTCTCCCCGTAGCCAAAATCAAACTAATATTCACGGGCCACGTTTCCTCGGATAAAATCTGGTTGAAAAGGTTTAGCGGGATACTGCTGGCCATCTACGTAAAGCGCTACAAATTCAGCGTCGTAATGTTGAAAATTGAAGGGGTTTTGATCGTACACGCCCATAAAACCCATATTATCTACAAGTCCGATGACTACTGTTTTAGGCAGCTGTCCTAGAAACAAATTTTCTTGCGCACAAACACGGCTTCCCGTGGCAACGCTAAATGCAATGCAATGCAATGGGTAAATGTTTTCATACAGACTCTCTCGATCGGGTATTTCGCGTTGGCTGTCAGCAAAGCGCTCGCGTGTCCCAGTTTGAGAGCCGTCGATACAAAAACTTTTTTAACAAAGAGGGATGCCGATACTATTTTGAGCGAGTACTGCTCAGCTGCATCTCTGCTCATGAGGCAAAACTCATCTTTGTTTCGGACCATTTTAATTTTGACGTCGACCCCATTTAGCATTAGTCGCTCCTGAAAAAATATGTCAGAGTGTATTGGACCCATCAAATCGAAAATGCTGCTTCTTGCCGAAAATGCAGCTCTTTTCTCTGGCCCCGCGTTAATGCCTTGCGGGTCTGTCTCATTCACTCCTGTACTGCTATCTTTGAAAAACAACCCGCAGGTAAACTGTCTGGAGAGTGTACCGATGCTATAATTAAGCAGGCACTCCATCATCACTCTGTAAGGGTAAGTATTGCTAGATTAGCTCATTAGCCCAGGGATACGTCCACTTGTGAGAAAATCGAAGCGATTGGGTAATTTATGACCCCTACTTTTGCACCTGCGTCAATGTTTGCACCGTTAGCTCTTGTGATCCGACACCCGAGATGCAGTAGCGTGTTGTTGAGATCTAGGAGATCTTCCCCATTACTCCAGGGGGCCATTATCAGTTAAGGCTGAGAGTGGTGGCACTTCCACGTAAATATTCTTATTAATGCTTGCTTGCGTGTATGGTAATGCAAAAATATCCCATTCTGATTTCATACACTCTTCCAACATGTTGTGAATGAGGGCCATAGTTTTAGAAAATGTATCTTCTCTGCTTTTTTGGCCATCTTCTTCTCGTGCTTCTTTTTGACTACTGTGCCTCTCTTGGGTATTGCTTTGCGTTTTTTAGCGGAGGTAATTCGATCCCCAGGGGGTCTATGACGCTTGCCACGAGCAAGCACCATGAGCCCCGAGCCCTCTTGCGGGTGTGCTGTCAATTGACCCGTCATGGCTCCTGTTACTACGTCTAACGATACTTTGTGCGGCCAATTTTAAATGCGGTTTCGCCATATTGAAAGTCCTTTTCAGAAATGGCAAAGCCATTCTGAGGAGGCCTCGAAAAAGCCCTCACAGACTCCCGCCGTACATAACGGGGGCGCCATTGTATCCGGGTAGCCCGTTACCCGCCTGGTTTCTGTAGTATTCCACATATCTATGTGGATCTGAAAAGCCGTCGGCGCTGTACATTATTGGGGGTAGTACTGCTTAACCAGCCTGAAATGCAGTTTTACGAGCATTTTCCCGTATCAGAAGGGTATCGCCTTCTTCTGGTCAGACTTTAACTTGATGACTATGTTATCAATGTGATTCTTGCAGAGCGACACATAATGAATCCTGTCGTAAGATATTGTGACCATCGAGTTGTGTTCCCCCGCTATATGTACGCTCCGTAAAAGAGGCAAAAAAAAATATCCCGGCTTTAGCATGTATTGTAGGATCGACGGTATCGACATCCTTCCGGTCAAGTAAAATAAGGGTGTCTTCTTCTACCAGCGTATCCCATGTACGCGAGTAATGGATTTCAGCTACTCCTACTTCCCATTTACTATTCATTTCAATCGGCTTGGCTAGTTGTCGTGTAGCTTGATATGGTATTGTGCGGGAAAACATCTAGAGACGCATTGCTTGGTTAGCGTGACATAAAAGCCGCTTTCCTCCATGGCTGCTTTTGATGGAACTGAACACTACAAACAAGGGGCCGTCGCACTTATATGTCAACTACTTGTTTAGCAGGAACCCAGCTGTTCAATTTGTCTGACTATTCCTGCCATTTCACAAAAAAATTTTTTTTACCACGCTGCGTTTTTTCCGCAACGATTTTCTCAACTTCAAGTTTTTGTCTTTGTCTAGTCTGATCTTTTGTAGCTCTTCGGCGTAAAATGTCCCCTCTATGATTTCGCCATCATAATCTTTTAGCATATACACCGGCGGTGCTCTAGGTAGATGTTCGGCGACGGTGAAATACTCGTCCGTAAAAGTTTGCTCGTATCCTTTGGTGAATTTTCCATGTGCTTTAGACACCCTGACCACATCTCCATTTTTAAACTTATAACGATGCTTTTTAGATGTACTCGGCACCAATCCATAAACGTTGTTGAAGACTTGGGCCGCGTTCTGTGCATTTACCTCGACCGGCTTCATTTTAATGGTACTGTGGTGTGTATTATTGTAAGCTCTCGCTAGGTCTTGTACAATGTCCACATACCTTCTTGTATTATTAGCTGTAAAATAGCGCCACATTCGTGTCTTTAATGTGCTGTTAAACCTTTCCACTACAGACACCTTAACATCGTTACCAGTGGCAAAAAGTATTATTCCATGTTTCTCGGTAAGCTTATGAAACGACGCATTAAACTCTGTCCCGCGATCGGTTTGTAGCTTTTCAGGTGTCCTGCCTTCAGAAAGAAAGTGTTTGAAAACACTCTTTACCTCTGCCCCCGTCTTGCTTTTAAGACATCGTACCCATGTGTATTTTGATGGAATGTCTATACACGTTAACATGTATTTAAAAATTGTCATTCTGTTCCGCGTAAGTCGACATGTCCACCAAGTCAGCTTGCCATTGAGAAACATTTTTATCCCATAGTTCAGCGTTTACACAGCAGCTTGGGGTTGTTTGTATGCGTGCAAAATACAGAATTTATTATATGCATCATCTATAGCCCCCTCGTAATCTGACCCTTTAACATCACGTTTCAACTCACGCAATTTCTCCCGCACGTTTATTTCAGCTTTAAGATCATACATGACTGCCTCAACAGCATCCTGTACTTTCACGGGCGAGGGGTGGGGATTGAACACCGACACCGCTTTCATGATGATATGTTTAAATCATGGTCTATACAGTTTTTTGACCAACTTTTCAAAATTGTTAAAGAAATAAAATGGCTCGGGGTCGTACAAACACGTGTGCCGACGCTGGCTAGGGTGCATCACAGCGCACCCTACACAGTTCTCCTTCAAGTCCTCCTCGATTACTTGATTTAGAATGTAGGATAGAGCCCCTTTGATAATCTTTATAGCCGAGGCAGTGATGCTCCCATCCACATCTTCTTCAGACAATGACAGCGCAGCAAAACGCTCGCAGAGTTCGTCGATCGTTGGTGAAGGGGGCCGTGGTGCTCCCAAGAATACATGCGGGGTCACCGCCGCAGCCTCAACCATTGATGCCGGCCATTGCACCCATGTTGGGCTCGAAGGGGATGACGATGAAAGGCACGGGCCGCCATACGGCCCCCATGATGCCACCTGCTGAAGGTCAAAAGGCTCTGGTGAGTTGTCAAGTCGCAGCCCAAAAGTTGATGGCTGTATAGGTGGAGACCAGGATGGTGGCCGCTGAGGGTGGGTTTCAGCATTGTTCAGCAGCAGTGAACAACAAAATTATTTTCATATAGCGCATTATCACAACATTACATTGTCTCAAAGCGCTTTACAGCATCCTCACCCAAAGCCCCCAGTGAGTAAGCCATAGGCAACAGTGGCAAGGAAAAACTCCCTAGAAGGAAGAAACCTTGGGAGGGACCAGACAGCGCAGTCCAAAAGTATGTTCGTCTATCAGAGGCAGCGGACAGGACAGATCCGGTTGCGTGGTCGCTTCAGGAAACGGCGGGATAGTCGAAGTTGTCTGTTTGCACGCCATTGCTACCTGGGGAGGTGCGTCTTGTCGTCTGAGCGCTGGCTCACAGCCGCGATGGGTATTAATACGTTTTTCACCATGGTTAAGTACAGCCTTCTCTCATCTTATTGGTTGCTAATGCCAAAGGGGGCTGGTCTAATGATTCCCCGTCGATCTCACTTTGTTCAAACTTTCGAGTTTTATACAGATACATTCTTTATGCGAGAATATGCTGCACAGAGCTCCATGCTTGTGTTGCCTCTGCGGCTTGCGGGGGGCCCATGTTGGGTTTAGCGGCACTAAGTCATGTGCCATGTGATGGTGCGTCGCCGCTGTCATCAAACTCATGGCCATGTAAGGACATAAAACTTATAGGTCCTGCAGGCCCCAACTCTGATCAGCCTGCATCAGGCTATTTCAGAACTCCAAGAAAAGGATCCACTGGCCCAGGCATGATTGGACTCCACGCATCAAACCATCCCTTTTAAGGAAGGCAAAGGCCTGCTGGCTCCTGAGAGACTGGATAGGAATAACTGGAGCAACACAGAAAAAGCAAGACCTTTCACCCCCCGGAGTGGCTGGAGTTCCACAGTCAATCCACAGCAACAACAGCTGTCAGTCTCCATACACTGACACCTTTTCCACTATAAACAGGATAACTCACCACACATAGATGTTAGGGACAAATACACGCGTGTTTGGTCTTGTTTGAATAGGCATGAGACGGCGAGTGCTGTACACTCAGATTTAAGGCAGTATAACTTTCCCTAAGAGATATATATAAACTTTGGCTAAACCTACCAAACTGAGAGAGCCTCTCACAGGGTAGAACAAGGGAATTACAACCGCCCCTAAAGTAATCTGATTGGCTGGGGACTTGAGAACCAAGGTCAGCAATGCCCCTAAAATTAACCATTGACCGAAATTGGTCAGTCTTCAGAGACATGCCATCACCTGGGTTGGATACTTAAGGAAGGGCTTCAGAAGAGGTCAGGAAGTCACTCTGTAATCAGAGCTGGCACAGAGAACTGTGTGAAAGTCAGATACTGTAAGTAGTCAGATACTTTCCGCAGAACTTTGTGCACTCTCAGCTGAGGAATGTGATTGTTTAATATTGTATTTGTCCAAATAAGTATGTGGCCACATGTCAATAATTGTATATTGTAATATGTTTAATAAATGTTGTCTTGATTTCTTCATGACTGTCTGATTTGCTGACTTCTTTATAAACTTTCCAGATTGGACTTCTATCCTGATTAGGACTAAAGTGGTAACTACTATCTTGCAGCCTCTGGGTTAAATCCCCTTTATCCGGGTCTCAAACTCGACAGCCCAAGTTAAGTTAGATGGATACCAAAACCACACCTCTGGAGTTCGCACACGCTCAGTTCGCACACGCTCACAATGGGCGGCATCGGCGGAGTCCCTGAGACGAGCCCAAAGTAAAACCTCGTACAAACTACCGCAACAAAAGGTGCGCCGTCACAGCCGCTGAGGTTGACACATGTTATGATATGGGCTGCCCCCGGCTGAACCTCTGAGGTGAACGTACGTGTGGTTCGGGTAAACATCGGCTTAATCTCCGAGGCACCCACATGCTCAGTAATTGGCAGACACTGGGCCTTTGGGGAATTATATAGGTCGAGGGACCCGAATAATCAGAGGCTGACATTGTCTTAAATGGTGGTGATTTCCGTACATCCAAGACAAACTCTGTGGAACAAGCCCACGGATCTGGCGGACTCCTTCGTCAGGGGTAAACTAGAGTTGGTAATCTAAAGGAGAGTCTCGAAGTAATCTGAACAACATAAACATCATGACTACAATATACTGAAATAAGGTCATTAATAAAATGGAGTCAGATATATGTCTAAAAGAATATTTTGTATGTTAAAAAGGGTAAGTAATTCCCAGGAGTGCTTGGAAGGACCAACACGCATTCACAGCCTTCGGCTGCGCCATTGGATTCTGCCATTGGGCCAGTGGGCGGCTCCCTACAGTACCGCAACACCAGACACACCGTACGCTCACGCTCCATCAGGTAACCCACCTGCTCAGCCCCCGGCGGCGGCGTCCGACAAAACCCCCTCCCCCACACTATTAAGCACTCTCCTCAATATAAAAAAATATAATTTTTAAAATAATAACTAAGTAAATTAATACACACTCATAACCACTCTCCTCAATATCATTTAAAATAATACATAAATAATTTAAAATAATAATAATTAAAAATAAATTATTAAATTATTAAATCCAACTCCCGTGACGTCACATCGTACCACCACAGCCAAGCCCCGCCCCCAAAGTGAACGTTTCACCCGTGACCTTTTGACCTTTAGGTCATAAATCATTTTTGAAAGAAGCGGTATTCCATCTCTCTCTTGTGGGCTGTATAAATCAGGATTGAGAATAATTGATTTTTTCTATAGGCTTGCCATTCTGACAGAGAAGAACCCTCTGAATCCAGAAGATTGCTTGGTTGTGCTGAGGGCTGCCAGGAACGTCTTCTTGGCGGCCGTCCTTAAGGTTTATCCAGAAGAAACACCTCTGGAGTTGAAAGAGTGCTGCCTCCTGCTCTACTACCTGGAGGCCATTGTCATCCTGAGGCATCTCCAGCAACCAGGTGTGGTGGAGCACATGACTGTAAGTATTGTTTTCTTTTTGTCTGTCACTTTTGGCCTTACCCTTATTAATCAGTGTGACTCCGTGTTTTGTGCAGGTCCAGGAGTGGCTTGAGAGGACCAAAGACGAGTCGGGCTACACGGTGATTGGGGTGAAGGAGCACACATCGTCCACACGACGAGTGGCAGCGTTTGCCCTATCCTCTGAGGAGGAGAAGGTAAGCTATTGGTCTGGATTTATTTCAAACTTCCTGCCCGAACCAAACGGCACCTTTTCCAAATTAAAAAAAAAAATGTTCATGTGCTTCCTCTGCCAACAGTGGTTTGACACCTACTTCAGTCACGTGCGTCCGCAGCTCCTGGCTGCCAACTGCAGCAAAGGAACCACCGATCATCACGGAGGAGGTGAGAGGTTCTTTGTCTCCACAACAGGAAGGCCGATATACAATGCATCAAACGACCTTCGCCAACTGCACCAAAAGTAAGCTAATCGTCGTGATACATTTCCCCCACGATATGTTCTGAATACACGTTATCAGGCGTCATGTGAGGAGTATTAATAAAGGCCATGTTAATCTTGCACTTTAGGTACCAGCTGGACCCAGTGACCAGCCAGACCGCCCGGCGGGTGTTTGGGACAGCCACCAAGAACATGACAGACTCTGAAAAGACTTTGGTGGCTGATTATATCAGTCATTCTGCTGTGACAGCTCAAAATGTGGTGGCAGGAAGGAAGCTGCTGAGCAAGCTGGCAGGTGACGTAAGGTAAGCATGTTTTATGTTTCTTAATGGACTTAGCAAATTCAACGCACACAATCAAAGCCCTCACAACTGAACATTAACCTGAAACTGTTTGTGTTTCAGTGCCTCCTCTGCAGAAGAGGGAACCATCCATGCCACCCGCGGCGCTGCAGGGAATGCCTACCCCGGATCAAATCAACGGACCGACGTCCAGGCAGCATATGACCAGCTTCTGCAGACCCACCCGGTGACCCTGGATGGAGATGTGCCAGACAGGACCGTGCGTTCACAGACGTCAGGCCAGTTCAAGCGGCAGCTTTACGAGCGCTGGCTGAAGGCCCAGATGAAACTGCGCGCGCAGCATGTCCTCTGTTGAGTATTGTTATTAAGACCAATTAATGAATGACCTTTTTACTGAGAAACTAGCCTATGTACACGATTCCCGTAGTCTTCTTGACCAACCAACCAATTTCATTTGCTTTTGACAGCACACTTTGGCAGACGGGAACCCACCGAGTCGAGGATCGACGCTTGGATAAAGAAGCGGGATTGGAAGAGCAACGTCCCCAGCACTGCCAGGATCCTAAAAGACTGGAAGCCCACCGGATCTGTGAAGACGCCGATGCACTCGAGACGCATCCAGAAGCTCATCACCACACAAAAGTGAAAGGGACTGGCAGATCCACCAGGCTACAACTGAGGAGCAGACTGGGAATATCTTTTTCCTCAAGAACAGTAAAAATAATCACATGTGCATTGATGCACATGCACCTCAATGTGAGTGCCACCCGAAGAAGCAAACTTTTGGACGGCTAATTAATCATTCCAGGAAGAAAGCCAACATTCGACCCAGGATCTGCACCGTGGAGATGGACAGGAAAGAGCAGGACGTCATCCTTTTCTTAGCTCAGAGGGAAATTGATGTTGGTGAAGAACTTTGTTTTGATTGTGGTGTAGAGCAAAAGTCATTCAGAGGAGAGGGTTTGGACCTATGCTGGACATAAAAACCGGCATGGGGCTCTGTACATGTGTGGGTACATGTACAAGTAGTTCTCCACTGACCTGGATATATACTTAGATAATGTATGAATTGAATTGTGTGACATAATGTGATTTCTTGTAATAACTTGTCATATTTTTGTGCATGAAATGGTGCGAAATAAACTGATACTTTCTATTCTAGTGACTTGCATGTATAATCATTTTCTTCTTCTGAAGTAATTATCATATTATTTGGGCGTACATATCTGGATTTTGATAAAGATGGAATAGAATATTTTCTTTTATGCTAAAATATGATCTTCCACATTAATCTAGAGATTGTGAAGCCAAGCGAGTCCAGCTGTAATAGGGTACGTTAAAGATGCTGCAGTTATTCATGTTGCACAGTTTACATACCACTGACACCAGTGACTACTGACACCAACCATGATGGAGAGAATAAAGTCGCTATCAGTCCTACAGCAGAGTCCAAATCCTATGGATGAGACTTTTATGTTGTAGTGGATCGACATGTAAAAAGTCTTTTCTCATATGAAAGGCATGCTTGAGTGTAATAAATTGAATCATGGCACTATAAGTGATATTTGAATTTGCTCAAAATCTTTTATTTGGCAACTGTAGCCAAGAAGTTGCCCTTCGGAATGATGGTACTTATTTTTAAGAAAATCATTAGTTAAAATTCACCAACAAACTTTTAAATGCACATTTGCATTTACTCAGACTGCTAGCTCAAATCCAAGGCAGCTGAATCCTATGTGTGTGACATGGATACCTTCACAAAAGCCTGCCATATCTATACAAAATATCCCAGACACTGACTGACCTGCAAATATGAAAGACACACATTCAAAAACTATATGGAAACACATTGAAACAAACAGACACACAGACAGACAGACAGACAGACAGACTTTGTGAGAGAGTAACCACTGAGACAAAAGGCAGAACGAGCATGCTTTCAAACTTGGACCATTACTTCACTCAGCTTATAACATTTGTGTACAAACATAATTGGAGACATTAGAGACTGGTGTGTTAGTAGGTTTTCAATCTATTTTCACTCTAATTTTCTATAAATAAAACCATAATTCCATATATTTTGTGAATGTGTGTCTTTCATATTTGCAGCTCAGTCAGTGTCTGGGATATTTTGTACAGATATGGCAGGCTTTTGTGAAGGTGTCCATGTCACACACATAGGATTGGGCTGCCTTGGATTTGAGCTAGCAGTCTGAGTAAATGCAAATGTGCCAGGGGTTCACTGGTGATTAGTGTGTTTGCACAACAAAAGCAGGAGGACAATCAAGCTGATGGCCTGTGCAGGCCTAGTAGTGCCAGGGAATTTACGCAAATTTGCGCAGGCTTAGTAATTCTAGTGCTAGGGCTTTTGTTTCCTTGATGAATGTTTTGCACCTCTCTGTGATGCACATGCAGGGATATCCATCCCCCAACAGTCTGGGAACACAACAATTAGGCTGAGATCACGTAAAATGCAGGTCTCGTAAACAAGCACAGTGAAACAAATAAATGTATTAAAGAATTATTTTGGAAGTTTTTTTTTTACAAGAAGTAATTGGATGAAGAGCAATACACAAAATAATTCGGAACATTACAGACCGAGCCTATCCTCCTGCTTATACTAGTAGCGTGTCACTGTATGTCAATTTGTCTGTGCCAGAACAGTACAGATTAGAACACCTTGTGGTGCCATCTGTAATGCGATCTGGGCCCTTTAAGGCTGGCTCGCTGCAAATAGTGAGCGAGTGCGAGTGTGCGTTAGAGCCAGACGGGCGAGGGGTGGCAATTTCAAGCAGAAATTGCAGGGCTGAAAACGGGGAAACCGAAATTGGATCATACTGGCAATGTTGCTCAGAATCGTCTGTAGCTTAAGAAAGCAAACTTTCATTATTATCATTCTATTTATGTTAAATTACGATCTTCCAGATTAATCAAGAGATTGTAAAACTGACATAATTACAGTTCCAATAGCTTATATTAAAGTCACCGGAGAGTCACAACATGGTTCTGAAATGGCAAAGACAGACACAAATCAAATGTATAGGAGCAGCAACGTAAGGGATCTGTTGTTTGGCTATATTATATTACAGTATACTATGTATATGTGGTGTGGTGGCGAATTCGTGCAGAAGTTTTAGAACTGCACTATCGATTTAATACTTTATTTAGAAATATAAATGCAGTTCTTATCCTTTTTAAAAGTTACTTTGTTTCACATCTGAAATCTTCTTTCAAAGCATCCCTCACAATGCCACTGGGGGTGGGGTGGGCGGAGCTACGGGGGGTGGGGACACGTTCAGAAAGGTATATTAAGAGGAGACCTCTAGATGTACGGTTACTCTATCTCTGGTTCGAGCGAGACAAGAGCTCCAGACTCTGTAGAAGATTCCATCTATTGTTGAAGAACTTCTCAAGAATGGCTCCCAAATTGTAAGTTATGATCAATTTATTATTGCATTTGAATCTGTAGGAGATGTGGATAAACTTGTTCTTCCTTTTATGTACTTTACTGACACTGTGCAAAAGTCTCTTAAACTGACTACTTATTTGTTGTTAAAACTTAAATTGCATCCATTACAAAAGTAAAACAATATTTCGAAGCAAATTAAGTGTAGAATACTATTTTTTCATTTGCAGTGTTCACACATGGTTTATACTGCTTAATATAAATGTAACCAAACAGTCAACATGTATTTGTAGTTGTGATTATGTAGTTAACTAGTTACTTTTCACAGTCTGGGATCCATCAGGATTAGAATAAATATGCAAATGTTATTTATCCAAACCGCTGAGGAATGAACAATGGAGATGATGACTGGAATGTGTCCATATTCAACTAAAAATCATGAATCAAATCTTAAGTAACACTCCCATGGCTTAACTGTGACGACTGTTTTTTTAATCCCCAGTGCTTCCAACAGGCATTTCCTGCTCTGCCCCATGTGCAAGAAGACACAGGCAAGCCTCTCGGTGCATCTGACTAGGGTGTGCATGAAGAGGTCGTCGAAAGAGCACGTCCGTGAAGTAGTGGAGAAGGAGAAGCAGGATTCGCTTGAAGTTCTGCAATGGGGCAGGGTGTTCAGCTACAGGCACCTGCGAGAGATTCTGGATGATGCTAATCCATCTAGCAGGTTGGTGGGAAAAGTCTTCGGTCTGTTTTTTGCAAATCTCACGTCGTTTCTTTTCTATGGCATTTATTTACAATTTTTTATTCACTTATTTACTTGAAAGGATGATCCAGGAGCTGGAGTGTCGACACATGGTGGTGACTGAGACTCCCTCCCCAGCAGTGGTGGCGCAGACCAGCAGTGTTCCTCTGGTGGCTGGTACAGTCACAACCGTGCAGCGACCGGAGAGCTCTGAGAGTGAGCATTCGGAAGACATTGTCAGTGTCAGCGGCGGCGAGACCTTTCAAGCGTGAGTATGAGTGTCTCGGCTTTACAGCTTCATTGATACTGTTTGCTTTTGTTTGTCAGCCAATCGAACGTGCAATTTTATGACAAAATACCTTTTGCACGTGACAGCATCCGGGAGGTGCAGTGGTCACAGACCTCCAGGCACATGATGCAGGAGAAGGGACTGTACAGGAAACATTCTCTGGACCATCCCCTCCTGAAGGGCTTCGCTACATACTTGGAGAAGGATCTCCTGAATGAAAATTTTAAGCAGGAGGTGAGGATCCCCTTAAAAATGCACTCTTGTTTTAGCTTTGTAGTAAGTATTATATTCATATATTCATTTATTCTCATACTGTTTTTTTTTCTTTTTAGGTGGAAAATGTCAGCAGGTTCATGTTTTATATGAACCCTCTGAAGCCTTCCCTGGAATTTGTCAGGGAGACAGAGAAGGCCGGGCTCTTCTTTCGGGAGCTGAGTGAGGCCGGGCTGTCCGGGCAGACCCAGGCGACCTACCTGAAGAGCCTGAAGAGGTTGGTGGCATGTTTTGTAGATTTTTATAGTATTTTAATGTGTATTTTATTTATGTGTATTTTATATATGTGTACGTCGTATATATGAATACTTAGATACCTGTACTTCCTCTGACAGATTCCTGAAGTACCACACTGTCGTCACCGACCTCCGGCAGGACAACAGAGGACTGTGGAACGACGCCAAGTTCTTCATGGAGGACCTGAGCTCACTACAGCAGAGCTGTGCTAAGCTGGTGATTAAGGAGATCATCCAGAGGAGGTGAGTTCAATCGTTATAACCTTATTTCATTTGATATCGTGATTTGCTTATAAATTCTGCCCATAGTCTCCTCTGCCATATTTAACTCACTCTTGGGATTTTTATTTCCCCCATTGCTCATGGGCCACACCTCCTGGAGACCCAGGCTAAGCAAGATGTCCTGCCTAACCTGCTGCCTGTGACAGCCCTGCTACCCTCCTGCCTGCAGAAGTGGCACAATTTGCCCGCCTGCCGTGTTACTCGAAATTTAAAATGTGGGCTGTATAAATCAGGATTGAGAATAATTGATTTTTTTTCTATAGGCATGCCATTCTGACAGAGAAGAACCCTCTGAATCCAGAAGATTGCTTGGCTGTGCTGAGGGCTGCCAGGAACGACTTCTTGGCGGCCGTCCTTAAGGTTTATCCAGAAGAAACACCTCTGGAGTTGAAAGAGTGCTGCCTCCTGCTCTACTACCTGGAGGCCATTGTCATCCTGAGGCATCTCCAGCAACCAGGTGTGGTGGAGCACATGACTGTAAGTATTGTTTTCTTTTTGTCTGTCACTTTTGGCCTTACCCTTATTAATCAGTGTGACTCCGTGTTTTGTGCAGGTCCAGGAGTGGCTTGAGAGGACCAAAGACGAGTCGGGCTACACGGTGATTGGGGTGAAGGAGCACACATCGTCCACACGACGAGTGGCAGCGTTTGCCCTATCCTCTGAGGAGGAGAAGGTAAGCTATTGGTCTGGATTTATTTCAAACTTCCTGCCCGAACCAAACGGCACCTTTTCCAAATTAAAAAAAAAAAATGTTCATGTGCTTCCTCTGCCAACAGTGGTTTGACACCTACTTCAGTCACGTGCGTCCGCAGCTCCTGGCTGCCAACTGCAGCAAAGGAACCACCGATCATCACGGAGGAGGTGAGAGGTTCTTTGTCTCCACAACAGGAAGGCCGATATACAATGCATCAAACGACCTTCGCCGGCTGCACCAAAAGTAAGCTAATCGTCGTGATACATTTCCCCCACGATATGTTCTGAATACACGTTATCAGGCGTCATGTGAGGAGTATTAATAAAGGCCATGTTAATCTTGCACTTTAGGTACCAGCTGGACCCAGTGACCAGCCAGACCGCCCGGCGGGTGTTTGGGACAGCCACCAAGAACATGACAGACTCTGAAAAGACTTTGGTGGCTGATTATATCAGTCATTCTGCTGTGACAGCTCAAAATGTGGTGGCAGGAAGGAAGCTGCTGAGCAAGCTGGCAGGTGACGTAAGGTAAGCATGTTTTATGTTTCTTAATGGACTTAGCAAATTCAACGCACACAATCAAAGCCCTCACAACTGAACATTAACCTGAAACTGTTTGTGTTTCAGTGCCTCCTCTGCAGAAGAGGGAACCATCCGTGCCACCCGCGGCGCTGCAGGGAATGCCTACCCCGGATCAAATCAACGGACCGACGTCCAGGCAGCATATGACCAGCTTCTGCAGACCCACCCGGTGACCCTGGATGGAGATGTGCCAGACAGGACCGTGCGTTCACAGACGTCAGGCCAGTTCAAGCGGCAGCTTTACGAGCGCTGGCTGAAGGCCCAGATGAAACTGCGCGCGCAGCATGTCCTCTGTTGAGTATTGTTATTAAGACCAATTAATGAATGACCTTTTTACTGAGAAACTAGCCTATGTACACGATTCCCGTAGTCTTCTTGACCAACCAACCAATTTCATTTGCTTTTGACAGCACACTTTGGCAGACGGGAACCCACCGAGTCGAGGATCGACGCTTGGATAAAGAAGCGGGGTTGGAAGAGCAACGTCCCCAGCACTGCCAGGATCCTAAAAGACTGGAAGCCCACCGGATCTGTGAAGACGCCGATGCACTCGAGACGCATCCAGAAGCTCATCACCACACAAAAGTGAAAGGGACTGGCAGATCCACCAGGCTACAACTGAGGAGCAGACTGGGAATATCTTTTTCCTCAAGAACAGTAAAAATAATCACATGTGCATTGATGCACATGCACCTCAATGTGAGTGCCACCCGAAGAAGCAAACTTTTGGACGGCTAATTAATCATTCCAGGAAGAAAGCCAACATTCGACCCAGGATCTGCACCGTGGAGATGGACAGGAAAGAGCAGGACGTCATCCTTTTCTTAGCTCAGAGGGAAATTGATGTTGGTGAAGAACTTTGTTTTGATTGTGGTGTAGAGCAAAAGTCATTCAAAGGAGAGGGTTTGGACCTATGCTGGTCATAAAAACCGGCATGGGGCTCTGTACATGTGTGGGTACATGTACAAGTAGTTCTCCACTGACCTGGATATATACTTAGATAATGTATGAATTGAATTGTGTGACATAATGTGATTTCTTGTAATAACTTGTCATATTTTTGTGCATGAAATGGTGCGAAATAAACTGATACTTTCTATTCTAGTGACTTGCATGTATAATCATTTTCTTCTTCTGAAGTAATTACCATATTATTTGGGCGTAAATATCTGGATTTTGATAAAGATGGAATAGAATATTTTCTTTTATGCTAAAATATGATCTTTCACATTAATCTAGAGATTGTGAAGCCAAGCGAGTCCAGCTATAATAGGGTATGTTAAAGATGCTGCAGTTATTCATGATGCACAGTTTATATACCACTGACACCAGTGACTACTGACACCAACCATGATGGAGAGAATAAAGTCGCTATCAGTCCTACAGCAGAGTCCAAATCCTATGGATGAGACTTTTATGTTGTAGTGGATCGACATGTAAAAAGTCTTTTCTCATATGAAAGGCATGCTTGAGTGTAATAAATTGAATCATGGCACTATAAGTGATATTTGAATTTGCTCAAAATCTTTTATTTGGCAACTGTAGCCAAGAAGTTGCCCTTCGGAATGATGGTACTTATTTTTAAGAAAATCATTAGTTAAAATTCACCAACAAACTTTTAAATGCACATTTGCATTTACTCAGACTGCTAGCTCAAATCCAAGGCAGCTGAATCCTATGTGTGTGACATGGATACCTTCACAAAAGCCTGCCATATCTATACAAAATATCCCAGACACTGACTGACCTGCAAATATGAAAGACACACATTCAAAAACTATATGGAAACACATTGAAACAAACAGACACACAGACAGACAGACTTTGTGAGAGAGTAACCACTGAGACAAAAGGCAGAACGAGCATGCTTTCAAACTTGGACCATTACTTCACTCAGCTTATAACATTTGTGTACAAACAAAATTGGAGACATTAGAGACTGGTGTGTTAGTAGGTTTTCATTCTATTTTCACTCTAATTTTCTATAAATAAAACCATAATTCCATATATTTTGTGAATGTGTGTCTTTCATATTTGCAGCTCAGTCAGTGTCTGGGATATTTTGTACAGATATGGCAGGCTTTTGTGAAGGTGTCCATGTCACACACATAGGATTGGGCTGCCTTGGATTTGAGCTAGCAGTCTGAGTAAATGCAAATGTGCCAGGGGTTCACTGGTGATTAGTGTGTTTGCACAACAAAAGCAGGAGGACAATCAAGCTGATGGCCTGTGCAGGCCTAGTAGTGCCAGGGAATTTAGGCAAATTTGCGCAGGCTTAGTAATTCTAGTGCTAGGGCTTTTGTTTCCTTGATGAATGTTTTGCACCTCTCTGTGATGCACATGCAGGGATATCCATCCCCCAACAGTCTGGGAACACAACAATTAGGCTGAGATCACGTAAAATGCAGGTCTCGTAAACAAGCACAGTGAAACAAATAAATGTATTAAAGAATTATTTTGGAAGTTTTTTTTTTACAAGAAGTAATTGGATGAAGAGCAATACACAAAATAATTCGGAACATTACAGACCGAGCCTATCCTCCTGCTTATACTAGTAGCGTGTCACTGTATGTCAATTTGTCTGTGCCAGAACAGTACAGATTAGAACACCTTGTGGTGCCATCTGTAATGCGATCTGGGCCCTTTAAGGCTGGCTCGCTGCAAATAGTGAGCGAGTGCGAGTGTGCGTTAGAGCCAGACGGGCGAGGGGTGGCAATTTCAAGCAGAAATTGCAGGGCTGAAAACGGGGAAACCGAAATTGGATCATACTGGCAATGTTGCTCAGAATCGTCTGTAGCTTAAGAAAGCAAACTTTCATTATTATCATTCTATTTATGTTAAATTACGATCTTCCAGATTAATCAAGAGATTGTAAAACTGACATAATTACAGTTCCAATAGCTTATATTAAAGTCACCGGAGAGTCACAACATGGTTCTGAAATGGCAAAGACAGACACAAATCAAATGTATAGGAGCAGCAACGTAAGGGATCTGTTGTTTGGCTATATTATATTACAGTATACTATGTATATGTGGTGTGGTGGCGAATTCGTGCAGAAGTTTTAGAACTGCACTATCGATTTAATACTTTATTTAGAAATATAAATGCAGTTCTTATCCTTTTTAAAAGTTACTTTGTTTC